>NC_052623.1:42791119-43400650 GCF_016161935.1 Mauremys reevesii | reverse complement strand
TGTTCTGTTACATTAAAAAACCCTACCTTACTAAAATTTAAGTCCATTAATATGTACATGTAATAGTTAACATTTAAAATTTTGCATAATTTTAGATTGATAGGCAATTAATGTAAGTTACACTATAGCTTTTAGCATCAGTTTTAGAAACTTTTATACTAATTAAAACATATCAATTTTACATGTCCAATCTTCCACATAGGACCAACATTAACTTTATTCACACTGCATCTGTTTCAAATATACTGATTTTTGCAGCGCTGATCTATAGACAGTCTCTGACTTTAGCCTAGTTTCACTGGACCAAAAGTGACTAACTCCACCAAAACAGTCCCTGCCACCAATTACAGTAAGTCTGATGCTAAGATTCACTAACTCAATTCATTTACTCATTACATGAGAAATTCAGCTCTAATTACCAGAGCAACGATTCAGAACTAGCAAAGATATTCAAAGGAGCCAGACGTTCATTAGCACAACAAATCATTCTGTTATCTTAATAAAAATATCCTGCAAATTATTCTCTCTCTTTTGGTTTGCTGGAACAAAGATTTTTTTTTTTAATTAAAAAAACTTCTTTGTTTAGGAAAGACTTGCATTTGAGGATGATTTTATGGACTGGTTTTGTGAAGTGATAGAACAGGTAAATTAATGAGTTCTATTAATTTTAAAATAAGAAAAGGGTGAAAAAGTGAAAGTAAAAATAATAATATATATACTTCCTGAACTGGAAGGACTGGAAGGAAGGTCATTGAGTCAGAGTCCAGTCCCCTGCCTTCACTAGCAGGACCAGTTTTTGCCCCAGATCCCTAACTGGCCCCCTCAAGGATTGAACTCACAACCCTGGGTTTAGCAGGCCAATGCTCAAACCACTGAGCTATCCCTCCCCCCTGCTGTATCAACTTGCTGATCTACTTAAAAAGGCAGTGTACTTAATTTAACCCTCATATATCAATGGAACATCAGTAGATCCCTGGAGGTGAACTAAACTTCACAGAAATGGGCTCATAATGACCATCAACAGAGGGTGGCATCCTTTCCCATGCTTTACTGAGGTGGCTAGAGCAAACGTAAATTAGGGTGGCAATACGAAGACACTTGTTTTTTGCTTCCAACCAGATGGATTTATTATAATACTCAAGGTTAAAGATTAACACCAACTAATAACTTTATTTCGAATGTGAGAGAATATAACAACTTTAGGAAGATTCATCCTCAGCATGGTGGGTTGAATTAGCAAATGTTCTTTATATGAAATAAAAACAACCAGGCTAAATTTCCTTCTCAGTCTAATGTTACTTATTTGCCAATATTCACTAGAGGGCAGTAGTTAGCAGTGAAAAAAATACACAGATACCCAGATGTGGAGGTGAGGGGGTCAGAAAAGCCAAGAAACCAGATGAAGCTCTGATTACTGGTCTAATACTTTAGGAGAAGAATTGTAGTGGTCTCATGTGGCTCCTGGCCTAGAGAATCACCTTGATTTCTGAGAACATCATAGGTGTCTGCTTTAACATGGATATAATTTAAGATATAAATTGATCTCAAGTTGGTTGCAAGTTCTTTGGGACAGGAACTGTGTCTGTATAGTGCACAGCATAACGGAGCCCCAATCTGATGGGTACACTGTAATGAAAGTATTTAGCAGATTTCTCATTAAGTTCCTCTATCAACACTTTTACAGTCTTTGTGAATGGTTCAGACAATTATATTTAACCAAATATATTCCCCTTGCTGAAACTTTCCAAGTCTAGAGATTCACCTGCAAAGAAAACCTATGTATAATATTACCATAGCAAAGTTATCAGGCTTCTCTCACTACCTAACAATTATATCGCCGTAACAGGCCAGACAGCCTATAGCAAATGCAATAGAAGCCATAAAAGTTCTGTCCTCCTGTTGGTCTGGTCATCCAGAAAAAATCTCCCTCTTGAGTAGACCATAGCATCCTTGGCCAGAGAAGCAATAGCTATGACAGGTAAGCTGATGAAGTATAGCTTGCTTTAGAAACTCGGAAACTTCACCATCTTGCTTCCTCCTATTCAGAATTTTTTTTTTTTTTTAATCTAAACTGCCTGAGCGATCTGTTTGGCATTCTGCTCCTTAGTCATTAAGAGAACATTGCTCTAAAACCTTAAATAAAAGGTGGTTAAATAAAAAAAATATGGTCTTGGAACATTCTTTCCGGAGTCTGTTCCCCAAATAGCTCTGGCCCAGAGTCTAAAGTACCTCTTCCTCAGTGGAGGAAGTGAACAGAGATGGTAAGGGTGAAGTAACTATGTTTAAAAGTCTTACATTTTCTTCATCCTTTCTTTTTAATTTTCTGTTTAGGGAAGGGGATGGGGAGGAGGAGGAAGGAAAGGAAAGGAAGCAACAACAATTTTCTCATAGCTTAATGTCTTAGTTAGGAGACTGTACCTATTGGGTTTCCGGGAAACGGGGCGGGCGAAGCCCGCCCCATGCTAATGGAACCCCCCCCAGCCTAAGGGGAGGTACCACAGGGCCTCAGAAACCCACTAATTGCGGGGGACAACTAATAAAAGAACAGGGACAGGAGTGTGGTCAAAGGGTCATAAGAAGGGATCCTGACGGGGACACCGAGCAGAGAACCCCTGACAGCGCCCACTACTCCTCGAAGGCGTCAAGGGAGCCAGTGGACGCCGCCCAGAGGAATTCCGCCCGGATACGTGAACGGACAGAGGATCGGAACCAAGCCCCACAGTCACAGGAGTCTCCATTGGCTAACCGCCTCTCCCTGGTTGCGTAGATGGCCATTTTAGCTTAGGAGACTGTAGCGGGTTGGTTACCCGCTCCTGCCCTGAGGGGTTTAAAATCAGCCTGGCAGGGCTTGAAAGCTGCAGTTCTAAAAGCTGGGCTGATTGGGGAAGTGGCCGCAGCTGGGCCACACCCCAATTAGGCCACAGCTGGCCCCTATAAAAGGCTGTGAGCCAGGAGACCAGTCACTCTCCCTCTGCCTGTAGAGGGAGAAGGGCCCGGCTGCAGGGAGCTAGACAAGGTACCTAGAGTGCAGCAGGGCTGGGGAAAGGCAGAGGAGCTGGGGAGCTCCTGCCTGGAAAGCCCCAGGCTGTGGCCTAGCACAAGGCCAAGAGGTACTGAAGGTTGCAGGGGGCAACCCAGGGTAGGCAAAGGCAGCAGGTCCAAACCCCTTTGCTTATGATGAGTGGCTGATACTGCAGTCTGCCCCAGTGAACAGGGGCTAGATGGAGACTGGGCAGTAGCCAATACTGAGGCAAAGTGGGGATAGTGGGGTGGGAATTCCCCTGGAAGGGGGAGACCCAGTTGGAGAGAGACGGGGGCCAGTAGCTGGAAGGCGGATCACCGGCCTGCAGCGGGCGCTCCGGGCTGGAAATTGAGCTAATTCCTGGAAGTCACCAGCAGGAGGCGCCGCAGGGGCAAGTCAGCCCGTCTACAGAGACAAATCCTAAAACAAAAAGCAATTATAAAAAAAAAAGTTTGGCTGCCCAAAACCCAGGCAGAGGGTGGGGAAATGTCTCTGACCAATTCAGAAGTCCCATTGATTGAAGGGCGGAAGGATGCTTGAATTAGACCCACTTCTTTGCAGTCAAAAATTTGTTTTGGGATACATCCAAAGCCCACTGGCAGGGAAGAAAAACAAACACAAAATCCCATCAATGGAAAGATTCCCAAAGACATCAATGGGCTCTGGATCAGGCCTTTTGTGAGGCCCACCTCAGATAGAATCAGGCCTTTAAAACCATTAATGAAGTGCTTGTCTACCATGTTCTCCTGTCTTTGAGCCTTCACAAGGAAAAGCTGATCATATAACAGCCTTTGACAGCTAGGAAAATGTATTCATATGTGTAGAGCCCTGCGCAGATATAAATTTATATCCGCAGAATCGGAGGGCTCTCCTGAGAACCGCAGCAGTGAAAGGAGAATGTGGGGCCACTGCTCCCAGGAGCCAGCATCCCCCTGCCTGCAGCCCTGCCCCCATCCCTTCCATGCAGTGGTCTGCGTCTCCCATCTGGGGGCATGCATGCTGCTTGAACACAAGAGCGCGATCAAGGACAGCTGCCAGTAAGCCTGGTGCCCTCCCCAGTGGGTAGGGCTGAGGTGCTACAGCCATGCCAGAGGAGCTGCTGGCACTGGCAGTGGCCCCATGTTCTGTTCCTTTCACTGCTGCAGTTCTTGGGAGAGCTCTGCAGTTCCGCAGATACCGATTTATATCGTGGATATAAATTTGTATGTGTGCAGAGCTCTACATATATGGAGGTAGGGGGCGAGAGAGTTGATTGGCAGCTTCTCTAGAATAGCTCTGTAAGGGGTATGCATCTCCCTCAATGCATAGTACACAATTCCTCAGTGTGAGTGAGTGACTGAACCCCATATTTTGAGCACAAGACTTTTTTTTAAAGTTTCTTGGGCTTTTAGAAGTATTTAAGAGTGCTTGTCTGCATTCACCTGAATGCTGTAACAGACTGACTCTAGAAAAGGTTAACAGGAAAACGTTTTCAGCAGACAAAGAAACGTGCTTAAAACTAAATAGCAATCTAATATTATTTTTTGCTTTTATAGATGGCTGCTAATTACCTGTTCCAAATTGGCAACATGCTATTGTTCATAACCTCTACGTACAAGGTTAATATGGTCCAGAAAAGCAGAAGAAAGAAAAACAGGAGAGCAGTAGCAGAACTACTAGTAGGATGCTTTGTTTATACTGAACTAAATGACAGCTCTGTGCAAGATCATCTGTACACTGAAAGGATACTACTGAGGACTGGCAAACAGTCTTTAGTTTGGTACAGGTGCCACCTACGTAGTAAACGTCAGCTAACAAAGAAAATCTAACTTTTCTATGTAATTGATCCCAACTGTTTGTTCTCATTTGATTAAGTTACTCTAGCAATATTTAATTCTTTCCTGCTCCTTTCTCCATCCCTTTCTTTCAGCGGCATACTCAAAGTCTGTGCCTTACGTTTCTGTCAGTCCATAGGCTAGGTCCAGCATGTCCATCTCCTCATCAGTAATTGCATCTAATTTCTCGAATATGTGGTCTTCAAAGATTAAGTGGCAAGTGGAGCAGGCCAATGTTCCTTCACATGCACCTGCAAGATAGAGAAAAGTTTATTAGAAATACTGAGTTTTACATTATAGCAGAGGTTCATGGGTTCAACTGCACCCACTGTCTCTCCCAACTCTGAGCAGCCAGGTCTGGATTCAAAGTGGGGGCTCTCTTGCTTTCGTGAACCCACTGAATTGGGAGACTACATCTGCCACTGCATTATAGCAGAGAATCAGTAGAATCCCTTACTAAACAATGAACTACTTGTTAATAAAAGTCAACCACTGAGTAATGAGAAATGTTAAAGTGCAAAGATATAACATGCTATTTATTTCCAAACAAATTCTTGTGTTAATCAGAAGTATTATTAGGCACCATAGAGAGCATTACTAGATCCATCCACTTTTTCCTTAGACATCACAAGCCATATGAACTATGCACAAATATATTTACTGTAGTTTTATTCAATGTATGCATCCTGTGTGAAAAGAAGAAACTGAACTCCTACGGCAGGGCTAAAGAATGAGAAGTACCTTATCACATGAATGTGAATGTTACTTAAACGACTTAAAAATACTATGTAATGTGTGTGATAGTTGTATCTTATTTCAAATATATAAAGGGCTTGAAAAATTCACTCAGTACCCACCAGCCCAAAGAATAAGCCTAGAAACCAGAATGCTTCTGTCATAAACAGCTAGTTAAGGGTTAATGTCTCTTTTACCTGTAAAGGGTTAAGAAGCTCAGTAAACCTGGCTGACACCTGACCAGAGGACCAATAAGGGGACAAGATACTTTCAAATCTTGGTGGAGGGAAGTCTTTTGTTTGTGATCTTTGTTTTGGGGGTTGTTCGCTCTTGGGACTAAGAGGGACCAGACATCAATCCAGGCTCTCCAAATCTTTCTGAATCAGTCTCTCATGTTTCAAACCTGTAAGTAATAGCCAGGCAAGGCGTGTTAGTCTTATTTTTGTTTTCTCAACTTGTAAATGTTCCTTTTTGCTGGGAGGATTTTACCTCTGTTTGCTGTAACTTTGAACCTAAGGCTAGAGGGGGTTCCTCTGAGCTATATGAATCTGATTACCCTGTAAAGTATTTTCCATTCTGATTTTACAGAGATAATTTTTACCTCTCTTTCTTTAATTAAAAGCTTTCTTTTTAAGAACCTGATGGATCTTAACACAAGGAAAAAATCAAAGGGGATTGAATCTGGACTCACCAGAAATTGGTGGGGGAAGGGAGGGGGGATGGTTAAATTCTCCTTGTGTTAAGATCCAAGGGGTTGGATTGGTGTTCACCAGGAACTTGGTGAAAAAGCCTCTCAAGGCTGCCCAGGGAGGGGAAGGTTTTGAGGGGATAGAAAGTGATCCAGACACTGAAATTTCTGGATGGTGGCAGTGTTTCCAGATCTAAGCTAGTAATTAAGCTTAGAAGTGTCCATGCAGATCCCCACATCTGTACCCTAAAGTTCAGAGTGGGGGAGGAATCTTGACAGCTTCTAACACCAATATGGTCGTGGCCCTCAAAGCAAAACCCATTTTGATAATTACCATAAGTACGTCTGGTAATGTCATTCCACATTGTATCAGTATCTCCTGGACTTGCCAAGAACAGGCCCCATCCATGGTACTCCAGACAAAAATCCATGCTGTCAGATGCTACGATTTCAAGTCTGGATGGATTATCTGACTGTGGTGCTGTGAAGTCCAGGCAGTCTAGGAGCTGACTGAATATCTGGAGCAGGTCTGTCAGCCAAAACTGCTGGGAATGAGTAGGGAGCTACAAGGAGGATTGTGGCTCTGTGTTGTTTAACTATGAAGAGTGCCCTGGGAAGATTGTTGGAAAGGCATATAGGAGGTCTTGTCTCCATTACGGTTTCCAATAACAATCCTCTGGATTCCTCTTATCCCCTCTGGAAGAAAGGTTCAGATTCTTGACATTCTCTTCACTGCCAAACTGGTCTTTCACAGGAATTCCATCCCTCCCCCCAATAATGGACTTAATCAGCTCTATGATGGTTCACAAGTGACCCTTTGTGATTGGTAACAGATTTTCTGCTCAGGAAGTCCACCAAATTGTTGATGACTCCCAAGAGACGACCCTTGGAGTAATCCCATATTGATAGCACCATGTTCAGAGCTTGATGACTTCTAGTCAGAGGGATGATGAACAGGCTCTTGCTTGTTTATGTAGTGCATCACAGATGTGTTGTCCATCAGGATCTATACCAGGGAATTTCAAAGAATACTTGGGAATGCCATACACGCTACCCTGATGCTTTGAGTTTCAGGACATTTTTGTGAAGTCCTAAGTCTTCTGGGGGACCAGGTCCCTTGCATCTGGATCAGGTGGGCTCCCCAACATGTGTGATACATCCACAATTAATGTCCTTGTAAAGGAAGGGGCAGAGAACGGTACACCTCCTTGAGTGTTTTTTGGGTTCTAGCTACCATCTCAGCTCTTCAATGACATGAGGTGGTTCTAAGACCTTCCTATTCATCCAGTGTTTCTCCAGGGAGTAGACTTACCTGAGCCAGAGTTGAAGGAGCACCCGGTGGAGTCTGGCAAGTGACGTTACACGCATAAATGCCGACATATAGCCTAACATCCCAAGGAAGCCTGTACCATCATGCTCTGGTTTGATTTTATCTCAAGTAATAGTAATTGCACTAGCAGGAATCTGTCCTCAGGCAGATATGTGCTTTCAGACCTGAACACTCGATCAGAGTTGCTATGAGCTCTATTGTCTGTGATGGGATATGAGAAGATTTTTTGATAGTTCACCAGCAGGGCTAGCTGGGCAAACAGAAAGAAAGCGCATGAGTGTCTATTCTAGACTTGCCACTGTCTCCTGCTAGGAGGCCAACCAACCATCCAGGAAAGGATACATAAGAATGCCCCTACGGCTCATGTGGGCCACCACTACTTCTAAGAATTTTGTGAAGACTCTGAGAGCCATGGAGAGTCTACATGGCAGTACCTTGTACAGATATGATTTGGCCCCACTGTGAATATGAGGTACTTCCTCCAATACCTCTCTCTGGTGGAGAGAGATGTGGAAATATGCATCCTGTAAGTCAACAGGAATGAACCAGTCTTGAGCCAGAAAAGATGATGATCATCCTGAATCAGAAGCAGCATATGTATTTGTTCAGTCAACCCATGTCTTAGATATAGGACAAAGACCCTCTTTCTTCTATGGGATAAGGAAATACCAGGAGTAGAAGCCTCTTCCCCTATATTCCTGAGGTATTTCCTCTATGGCACCTAGAGGAAGCGATGAGGAGGTCACTTTTTGTAACGAGCTTGTGAGAAGAGGATGGAAATGAATGGGGTAGCCCTGGATGAGGATATCCAACAGCTACTTGTCAGTTGTGATAGTAGACCAAGTCTGGTGGAAGGGGGCAAGGTGGTGGCAAGTGCTAAAAATGGCTCGCATGTGGCTCCCAACATTCCTACCAAACCTGTCACCTCCTTTGTGTCCAAAAGAGCACAAAAAAATGGGGTCTCCTGGAATACTGGGGCCTTTTCCTCTCAGGTACATGCGCTGTAAACTCAGAGTAGGACTGTGTCCTCTGCTGAAATTGAGTTTTATTTGGCTTTTACAGGAACCCAGTGTGTAGATCCCTGAGGAACGCAGAATGGACTGAGAGACTTTTAGTGAATGGAGCACTTCAGCTGTTCTGCTTCTAAAGAGCTCCATCCCTTTTTCCACTTGTTTACATGTGCCAAACAGAGTGGCCAGGCCCTAACGCAGTCCCTTCACTGGCTCAAGTACGCAGTACACAGGGACAACGGCAGGTGACAGGATCTCTTGTTGATCAGCAGGGCAATCCTGCCAGGATCAAAGAACTCAGTATGCCAACAGCTTGTGGGACGTAACCTGTATCACCACTGTTTCAGTGTTTATTATTATTATTTGTATGAGACATGAAGAAGCCATAGATGGATATGATTTTTTTTTAAATTATTTTTTTAAAAGAGAGGGAGTGGGTGTTCCAGAGACAGTGGCATGGATGGAGGGGGGGAGGGGGTATGGTTAGGAATGATGGCATGCGGGAGAGGAGATGGTGGCAGGGACAATTGTGGGAGATGGAGAAGATGAACATGGTGGCATGGCCAGAATTGGGGTAAACATTACCAAAGGAAGGAGGTGGCCCAGGGCCTCTGATTTAGAACTGGAGATCCTGGTATGGCTGGAAGTGATCAGCTATTGGTACTGGGGCCAATAGCATTGTCTCCATTTCATCAAGTGACAACATTGATGGAGGTTTCTGCTGTCCCTCTGTAGCAGCTCCTGGAGGCTGACATCAGGCTTTGGTGTGGATGGGCTGGCTAACTATGCTTTGGGAAAGCAAGATCTGCTCCAGAACTTACATGATGATAGTTTGCAATCAGGCCAATATGGCCAAGAAGCTATGCTGTAAGGATATGGGTCAGGTTGCAGATGGCTGATCCAGTGCCACTCATATCTCACTTGAGGTGGGGCCTGAAATGGGGGTCCCTGGAAACCTCCCTGGGGATGCTCTCCAAAAGGTAGAGAAAAGGGATCCCTATCCAATGTGGTAAAATTGGTGAGAAGTATCCTTCCTCAAACAGTGTGGCTGGAGAGTGATACAGCCTCAGTGCCAGCTGCAGCACCTGGTGCAGAGGATGCATCTGGCTCCTCTACAGCAATGTTATGATTTGATGAACTGATCTACAACTTATGAATTGTGGTTGATACGATGAAATTATGCAGTTGTTACCATGAAAATTGCTGCATCATATATGACCTCTGTCTTTATGTATCCACCACTGCTGAAAAACATTTAAGCACATAACTCCCAGGCCTGGGATAACAGACAATGTTAAGGACCTATCAGTGTCTGGGGCAAACACTTTTCTCCAACTTACCTACAGGGAGGGGATAGTGGAAAGAATGGGAATTCCCTGAGAAGGACAAAGAGATGGGGGTGATAAAGCAAGAGGTTATAAACAGACTCAGGAGGGAAGACGGGACCCACACAGGAAGCACTGATTCTAAGGGCTGGGAAGCTGTAGCAAGTGCTTGCAACTCTCAGGAGGGAAAAGTGCCAAACAATCTGCACCCTGAAAGCATGCCTGGAAGCCTCAAGCACTGTCCCCATCTTGGTCCCTGTTCAGACTCCAGAGGCTTAAATCACCCAACTATTCAGTTGTTGGATCCCTCACATCACTCTGGTGAAGAGCAAAAGGGAAGCACTTGCCTAGACCTGTAACAGATGCATCTCAGGCCCTTGATTGGCACAGTCACCAATATCAGTACCCAGGTTGGCAACAGGTCTTCTTCCCTGCATGGTGCATGTTCAGACAGGAAGCCATGGAGGATGTGTCTCTTGATGAGTAGTGCTTAGAGTCCTCCTTGCAGGATAGTCCTGCATGGTACTTGGAGCCAAGCTTATGCTCCATCTGGCCTCACCTCTCATAGTTGCCCTCTAGTGTCAGGGGCACAAGTGCCAGAACTGCCAGTGTTGGCTCAGAGGCTGCCAGCACTTTCTTTGATGCCTTTTTCTCTCTAGATCCTGGAGTATGGTGTCTACTTAAAGGAGTGCTGGCTCTATTTGGTGGTTAACATTTCCTCTGGGTCAGAAGTGACTCTCTCAGTCTGCTCTAAAAGATGTAGCTTGAGCTAAGAGTTTCTGGACTAGCAAATCCTTGCAGAGAAAGACAAGCACAGCCACATCCCAAACAGGTGTTCTCTTTCTCCAAGCAGAACAGGCATCTGCTACATCTGTTAGTAAGAGGGATTAGCAGGGTTTGAACCACAGGTTAGAGTCTGTCATGATGTGTTGCAGTTGATACCAAGTATCCCAACTTGTACAGGGGACAATGCCCAATTAAAAGGAGGGTAGAAAACAAAGTTCTACTCAAATTTGAAAAAAATGCATTTTTTGAAGATCTCAAAAGAACACCTGGTCAGACACTTGCTACGTTCCATCTTGCTGCTATTGGCGGTAAGAAGGAACTAAGAGGATAGTGGCTGCTCTGCCCTTTGTCCTCGCATTGGAGCATAGATGGCACAAGCCACATATATGACTGCAGTGGACACTGAGGTACAAAATATTCCGGTCTAGGTGTGAATGCACCTCATGTGCGCCAGAGTGGGATCCATACTGACACATGCTTGAAGAACCATCCAGGGTCTAGAAAGCACCACAGAGCAGTTAGCCATCAAAACTAAAATGCTGTTGGGAAGAATGTTCATTAAATAGAACAGATTTTCCATTCTGTGAAAAGAAGCAATATGCCTCTAGATACTATTTGACTTCAGTTAGAAAATAATACTAAAAATTGTTTGGCTTAAATCAGCCACACAAATAGAGGAAATATATTTTCAGTTGAGATTATGTAATCACCACATTGACCATTCCATTTAAATAATTAATTTTGTTAAACAAGTAGTATTAAGTGACGTGGCTATAGTTAAGTCATTAAATAGTTTTAAATATCCCTATAGCACTATTGCTGAATCTGGATTGCCCCCTAGTGACAAAACTGCACTCTTAGCAAAGGTTTTTACAAGACCAAGTACTTCGATATATAGGACTTTAATAAAACATAGAATTTATTTAACATTATGTAGCATAGACTCACATAGCCAGACTGATTTCCCCGTCCCCCCACCCCCAAAAAAGTTTAATTTGCTCACATTTATTTTGGCTTCTTAACTTACAGACCACCGCTTTTTGCTTCAAGATTAACATGGGATGTTTTTACATAGAATACAAGCAGAGTAGCCACAGGCCTATAGGCTGTGGTATTTATGGTATTAGATGGTATTTATAATTCTTAATAGAATAACTATAATATTTTGACATGCTTTAAAATTTTAATTAAGCCAACCATTTTAGTTTTAAAATGATCATGTTAGGAGTCTAATCTTCTGTGATATGTATGCAGTTTCTATTGATGTGAACAGAGGTTCTACAAGTGTACCAAGGAGATTTCGGATTACTGACATCATTGATATGTTTATTTACACTCTTAAAACAAGACTGAATGCTGCAAATTGTGCACCTCACTAGTCTAACTCTATTTTGTTCCTCTCTAATTACTGTATTCCTATCTTCACCCACTCCCTCCTTTTGTTTATTCTAGCTCTAGTCTCAAGCCCCAATCCGGAAAGTTGATTTGCGTGGGCAGATCCCTGGCCATGCAGAGCTCTATTGCCTTCAGTGGAGCTCAGTGGTTTGTGTACACAGACAACCTTGCAGTTTGGGGTCTGAGATTGTGAGGCCTTCAGTATAAGGACCATCTCTTATTTAGTTTATACAGTGCCCAGTATAACAAGGCCCCAATCTGATATGGGCTTTTGGATGCTATTATAAAAACTGGAATCCATTAATTTGGATCTGCACATGATACTTAATAAATCATAATTTTACTCGCCAAAGACCCAATCCAGTTCCACTGAAATCAAGGAGAATCTTCCCACGGACATCAAGGGGCACTAGATGACTTGATGTACTATTGTGTATACAGACTAAACTTTGCAATATGATTAGACAACAGGAAAATAGATAAGATTCTTATCTAGGAATTACAGAATATCCATTTTACAGTATTAAGAATGTAATATTATATGAAAGAGAAAAGTTTTAATTCAGTAAATTAAATGAAAATATATAGCATTTTCTGAAAAATATGGAAAAGCAAAGACATGTTACTTCAACTGCTTGGATACCTTTTAGTCTACAATCACATTTTATTTTTTGTATAAGAGACACACAGGTGCAATTCTCCAGTACAACTGGCTGAGGGAGAAGGAAAAAATGCGACAATTTAGTTTCCTCTTACATCCGCCATCAGGATCACCCCCACCATAGTAGAGTACAGCATTTCTGAAATGAAACCTAAACTGCTACTTTGGTACTTTAACAGAGCAGATTATTTGACATGACCTCAGTTATTGTTAATTACTTATTACTTCTGTGACTCAAAAAGCAACACTGGCTGCTGCCTAATGTAATGGATTAGTAATACTTCCACCACATCATAAATGAGCATGGTGCTTTACTATTCCTAAAGAACACTTCCAAGACTCCCTCTGGATCAAGCAGAGGCCAAAACTATGAAGTCAAACCAAATTCTGAATTTTGAAATACTTCAACTCCTGGAGGAGTTAGGGAAGTGTTATTACCATTGTAGAAGGCATTGATGAGACCTTATCTGGAATATTGAGTGCAATTCTGGTCTCCAATGTTTAAGAAAGATGAATTCAAACTGAAACAGGTGCAGGGAAGGACTAGTAGGATAATTAGAGGAATGGAGAACCTGTCTTAGGAGAGGAAACTTAAGGAGTTTTGGTTGTAGATAAGATTGCTGTATATTGCTGGAAGATAAGATTGCTGTATATAAATACATCAGAGGACCAAACACTAGCGAGGAAGGGGAGTTATTTAAGTTAAGAGACAATGTAGGCACAAGAACAAACTGTCCATCAACAACTTTAGGCTTTAAATTAGACTAAGGTGTCTGTGAAGTTCTGGAACAGCTGTCCAAGGAGAGCAGTGGGGGCAAAAAAACCCAACAAACACAAAACCCCCTAACTTGTTTCAAGACTGAGCTCAATAACTTTATGGAAAGGATGGCATGATGAAGTTGCCTGCAATGGCATATGGCCCATATGCGACTGCTATTAGCAAATATCTCTAACAGACAGAGATGGGACGCTAAATGGGGAGGGCTCTGAGTTTCTACAGAGAATTCTTTCCCATGTGTCTGGCTGGTGGGTCTTACCCATATGGTCTAGGTCAGTGGTCCCCAATGCAGGGCCTGCGGGCGGGCGCCATGGCACCCTCTGGGGCATCTATCTGTGCCCATATACTGGCTGGCGGACAAGCATCCACCGAAATGCCGCTGAAAAGCGTCAACGTTAAGAGGCGTCACCGCCGAAAATCAGCGGCATTTCGGCGGCGACGCCTCTTGACATTGACGCTTTTCGGCGGATGCTTGTCCATCGCCACAGTCCTCGGTAGCTCGTTGTCTGGCGCCTGCCAGACGAAAAAGGTTGGAGACCACTGGTCTAGGTCTAACTGATCACCATATTTGGGACTGGAAAGAAATTTTCCCCAGGTCAGATTGGTTGAGACCGAGGCATGTTTTTTTCCCCCCTTCCTCTGCAGCAAGGGGCATGCATCATTGGTTGGCGTGACCTAGAGTAAATGGTGGATTCTCCATAACTTGGAAGTCTTTAAATCAAGATTTCAGGATTTCATTAATTCTGCCAAAGTTTAGGGGTCTATAACAGGAGAGGGTGGGTGAGTTTGTGGCCTACGATATGCCAGAGGTCAAAACGGAGGACTACGACGGCCCCTTCTGACTTTAGAGCAGTGGTGCTCAAACTTTTTCCTCCCCCACGGACAACTTGAAAATTGCTGAGGGTCTGGGCGAACCACTTAACGATCTTTCTAAATGTTGTTTGTACCATTAGTTAACTATTCTAAAGCGCTTTAGATAAAAGCACTATATAAAAAACCTTAATAAATGTTTTTTTCTTCTACAAATAAAAGCACACAACTCATATTTTAATATCAATAGTCTTACTTTTCTAATGTGATGGATGTGCCCTCTCCCCCGCCATGGCAGCCCCTGAGCTGGGGCTGGATAGGAGGGGGGTCTCTCCCCCACCACAGCAGCCAGAGAGCTAAGGCTGGGAAGGAGGGTGGGGGGGTCTCTTCCCAGCAGTTGCAACCCTGTAGCTGGGGAAAGTTGCCTCTTTCTCTGGCCGCCACAGCCCTGCATATCTCAAATTCCCCCCACCCTGTCTTCTCACCCAACTTCCCCCTCCCATCAACCTCCTATTCTCCCCAAGGCCACCACCTCACCTTACATGTGTATCTTCTCCTGGCTCCAGGCACCTAATCAGTGGAGCCACGCCTGCACGGCTCCACTAATTAGGTGGGTGGCCATTCATTCTCATGTGCGGCTGCCCAGACGCGCATCTTACAGGGAACTATCGGTGGGCCACCTGAATGGATCTCGTGGACCACTGGTGGTCCACAGACCACAGTTTGAGAACCTCTGCTTTAGAGTCTACAAGGTTTCTCTGTTGCCAGATTCTTTTGGGATACAGACCTTTTTCAAGGGTGGAATCAATTTTTTCTACTGAAATCACCTCTGTGCTAATTCATGCCAGAATGGCTCAAGATTCATTGACACTTTTTCAGGAGAAAATATCTGATAGTGTGCTGCCCCAACTCTATTTCATTGGTCTTCTTGGTCTCGTGAAAAATTTTCTCCCTAAATTTCAACAGCCGCTTTCAATGGATTATCTGATCCTTAGACTTTGCCCCAGACAAATAACGAGTGGAGCAGGCAACTTCTGCTATGCAGTCTAAATCCTACATGGTGAGCAACCTGGCTTGTTCCAGTGGAGGGTGGCAGAGGAGATAAGTTTCATTCTGTGGAAGCACTCATCTGGAGGAACCAATTGGCACTCCGGTCTAACAGGGGGAGATTGCTTATTCCATGTCCTGTCCAAACTGAAGCTGGGAAAGACAAAGAGAGGGAGAAGCCAACAGAAAAGTGTGAGAGGTTCCCTCCCCTCAAAAACAGGTACCTAGAAGACTAGTCAGAGCATTTGTGAAACAGACTGGGAGAGAGTGTGTGGAATAGGGACTCTGGTTCCCTAAATGAAACCTTGTGGAAGAGGGGAAATACTCCTGACCACACTTCCTACCAGTGTCTGTAGAACTTGGGAGGAAGGGAAAGGAGGTTTTTTTTATCCAACCCCTCTAAAAAAATAGATATGATTTCCTTGAAGGCAGAGTTTAATAGGATTACATTGAAATAATTGAACTGGGATGAGTAAAAGGGTTTCCCTCTACCCCTGTGCACAGAAGCTAAACTGCGTGCCCATATCTACAGATGGCCTTGGCTGGTTCCTCCTCTCAGCACTTACATTCAACAGTGATGGGTGTTACAGATAGCCCTACAACAGATGAAGAGGAGTTTTAGAGACAGTAGAGGCAGAAGGAACTTGCTGTTGATGGGAATATGCCAGGTCTGCAGATTTTGCACCTGCAGGAATAGCTAGTGCTACTAGGAGATCAACTATCTGTGTAGCATCTCTACAGTGGGCAAAACAGAGAAAGACTCGGGCTCCAGACAGATTGCGTGAAAGACATGGGAGTGAAAATCTTCAGGGCAAAAACTACTTGTTATTAGAAGAGAGCAGTCAGATTGGGTGCATCCCCTTCAGAGAAAGCTCTATAGCTATCGTTGTTTAAAATTCCATTTTGAGATCTGTCTGCAGAGATCTCGTGTCAATTTTTAAAAGTTTCAAAGCAAATGTTTCTGTTTTTCAAAAAGTAATGTTCTATATTAACTAAATTTTAAATATTCTATGCAGCCCCAGAGAGAAAAAGAAAAAAAAAAAGTTAAAACAATTTCTGAAGTTCCAAAGAAGATAATTATGTTTTAGACACATCCCATGCAAATGAGAAAACTGGTCAATTATACTTTCAAAAATTAAAGTACCGTATTCAAGTAATTTTACTTACCAAATCCATCTATATCTAGATTCTTATCAACAACAACATCTAGCAGCGAGTCCCCAACTTTCCCTTCAGCTGTTAGTTTGTCCCCATCACGGTTTATGAAGTGGACAGTTACTTTATCTTCTGAGCTGGAAAATAAAAGCACATCCATGTTAATTATTACTAAAGCATGTAATGTGACTGGCAGAAGAATTTTAGAGCTTTATGGTAGTCTACCAATTTTAAAGAAGCACCAATAAAACACTAAACATTACCAAAAGTTTTTAGCACAAAAACCCAAAGAAATAATTACGTTTGTAAACTCCTCATGACAGAGTAAGTATTTCCCACTACATCTTGGTCAGTGCTGAGTGCACTAACATAAGAAATAAGGAACAGCAGCTAAGGTTTGTGTTTTGTCATGATGAATGATAGAGAGGGAAGAGTATTAGATCCTGAATTTCCCTTTTTTCCATAAAAGTTAGAGCTATTTTATTTCAGACACAGGTTAACTGACAAAATCCCATCGTTGAACACCACTTCCAAAACAGAGGATATGCAAAGAGTGGCCCAGGACAGACAGTCACTTCCTACACATGACATCTGATGGTCTGGAAAGGCTTCAGAAGTACATCAACTGAATTGTTTACTAAATTCCAAATCGTTATATCTGTGCAACCCCAATGACAGCAATATGGTTGCACAGGTGTCTGCAATAACTTTTTTTTAAAAACCACTAATGATGTGCAAGAAAGAACACACCTTAATTTTGGGTTTGCAGGGTTGACAGGAAAAAAAAGTTCTTATTTGTAAGATTATTTTTTATTGAAATGCTAAAGATAACTAGGAATTCAAGAATACCATTTTAAAGTCACTTCTAAAGAGCAGAACCGTACTTCAAGGATTATCAATCAAACCAAAACGATCAGATTCTTCACTGGATGTCCTGCTATTTTATTTTGTATACATGTGTGAGCATGCACATGCATGTCAACTAGTAAACAGAATTATCCTTGGACTGGCAACAGGATTGCTCCCACCAGCAAAAAGACAGACCAATACAATGTTTGCTTTAAAATTACATCTAGCTTCAAGAAACTAAATCCAAGTATTACCTCTAGTGCATACAGGCTCTGGATGACCTGTCATGTACAATAATTACCAATCTTGTAAATGAAACCAGTCCATAAAGAAGTCTAACCTGCACAGCCAATGCTAAACAAAATTATGAAAGTTTTCATACTGAAAGTTACATTTTTGGAGGGAAAAGTATTTTAATATTCTTCACAAAAATTATTTACTATACAATTAGACTAAAACTTTAAGTGCCTTAATGACGACTAAATTAAATCAAACATTTTGAAACAGGGCATAAAAATGATATATTTAGAAGTATCCTTATACACTTTTATTTAAAAAAAATAAAAGTATGTTTCTTGAGAGAGTTATATTTGCCATAACTAAAAAAAACTTTGGCAGCAATATGTGGCATGATTCATTATAATGCCATGTTCAGTTCTTGTCAAATATTCCCTCAGTCCATTTTCCAGAAGATAGCCACAAGCTACCTTCAAGAACAATGAATTAATCCAAAAAAATATAAATCAGTGACAAAAGACTGACCTCGTTAATCTGCAAAATTCAAGTGAAGCATGTACTACATTAACTTGAGTGTGGTTTCTGAATTTCTGGACATAAAAGTTGTTTAGCTTTAAGAATACAGACGTGCATATGTTCTAGCAGACAAAGCATGTTTCAATCTATTTGGAATACTTTTTTATCCCAGCAGGTGAAGGAGATACAGATCTGATTGCTTTTACGGAACTACTTTGTAAGTGTGCTAAATGTAAAATATTATTTATTGAGAGTGCCCACAGCATGCCAGGCCATCTAGAATGGATATATTCTCTGCCCTTAAGTGCTCAAAATCCAACAGCAGACATGATGCAACAAGTGTGAGAGATAAACAATAGTTGGGTAAGTCATAGGTTGGCTGGATAGAGGTTACAAAAATAAAAAATTAGGCTTATTAAGTTATGTAGGCTTCTTGCTCCAAAATATGCACAAAATCTTTCAAGGAAAAGTGCTCCCTTAAACAAAACTCTCATTCATCCTTGCATGGTCACTATCCAACCATCTTCTGTTCCATTCATCCCCCACCCCCGGCCCAAAAAAAAAAAAAAAAAAAAACCAAAAAACACCAAACAAACAACCCACACCATCAAAAGGAAGGGTAGAAATGCCTTTGGATGCCTACCCAGTTTTTCAGCAGCTCCAGCTGTGGTCAGAGCAGTTTCTGGCTCCTACAGGTCTGGCCCTGCACCTGGGAGATGTTCTTCCATTCAGGCCACACGGCTATAAGGCATTAAGCCTCTGAAGAACATCCTTCCTAACGACGTCAGGCTGGTAAAATTCCTGCTTGGCTTAGCATTTCTGCTGCTCAGAAGGGACCCCTAGGCAAGTGTCAGTTTTCCTGTCTGCTGGACTGAGACAACAGGGGAAATTGGGAGTAGGTTGCATACAGCATTAAGCTTCCAGTCAGCAAGTAGAATTGCCAGAGGGGCTAAATGGGAGAGGAGCAAAGAAAATTGGGCAACCAATTAGAGGGGAACAGGGGCGTGTGCAGGAATAAAAAATTGACGGCTCTTGTGGGGGCACATTTTGTGCCCGAGTGGCCCCACGGCCAGAGGAACTCTGTGCCCCCCACTGATCACTGGGGGGCCCACACCATTGCTTGCCCCCCCTTGTGCATGCTCCTGGAGGGGAGAGGACCAAAAAGGGGGGGGCGTGGCGCTTTAAAGATAACAACATAGGTATGTCACTAGTCAGCGGGGAGGATGGTGAACTCAGCTTATGTTGGCCACATAAGTGATGTCTTGTGAGAAGAGAGACAGGCCAAGGAAAGGCCCTCTGCTGAACTGAACCTGTCTGAAGCCATCTCAGTTTGAATGCCTCACCTGTTAGTAGTAAATGAGGCAGGGAGAGACTGCGTCTGGGGTTTTTAGCTACAGATATGAAGTGAGCTAGTGTGAATCTTTGACAAAAACGATTCAATTTGCCAACAAACTGGAGGACACTGTATAAAAGTTATGATTCTATTACCTGCTGCAGCAGCAAAACAGTTTAACTTGATTTTAGTAGGAAGATAAGGTATTGGAAGCTATTACAATCTTTTGCGATCACAATCTTAACTACCACTATAAACAGGTCCAGGCCATTTCCTTTCCAAATTAGTCAGACTTACACACTAAGACCTCAATCCTAAAAAGATGTATGTATATGCTTCACTTTGAAGTCTATGGGACTACTCACATGTTCAAAGTGAAGCATATGTGTAAATCATCACAGGATTGCAGCCCATTTTAAAACACATCTTTATAAACAATTACATACAGATTTGGTGGATTTAAAAGAATTTGAAAAATGTATGGGAGCCTTTTGCGTGAAAACCCTCATCCTGAATTAGTAGAGGAAAGGCCCTGGGACAAGTAAAGTACATGGCTCAGAAAAAAAAATAAGGGGTATTAAATATATAAACAATTTCAGCATTCATAGAAGGATAAGTACCTGTGGGTTTCACATCAGAAAGATAAACGGTTTTGTACAGTTTGCAAAAAGCAGGAGAAGCTTTCTGATAAAGTGCAGTCCCCCTGTAAATAAGTGTTAGACTTCTTATTCCCCACACATACATAAAGTAAGCTGCTCATGTGAAACACACAGAAATAGAAATGTGTCACTTTGCCTACAAGAAGCTATTAGATTGATCCATAAAATACAGCTTAAGGAAAGAAATAAAATGCTATTTTGTTTAACAGCTTATTCAGCTGCTAAACATTTGAATTTTAGAAATGTTGAACTATTCTTTAGCTTTCAAGCCAAAAGTGATCAAAGATTCAAACCAATCTATATTAACACCGACAGAGTGAAGGACTGCAGAAAGGCAACTGCAAAACCAGTAAGTAAACACTGAAAATGGCTGATAGAAAGATAGATCTGTCACTCTCCTTGCTGATTGATCTACAACTGAGCGCATACATCAGATTTGGGCAGGACAGTAATTTTATATCCTCATGGATTGTATTTTCTAAAAGGACAACCTACCCTAAATTCTCAATTACTGAGAGACAATCTTCATTCATTGATATATGTGCTTTCCATAACCAACAATGTATAACTTTTCATGAGTGATGTACCTGAATACTTGGATGCTAATATCTAAACTGCATTCTTAAATTTACTCACCTAAATATCGGTTAATGCTCATTATGCACTATATGTATCTTATCACTTTAAAAACAAACTTTATATTTGTGGATAATTAAGCACTATACCCAGATGTACAGACACTTTTCTTGGCCTGTGTATTATGTAATTTTAACATTAGCTTTAATAATTTTTTTAAATTTCTTTGCTGACGTAGAGTTGGAAGCGGACACAGCTGATGGTATCGCAAAGGAAATAAGAACAGTTTTAGGAACTTTAGGGATCATGGTAGAAGATAAAAACTGGTTGGTTTGAATTTAGATGGCATAACAGTGAATGCAGGCTGTGTAACAGGAGTGTTCTCTAATTGATCAGCAATGTAACAACGAAACAGCGTTAACCGGGATGTGAGGCGTTACTGTTTATCTTTGTCATAGGTTTCACCCCCACTTGGAGCTGTTGGGTTCCAATATGGGGACCTGCATGGATTTATCTAAACTTAAATTCTAGTTTAGATCTGGTAAAAGCTGCCACCACCCAATAGCGTACGTGTATTGGGACACAGACCTTCCCCAAACTTCCCCTGGGGAACACAGATTCAATCTCCCTGAATCTCTACACACAGGGAAGCAGCCCACTTCCCCCATCCCTCTCTTCTAGCCACTCTGGAGAGATTCACACCGATTCAACCCTGTGAATCAACCTCAGGAGGAACTCACTCTTCCCCCCTCCCCTTCCCTTGAATTTCCACAAGAGAAGGAATTAACCAAGTCCAAAGAAAATAATTTATTAAAGAAAGAAAAAAGTACACTCTCTCTGTATTACCAAGATGCAAAAATACAGGGTCTAAACTTATCAATCTCTGGAGAGAATCCCCCCTCCTTTCTTTCTCAGTAAAAGCAATAACAGTACAGAATTAAAGAAATTCTATAGCAAAACACAGAATTGCAAATACAGAAATAAAAGTATAAGAATACTAGTTCCTTGCTAATACTCACTAGCTTGAATAGAAGAATTTATTGCAGAAACCTGGGAGGACTTGATTAAGATGTCTGGACTCTCTTAACTCCCAAGAGAGACACTCTAACACAAAGAACAGGAAAAAAAAAAACTTCCCTCCACAGGGATTTGAAATTATCTTGTCCCTGATTGGTCCTCTGGTTAGGTGTTCACAGGTACTGCCTGTTAACCCCTAACTAACTGTTTATGACAATCTTCCAAACCTCGCACTCCTTTCCCAGACAGAACTCTCACTGAGCTCAGTACAACTTGTACCATGACAGAGGTTGAGTAAAGACTACATGGCAGATTTAAACAGACTTAGTGAGGATCCGTGAAATGGGAGCACCCAGTTTCGGACATGATGCATTTTCTTCAGGCTTTTTGATGAACACCTTGTATGATAAATATAAAATTAAAGAATTAAAGTTAGCTTAAATTTGGTTAAGGAGAAATATATATGTATGTTGTAACGACAGCACCAATCAGCAAGTAAAATAAGGCAGTGAGAATAATAAGCAGTACGGCTGTCAAGTGATTAAAAAAATTATTCGTGATTAATTGCGCTTTTAAACAAAAATACTATTTATATAAATATTTTTGGATGTTTTCCACATTTTCAAATATACCAATTTCAATTACAACACAGAATACAAAGTGTACAGTTCTCACTTTATATTTTTATTATAAATATTTGCACTGTAAAAATAAAAAATAGTATTTTAATTCACTTAATACAAGTACTGCAGTGCAATCTCTGCATCATGAAAGTTGAACTTACAAATGAAGAATTACGTAAAAAAAACTGCATTCAAAAACAAAAATTTAAATCTTTAGAGCCTACAAGTCCACTCAGTCCTACTTCTTGTTCAGCCAATCGCTCAGACAAACAAGTTTGTTTACATTTGCAGGAGATAATACTGCCCGCTTCTTGTTTACGTCACCTGAAAGTGTTGTAGCCGGTGTTGCAAAATGTGCTAAAGATTCATATGCCCTGTTCATGCTTCAATCACTATTCCAGAGGACATGCATCTATGCTGATGATGGGTTCTGTTTGATAACAATCGAAAGCAGTGCAGACCGACACATGTTCATTTTCATCATCTGAGTCAGATGCCACCAGCAGAAAGTTGATTTTCTTTTTTGGTGGTTCAAGTTCTGTAGTTTCCACATCAGTGTTTTGCTCTTTTTAGACTTCTGAAAACATGCTCCACACCCCAAACTGATCAGATTTTGAAAGGCACTTCAGATTCTTAAATCTTGGGTCGAGTGCTGTACTAATCTTTAGAAATCTCACATTGGTACCTTCTTTGCGTTTTGTCAAATCGGCAGTGAAAAAAAGTGTTCCTAAGACGGACAACATGCTGTGTCATCATCCATGAAATATGACAGAATGCAGGTAAAACACAGCAGGAGACATACAATTCTCCAAGGAGTTCAGTCACAAGTTTAATTGACACTTTTGTTAAAAAAAAAAAAAAAAAGTGTCATCAGCATGAAAGCATGTCCTCTGGAATGGTGGCCAAGCATGAAGTGGCATACGAATGTTTGGCATACCTGGCAACGTAAATAACTTGCAATGGCAGCTACAAAAGTGCCATGCAAACATCTATCATCACTTTCAGGTGACATTGTAAAGAAGAAGCGGGCAGCAGTATCTCCCGTAAATGTAAACAAATTTGTTTCTTTTAGCAATTGGCTGCACAAGAAGTAGGACTGAATAGATTTGTAGGCTCTAAAGTTTTACATTGTTTTGTTTTAGAGTGCAGTTATGTAACAAAAAAGAAATCTACATTTGTAAGTTGCACTTTCAGGATAAAGAGATTGCACTACAGTACTTGTATGAGGTGAATTAAAAAATACTATTTATCATTTTTACAGTGCAAATATTTGCACTAAAAATATAAAGTGAGTACTGTACACTTTGTATTCTGTGTTATAATTGAAATAAATATATTTGAAAATGTAGAAAAACATCCAAAATATTTAATAAATTTCAATTGGTATTCTATTGTTTAACAGTGCGATTAAATCTGCGATTAATTAGTTAGTTAAAAAGTTAACTGTGATTAATCAATAGCCCTAATAAGCAGTATTACTTGTAGTGTGGGAAGGATGTATGGTTTCAAAAGTAACTAATAAAATAAAGAGCTGTGTGATGAAGCGGGGAATTTGTTTGTATGAATGCTGTATGTGACTCAAGTTTCCTCTACGTGCATGTTTAATGAGGTGGTAGGAAAGGGTGTTTATTGACGCAGAGGATCAAGTGTGTGGTTCCGCATAGCAGCCTGGACCCAGACAGCCTGGACACTTTGTAACTTAGCAACTGATCGCCCGAAGGCCTACTCCATCTTGCGAGCCAGCCAGTTTTGACCAGTGGAAAAACTAAGGGCTGAAGAGACACACCCCAGGTGATCGGTTTGTCCAGAAAAGACAAAGGCCAGAGGAGGGGCCCTGGAAGTGATATAGTGTGGGCCACTGGAAGGAGTGGTCACTTCTGGACTGGGACAAAGAGCAGCCTGAGCCCACCTGGATGTTGGAAAGTCCTATTTGGACTATGCTGAGACTTTCTATGCTCAAGGTCCCTCGGAACTTTCTGTGCTGTGTTCCAGATGTGCAATACACTCTTCTTGTTTAACTTGGGGTAGAGTCATTCCAGTCTAGAAGTCAGGGTTGCAGTGCTCCCTCTGGGTGTGGAGGCCCCCCAAGCGGGTCCAGAGCGAGTGGACTCTCAGAGGAGGACTCACAGAGACAGACAGGCCTGTTGAAGGCTCAGAGGTGTAGTTCCAGAAGGCAGTGAACCCTAGGGCTAAGCCCTGAGAGAGTGACACTCCAGAGAAGGGCTGTCACACAGACAGTGAGGAGCTGAAAGAGCACTGTCCCTGTGATTCGGTGACAAGCTGCAGCAACAAGACAAAGAAAAAGTGTCTTAAAAGAAACAAGCCCAAACCTCCCCACTGTTCTGCTGGTAAGCAAGGAGAGGGACAGGAGAAGATAAGAAAGGAAAAGCCTTTGTGTTAGGATATAGATATTCAGGCCTGTCTGTAAAGGCCTTTACTTTAAGAATTTAGGTGTATTCTTATCACCTAGCTAGTTATAGAGATATAAAGGAAAGAATCAAAATCACTGTCAGTGTAAGGGCCTTCTCTTACTGTGACAGTCTGAGGCCTGGTTCTTAGGCTAAGGCCTTCAGCTAAGTAGCAGAGGCAGCCATAAACTGGGAAGTGTATGGTCACATCCTCACATTCCAAACTAGTCACACTGAAATAAGGTGCTATTGGGCTGTTAGGAATACAATCCTGTCCTGGTATTCCTATCACCACCAGAGAAAGGGAAGAGCCTAGAAGATATAAAAGGAAACTTAGTTTGATAGCATCCTGTCTGGCAAGAACTCACTTATCAATAGCTGGGATGTGAAATCCTCATTTCTGTATTGCTCTAATCACTGTAGTCTCCACTTCTCTATTGTTTGTCTGTATAATCTCTGTCTGGTTCTGTGATTGTTTCTGTCTGCTGTATAATTAATTTTGTTGGGTGTAAACCAATTAAGGTGGTGGGATACAATTGGTTAAATAATCATGTTACAATATTAGGACTGGTTAGTTAAATTTCAGTAAAATGACTGGTTAAGGTATAGCTAAGCAGAACACAAGTTTTACTATATAGTCTGCAGTCAATCAGGAAGTAAGGGGGAGAATGGGGATCATGTTTTGCCAAGGGGGGGAAATGGGAACAGGAACAGGGACACAGGCAAGGCTCTGTGGTGTCAGAGCTGGGAAGGGGAACACAAAGGAAGGAAACTGGAATCATGTTTGCTGGAAGTTCACCCCAATAAACATCAAATTGTTTGCGCCTTCAAACTTCGGGTATTGTTGCTCTCTGTTCATGCGAGAAGGACCAGGGAAGTGAGAGGGTGAAGGAATAAGCCCCCTAACACTTGGGAAGAAAGGAGGCTGTAAAACTTATCTGGATTAAGACTGGAAATAAGGTGAATTGTCTCAAGCTGGTTTTTAGCTGAAGTCAGTAATTGGCAGTGACATCGCTTGTTTGTTAAAGTGTATAAAAAAGTAAACTCCTAAAGGGTTCATTGCTAATACCTGCCTGTTCACACTGTAACCAGGAGCTCTCCAGCAGACCAGGCAATCCCAGAATAGACAGAGGTACCCAGCATGGACTGACCGGAAAGTCTTGGATCTGATCGGTGTGTGGGGCGATGAGTCTGTGCTTTCGGAGCTGCGCTCCAACAAACGGAATGCGAAGACCTACGAGAAGGTCTCCAAAGCCATGACAGGCAGAGGATACCGCCGGGATGCAATGCAGTGCCGCGTGAAAGTCAAGGAGCTGAGACAAGGCTACCATAAAATCAAAGTGGCAAACGGACGCTCCGGAGCCCAGCCCCATACATGCCGCTTCTACGAGGCACTGCATGCCATTCTTGGTGGGTCTGCCACCACTGCCCCACCAGTGTGCGTGGACTCTGACGAAGGGATAGTGTCGACGGCCAGTTCCTCGTCGACGTTCGCAGATGGGGAAGATGAGGAAGGAGATGAGGAGGGGGAGGCAGTCGACAGCGCTTACAACGCTGATTTCCCCGACAGCCAGGATCTCTTCATCACCCTCACTGAGATCCCCTACCAACCCTCCGCAGCCGTTACCACGGACCCTGAATCAGGAGAAGGATCAGTCGGTAAGTGCTTTAAACATGTAAACTTTTATTATTAATGGAACAGGAAAATAGACTAGGCGAACAGAAGGTCTACATGCAGGGGAATGGAACAGGAATCTTACGCGGACATCTCCACGAAGCTCTCCTGGAGGTAGTCGAAAAGCCTATGGAGGAGGTTCCTGGGGAGAGCTGGCTTATTGGGTGCTCCGAGGTAGCACACTTTTCCACGCCACGCTCTCAGCTGGTACTCCGGGACCAGTGCCTTGACTAGCATCGCAGCATAGGGCCCTGGCTTGTGCTGGCTTTCATTCAGCATGCGCTCCCTGTCTCTCCGTGACACCCTCCTCAGGGTGATCTCGCGCACAGACTCCTGCATAGAAGTAGAGTGATTTGTGTACTATTACTATTGGTAGTGCTTCACTGTTCCTTAGAACAAGAAGCGTCACTTTAGAGCCACGTGCTGGAGGCTACAGAGTGGCAGCATACAGGGATCTTTTCCAAGGGAAAACCGTGAGGGGGTGGAACAGGGGCAGAGTTTATGCTTTCAGGATTGCCTGCAGGAAGAGGACAGAGCTGGACATTGACTTTTAAGCAGCCAAAAGCCTTTGGCTTACCATGCCTGGCTGCTCCACAGATTCAGCTTTCCTGCCCCGCTTGTCTGGTCTGCAGTGCAATACCCCAGGCAATGAAAACGAATGCAGAGAAATCGAACTTTCCCTGAGTGAGTGCTCAGGAGATAGGTGCTGTCCATGGTCTGGTTCACAGGCAATGAGTAGACTATGTTTCATTTTTAAGAAAAGGCATCTTTGTAAGCAGTTCACTCCCTTTTCCCCCTCACACAGCTGCAACAGTATCCCGACCTGCTCCACCATGCCCCTCACAGAGGCTGGCGCAGATTAGGCGTCATAAGAAAAGGACCCGGGACGAGATGTTTGCAGAACTTATGGGCTGCTCCAGAGCAGAAGCAGACCAGCAGAGCCAGTGGAGGGAGAACCTCACACAGCAGCAGCGCTCACAGCGCGAACGGGAGGACAGATGGCGTCAGGAGGACCAGCAGGCGACTCAAACGCTGCTTGGACTACTGAGGGAGCAAACGGACACGCTCAGGCGCCTTGTTGATGTTCTGCAGGACTGCAGGCAGGAGGACAGAGCCCCCCTGCACTGTGTCTGCAACCACCCTCCCCCGCCACACACTCCAATACCCACCTCTCCCAGAATAACAAGAAGGAGGGGTACCAAGGGCCGTGAAAACTGTCACTGCACCACAGCGGACTGCTAAATTACCCAAAAGTTCTCACTCCCTAGATTTTGAAAAGTTCTCACCTTTACTGTGTTGTCGAGTATTAAAAGTAGTTTGCTGTTAATTACTGTTTCTGTCATGTTTATTTGCTGAAGACTTTCTGTGAAGGGGGGGGAAGAGAGGTTTGGTAATTGCATAGGACAATCACCATGAACAGGGTACAGACATGGGGGCAGGATCAACAGCAGGTTACTCACTGAGTGCAGTCACTAGGCACCCTGGTCAGTCTGTGAGGTGTTTTTAATGTTCTGTTCATAGGCGGCAGGTGCCCTGCTCCAGGTATACTTGGAGGTGGGTCTCTCCCCCGGCCCAGCCTGGATCAGGCCCTGGCCCACGCGGGTCTCCCCCTGTCCCGTCAATTCCCTGCCTGGAGCAGGTCCCAGTGCCCACCTGCCACCCCTCCCCCAGCGTGTCGTCCCCCCCCCGCGCTGCGTCCCTGACAGTAGAGCGGCTACCGGCACAAATGCTGTCTGCTGCCCCAGGGTACTAGCGCCTGCCATCCACAAATGGCAAGGCAGGTTGCCATCACCCTGCCCTTCTACCGTTGCCCTGAGCCTCCACAATGCCCCAAACCCTCAGCCACAGCCCGCAACCCCCTACGCCTCCTCTCCCTTCCCACACACCCCTCACCCCTTCCTACGCCCCCACCCCCAGCCCTGAGGCTGCACCCAAACTCCATCCCAAAGCCTACACCCCTCACCCCTTCCTGCACACCCACCTGTAACCGTCCTCCCCACAGAGACCGCTGTAGGAGCAGTAGGCTATCATTCCTAGAGTCTACAAGCGGTCTCTACATCACTGCACACCCTACCCACCACAGTCCGCGTCCCTGTTTCAACCCTTTGACGCGAAATCATTATTAAAGAAAAGGTTTTTAAAATAACAATGCTCCATTACCTTTATTTTTACACGTGTGTTGGAAGGGGGCAAACGGGGTATGAGACTGCAGAGGAGAGTCAACAGTAAATGGGTAAAGAAACAGGGGCAGGTTCAGCTTCTCTGTAAAGCAACTGGACAGTCATAGGTTACCCTGCTCTCTGAGGAACCTAGCTTTCAAAACCTCCCGGATGCACAGCGCTTCCCGCTGGGATATTCTCTCGGCACGGGTGTCTGGCTGAGCGTAACCTGCAACCAGGCGATTTGCCTCAACCTCCCATCCCGCCATAAAGGTCTCCCCCTTGCTCTCACAGAGATTGTTATTGCAGCTTGCTGTGTGCTCCACAATGGGGATATTGGTTTCGCTGAGATCCGAGCGAGTCAGTAAGCTCCGCCATCTCCCCTTGAGACCTCCGAAAGCACACTCCACCACCATTCTGCACTTGCTCAGCCGGTAGTTGAAGAGTTCCTTCTCACTGTCCAAGGCGCCTGTATAGGGCTTCATGAGCCAGGGCATTAGCGGGTAGGCTGGGTCCCCGAGGATCACTGTAGGCATCTGCACATCCCCAACAGTTATTTTGTGGTCCGGGAAGAAACTACCTGCCTGGAGGCGTTTAAAGAGACCAGAGTTCCTGAACACACGCGCGTCATGAACCTTGCCCGGCCACCCGACATTGATGTTGGTAAAGCGTCCCCTATGGTCCACCAGTGCTTGCAGCACCATTGAAAAGTAGCCCTTTCGGTTAATGTACTGGCTGGCCTGGTGGTCCGGTCCCAGGATAGGGATGTGAGTCCCATCTATAGCCCCACCGCAGTTTGGGAATCCCATGGCGGCGAAGCCAGCTATGACGACCTGGACGTTTCCCAGGGTCACTACCTTCGAGAGCAGGAGTTCAACGACTGCGTTGGCTACTTGCATCACAGCAACCCCCACGGTAGATTTGCCCACGCCAAAGTGGTTCGCTATTGACTGGTAGCTGTCTGGCGTGGCAAGTTTCCAGAGGGCTATGGCCACTCACTTCTGCACAGTCAGGGCTGCTCGCATCCTGGTGTCCTTGCGCTTCAGGGCAGGGGACAGCAAGTCACACAGTTCAAGGAAAGTGCCCTTACGCATCCTGAAGTTTAGCAGCCACTGTGATTCATCCCAGACCTGCAGCACTATGCGGTCCCACCAGTCCGTGCTTGTTTCCTGGGCCCAGAATTGCTGTCCCATAGCATGAACATGACCCAGTGCCACCATGATCTCCACGGCGTGGCGTCCCGTGCTTTCTGACAGGTCTGTGCCAGTCTGAGACTTCATGTCCTCACCGCGCTGCCGTTGCCTCCTCGCCCGATTTCTCAGCATCTGACTGTTGAAGAGGTGTACGATAAGGTGCGAGGAGTTGACAACGGCCATAAGTGCAGCGATGATCGCAGCGGGTTCCATGATCGCAGTGGAGTGCTGTGGCGTCCGCGCTGTCACTTATAACAGGAAAAGTGCGCGAACTGATTTCCCGCTGGCGGGAGTGATGGTTGAATGCTGACAGTTACCAAGGACCACCCTCGACACAGTTTCCCCCCCCAGCATGCATTGGGGGGAAATCCCAGAATTCCAATGGGCAGCGGGGAGTGCCGGAACTGTGGGATAGCTTCCCGCAGTGCACTGCTTCCAAAGTCGACGTTTGCCCCGTTACTGTGGACTCACACAGTCGAATTAGTGTATTTAGTGTGGATACACAAATTCGACTTCATAAGGTCGATTCCACAAATTCAACTTAAGTTGATTCGAAATAGTCTTGTAGTGTAGACATACCCTTACAGACACAAACTTTCCACATGTTGAAGTTCAATGGCACTATTTATATGCATAAAGGTAAAAAAAGGTAATAATTGGAGATATACCAATCTCCTAGAAGTGGAACGGACCTTGAAAGGTCATCGAGTCCAGTCCCCTGCCTTCCCTAGCAGGACCAATTTTTGCCCCAGATCCCTAAGTGGCCTCCTCAAGGATTGAACTCACAACCCTGGGTTTAGCAGGCCAATGCTCAAACCACTGAGCTATCATGATTTTCGGGAGCATGCCATAACTTAACTTTTAAACTTGAGCACAGATCTAATTAAAAGGAAGGGAAACAACCTGAAATAAATGTGTTAGTCTCTAAGGTGCCACAAGTACTCTTGTTCTTTTTGTGGATACAGACTAACACAGCTGCTACTCTGAAACCAGAAGTTAGGAATTAAAATATTTAGTAACAAAGCAGACCAAACAGTAGATGGTGCTATAGTTGCATGTCTTATGAAATCAAGTGTTCAAATGCTCTTCTACTTAAAAGTCTTATACAGATTTTTTTTTTTTTTAATCTGTATAATGCTAGTGCCAGGAGAGTCTAAACAGCCTATAATCTCCAGCACCAATCCTGCAAACATTTGCACATGCCTTTAAATCAAAGGTACTATCGCTTGGCATTAAGTACACCTCTACCTCGATATAACGCTGTCCTTGGGAGCCAAAAAATCTTACCGTGTTATAGGTTATATCGAACTTGCTTTGATCCACCGGAGTGCGCAGCCCCGCCCATCCCGGAGCACTGCTTTACCATGTTATATCCGAATTTGTGTTATATCTGGTCACGTTATATCGAGGTAGAGATGTACATGCATAAGTGTCTGCAGAACCCTGCCTAAACAGACAATAAGTTGAGAAAGCCAATTTCTCCAATTCATCAGGAGGCTTCAGAAGAGTGTTTCTTTGGACAATAAGGCTATATTATGTTGAGGCCTCTGGTTAATTAGAGTCAGATTCCAAAATCTACTTCCAATGAAAGTTGAGGATTTAATGTACTACTTTAAAAAGCAAAGCAATTATGCATATTAGTCTATATCCATGTCTATACAGGATTATTTAAAGCTAAACAGGGATAATACAATTTCTTGTCATTTGGTAAATTGCAACAAATATTGTACAAACAATGGCACTGAAATAAGTACTTCTAAATGAAAAGCGTCAAGAAAATCACCCCATGGTACAATTGTTTTATTTGTAGACTTGGCAAGAACTAGAGCTTTCCTTGGCTGGCTAGATATCACGCCTGCCTTGTTTAGGACAAATTTCCAGCATGTTTGCGTGACTTCAAGAGTTGAACTTCTAAAACTAATATCAGGTTGCCTTAATGAAGCCAGAGGAGATTATAGTTATTTACCCATAAAATTTAGCTAGAAAGTGGAGTACAAAGAACAGGTTTTGCCTGACCTGCTCATAGAGGTTGGGATACTGAATAGGTGAACAATATATAAATCACACTTTCACTTTGGCAAGATTTAACATTGCACTGGTATCATTGTGGAATGCACTGGAATAAAGCTGAAGCCAGTTTAAAACAGCCTATGTAGTTTGTAAGTGAAGAGGGAAGACTTGCCAGCTCCAGTGGTTTTTGTGGACATTACTGTATAAATAAGGGAATTCTTGTACAATTCTAAGAAAGGCTATGTGCACAATGGATGGAATTGTTAGCTCTGAAATTAATTCGCATTTAACATTTCAGTATTTAATATAATTAGTTGGAGGCTTCCACCACTTCTCTTTTAAAGCAGAAGATTTTGGAAAACTCGTTTTTTTTAGTTGTAATTTGGTTTAGCTCTGCTAGCATTTCAAGTTCTGTCCACAGAAAGTGAGTAACTGCATAGTTGGACAAGAGAGTTTATGACCCCTGGAGTTACTGCTCAATTCTGTTCCCTCTGCTGGTTGTCTCACCGAACATTAGCAATTCCCCACAGCTCTTCCAGAGGAAGGAGTCATTTAATAGCACCCAGCAGTGTACATGCCGGGGACAATTCCGACCGTAAGGCCCCAATCCTGCAAACCCTTGCGCATAACTGTCACCCACCCGCACCGACGCTTTCCGGCCCGGGGTGTAGGTGGGAAGGTGGCTCTGACAAGCGAGGCCCAGGGGAGGCAGAGCCCGCCCGGGGAAGCGCATGGTAATGGCAGAGGAATGACGCTGACACGTCCCCGCCCCCCGGCTCACTCGCTTCACGCCCACCCCAGTCCCGGCACCAGCTCACACGCTAGGCTCGGCCGCCGCCGCCGACCTTCCCAGGCGGCTCCCGTACAGCGCCGAGCCCGGGGCGCCAGGCCGGGCGCTGCCCGCGGGCAGGGTCAGAGGCGCCGGGCGGGGAGGGAAGCCCCTCAGTGAGGGCGGGGGGGGGGAGGTGTGTGATCCACCGGGTCTCCCGCCCCGCTTACCTGAGCCGCGCCCGGGCGGAGACGCCGAAGAACCGGCCCGGTGTCCGGGCAGCAACGTTGTCCCCGCCCGGCCTTCCCCGGGACGCGGCCAGGAGCCAGCGGCGGGAGGAGGCCGCGGCGGCCCGCAGGAGACTAGCGGTGCCCGGAGCAGCCATGGCAGGGGCGGGCAGGAACGGAGCGCAACCGACCCCGCCCACGGCGAGTAAAGTCCACCCGCTTATACAACCGGCACAAGCTACGGCTATTCCCCAAGGCACTTACGTCTTCTGCGGGGTGTAGTCCTCGCTCCACTGGTAAGTGACTGTGGACGGTTGGTACGCAAAATGCGCAGAGCAGTCTCCTCCTTCTGTGCGGAGGATACGCAATGTCCGTAGAGCCGTCTTCTAGTCTACAGCTGCGGTTACGTAAATTGCGTAGTGTGTCCTTGCTTGAAGCAGTGGAGGGTGTTAGGCTGTATCCCAGGTTCCAGGCGCCCTGCCTGCTGCTGCGGCCCCCTCTCCAACCCCGCCCTAAGCCCCCTACCTACTGCCTGAACTCCCCTATCCGCTGCTCCAGCCCCCCGTGCTCCAGTCACCTCTCTGGCTGCCCCCACATGCAGCCCTCCAATGCCCCTACCTACTGTTGCAGGTTGCAGCCCCCACTGCTTCTCTCTGGCCACTGCGCATTACCTCTATGAGCCCAGCTCTCAGGAGCTGGCTTCTCAGTCCCTTGGCCCCAGATCCCCTGTCACTGGGTTTGCAGAGGCTGACAGTCCTCTTTACTCTCCATTCTTCCAGGGGTGACTGGTTAACATAAGAACATAAGAAAGGCGGTACCGGGTCAGACCAAAGGTCCATCTAGCCCAGTATCTGTCTACCGACAGTGGCCAATGCCAGGTGCCCCTGAGGGAGTGAACCTAACAGGCAATGATCAAGTGATCTCTCTCCTGCCATCCATCTCCATCCTCTGACGAACAGAGGCTAGGGACACCATTCTTACCCATCCTGGCTAATAGCCATTTATGGACTTAGCCACCATGAATTTGTCCAGTCCCCTTTTAAACATTGTTATAGTCCTAGCCTTCACAACCTCCTCAGGTAAGGAGTTCCACAAGTTGACTGTGCGCATGTGAAGAACTTCCTTTTATTTGTTTTAAACCTGCTGCCTATTAATTTCATTTGGTGACCCCTAGTTCTTGTATTATGGGAATAAGTAAATAACTTTTCCTTATCCACTTTCTCAACATCACTCATGATTTTATATACCTCTATCATGTTCCCCCTTAGTCTTCTTTTCCAAACTGAAGAGTCCTAGCCTCTTTAATCTTTCCTCATATGGGACCCTCTCTAAACCCCTAATCATTTTAGTTGCTCTTTTCTGAACCTTTTCTAGTGCTAGAATATCTTTTTGAGGTGAGGAGACCACATCTGTACACAGTATTCGAGATGTGGGCGTACCATGGATTTATATAAGGGCAATAATATATTCTCAGTCTTATTCTCTATCCCCTTTTTAATGATTCCTAACATCCTGTTTGCTTTTTTGACCGCCTCTGCACACTGCGTGGACATCTTCAGAGAACTATCCACGATAACTCCAAGATCTTTTCCTGACTCGTTGTAGTTAAATTAGCCCCATCATGTTGTATGTATAGTTGGGGTTATTTTTTCCAATGTGCATTACTTTACATTTATCCACATTAAATTTCATTTGCCATTTTGTTGCCCAATCACTTAGTTTTGTGAGATCTTTTTGAAGTTCTTCACAATCTGCTTTGGTCTTAACTATCTTGAGCAGTTTAGTATCATCTGCAAACTTTGCCACCTCACTGTTTACCCCTTTCTCCAGATCATTTATGAATAAATTGAATAGGATTGGTCCTAGGACTGACCCTTGGGGAACACCACTAGTTACCCCTCTCCATTCTGAGAATTTACCATTAATTCCTACCCTTTGTTCCCTGTCCTTTAACCAGTTCTCAATCCATGAAAGGACCTTTCCTTTTATCCCATGACAGCTTAATTTACGTAAGAGCCTTTGGTGAGGACCTTGTCAAAGGCTTTCTGAAATCTAAGTACACTATGTCCACCGGATCCCCCTTGTCCACATGTTTGTTGACCCCTTCAAAGAACTCTAATAGATTAGTAAGACACAATTTCCCTTTACAGAAACCATGTTGACTATTGCTCAAGAGTTTATGTTTTTCTATGTGTCTGACAATTTTATTCTTTACTATTGTTTCAACTAATTTGCCCGGTACCGACGTTAGACTTACCGGTCTGTAATTGCCTGGATCACCCCTAGAGCCCTTTTTAAATATTGGTGTTACATTAGCTAACTTCCAGTCATTGGGTACCGAAGCCGATTTAAAGGACAGGTTACAAACCTTAGTTAATAGTTCCGCAACTTCACATTTGAGTTCTTTGAGAACTCTTGGGTGAATGCCATCTGGTCCCGGTGACTTGTTAATGTTGAGTTTATCAATTAATTCCAAAACCTCCTCTAGTGACACTTCAATCTGTGACAGTTCCTCAGATTTGTCACCTACAAAAGCCAGCTCAGGTTTGGGAATCTCCCTAACATCCTCAGCCGTGAAGACTGAAGCAAAGAATCCATTTAGTTTCTCCGCAATGACTTTATCATCTTTAAGCGCTCCTTTTGTATTTTCATCGTCAAGGGGCCCCACTGGTTGTTTAGCAGGCTTCCTGCTTCTGATGTACTTAAAAAACATTTTGTTATTACCTTTGGAGTTTTTGGCTAGCCGTTCTTCAAACTCCTCTTTGGCTTTTCTTATTACACTCTTGCACTTAAGTTGGCAGTGTTTGTGCTCCTTTCTATTTGCCTCACTAGGATTTGACTTCCACTTTTAAAGGAAGTCTTTTATCTCTCACTGCTTCTTTTACATGGTTGTTAAGCCACGGTGGCTCTTTTTTAGTTCTTTTACTGTTTTTCTTAATTTGGGGTATACATTGAAGTTGGGCCTCTATTATGGTGTCTTTAAAAGGGCCCACGCAACTTGCAGGGATTTCACTTTAGTCACTGTACCTTTTAACTTTTGTCTAACTAACCCCCTCATTTTTGTATAGTTCCCCCTTTTGAAATTAAAGGCCACAGTGTTGGGCAGTTGAGATGTTCTTCCCACCACAGGGATGTTGAATGCTATTGTATTATGGTCACTATTTCCAAGCGGTCCTGCTATAGTTACCTCTTGGACCAGCTCCTGCGCTCCACTCAGGATTAAATCTAGAGTCGCCTCTCCCCTTGTGGGTTCCCGTACCAGCTGCTCCATGAAGCAGTCATTTAAAGTATCGAGAAATTTTATCTCTGCATTTCGTCCTGAAGTGAAATGTTCCCAGTCAATATGGGGATAATTGAAATCCCCCACTATTATTGGGTTCTTAATTTTGATAGCCTCTCTAATTTCCCTTAGCATTTCATCATCACTATTACTGTCCTGGTCAGGTGGTCGATTGCCCCATTTCCAGTATGCAGCAGGACCCTTACCATCCCCTGGATCTAACACGTCAGTTACCCTTTCCCTCCTGGGGCCGGATCCTAGCAAACTGACCTCAGCTCTGTTCCTGTCTTTTATAGGAAGGGCACCAGGCAAGCCCCAGCCTCAGGAGACCAGTCTCCTGTACTCAGTCTGATAAAACTTTTCCTACCATCGTGTAATCTTATTATGGCAAGGGCTCGCAGAACCCCAGCTGAGAACCACAGTTAAACATAGTTCTTTATTTTTGCTTGTGAGGAAACTTTTAGTCTTGGAAGAAAATGCTGTGGTGGTGTTTATCTCTTGCAGTTTCTATAGGAGATCAGTGGCAAGCATCACGGGAACTTGCTGTCTGCCTTAGTATCTCCAGCTAGAGTCAATTATTGAGGCAGAGTTGTTCCATGGGCTTTGATGTTGGAACTGAAATACTTGGAAGAGGGGATTGCCTGTATGCCATTTGTGACCACTTCTATTCCAGGATTGGCGTATATTTGTGAATAAAACAAGTTACACTAAGAATATTCTCATACTCTTTCTCCTCCCGGGTGGAAGTCAACCAGCAAAACCCCTGAGATCTGATTCCACTCAGCAAAGGAATGACAATACATGCCATATGAACAATGATATAACAGAATGTTAAAAGTGAACTCTGAAAAGTAGTTCCTTGCAGGGGCGGCTCTAGACATTTCGCCGCCCCAAGCATGGCGGCATGCCGCGGGGGGCGATCTGCTGGTCACCGGTCCCGCGGCTCCGGTGGACCTCCCGCGGCTCCACCGCTTGGCGTGCTGGGGCCTGAAGCCGCCCCTGGTTCCTTGTATGGTCCTCTAATCTAGGGCAGTGTTTTTCAACCTTTTTGATACCTGCGACCAGCTTGCTGCCTTCCTAAACTGTGTCAGGGAGATCTCAGGGACTGGTGCTGGTCCATGGACTGGTCATTGAGAAATAGTGATCTGGGAAGCAGCAAGTCAGTATTAGTCTAACTGAGCTGATTCTCATTAAATATGTGCAGAAGATGTTTAGAAAAAGTGCTGTGCATTAGTGACTTCCCCTACCATGCAAGAGGTTTGCATCTCCACCAGGGGGCATAGCAGCCAAGAAAGGGATATGCCTTGCTTATAACACCCCTAAACAGTATTTTACATTTCAGAGGTAGTGTATGGAGTAAAAATGTTCAAGAAATAGAAAATGAAAGACTTATAATGGTTAAATAGTATATTTTTTCATATGAGAACTGTGGGTGGAGAAAACTGGCAAGAAAATCTCCTTCAAGGAATACAGCCTGCATGTAGTGGAAATGTCACTTTGAGATATTCCAACACATTGCCATTAATATAGCTGTGCTTTGGTCAGAAGCTACTACTTGTAATTTAAAAAACCCAGCACTTTTATGGTTATTTATTAGTGAATAAAGTCACAAATGCTATCATTACATAACCCAATATATGTATATTTTTAGAAATAGAGCTCATTTATGAAGCACTCAGGTGTCTGAAGATCCATTCAAAACAATACACCCATAACTACCTAATTGTGGAAACTGTTGCCGGCACAGAGTGCCCGTGGACAGCAACAGCGGGGTTCGTTGCCTGGTGTGCTTCGCTCCAATAAACACACCAAGGTGGAGAAGCAGACAAAGTTTATTTGAGATCTCAAAGCGGGATGCTAGGAGACAGACACGTCTCAAATCAAGCACACAACTTCAGGCAGCTTTTCTCTTTTTATGCATAACTTTAACTAAGCCTCTTCTATTCCCCCCCACTCTCCCTCTCCCCCCACCTTTCATTGCAGTTGCAATTACATTAAGCAGTTAAGTCATACTTGGCAGCAACCAGTCTAGTTCGTTAGTAACTCTTCTGTGAACCGTTATCTTGTCTTACTTTCTTTGATCTGTTATTTTGCCCCTTAGCCAGGAGCAAGCAGGCCTCATTATAGCAGGCCTCATTATTACCTTCTGGTACAGGTGTTGCAACTGATATCTAGCTGTTACACATTCCATTCTCTGTTGCTGGCCTGTTAGGTCGATTAAAGTTCAAATATGGACGGGCTTTGGTTAGACATGGAATAACTTTGGTTCATTCAGGCCTAGTGCAGAAAGGCTTCATTGACACTTGTGGTCTTCCACCCTCCCGAGTTACCTAGTTACCTAGATTTATGCCTAATGACACTAACAATACTCTAATAAAAATTTATAAAACCAACTGTAGGGTCAGCACTAAGTACACAGACACTTGGGACACTGTACAGACTTGCAGTTTACAGGTCAGCTAGGCTGTCCCATCAGCTATGTAATTGGAACAGGAGGTAACTTGGGGTTGACTCCTTCCCTCTGCCATCTTGGGATCATGCACACTGTATCAGCATATTAAATGGTGGTTCTTGCAGTACTGCCAACTCTTGCAACATCTAGTGTGTGTTTTCTTAAAGCTCCAGCTCTTGGAGTCTGGGATCATGTGTGAGAACTTTAACTGTTTAAAGAAAAGTAGCTTTCTAGGCCTAATGGCTGTGGGTAAAGAAGCTTGAAAATGTGAATTATACAGGCTCAAACCAGAAGCAAAGTAAAGAGAACTCAAAGTCTGTTTTTAAAATGTAATGATTTTTTTAAGCCAGTCTCATGACTTTCTGGTGTCTGACTCACGATTTTTGAACTCTTGGGGTTGGCAATACTGTATTTGGCTCTTGACTTTACCCAAACCCCCTCCATTTAGGGCAAGATTAAGAACAGCTGAGGGGTATGCCCCTTGCCATACAAGCCGGGCTGTCTCATGCCTGTCTGAGCCCTCTACTGGAAACTCAGACTGAGAACTGCATCTTGGCATTTGAAGCACATTTGTTCTTGTGGCACTGCACTTCCTTTACCTCACTGGGTCCAGCATTTCCTCCTCTAGCAGTGGGAGGGCCTGGAGTCAATCAGTCCCACTCCAGAGTTTTTTTTCTATTTCTCACTTGTTGTCATAAACAGATAGTTAAGGGTTAATGTCTCTTTTACCTGTAAAGGGTTAAGAAGCTCAGGTAACCTGGCTGACACCTGACCAGAGGACCAATAAGGGGACAAGATACTTTCAAATCTTGGTGGAGGGAAGTCTTTTGTTTGTGCTCTTTGTTTTGAGGGTTGTTCGTTCTCGGGACTGAGAGGGACCAGACATCAATCCAGGCTCTCCAAATCTTTCTGAATCAGTCTTTCATGTTTCAAACTTGTAAGTAGCACAGGCAAGGCATGTTAGTCTTATGTTTGTTTTCTCAACCTGTAAATGTTCCTTTTTGCTGAGAGGATTTTATCTCTGTTTGCTGTAACTTTGAACCTAAGGCTAGAGGGGTTTTCTCTGTGCTATATAAATCTAAGTACCCTGTAAAGTATTTTCCATCCTGATTTTACAGAGATGATTTTTACCTTTCTTTTTCTTTAATTAAAAGTTTTTTCTTTTTAAGAACCTGATTGATTTTTTCTTTCTTGTTTTAAGATCCCAGGGAATTGGGTCTGGACTCACCAGGAGTTGGTGGGGGAAAGGAGGGGGAATGGTTAATTTCTCCTTGTGTTAAGATCCAAGGGGTTGGATCGGTATCACCAGGGACTTGGTGGAAGAGCCTCAAGGCTATCCAGGGAGGGGAAAGTTTTGGGGGGACAGGGAGTGTGCCAGACACTGGATTTCTGGCTGGTGGCAGAGTTACCAGATCTAAGCTAGGAATTAAGCTTAGAAGAGTCCATGCAGGTCCCCACATCTGTACCCTAAAGTTCAGAGTGGGGGAGGAAACCTTGACACTTGTATTTATTTTTCAATATTTACAAGATGGGCCTCAGGGTAGGCTCAAGCAGTACTCTTCAGCCAAGCAAAGAAACAAATTCATAACACAAAAGGGGAATACTTCTTCCTGCCCCCTCTCTGGGGTGTTGCTTTGTTATGCTGGCTTCTGGATGCCAATCCTTCCCCAGTCAGTGAGCTTCGTAGCTTCCCCTATATGGAGAAGAGAAGCCTTTTTTCCCTGCTGCCACTTGTCTTTCATCTCTCCTCCCTGTTGCCAGGTGGGGGGGAGTTTACAGGTCACAGGCAGCCCTTAATTGGACTCAGTTGCCCCTAGCTGACCTAAGATAACCTCTTTTCAGTTAATAGGAAAAGGGCCTTCACCATTCTAGGGCTGATATACCTGACTTCCACAACTCTGATAGCGGTCTGGTCTGACTTTGTCACATTTTATATTTCTCTCTAGCATTTATGTGTGATGTTGATCTATGCCAAGCTGACACCGCGAGGGCCCAATCTCTGCAGCATGTCTCATCTTGCTGGAGTGTTTCAGCAGCTGCTTCTAATATTTCTCAACCACTTGGCAAACCCCCAGACAGTGGTAAAACACTGCTTTAAATTTATTGTATTTGCTTTGTCACAGTTCTCATGTAGAGGTAGAGAAATGCATTTGTAAATATCTGTTAGTCTATAAGGTGCCACAGGACTCTTTGTCGTAAATATCTGTGACACTCTGGGTATTCTTTGCACCATTTGTTGGCACCATTTTGAATTAAAAATGCCACAGCAGTATTACTGCAATCCCAAGACTGCTAAGGCAGCAATCTGTTTTATTATTTTATTCTTCTGATTTTGCTCTTCCATACAGAGAAGCAGTGGTAGCAAAATCATGCAGTATTCTAGTCTTAAAACTAGCCAAATTCTATTTCAAACTTGTATAGCTCTATTTAAGTCAATGGAGCCCTGCCACGTTACTAACAAAAAACTTGGCCTAATATCTCTACACTCTGTACATATAAAAGAAACAACTGAACTTATGTCATATTCCTATATCTTTGAGTGTAGTATATTGTTTAATGGCTTGTGTAGTCAGAAAACTGTATTATAGGGACTTGCAGTGAAATCCTGGCCCCATTGAAATCAATGGCAATACTCCCATTGACTTCCTGGGGCCAGGATTTCACATAGGGTGTCTGTGAATGTAAGAACAGCCATACTGAGTCAGACCAAAGGTCCATCTAGCCCAATATCCTGTCTTCTGACAGTGGCGAATGCCAGGTGCCCCAGAGGGAATGAACAGAACAAGTAATCATCAAGTGATCCTTCTGTGGCAAACAGAGGCTAGGGAAACCTTCCCTGCCCATCCTGGCTAATAGCCATTTATGGACCTATCCTCCATGAATTTATCTAGCTCTTTTTTGAACCCTGTTGTAGTCTTGGCCTTCACAACATCCTCTGGCAAGGAGTTCCACAGTTGACTGTGCCTTGTGTGAAGAAATACTTCCTTTTGTTTTAAACCTGCTGCCTATTAATTTCATTTGGTGACCCCTAGTTCTTGTGTTATGAGGAGTAAATAACACTTCCTTATTTACTTTCTCCACACCAGTCATGATTTTATAGACCTCTATCATATCCCCCCTTAGTCGTCTTTTTTCCAAGCTGAAAAGTCCCAGTCTTATTAATCTCTCCTGATACGGAAGCTGTTCCATGCTCCCTAATCATTTTTGTTGCCTTTTTCTGAACCTTTTTCAATTCCAATATATCTTTTTTGAGATGGGGCGACCGCATCTGCACACAGTATTCAAGTTGTGGGTGAACCATGGATTGATACAGAGACAATATGATATTTTCTGTGTTATTATCTGTCCCTTTCATAATGATCCCCAGCATTCTGATAGCTTTTTTGACTGTCGCTTCACATTGAATGGATGTTTTGAGAGGACTATCCACAGTGACTCCAAGATCTCTTTCTTGAGTAACAGCTAATTTAGACCCCATCATTTTATATGTATAGTTGGGATTATGTTTTCCAGTGTGCATTACTTTGCATTTATCAACATTGAATTTCATCTGCCATTTTGTTGCCTAGTCACCCAGTTTTGTGGGAAACTGTGGTTCTTAAGAGCTCTTATGAGTAGAGCGGTACCTTACTAGGGTGGAGAGAATCCTTAACTTTTCAGTTATGCAATGAAAAGTTAAAGGTATTTCCAGAAATCAGATCACAGTGATTTTTGTTGTCGGCCAGCATTTCTATAACTTTCTCATCCCATTTCACCTTGAGTACCTCTTTATGATTTGTTAGGGTGTAGACCAATAAACGTATCTGTTTGGCTGTGTGGATGTTGAATAGTGGATAAGGTCCTACTTGAATTGCAGGATGATTATCAAAAAATGGCAGCTGAGTTGTAAACAAACCATGGAAAATTGCAGAAAAGTAATAATGAACCTTATTATATGCAGTAATAAAGTCGATTATTATTTTTCTGCTGTTGGCTGCCCAGGGCTCAGAGCAGGGACTTGGGGCTCACAGTGGGAACACAGGGCTGAGACCAGGGCTTCCACTGTCGGCCGCCTGAGGCTGACACTGTCCACCTGGGGCTGAGAGTGGGAGCCCCTGCTGTTGGCCGCTGAGGACTGAGAGCAGGGGCCTGGGGCTGACAGCAGGAACGCAACAGCTCCCGCTGTTGGCCACCCAGGCTGACAGTGGCTGCCTGGGGCTGACAGCAGGGTTTCCTGCTCTCAGCCCCGGGGCATCCAGGGCTCCCGCTGTCAGCCCTGCGCAGGGCGGGGCTCCCACTATCAAAATTGCAGTGGAAACCTAATATTGTGAAAAGTTAACTAGGGCATTAATAGTGGATTAGTTTCCTTCATATCTTTTTGCTGGTTTACTGGGCTGGCAAAATCTTCGTCTTCGTTTCTCCAGGACATTTGCAGCCTGTCTCTCTCTGACTTGTCTCTGTAGAGATCAACGGGAATATTTGCACCAGGCCAAAGGCTTGATCATAACTAGATTAAAGCAGTCAATTTCAAACAAAGGCGATGCATGTGGGGGAGGGCATCAGGGGGTCAAGTGACCTCCCAGACTGGCCCACTCGGGGTGGGGAGAGAGAGGGGCTCTGTCCTTCTCTCCCCTGGCATGCTCTGCCTCTCCCCTGGCAGCGGGGGGTGGAGGGAAAGCAGGACGGAGCCACTTCTGCCTGAGAGAGCTCTGCCTCCCAGCCAGGCTCTCTCAGGCGGAAGTCGCTCCATCCCACTCCCCTCCTGGCTGCCAGGGAGAGCAGCCAAACATGCTGGGGAGGAGGTGCAGGCAGAGAAGGACAGAACCCCTCTCCCTCCCTACAGGTAACATGGGTGGGGAGAGCGCTGCGGTCCTGGACGCAGGGCAGGAGCGGTCACTGGGCAGGGGAGACTGGGGTGGTCACATGTCCTTCCCTTTAGCTTGTGTCCTGTCCCCACCCTTCTCTTCCCTCCCACCCCCCGTATGGGGAGGCACCAGCCATCTGTTGTGGCCTGTAGAGCAGGGGTTCTCAACCTTTTTCTTGCTGAGCCCCTCCGCAACATGCTATAAAAACGCCAGGGCCCAGCAGGGGTAGGAAGGGAACTCGGGGCTCTGGGCCGGGGGGAGCCTTGGGCATAGGCATAGTTTTACTTCTATCTGGGGGGCAAGGACTGGCGGGGCGTGAGCCAGCTCTGCACAGCAGGGTTCAGGGAGGCAGCGCCACCTCCACCCCCTTTCTTACTCAGGAGGCCACCCAGCCTGTCTGGGCTGTGGGGGGACGCAACTAAAAAATATAACTCAAAGGGGAGACTCAGTTCAAAAAGTTTGAAAACCGCTTAGGGTGCAGGGAGGGGGTAGCTAGGGGCTGTGTGAAGTGAGGGGAGTAGCTCAGAGTGCGGGGGGAGGGGTAGCTAGGAACTGTGTCCAAACAGGGGAGTAGCTCAGGGTGCAGGGAGTGGGTAGCTAGGGCCTGTATGAAGTGAGGGGAGTCGCTCAGGGTGCAGGGAGGGGGTAGCTAGGGGCTATGTGCAGGCAGGGGAGTAGCTCAGGGTGTAGGCAGGGGGTAGCTAGGGGCTGTGTATGGGTGGGGCCAGCTCCAGAAGGGGGGGCCTGGGGCTCCCAGCTTCAGCCCTCTCCCCGACCGCCCTCCCTGCCCCCCCGCTGGTGGGGAGGTTTGCTGGTTTCAACCCCATGCCACTCTGGGGTTTAGGGGGGCACGGGTTTCAGCCCCGTGCTGCCCCCCGGCATGGGGAGGGGCACCGGCTTCAGCCCTGCGCCGGTTTTGGCTTCAGTGCTGGGGCTTGGGGCACCAGGTTTCAGCCGCAGGGCTCCGTGGCCTCCCTGAAAGGGTTCGCAGAACCCCAGTTGAGAACCGCTGCTGTAGAGCACTTGCTGGTGGTCTGTAGAGAGCTGGCTAGTTCACCTGCTGCTAGATCTCTTCCCTTGTCTTCAGTTGCTAAATCATAAAGACAGAAGAATGTCTGTATGCTCCAGATGAACAATACCGGTATCTGAGAGATTGGAATGCTATGGGCAGTAAATGTGGACAGCGAACACTACTTCAAACTAACATAAGATCATGTTGTCAGTTTCTCTTCCTACGTGTTTAAAGGCAGCAGTACAACTAACTTCAGAGTGTGATAACAAGTGAAGTGTAGTTAGAGACTGCACGCTGGATTATCTTGCTGTGTGTTTTCTACAAGTATCCTAGCCATTGCTTGTCCCCCCCCCCCGCCCCCCGAAATGTTTGCTTACTATAAATTGCCCTCAGATCCTCAGTACATAATACTTCAGTGTGTGTTAGTTCCTGAGTGGGCATAAGTGAGCCCAACCCTAATGAAATCAATGGAGCTCTGCTGACTTACATCAGCTGAGGGTCAAGCATTAAGAACTCCTCTTCTTGGGAACTAAAGTAGAGGTTTATCTTCTGCCCTTTATCATAAGGGACAGATATTGGTGAGGGATAAAATAGTAGGCATGTCACTACCCATCTTATCTTATCTTTCTTTTGAAGCCAATAAAACTATGCTTGTGACAAGGTCAACATCATCCTTTCATCACATCCTTTCATAAATTGGTCCAATTTAGTTAAATTGGTACAAACCCGTGTGTGTAGAAAAGGCCAAAGTCTTTGATGCCACAAACGCTTAAGCATGTGAACAACTTTACTCACATGACCGGTTTCATTGTGTGAAAAACCAGATGACCTGGACAATCACTTTGGTTGAGAGATATTATCATACATTGGTTGATGCAAATATTAAAACAAGGCTTGCTTTAATTTTCAGGATTTTATGTTTTAATTAGATGGTACAACAGAAGATGGGAATACTCATGAGTAAAGTTACTCACATGCATCATTGTTTGTGGGATAAGGGCCTAAAGTCAGCCTTTCTGCTTTGTAGGAAGCAGGGCTTTGTGAGGCTAATGGTTGGGAATCCTGGGTTCTGTTCCCAGATCTTCCATTGGCTCAGTGGAACTCTGAGTGTTTAAATTTGATCAGAGATGTTATTTTAATGACATATCGTTTACCATAGATTAAGTATACTCTTAATATTGTATTACGTTAATCTTATTTGCACAAAGAGAACCTGTTCTTTAGATAGGGATAAGAAAAATAAACTAAGATTTGTTATAATTGCATTGCCCAGCAGGTTCTCTGAGTCATCAATACAGTATATACAAAGCTTCAGTGTGTAACTGCATACAGGAATTTAAAAATAGCTTGAATACTGGTTAAATAGCTTGAATTCAAACGAAACCTGTAAGAACTAGGCTGCCAGTCCTACAGCCATAATTCACTTCAACAATATTTAGTTATTGAGTAAATCTGATTGAAACTAAAGGGACTACTTGTGTGATTTAAGGGTATGCAGGATTGGACTCTGAGTATTGTATTTGTATTGCATTAGTGCCTAGAGGCCCATCAAGATTAGCTTGTGCTAGGTGCTGTACAAATGGCTTCTGACTAGCTAGTAGTTTTGTGACTGTGCTGGATAAGTTTAGATCCAAGTTTGCAGGTCCCGGATGATCTTGTTAACAGGAAAATGGAGTAAAATGTTATCAAAATTAAAGTCTTATTTAGAGACTCTGACAAATTGCCTGGGACATCATAACACCTGGAACAGAGGCTGGTCCTCTTTGCTTAGGGTCACTCCCTGGGCTCTTGTCTAGGTGAGGAATTTTCTTACTGGCAGTTCTTCTCAACAGTACAGCTGCATCACACAATCAATGATGTGAGCTCTGACCCAGACTTGAAAGTGAGGATTTTTACTGCTTTTAAACCTTCTTTGAATAGAGCATGTGAAATGACTTGGATTATAGCCTCTTTGGGAAGAGGCTACAATCCAAGTTTGAGACAGCCTCTCTTTTTGGTTTTGTTTTGTTATGTGTTTTTTATCATGTCTAGCACAGTATGGCCCTGATCCATAACTGAGATTACCACAATACTAATAAGACATTGTGGAAAAATGCCAGTGTCTAGTTTTGCACCATTAGTAGCACTAGTGTAACTACACGACTGCTGAAAAAACAACCTACTACCTTAAAATGCTTTATTTTCCTCTTATTTGCACAGATGTACATCTGGAATAGTGGCACCTGAGCCAATAGTTATGCCAACATATAAGATACGGGTATTGGGCCTTAGCCAGTCGCATGCCATCTGTGTATACAAGGCATGCATTGCATGCTCGACCAGTTGTGTGTTGTCCAACTGGTGGCCCATGGGCCACATCTGGCCCATGAGATGATTCCTTCTGTCCCCTGTGGAGGATGCCATTTTGTAGAACATGCATGGTCATGCTGCATAGAGGGTGCCATTTTGGACTGCCGAAGGGATGCACGTGAGTTGTTGCATACCTTAGAAAAACTGACTGGCTGAGGCACTCCTAAAAGAGCCTATCAAGTGTGTGTGTGTGTGTGTGTGTGTGCGCGCGCGCGCAATATTTTTATGAAAGTTGTTTTCCTATTTGAAGTCAGAACAAAAATGAGTGAAAGCTGATGGTTATTATGCAAAGGTGTAGTATTGCAGTAGTTGCTAGAGCCAACCAGGTAAAGACTCCATTAGATGCTGCATATAGAGAAATGACAGTATCTGGACCAAAGAACTTACAATCTAAAATTCTAGGATGTTTGTCTAAGGAATTTGGTCATTTGATGTGTAAATTAAGTTAATTTATATTTAATGTTCCTTACTGCTTTCTGTACCACTACAGAAACAAACAGACAAATTACCAAAATATTATTCATGGCCTATTGTTCCATCTATATTTTTCCAGCAGAACACCCTAAACAGGATATAAGAAGGCACCACCTAATGGCACAATATGGACCTCAACTACCAGTTATATGGATTATTTTGTAAATCAGTATCTATCTGTGACTTTCTTTCAGTCTATGATGTATTTGTAATTGCTTCTTGAAGCTGAATCTAGGCTTTTAACTCTTTTGATATCTCTGGTTGGGAGAATGAAAACTGTCTTCTCAAATACAGTGAACTTTAAACAACCCTAGCTGGAGTTCTAACAGGGCCCTTCCATAAAAAATGGCAAGAGCCCTTTGAGGAGCATGTTAAGAGCCAGTAAAGCTTCAAACTTTGTGATGCAATTAATTATAAAGTAGAGATGCAAGTTTGGATCCAAATCAGTTTTTCCAAGTTTGCAGTATTTTGGCGCATCTAACAAGGTTTTCTGAAACATGGGTCCAAGCTCTGTCAGTTGTATAATAACACTTGAAATTGTTTATTATATAAACTAACTTCTGAAGCATTAATTGATTAGAAGGTGTGGCTTTCTATAGTTACAAGATTTCCTGAAATGTTGGATGAAGGCTGAAATCACTGGCCGGAGTTGGGAGTAGACATCCTGATAGTGAATGAGAAATCACAGGCCGGGTGGGGATAGGCCATGAAGGGCCTTGAAAATGAAGACAAGCATTTTATGTTTGATAGGATAGAGAAGGGAAGCCATTGGAAAGATGCAGAGAGAGGTGTGATGTGGTCAAAGGAAGAGGTTGGGAGAATGATCATTGCAGCAGCATTCTGAATGGGTATAAGCAGGGCAAGATTGCATTTGTCAGGGCCAGAGAGAAAGATGTTGCAGTCACTGAGACGCGATATGATGAGCGTTCTACCTGTGTGCATGGATAGGAAAGGCTGTATCTTCTATGTACTTCTATTGCTGCTGTATGATTTAAAGAGGGACTACTTAAAAAAAAATTCAGGCTCTTAAAACACAACAAAAAGTTACATCTCAGAATTATCAGGAATGGCAAGTCTGGCCTTCCACGCCCTTGCTGCAGAAATCTTTGAGGGCCTCTGATACATAATCGACCCTTAACGGGGAAGGTTTTTTGTTAACATCCCAGAGTTTAAACAGTCTAAATAAAAACTTCCCATGTCAAGTTAATCTGGTTCCACTACTTTGGTAATTGTATATCCTAATCCTACTGGTTCTTCAACCATCTGCACCCTTGCAGGATACGAATGATCTGAATTTTTAACTTTTAAAAAAATCTGATTTTTTAAAAAAAGTAAAAAGACAAGCTATCAGGCCTTCTTTATACAACATGAGCAGGGGAAAGGCTGCTTTTTTTTTTTTTTACTCAATCACAAATTGCATTTTTAACATTCTTACAGCAAACTGTATTACCGTTCCCCCCCCCACTGCTGCTTTCTCTTTTCCATTGAACTTTGATCAAGGATGATCCACTTTGATAATGTAAAATTGCAACACATTGACAACTGACACGTGAACACATGCCTTAAATTATTTTCTCAAGCTCCAGTCCTGAAACTGGATACACTCAGATATGTAAAAGATCACACAGCCTAAAACAAATTTGTAGGATTAATCAGGCCTCTCTAAAAGAAATCTCTGGGTACACCTCTCTCCTACTGTGCTCATGAAGTCAAAAAAGATGTGTGAGCATTCACGTCAGTAATAGCTGATTTTAATGTGAGAACACATACTTTTGTTAGCAACTCAGCCACTTCATTGATAAATTCCTTCAGAACTCTTAGAGGAATAACACCCAGGCTTGATGACTTAATCTTTTAAGGTTTTTAATCTTCACTAGTATACATCAGATACTCCTGAGAGTATTCTACACCAAAAAAATTAAAATTCTGCTACAAAATTCTTAAATTTCTGCACACAATATTTTAAAAATTCTGCAAGTTTCATTTGTCAATAAATAAATGCAGAGGCTCCAGCATGGCAGTGGAGAGCACAGGCCATTGGCTGCATGAAGGCGGGAGATCACCCTGCAGCCCCCGACCCCCGGACATGGACTCAGCAGCGAGGCTGCACCTGACCCTGACACAGCACAAAGCCTGAGCCTGCCCCAGAAACACCCTGGGGCCATGCCCCTCTGAGATAGGTGCACCAGGTGTGGGGCAGGCAGCCTCAACCAGGTAGGATCCACGTGTGGAGGGGCTCAGTGTGGGGGGATCCAGGTGTGGAGTGAGAGGATTCTGTGCAGGACAGTCTGGGTGCAGGCAGCTCCGTGGGAGGTCTAGGTGTGGGGAGATCTGGATGCAGAGAGGCTCATGGGGTGGGGGGTTTCCAGGTGCAGGGGCAATGGGACTCTGCAGGGGATTCCAGGTGAAGGTGGTTGGGGCTCAGCAGAGGGGTCTGGGTGTGTGTGGGGGTCTCAGCGGGGTGGGGTCTGGGTGCTGGGGGAGTGGGGCTTGGTGGGATTGGGGTCTGAATGTGGGGGCTCAGAGTGGTGCAGGGGGTGGGGCATCAGGGTGAGAGTTTGAGTGCAGGGAGCTCAATAGAGGGTGGTCTGGGTGCAGGGGTGGGGGTTTGGATTCAGTGGGGTGAGGTTTGGGTATGGAAAGCTGGATGTACTGGGTGAGGCTTGGCAGGAGTGTCTGGGTATGGGAGGTCCGGATGCCCGGGGGTTGGGTGGATGGGGAAGCAGCTTCCCATACAGTGACTCCTACCCACACAGCTGAGGAATGATGGGGGCAGAAAGCAGAGGAGGATACTGACCTTCCTGCAGCTGGGGGAAGTTCCTGGAGGTGGGTCTAACACAGCCCCAGTCACTCCTTGCAGGGGAAGAGGAAGTCCTGTCCTCTCCTGGCTCCAGCCCAGCCAGGACTAGCAGTTGATCCTGGCTCAGGGTATGAGCCACTGGCTGGGGCGTCCCCAGCCCCGCTGCGATTTACCTCTCCTCCAGCTGCTCCGGGTGCCTGAAATGATGTACCTGTGCTGCTAGGAAGTGGTGTGTGACTGCTCTTGCAGCTTCCCTGTCAGAAAGTCATCTGCAGAAAGAAATTTGCGGGGGACATGAATTCTGTGCACATGCAGTGGCACAGAATCCCCCCAGCAGTAACCAGAAGTAACTCCACTGAAGTCAATGAAGTTACATAGGTGTAAAAAGCCATACTACATCAGAATAGTTTGGTACCCTACGTTTACGTATTTGTTTCTTAATATAAAGCAAGTGTTCATGATAGAATCTTTTTTGCTCTGCAGACTGCAACTGTATTCTTCAGACCAGCTTTGTGTGTTCATGCAGCAGATTCTGTGCTGTGCTTGGTGCAGCTCAGAAGTAAAACTAGTGGGGAAAAATTGTCAAATACTTCTTGGGGAATTTTTTTGAACTAAAAATGGCTTTTCAACTAAAACAAGGTGCATTTTTTGACTACCCTACTTAGGAAGAGTAGGGAAGGCAAAGGTGGCTGATTCTCTCATTTTGGGAATCCCTGTGGTTCTGACATACTTTCTCAGAGGAATAAAGGGATCCAGACAAAGCCTTGCCCAATATGACCTGGCTGAAAAACTGAAATGATTTATAGGTGGGTGTTCTTGCACTTTCCCTTTGCCTTTTGGACTCGATATACTTGATTCTGCCTCCCAGGATATTTACAGTAGTCAAGATCTTTAAGGACTTCAGTCCTATGCTCATATCTTGACTGACTCACTGTAAAGGAGTGGGTTGATGTTTTTCTGTTTTAAAGATGCCTTTGCTTATTCACAAAGCTTTTGTGCCATTTATAATGCTATCATGTGTGCCTGGACATGCACACTGTGCATTACCTATAAGGATTTTGTGTATCCTTTCCAAGCTCCAATACTAGCAGCTTGTTCACATGATTTTTCCTTTCTTCACATAAGAAAGTAGCCTCCTCCAAAGAGTATACTTCCTGAATTAATAGCTAAAATTAATCTTATTCTCACTATTACCTTAGTACTGCTTCATTATATTATTTAATTGTCACTTTAAGTGCTTGGATGTTTAAAGAACTCTATGAATGTATGAACTTAAACATACAGTTGTCTTCTGTTTTAGATAACTGTATGGCATATTTGATCTGACTGCTCTCAGAATGTTGCTGTATGTCTCTAAGCCAGTGACTTTAATTTCAGTGCTATGCACCTGAACATCATTTTGTGGTTATAAATAATGTAGTCACTTTAGGACAATTAGCACTTGTCAGAAAAATTATAATAATGAATGAGATAAAAATGTGAAGTGACCAGGAGCAGGAATCATAGTAAGTGTCATCTGACAGATTCACATATCTGAAGGCATGTTTGGGTGAGGAGACACAACGTATTGAGACAAGAGCAGACATGTCCCAGCTGGTTTATAGGAAACCAGTCAGTTGCTTCAGTCTTAACTTAATATGTACTGCATGTTATAAAGTTAATACCAATGTACAACATTTACAAAAGCAAATCTTAAAATAAGATGGTGTAAGTGGGGATAATAGATGAATCATGAAAATTTGCTAATGTCTCGTATGGAAGTTGGTTTTAATTAGCATAGAAGAGGTGGGTATTGAGGGTCACTTAAAAGGGCCAGATTCTGACACCCTTATCCTGAGTGGCACACTACTCTAGAAATGGTCCACTGACTCCATGGGACCTCTTCTAGCATAAGGGACTACTCAATGTGAGTAAGGCTAAGATTGTGTCATGGATATTTTTAGTAAAAGTCATGAATAGGTCAGGGGCTATAGAGAAAAATTCATGGAAGCCCTTGACCTGTCCCGACTTTTACTAAAAATATCCTTGACAAAATGGGGAGTCCAGCTGTGGGGTCCCACGCCACCTGCAGAAGTTGGGCAGCTGTGGGGGCTGCTCCAAGCTCTGGGTGCCCCCAGCATGTGTGGCAGCTTGGAGCTCCATCGTTCCTCAGTTAGGAGCTCCAGTGTACCCCCACCACCTGTGGAGGCCGGGAACTTTGAAGGACTCCCGGTGCCCATGGTGGCTCGGAAGGCTGCGGAGGGGGTGGGGGCATCGCTGTGGCCAGGATCTGTGGCCCCACCGCCCGCGGCAGCTCAGAGCTCCAGGGGGCCCCCACTGCCCACGTCTGCCAGGAGCTTCGGGTGGGGCTCCCACTCCCTGCGGCAGCCTTACTGCCCATGGCAGCTGGGAACACCGGGGGGCCCCAGCACCTGTAGCCACAGGGAATGGCGGGGGGGGGGGGAGCCTCCAGCTTCTGTCTGACAAGGGTGAATTCACAGAGGTCACTGGAAGTCATGGATTCCATGACTTAAACATGAGTAAAGGTGTCAATCTGAACCTGAAGTGGAATTAGATTATTATGGATAACTCTTGCAGCAGCAGAAAGCAAATTCTTTTCTTAGAGAAGAATGAGAACAGAAGTAGGACCCACAGTAGCTTTGGAAGAGGCCATATGGGGAGCATGGACAGATGGTAAATTTTATGGCCCACTCAGTGTCTCAAATGGCTACCCTGTAATGGGAGCTCATCACAGCTCCTAGGATGTGCTAAAACAGAGAGTAGTCAAAGTGCAGGGTGTCTTCCTGTCCCATTAGGGACAGACATACAGCGAAGAAAGGTCCTGTCCCTCTAAGTCTTTCTCACCCAACAGAGCTTCCCTGGACCTTAACCTAAAATGCCTGCTAACTGCCTTGTTGAGTCTCAGCTCTAAAGAGAAGTTGTTGGACAGCAAAGAGGTTATTTCATCTGCTCTTGCCCAGAATTTCTGACTGGATTGTAGGTTCCTGAATCACCCTTCCTATACTTCATTTTTTCATTAACAGGAGGGAGAGTTTGTTTTCCTGTACCAGTCCCCAGTTCAGAGCTGCCCCCCCACTCATAGATACAGAGCTGGAGACCTTGCCATCCTCAACTGGAGGCTCTGACAGGTTCTTCTGGCAAGAAGGAGAGGAATAGTTTCTCTTTCTTCACCTGTGGGCTGTTAGCCTTTTTCTGGCCTAATTGTGTATATATACCCATCACCCAATTTAATTCACATAGGTTTTACTCTTGTAAGTGTCTTAGGCCCTGATGCTGCAATTCACTGTGCCCCCTTGTTACCTGCACACTCTAGGGCACCCCACCTTTACCGTTCTGTGGGCTCAAGGCATAATCCAGTTAATTTAGGCACCCCCACCCTTTCCCAGTTCCTAGAGCTCTGGGTGAAAGGCACCAACTCGTACCCAGTTCCTAGGGCTCCAGTCCACTGATAACCAGTTCCTAGGGTGTAATCTTCTGCGTGTTTGCGGGGCTTTCTACCAGTGAAAGAGTCTTACCCAGTAATATCCTTAACTTCTATTTATTAACAGCTACCAAAACAGAATACGTGTGCTAAGCACACAATGCTCACCACTCCCAATAAAGCAGATGAACTATTCTCTGTGGTCCATCAAGATTTAGATCCTCTGGGGACTGTAGCTTCTGCACGATATGATTGGCATGACATTGAGGTCTAGCAGCTCTGATCTTGGGCTGTGTCCTGGAGTTAGGTTCCAAAGAACTGCCTTTTGGACCCTAGTTTATATAGTTAAACTTGACTCCTGCTTATATATACCTTAACCAATCATTTTAAACTAAAGTATTAAAAAACAGTATTTTTCATCAATCCTAGCCCATTCTGAAACGAGTATTTAAACAATCATATCCCACACCTTAGTTTATTTAATTCTTGCAAAATTAGTTATGCAACAGACAGAAACAAAGAATCATACAGAGACCATACAGATAAACAATAAAGAAGTGGAGACCATAAAGACAAAATAATAGAAGTATAGATTTCACAGTCTCAACTGTTGATAAGTGGTTCCTTGCCAGACAGAATGTTATAAAACAAAGTTTTCTTAAAGAAACAGATCTTAAGATGTTTAATAGGTGATGCTAGGTACTATTGGGGCAGGAGCAACTTCTTAACAGCCTGATATTACACTGTTTTGATGGAATGTGAGGATGTGACTTTCTGCTTTTTAACTCATGGCTGCTGCTGCTTGCTAAAGAAAAAGCACTCAGAGTTTACAATCCCCTCCTTAATGACAATTTTACTAAAGATATCATTACTGTTCCAGGAGTCTAATATTCAGACCTGATGAGCATGTGCTTGCCTCCTAGGTATAATTAACAAGGGCCTTATTCAACTTTGTATGTCAGTTCTCTTCATCCAGCAAGCGAAAGCTATTATGCTTACTAATAAAGCCAATTGGATTGCAGTGACCACCACAATAGGGTGAACCATTATATTTAGTATACCATTTGCAGAAGACCACCACCCTAATAGTGTTTCCCACCAAAAACATTGTCCTGCAACTGCAATAGTTTTTAGCACATGAGTGATTTCTATAGGATCATGTACTTTAATATGTATTTGTTCTCCTGTCTGTGCAATATATTGTAAATGTGAATGGAACATAGCATGGACCAACAATTTTCTTATCATGGTCATATTCATGCCTATGGTTATAGGTGTTACAGTGTGATACAACTTCGGTTTAAACTTCAAGTAGTTTACAGTCCATACAGGTACGTAGTATTCAAAAATCACAACTTTTAATCTTTGTAATGCAAAAACATTATTAACTAAATAAGTCATAACATACTAGTCATTATTGTCTACTACTACTATTGAACAATAACTCCTAACACTAACGCATCCCCTTCCTGCATACACAATAGCTGATTTTTGTTCAGTGAATATATCAAACATACATCTTTGGGTTCCTTTGTCTTTAACATAAAAATATCCATCTCTTTCTTTTAAATTTTGATCCTCACACACATATCTCAAATTTTCATGGGCCACACATTGAAAGATTTCAGTAGTTTTCCATTGTTAATGTTCTTTATATGCCCAGGAATGTTGATCAGCAGAATACATAACCAATTTTTTTGTTAGCTGGATTCCCACAGGTAACACCGGATATATATCAATAGTGAGACTGAGTGTATGATTCCTACATATGCTCGTAGAACCAGTTGGTCTTTATTTAGTGTAAAGTTTATTTAGTGTAACATTTCTCCACAACAACTTTTTTATATCCAAAGGCAAGTTTCCTTGCATGGTTTCCTGAATTATTTGAATGACCAATTCCTGACTAATATCTTGGGCCTGTGTACAGGCTAATGCTAAGGACATATTTTCTTGTATTGTTTCCATAGCCCCTGCAAAAAGTAATAAATCTTTTTTACCTTGCTGTTGCCATACCAGACGTATTTTAAAAAATAATTGTTGCCCCATTCCTAATTTGACAAGGATGCATTGATGGGCTTCCCAATTCTTGTATTTCAGCTGTAACATAACTTAGTTTGTTTGCCAATACCTCTCTGGTAGTAGCATCCAGTATTCCAACTCCTAATCCAGTTCCACCCAAAGCAGTTTTCAATACACTCCTTGGGAGCTACCTACCCCTCCTGACTGCCACGCAAATGCAATAACGTTCAGTATTTCATACTGAGATAGTGTTAGAGCAGCTATACCTTTGCTGGGCCTTTACTGTACTGCCCCTTATAGTAGTCAGGGAAGGTACTCTAATGGCTTTCCTTTCCTTACATCCATAGGCTCTGAATTCCCCTCTTTCCCGTGGGTGCTTGACCCCACTTTTGTCCCCAGCCCCACCCCCTCTCCCACTCCACCGCTTCCATGAGGCCCTGCCCCTTTCCCACCCCCATTCCAACCCCTTCCCCAAAGACCCCGCCCCAACTCCGCCCCCTCTCTGCCAATATTCCAACTCCTTCCCCCAAATCCCTGTCCTGGCCCGGCCTCTTCCCCGCATCTTCCCCTGAGCGCGCCATGTTCTCGCTCCTTCCCCCACTCCTGGAGCGTGCTAACGCTGCCAAATAGCTGTTTGGCGGCGGCTGGGCGGGCAACACTGGGAGGTAGGTGGGGAAGTGGGGATACGGCACACTCGGGAGGGGGGGGGAGGGGGGGTCAAGGGGTGCCTATGCTTACATCCAATTTTATACAACATCCAGGTGTATTCAGCGGGCTTACATGCTGGAGGTTAAGACTTGCCAATTATTACTGATTTCCCGCCCCCCCACAGCAACCAATGTTTTCATATGCCCTTTCTTTCCTTTCGTAATTTCACTCTGTGCTTAAAATTCTTATGTTTATCCTTTCATTCCCACCAACAGATAAACCTTCTGTCCCATGCATATTTTGCCTTTAAACATGCCTTCACCATCTGTGGATGTTTCCCTGTTAACAGACTGGCATTCCTTGACTCTGCCCTTCTGCAACATTTGTTTCTGTAAATACAGTTAAAGTGTCCATTAATCTTTTTCTGCCTAACACAGTTTCCCCATTTTTAAAAACACAATAGACAACAATGCTAGAAACAACACAAATAACACAAAACATGATCTTTGTTGCAACAGTACATCCATGGTATTCTGGGCTGCTCTTCAGCTGGTGCAGCTTTTCCTGAAGTTCTGAAAGACAAAAAACGATTTTTCTACCTCCATTAGGGGGCAGCAGATTATTGCTTAAAATACCCCTTCCTTTTACAAATCTCCTTGCTGATTGCAGGCAAAACAGAGGAATTACCCCCATACTTTCCTGTGTTTTTCTTCTATAGGCAGGCCAGATTTTAAGGGCTTCTATCTTTTAAGGGTTTACGGCAGGGATCGGCAATCTTTGGCATGCAGCTCACCAGGGTAAGCACCCTGGCAGGCCGGGCCGGTTTGTTTACCTGCCGTGTCTGCAGGTTCGGCCGATCACAGCTCCCACTGGCCGCGGTTTGCCACTCCAGGCCAACAGGGGCTGTGGGAAGCAGCGCGGGCTGAGGGATGTGCTGGCCACGGCTTCTCGCAGCCCCAATGGCCTAGAGTGGCGAACCATGGCCAGTGGGAGCCGCGATTGGCCGAATCTGTTGACGAGGCAGTTAAATAAAGTGGCCCCGCCCACCAGGGTGCTTACCCTGGCAAGCCGCGTGCCAAAGGTTGCTGATCCCTGGTTTAGGGTGAATTATCCCACTGTTCAGTCATGAAATTCATGAGGTGGTGTATTTCAGTTTCCCTTTTTTATACAGCAGACCGGTTTGTAATCTTTTCTATGCTATGCCCAGTTTTAAGTTTATTCACAGGTAACAGCTGAGAAGCATTATTACCATAAGGCTTTTTAATATGAGGTATGTTTCCAATGACCATTTCTAGCATGCTTAAAGGCTTTTCCCCAAAATCGTACACATTTTACATTGTTACAGGGTTACTCATTAACATTTAATTTATCCCAATGTTTAATATTAACAGTAACATTAGCATCAAATCTATTACAAGTGGGCATTTAAAAGTATCTTGTTATACCACGCCTTTTATTTAGACAATTTGTATACGAGGCCAGTATGTTCAAAACCCTCTTGGAATCTTTGTATGGGCTTTTTAATTTAATTATATCGTTCGGGTTTTGGTGGGGTAAGTTTGTAAGGGACACTTGCCTTCTAAGGGTTAACCTGTCTCTCAGTATCAGGACTGACTTGTTCCTCACCTCCCTTTCCTGGAGGGTCATAATTTGAGCCTTCTTGCTTACATAAATTTGCATGCTGGCCAGGTGTGTCCCTTATCTGCAGCCCCTTTGTGCTACCATCTATGGGCAGTTCTCACCTTCCCCTATCAGCTAGGTAATTTGCATCAACACAGACACCACTGGCTGTTAGTTTTTCCTTTGAGATTTTGAAAAATAAAATAAATAATTTTCTAGCCCCGTTCCATGCTTTTGGTTATGAAGAATGGAACAATATTAACCAGGGCTTGCTTTGTTTCTTTGACAAATTTATTTTTACCAATACTGTTGGGCTGGTCTTTTTCTACAATGTTCACTGGGCTCATATAAAAATTTAAAGTATGGGTTTTACTTTTTCTTTTTGTTTGTCTGTTTTGTTTGTATTTAAAGCACACGGAGATCTGAAAAAGAAAACATAACCTATCATGGCTCTTTTTAGAGCCCTTGCAAGATTTTAATTAAGTAACAGGTTTTGTTTAAAGCAACAGAGTCCTGTGGCACCTTATAGACTAACAGATGTATTGGAGCATAAGCTTTTGTGGGTGAATACCCACTTTGTTTTGTTTACATTTCTTTTACTCCTTCTACAGTATATACTGCAAGTATCATGGGAAAATGCACATTTCTTACATAGTTTAACTTCCAAAACATTATATTAACCATATCAATTTTTACATAAGGTGTAACTGTTTATTTAGTGCTTATAGAGTATTCATGTACCCTTATCAAAGTGACATTCTGATTACTCAGAGCCACCTTAAGGCTCAGTGTTCCTAACATTACTTTTTTGTGCACTTCACCCCTGCTGTTGCTCCAGAGAGGCACTGTCTTTTTAATTTTTTATTCGTTTACTGCAGCTCTTATCTGCTATTTTGTTACAAAAAAAGGATCTCCTGGGGCTGGCTATCCCTACCACAGTCATGGCCACATCCTCTGGTCCTTATTTAAAAAGATATTCAACTTTATAAACCATAGACGTACCAAAGGGTTAAATGCTAAATAACAAAGCCAAACCACACTAGCTGCTTGTGTCAGGCAAAAGTGTAGTGTTGCAACTTTGAATGAGAGATTCAAATGGATTACTTTAAAAAAAAAAATCAAACCCAATTCATCTTAAACCTACAAAACAGGGTTTTTACAAACAAGTAGTGTTGGTTTAGGTTCTTAAAACCTCACATATTTACACAATATATTTACACACACACACAAATTCTCTTTTTCTTAACATCTCTTGCACTGCTTTAATTATCTGTACACAAATTACATTCCCTTTTATACATTTGGAGGCAATTAAGTTCCAATCGAAACCCCTTATGTTCTTTTAGTGATTTTGACTAAACTGTCCATATTCAAATGATTTTAAATCAGATTTTCTGTGTGTCTGCAGCAATTATGAACAATTGAATATTTACAAGGGCCCATTTTCCTTCAGAATGGCTGCAAAGAAACCAAAAATTCTTCTCCTATAACACTTTCCCTCTTTAACATTTCCACAACTTTTAATTGTTTAATTCCCGCCATCCTCTGTGGTGTTAACTTCTCACTCTTTCCTTAAATCACTTTCTTATCTCCAAAATGAAACCTTCATCAGCCCAGATATTACCATTCCAAGTATCGTCCCAGAGGTCTGTGTCCCTGGTGCCTATACTTATTCCTACCACTATGCCCCTCTGGGCTCCCAGCATGTTTTTTAATCTCTTTATCTGTTGCTTGCAGACTGAATGCTGCTTGTCTGAGCCTGATCCTGCTTTCCTCGCAGAACCATCCCTTCCCATGGACATAGGCCTTGTTCCACTACCCATTTAACAAGGAGGGTAGGCTCCTCAACTAGCCCATACCTCTCCTGGTCCCTTTTCTTTGTTCCCCACCCCTCTTGTTGCTCTGGGGTAGTAATTCTGCCAGCTAGCTAACGATCCTTCCTGACAGAAGATACAGGTATTCTGCTATTATTTACTGAGTTAGACTCCATCAGTTCAGCCCAAACAACCTTAGGCTGCCTGCCTTCTTCACCAAATCTGTTACCCGCATGCTCTAGGACCCTTTTATGCTTTTACCCTTCTGTGGACTCAAGGCATAACCCAGTTAATTTAGGCACCCAACCCTTTCACAGTTCCTAGAGCTCTGGGAAAAGACACCTCCCTTGCCCAGTTTCTAGAGCATATAGTGTAACCCTGGTTAATTTAAGTACCCACCCTTACCCAATTCCTAGGGCTCAGAGCGTAATCTTCTGCGGATTTGTGAAATTACCAGTGAAAGAGCCTTACACAGTAATATACTTAACCTTTATCTATTAACAGTTACCAAAACAGAATACACACACTAAGCATGCAATGCTCACCACTCCCAATAAGGCAGATGAATTTTTACTGGTGGCCAGTGAAGATTAGATTGTCTGGAGACTGCAGCTTCTGCACAATATAGTTGGCAGGACTTTGAGGTCTAGCAGCTCTGATCTTGGGCTGTGTCCTGAAATTAGGTTCCAAAGAACTGCCTTTTGGACCCCAGTTTATATAGTTAAACTTGACTCCTGCTTATATATACCTTAACCAATCATTTTTCATCAATCCTAGCCCATTATGAAACAATTATTTAACCAATCATACCCCACGACCTTAGTTGATTTAAATCTTGCAAAATTAGTTATGCAACAGGCAGAAACAATTAAAGAATCAGAGACTATACAGATAAATAATAGAGAAGTGGGCACCATGAAAGCAAAACAATAGCGGTATAGATTTCACAATCACAATTGTTGGTAAGTGATTCCTTGCCAGACAGAATGCTATGAAACAAAGTTTTCTTCAAAGATACGTTTCTTTTTCTGGTGATGGTGGATAGTATTAGAACAAGAGAACCTTCTTAACAGCTATCTAACAACCACTATCCCTGTATTTCTGTTGTCTTCTGGAATTTTTTTAAAGTAATCTTTTTTTCCTTGTTGAAAATATAAACCAGGCCAAGCACCTATTAATTTAAACATTTTATGATTCTTTTAACATTTTAATAAAACACTTTAGTTTTAAAGCATGAATTTGCTAATGGTATTCTAACACTGGTATTGCAATAGTTTTACATGACTATGGGTAGATTTCTGCAAATATTAAGCACATTAATAGATCTCTGTATATAAATTTAGTCATGTGGATAAATATTCCCAGGATGAACAGTTAGGACTCCAATCTTGCAAATATTCAAGTATATGTGAGACTTTATTCACAGAGTAGCAGGGTCAAGGTCTAAACTATTAACACAGTAAACATTCCCATACTAGTCAAAGGCATAACTTTTGGATAACAGGATAAAATAAACTTGAAATTGTACACCACTCTTTTGATATGACAAAACTAGGAAAAGCTACAAAAAGTGTAACCTTTTACAAAAGCTGTCATCTCCAAAATGCCTTATCCAATTTCCCTCATTAAGCCTCAGATCATACAGTAAAGTGTCAGATGAATATATTTAGTTCTAGCAAAATTAGGTCCCAATTCTGCAAGGATCTGCATGGACCAACTGTTATGCTTGAGCAGAGCCTCCTTAAAATCACTGGGGCTCTGTGTGGGCACAGGGGTCTATACTAGCAGCTATGATTCGGCAAGAGTCCTCCAAATCCATTTTATACTGTTTTTTAACTGTGGAAAGACAAATGTGTTTCTTATTATCTTTATCATCCAATTATAGCACAGTAGCTTCTGTTAGTACTTGTAACGTTATCTTTATAACCTACCTCTTAAGAATTGAGTAATTAGACATATATATCTGAAAGCTTTCTGTAAAGAAAATAACATGCAGTAACTACAGCCACTCAGTAGTTTCACTTCTGCTGCTAGGAAGAATGCAATCTGACTACACTTCTAATGCTTTATTGACTGTAAACTGGTTTTATAGAGATATGAATGCAATTTTACAGCCCTGGAGGGTGGGGGAAGTCACTATCATGTTTACAAGGTAGATAAAACTACTTTATATACCTTGTTTATCTTTCATTAAGGGGTAATACAGCTATAAACATACCTTATGTAATCAGGCAGGATGTAAAGTATAATATAAAATAAAAAAAATACATTTGTTTGTCATTTTTTTAAAGGAACCTACCACCACTTTCTATTAATCCATGTAATGACAAACTGCAACTAATTCAATACTTGGGGCTGGCTCAGTGGGCTATCTGGAAGCAGCATTTGATGCATTGGCTTGTCTCTAAAACAGCCAACCAGAATGAACACATTACACCTGTGTGCTGTTGTCTGTATTGGGTGACTGTCAAATTTTGGTCCAGTTCAAGCTTCTTGCCTCCCAAACCCTGAATAGGCTAGGGTCTGGTTAGGTAAGATTCCATCTGTTTATGCTCCCCATCATACCTGCTGTTCTCAGCAAGGACACTTCAGTGGATGGGGGAGTGGGGAGCAGATCTTGTATTGTGGTGACTAAAGATAAGGAAGATTAGTGAAAGGCCAATGATTTTAGAGCATGCTTCTGCAGGAGCCCAGCATTACCCTATATTATTAGTGTAGTAATGACGTCAGCTACTGGAAAAACTGATCACCCTCATTCTTTCACTGTAATGAATTGGCTCAAAAAAGGGGGGGGGGGAGGAGAGGGCAGGAAAGAGACTTCAGCCTTCTAGAGGCTATTTAATGTACTTTTTGTAGTGTGAGGGGCTCACATTCTATGGCATTGAGTGCCAGAAAAATATCTATACAAAATATGTAATCTAAAATGCTTATTAAAAACTTTATGGGCTAACCCCCTTTACCACCTGGACTCTACAACATTATTCTCTCACAGAAACTGGATGGAAGAGACCTATTGAACTATCTAATACAGTGGTTCTCAACCATGGTCCATTGTGGGCTGCGAGCAGGTTTCAGGGAGTGCGCCAAGCAGGACCAGTGTTAGACTTGCTGGTTGCCAGGGCAGAAAGCTGAAGTCCCACTGCATGGGGTTGAAGCCTGGGGTCCTGAGCCCCACCACCTAGGGCTGAAGCAGAAGCCCGAGCAACTTAGCTTCACGGTGCCCCCTGCGGCATGGGGCCTTGGGCAATTGTCCTGCTTGCTACCCACCCCTTAACGCTGGCCCTGGCCTTTATATGCAGAAAACCAGGTATTGTGGCATAGGTGGACCATGGAGTTTTTACAGCATGTTTGGGAACCACTGATCTAATTCAGTGGTTCTCAACCAGAGGTACACATACACCTGGGGGTATGCAGAGGTCTTCCAGGAGGTACATCAATTCATCTAGATTATTTGGCTAGTTTTACAACAGGCTATATAAAAAGCTCTAGCGAAGTCAGTACAAACTAAAAATTCATATAGACAGTTACTTGTTTATATTGCTCTAAACTATACACTGAAATGTAAGTACAATATTTATATTCCAACTGATTTGTTTTATAATTATATGGTAAAAATGAGAAAATACGCAATTTTTTAGTGATAGAGTGCTGTGACATTCTTGTATATTTATGTCTGATTTTGTAAGCAAGTAGTTTTTAAGTGAGTTGTAACTTGAGGGTACATAAGACAAATCAAACTCCTGAAAGGGTAAAGTAGTCTGGAACGATTGAGAGCCACTGATCTAATGCATATCCCTCCCAGCATACAGGAATGTTTTTTACATAATAGCTCAGGGGTTGGCAACCTTTCAGAAGTGGTGTGCCGAGTCTTCATTTATTCACTCTAAGTTAAGGTTTCGCATCCCAGTAATGCATTTTAACATTTTTGGAAGGTCTCTTTCTATAAGTCTGTAATATACAACTAAACCATTGTTGTATGTAAAGTAAATAAGGTTTTTAAAATGTTTAAGAAGCTTCATTTAAAATTAAATTAAAATGCAGAGCCTCCTGGACCGATGGCCAGGACCCGGGCAGTGTGAGTGCCACTGAAAATCAGCTTGCGTTCCGCCTTCGGCATGTGTGCCATAGGTTGCCTACCCCTGTAATAGCTGTTTTGTCCAGACTAACTTTAAATGACTTAAATGATGTGGCTTCCATAATTTTCCCCAGGGAGATTATTCCACATGATTTCACTGTCAGGAAGCAGTTTGCTGCTGGTGTTGCTTCTTTTTCTGTCTGTATGTTTGGGGTTTTTTTTAACTACTCTTTGAAGCAGCAGCTTTAATTAGAAATTCCTCTCTGTTCTTCCCCCGACCTTTCTTTCTTTATCAGACAGCCAGAGGTCAAGGTATATTAATAGCTGCTGCATGACTCAGAGTTGTTAACTCAAGTGGATCCCTTCATACTGAGATCTGCTGGTTGATGTTCCTGGCTACACTATCGCTCTAGGAGAGAACCTTTCCTATCAAAAAAACAGAATAAAACAGCAAAACAGACAAGCAGCTGGATCTCCCTCAGTATTTTCATTCCCATTTTTCTCCAGAAGAATTCTTTTTTGTTGCTACTCCCTCTGCTCGCTGTGGAAGGAGGAACTGTATATGAAGAATAATATTCAACAATCCCCATCCCTACTTGAGGATTAGTATGAGGTATGGAGGAGAGCGTCAGGAGTGATAGAAAAGGAGTTAGAGCCTGAGCATTCCTTTTCTTCCCCCCACACCACAAAATCTCAGAATGTGTGAAGCAGCATCTTAGCCCCTTTAGCATGTGTGTGTTCATATGTGGCAAGGGAGGGGGTAGGAGGACAGAGCCAGTGTGACCTTGGAACGGTTGTGTTTTTAACCTCTGTGTTTGCTTTCTGAACCTTCCCTTTCTCCAAGAGGGATGATGTCCTACCTCTTTTTATAATGGGCAACACTAACCAGACCATGGGGTTAAAGTCCTCACTGGTCCTGTGGGTGCTGGCTGAGGCTGGTGCACATTGGAGATAAGGAGATGGCTGGAGTGTAGTGTCAGAATCCTCACTCATTTTTTAATCATAAAAATATGTAACCTTCCTGCCTTGGTCCAGGGCAGTGATTTTTAACAGGAGAAATCTGTGTCAAATGACTGTCTTTCCTCCCCTCACAAAGTAAGTTATTTATAATTAGGGCTCCGCGTCTGTCACACAACCTCCATGATTTCTGCAGTGGCCAGTGTGGCTAACACCAGGGCTGCCCAAGCAGCTGGCTCTGGGGCCAGCTGCTTAGGTGGCCCCAGGGACAGCCACACCAGCTGCTGCTCGGGCAGACCCCTGCAGCTGGTGCTGCTGGCCCCAGGTGCCCCCACTTTCCCCTAAGATTTACTCAGTTATTTTTAGTAAAAGTCATGGACAGGTCACGGGCAGTGAATTTTTATTTATTGCCCGTGACTTGTCCATGACTTTTACTAAAAATATCTGTGACTAAATTGTAGCCTTATTTATTATTCTTCTCTCATCTGTCTATGCTGTCTGTGTAATATGTTTTCTAACAGAAATTATTGGCCTGCCAATTGTCCCCTGGGTTAGGAAGTGTTAACATTCTATTCTTCCACTATGCCCTTAAATCTCACTTTCCCTTCAAATCTTCCATCAATTGTCTTGCACAAAGCTTACTTGGGATAGTAACCCTGCCTTATTTATATAGTATTTGAATTACTCTTTTCAGGTATGGTTACTTGCATGTGTTTCAGTTTAGTGACTAGGAAGAAATTATTTTCTCTGTTTCAAAACATATTTCATGTTGAACAGAGTCACATGATCATGGCTCTAATTCAGCAAATACTTATGCACGTGCATGACTTTCATGATACTACCCAGGTGAATAAAGTACAATTGGGCCTATGCCTTTTTTAAGGCAGTGACTTCAAATAGAAGATGGTGTGAAGTAAAGCTACAGCTTCCTATGAGAAACTACTCAGGCATGATTGTTAACAATGCATAAAATATGGTGGAACGAGAAAAATACTAAAATAAGGATATGAAAATGTATTCTGTTGAGACCACAATTTTACATTTTTTCTAGAAGCCAAAAGAATTTGTGTTCATGTGTTTGCATGTGGTCAACAGAATAGCTGTGTCCTACAAAGACTCTCAGGCCTAACTTTATACTGAAATCAATGGGACTACTCACAAAGTGTGAACCACAAAGGTACTTGGGCACCTACATGCCAGAGTTAGTATCTGCTAGTTCCCAGTTCTGGCTCCACTTCGATCCTCAAAACTCCTGATGAACCCTGTCAGCCCCTAAACTCACTCATGGCCTAAGTTTTCAGAGTAAAAGTTCCCTCGCAGCCTGCGTTTGAGCCTCTGAGCATGCACGCTGCTGCCTCCTTTTAGGTGTTCAGATGCCTATCTCCTGCCTAAGCCCCAGAGCGATCCACAAACCAGGAGAAGACAGGCATTCCGCTTCCTAACTTCTGTGCAGAGCCTAATCTGATAGGTGTGCTCTCAACCAGAGGAGGAGAAAAGATTTGAATAAGCATCTTCCACCTCTCATGAAGGTGCTCTAACCACAGAACTATGGGCTAGTCTACTGTGGAGCTTCCTTTGTTACCTGCACACTCTAGGGCACCCCATCTTTACCCTCCATGAGTTCAAGGCATAACCCAGTTAATGTAGGCACTCCCACCCTTTCCTAGTTCCTAGGACTTTGGGTGAAGGCACCTACCCATCACCAGTTCTTAGGGGTTAGGGCCACCCATACTCAGTTCCTAGGGCTCAGACTGTAACCTGGTTAATTAAAGTACCCACACTTACCTGGTTCTTAGGGCTCAGAGTGTAATCTTCTGTGGGTTTGCACCTCAGGGCCTTTTACCAGTGAAAAAGCCTTACACAGTAATATCCTTAACCTTTATCTATTAGCAGTTACCAAAACAGAATACACATACTAAGCATATAATGCTCACCACTCCCAATAAGGCAGATGAACTTTTCCTGGTGGCCAGTCACGATCAGGTCATCTGGGGTTCCAGCTTCTGTACGATATAGTTGGCAGGGCATTGAGGTTTGGCAGCTCTGATCTTGGGCTGTGTCCTGGAGTTAGGTTCCAAAGAACTTCCTTTTGGACCCCAGTCTATATAGTTAAACTTGAATCTTGCTTAGCTATACCTTAATCAATCATTTTAAACAAAACAGTATTTTTCACCAATCCTAGCCCATTACAAAACAATTCTTTAACCAATCATACCCCACCACCTTTGTTGCTTTAAATCTTGCAAAATTAGTTATGCAACAGACAGAAACAATTAAAGAATCAGACAGAGACCATACAGATAGAGTAGAGATGTGGGGACCATATAGGCAAAACAACAGAAGTATAGATTTCACAATCATAACTGTTGATAAGAGAGGGGTAATTGAATGTGAGTCTCTGATATGCTAGGCGACTGCTCTAACCACTGGGCTAAAAGTTATAAAATGGGCATCACGCCTGGCTGTTTTGTGTGGAGTACGGCAGGTGCCTAACTCATTTCCACAAGAAATGCTATACCTATTGAAGTCTAGGAGGCAGGCAGGCAGGCACAAGCCCACCTGTGTCTGAATGACCCTCTCCCAGCCTAAGGGGAGGAGCTACTGAACCTGGGATTCAAATAATTACAGGGGACAATGAAAAAATAATGGTCAGGAGTGAGGGTCACAGGAACAAAATCAGGGATCTGGAAGGGGATACTAAGCAGAGAACCTTGGACAGCACCCACTGCTCCTTAACGGTGTCTAGGAAACCAGTGGACAAGAAATGCTGCAGGTGCCTAAACTGTCTCCCGGTGGTAGGTGCTTGTTCATGGATTGCTAAACCAAGATAGGGTCTCCTATAGCCTGGACTTTTGCCCCATCTCAGAGAGGGAGTGCTCAGACCAAATCTCTGTTTGGCATCTCCCGTGTATTAATGCAGGTGGCTGCCTGCTAGTGTGCTAGATTTTGTAGATCACATTCTTAGTCACCTCTCGCTCCTATTCATTGTATAGGGAGCCTAGGGTTTTGTGGATTGCAGTGTTCCTGTGATTTTCTAGGCACCTAAATGTTAGGCCCTATAACTCTTAGCTTTGCAACACCTAAGACTCTTTGTGGATTCCACCCAAAGTGCTTAAAGACCTGAGTCTTTGTAAGAGCAGGGACTAAGAGTGTTAGCAATGCCCCTCCTGTACAACCCATAGGGAACTGTGGCTTCATCTTCCACAGGTGCCAACTTTCTCATTTCCCTAGGATGCTTGACCCCCACTCCACCCCTTCCCCCAAGGCTCCTCCTCCACCCCTTTCTGCCCGCACTCCACTTCTTCCCACCTTGTTCCGCCCCCACCCACAAGCATGCCCTGCCCTTGCTCCACTCCCTCCCCCGCAGCACCTCTGCTGAACAGCTGATCCACCATGAGTGGGAGGCAATGGGAGGGAGGGGAAGGAACTGATTGGCAGGGCCTGCTGGCAGGTGGGAGGCACTGGGGGGGGGAGCTGATTGGCAGAGCACCCATGGAGTCGGTGCCTATGCCACCCTCTTCTTGAAGTCCCTGCCTTAGAGGCAACAGCCTATGTGACTGAATCAGTAACTCAAGTACCTCCAGCTGAGACTCTGCAGAGCCCCATTCCCTTCAAAGTGTGTGCATGGGGGGGAGGGTCTGCTTGCATAGAGTAAGTGCAGAGCAGGCATGGGCTCCTAAGGAGTAATCCAAAAAATAAACAGACACTTGTAACAAACTTTCCTGTGACAAAGTGCTGCCAAATGGAGCACTCTAAAAGACTTCACTCATGAAGCAGGTTTGTCAAGGTGCACCTATGAGAGAGGAAAGGTGGGCAAACTAAGATCTTTTACTAGACTACTCTGTTGGGGAAAGACACACGCTTTCAAACTACACCAAGTTCTTCTTCAGGGCCCAGTAGCTTGAAAGCTTTGTCTCTAACCAACAGAAGTTGGTCCAAGCAGAGATATTACCTCCCGGACCTCATCTCTCTAATATCCAGGTCTAAACACAGCTCCTGGGAACCACCCATGCAGCCAGTGTATGTATGACACAGGCCGGGGTGCAGGAACAATTTGTATAGTGGGGGTGCTCAGAGCCATTCAACCAAAGGGTGAACCCTGTATGCAGGGGCGGCTCTAGAAAATAGGCTGCCCCCCCAGCGCGCGCGCCGCGCCGCCGCCTTCCCCCCCGTCCCGGGTCCTCCCTTCCCGCCCGGAGCTCCTCCTGCCTGCCTGCATGCAGGCAGCAGGTCACCCGCCGCGCAGGCGGCGGCGGCAGGAGAGCAAAGCTCCGCCCCCCCCCCCCCCGAAACGGGCGCCGCCGCGCGCCGCCGCGCTTGCGCGCTCCGGGGCCCCTGCCTGTATGTAAGGGAAACCACTTCAAGCCAGGGGGTGTGCCAGGACCCCCCAGCACCTCTGGACACACGGACATTAGACGTGAAAAATTAGTCTTACATCAGCTACTGTAAGCCACATCCACACATGCCAAGAGCCTGCTGGATAGACAAGGGGAGAGGAATGAGGGGTCACACTGGGGCTAGTCACAGCAAGGGCATAACACGACACCTCTTGCCCTCTCTCCAACACTACTTCTCACAGGGGCGAGCCCCCTCCGCCGCTGTGTACTTACACGCCGGGTCTCCCCACCTCTCCCCTACGCGACCCACCCACGTACTCCCGCGAACCCTCCTTTTACACCGAGGCTCCGCTCGCTCTCAGCCCCCCGCTACGAGGAGTTGAGGGCAGCGGCTTCGCGGTGGCTAGTGCGCATGCTTACACCTCGCGCATGCTCCGTTACAACGAGGAGGAAAATCTAAACGGCGGCCGCCGCCGCCATATTGAGTAGCTGTCAGCGGCGCTTTGCGCGTCTCCTGCCTCGACCCATCAGCGAACAGCCCAGGGCGGCCCCCAGCGCCTGCTGCCCGGCCGCGGAGGGGCCTGCGCGGGGGCCCGGCCACAGCCGACCACCGAGAGCACGTCGGAGACCCGGCGGGACCGAGTCCCCCGGCAGAGCCCCCCGCCGGGGAGCGGAGCCGCAGGTGAGGGGAGACGCTGGGAAGAACTGGGGAGGGGGTTGGTGTCCGCGCCGTGCCGGACCCGCCGCCTACCAGGCCGCATTCGGCTCGCCCCCGTCTCTTCCCGCCAGGCTGGGGCCGAGCCGGGCAGGGGTCTCGGGAGCTGTCAGAGCCCGTTATCAGATTACCGGGGGCTGCCTGCCTGCTCCCTCCTCCCCTCCCCCCCGGGGCTGTCTGGCTCGTGCCCCCCGTCCCCCGGGGCTGGGTGTGTTCCCCCCCCCCGCTGCTCTGGCCCCGGGACTCCGTGCCCCCCCCCGTGGCCCCTCGGGGCTGCCTGTGTCCCCCGCGGCCCCGCCTCCAGGGCTGCCCCCCCGTAGAGCCCCGTGTCCCCCGCAGCGCTTGTCTCTCCCCCAGGGCTGCGTCCCTCTCTGCCACCGCCACGCTGCTCGCCCCCATCTCCCGGTGCTGTCCCGTCACCCCGCGCCTCTCGGCCCCCTTCTACACGGGGTGGTCCGCCCCCAGCCTCCTCTCTGCCCTCCCCCTTCGGAGACTGCGGGAGGTTATGGGGAGAGGGAGTTCGGGGGGTGGGGGGCCTCAAGCCGCTGCAGGACGGGATGGGAGTTGATGCTTTTCGTCCGCTCGCTCTGCCTCGTCCGCTAGCATCTAATCTTGGTTCTCGGTGCCCGGAGCCGGTGTAGCGGCGCATAAACCCGACTCGCTCGAAGCCCTAAATTGCGGGCAGGGGGTTGAGCGAAAGTGCAACTCGGAAAGGCCCCTCAGCTACTTGTTGCATTGAGGATGATACTTTGTAACACATTCCTCACATCAGAAACAAAACACCCACCCACCCACGCCTGTGCAGCCCAGGAGCAGGAGGCGGCCGCGGCGCCGTACCAGTCCGACGAGGAGTGCAGAGACGTTTTGCGGGCGCGTCAGGTTCAGCTACATTCCCCCACCGCCTCCAGGGTTTTTTGAGAGTTGGGGGGAGCTCTGAATTTGTAAATCGCTCCAGCTTGAAACTAGAGCTCACTCCTCAGTTTTAAAATAAAAGTTTAAAGTGATTTAGTCCGTAAAACAGTCTGGGGGGGGGGGAGTGTTGGTCCTTTGCAAAAGGCAAGATACAGCATGTAAAATTCCACTGCTGTGCAACCGCTTTTCACTAACAATATCCTAAGGCTTTTTAACTCTTGATGTTCTTGTAGAACATCAGCTTGGATCAATGAATGTACAAATATGGAAGGATAATAAGGAATTACTTCATAAACAAGTGCCATGAAGCATCTGTTGCTATTGTTTACAACAAACGTACATTTTAAAGCCTCAGTCTACATACTGATCTACATAATGGTTGCAACAGCCCTGAGCCATTGTACATTATATTATGTTGGATAAATGTCTGATATAAATAATGCAAATCTTTGTTTTCATCCTTACCATTAAAAACTAGCTAAATCAAGGAAATTTAAAGCATGAAAATATATTTTTAACTACATCATTCCCTTGCCCTTGTTGTTTATCAGCTTGGATGTTTAAAAATAGTACTTTGTCTCAGTGCTAATGTAACTGATTACACTAATTTTATTTAATGAAGTGTGAAGCTGCATTTGTCAGACTATAGAGCATACTGATGGAGGATTTGATATTACTAATTACAGTACATGTTTGTTGACAGTCTGAATCAACAAGTGCAAGGTTGGGAGACAAGAAGCCCTGAGGGGTAATACTGTGTAACTTTAGGCAAGTCCAGTTCGCTTTGCTATGCCTCATTTTCTGTATTGATCAATTGCAAGTATTTGCCTGCCTACCTGCGTCACAAGAATGCAGTATATGTATTCAAAGTGTTACATAAAGGCAGATCCACAAAGGGGACTTAGACTCAGTCTCCTAATGTTCAACATTTAGGTGCCATATTGTGTAATGGAATTCACAGCCCCACATTAGGTACACAGGCTCCCCTATACAATGGATGGGGAGAGGTGTCAAAGAATGGAATCCACAAAAGTCAGCAAGCTGAGCAGGGAGCTACCTAAGCTAGCCAGTAGACAGTGCTAGGTCTAGGGAAGTCTTTTTCTGTCAACCTAGCTACCATCTCTTAGGGAGGTGGGTTACCTACACCGACAGCCTAGGTGGCGTAGCATTTTACGTATAAACAAGCACTAAGATTCAAAAACATAAACTCTCTCCTGGAGTTAGGTGCTTAAGCCCTTTCTTGCAAAAAAACAAGGTGCTCCCCCCCTCCCCTTACATTTTAGGCCTGACTGATAGCGCACTTACCTTGGGTAGTCATTGGCACGGGCTTGAACTTAGGACTCCCACATTTCAGGAGAGTCCCCAAACCACTGGTTGATAGTTGTTCTCACTCTTTCCAGAGAGTGTTTGTTTATAAGAAGTGGAACAATTTAAACAGGAGAGGTTGAGAGGGAACAGCCTCAGAATATCCTTTTAGCCCAGAAGTTAGGGCTGTCTCCACCTTCACTTCTGGCATTTTGTAGAGGGCATGATCTATCGAGAAGCCATTCAGCCTGTCTATCAGATCAAGCCACACAGGTGAGGTAGGCAGGGCATTGCATAGTTTGAGGATTCTGATGGGATTTAGGTGTGAGTTAAATGCCTGGTTGCCTGTACTGAGGTGGTTGTGTGTATGATCAGTGGCAGATTTTTAGGGGTCTATAGGATTTTATCGGTTGATACTTGGGTGCTTACAGGGTAAAGCAGCAGTTGAGCAGGGGCTTTGGGGATCTAAATTTTGGACTTAAGCACCTAAATCCCTTTGGGGGATTTAGCCCTAAATGCCAGATGTTACCAGCGGTCCTTAAATAGTATGGTTGGTGCTATAGAAATATGAAATAGAAAATGTGCAGTGTAAGTGTGACAAATGTGGAGCTGAGATTTGCAGAATTGAGACAGCCGGGTCTGGACATAAGTTAAACCTGCTGAGATAATCATGGTTGATAAAACAGAGGGCTGCACTCAAGGCCCAGTCTGAGAGTGGGAGAATGGTTTGATTCCACCCTGAGATAGAGGTGATAGTTAGAGGCATGAGACAGACCTGAAGAGGTTACACTCGAGACAGACCAGGAGGGGGTCAGAGATGCAGTCCACCCGGTAACTGTGAATGAAGCAGTATTTCTTTGGGAATGAAGTACAGTAAATGAGGTTTCTTCAGATATACCGTCTGATGATGCCTAGACATTTTTAATGACATAATCTTTTCCTATTACTCAAGATTTTTTGTTTGTGTGCAGGGATGGCATCATAAAATTATAGAATATCAGGGTTGGAAGGATCCTCAGGAGGTCATCTAGTCCAATCCCCTGCTCAAAGCAGGACCAATCCCCAACTAAATCATCCCAGACAGGGCTTTGTCAAGCCTGACCGTAAAAACTTCTAAGGAAGGAGATTCCACCACCTCCCTAGGTAACCCATTCCAGTGCTTCACCACCTTCCCAGTGAAAAAGTTTTTCCTAATATCCAACCTAAACCTCCCCCACTGCAACTTGAGACCATTACTCCTTGTTCTGTCATCTGCTACCACTGAGAACAGTCTAGAGCCATCCTCTTTTGAACCCTCTTTCAGGTAGTTGAAAGCAGCTCTCAAATCCCCCCTCATTCTTCTCTTCTGCAGACTAAACAATCCCAGGTCCCTCAGCCTTTCCTCATAAATCATATTCTCCAGCCCCCTAATAATTTTTGTTGCCCTCTGCTGGACTCTTTTCTGTTTTTCCACATCCTTCTTGTAGTGTGGACCACAAAACTGGACACAGTACTCCAGATGAGGCTCACCAATGCCGAACAGAGGGGAATTATCACGTCCCTTAATCTGCTGGCAATGTCCCTACTTATACAGCCCAAAATGCCGTTAACCTTCTTGGCAACAAGAGCACACTGTTGACTCATATCCAGCTTCTCGTCCACTGTAACCCCTAGGTCCTCTTCTGCAGAACTGCTGCCTAGCCATTTGGTCCCTAGTCTGTAGCAGTGCATGGGATTCTTCCGTCCAGCATATGCTGATTGGGATGAGGAGAGTCTAGCCTAGTGGTCAAAGTGGGCACCAGGCCTAGTGGTTTGATCAGGCATTGGCAACCAAGGACTAGGGTCAGTAGTCAGAGGTCAAAGCCAAGGGCCAAACTGGAAGGCAGGAACTGGATACCAGAGCCAAGGGTCGAGCCCGGAGTCAGTAATTAGAAGCCAAGGTTCAAACCTGAGTGAGCAGGATAGCAGACAAGGAGGGATTCAAGGCAGTGTCAGGACAGCAGCAAACTGGGTGGAAGGCAGGGGCAGCAGGAACAGTGTAACACAGGTGCAGGCACAGTGGTGCGCATGAGCATACAGCAGACAGTGAACTACTGAAGGTGGCTTAAGAGCTGTCTTGCTGCCCCTTACAGCCAATCAGGTGGTGTGGCCAATCAGGCAGTCTGCTGCAGGCCAGCTATACTGATAAGGGTGCCTGGAGATTAATTCTGCTACAGGCCCTAGTTCCTGACAGTACCCATCCCTTGAGAGTGCCATCTAGAGACCTTGGGGCCTCAGGGTAAGCATGGTGAAAGATGCACAGGAGATCCAGGCTGTACTCATTCCAGTCATTTAGATATTGTAGTTTCAGACCTGACTAGAATCTGCCAAATCACATATTCTTCTTGGCCCTGAATATTTGTGTGAATGGGTAATAGTAGTATGGAGTGGGAAGGGATTCTTGACTAATGGCTTTAGAAGAGAGACATGGAGGACTGGGTGAATCCTGAGGGAATCTGTTAGCTGTAACTTGAATGTAACCTGGTTAATCTGTTTTGTGACCTGGGAAAGGCACTAGATACTTATGGTCCAGATTCATGGAGGAGCAAGTTGATTGCAGATTCTGGGTGGACAGCCACACCTTATTCCCTGTCCTGAAGCCAGGTTTTTGCTGCTGGGACCACTGGGCATACTTATATGTAAGTTGCTTTGGTGCCTTCTAACTGCCTCTAGAGTTCTTGGTGTACCTGCTGTATATAGGCTGTGAGTTTGGTAACAGCAGGCATCCAGATATTGCCTCCAAACAATCGATGAGCATGAAGATGGAAGTCATAGTTAGCAAAGAAAGGTGGTTTCTTGGTGGATGTGTGTGTGGCATTTGTTTTAAGAAAATTCGCATGACAGATTAGGGACAGCCAATCATCTTGATAATAGTTTAGGAAGCAATGTAGGTACTGTTCAAGGATCTGATTGACCCACTCTGCCTGCCCATGGGTGCTTGGGTGATGCGTTGTTGTTGTGGTTAGGGCATCTATACTTGGACAGTATAGAAATTCTCATCAGAAGTGGGAAATAAACTAGGATCCCCAGTTAGATACTATGCATATAGGCAAGCCAGGGAGATGAAAGATGTAGCTCGCAAATGGGTGGGCTGTCTCCTGAGCAGAGGGAAGCGCCTGGTATGAAACAAAATGCCTTATCTTGGTTCAGTGGTCAACCACAACTAGAATGGTATTGTGCCCTTGGGAGGGTGGTAATTCCATGATAAAGTCTATGGAAATGATGATGGCCCTTGACTGAGGTGGACTGCATAAGGTTAGTCTGAGTCCCAGCAGTCTTGAATGGGGGTCTTGGTCCAGGAGTAAAGATCATTGGAATATGCACAGGACGCAGCAGAGATGCATATGGTAGGCCACCAAAAGGCCCTAGAAACCAGGTCTTGGGTCTTAGAATGGCTGATGTGGCTTGCTACGGGAGCATTGTGGCAGAGTTGTAGGACTCAAAGCCAGGTGGCCCCTTTGGGCGCACAGATGCATTCCTCATGGTATAGACTTCTGTCCTGCAACATGGAAACCTATAACTGTCTAGTCCTCTTTGGGATCTCAGGCTTGATGAGTTTGGATGGCAAAGGGATCTCTAGATAACTAAGAGTGGATGGAGGATAACAGGTCATGGGCTGTGATGCCAGAAATGAAGTTTGAGGGCTTGAGAATCATGGACGTAGTCTCCTCAGCAGGTTTGTAGTATTCATTCTGTTGGGACTATGCTTCTGCTTTCCTTGTCCTTGTTCCTGGCTGGTAGATGACCCAAACTTGAATTTCTCGAGAAAAGGGATCAGTATGTCGGCTGCTGATTCAGGTTCCTGGCCATTTTTAGGTATTGCAGGTTTTTATGATGTCAGAACTTGGAATGGAGCCTAGCACCTTCCAGAAGATGGTGCCATTCTGCGCAGGCTGCTTTGATATCCTGCAATTCTTTGTCCGAGTTGTCATAATTCATCTCAGCAGCAGTGAGTTTTCATAAGTAAAAAGCACACTGATGAATTCAATCATCAGGAGCAGTAGGTTGGGCAAGAACTGTCCCTAGTGCGAAGTTTGAAGTGTCTGCCTCCACTATAAATGATCTGGAGGGGTCTGAGTGGACCAAGATGGGAGCTGTGACAAATTTCTGTTTCAGATTATCAAAGGCAACTTGTGCCTCTAAGGTGCATGAGAACCCACTCCTGTGAAAGGACTGGTGAGCACAGAGAATCCTGGGATAAATCATCTATAAAAATCAGCAAACCCAAGAAGCATTGGATTCCGCAGACATCCTTTGGTGCCACCTGATCTGTGGTGGTCATCACCTTGCAGAGGTCCATTGCCAGTCCCTTGGATATATCATCTCACCCAAGAAATTTAAGGTCAAACTCGCATTTTCCGGCTTGGCATATAGATGATTATGGAGTAGTCTTTCAAGAACACTACATGCCTGCTAGTCATGAAAAGCTGGGTCTTTGGGGAAAATCAATATCATCAAGGTTGATAATGACAGTGGTCCAGCGTATCTCAAAATATATTGTTCAGCACTCTGACCTATGCAACGCTTCATAAAGTGTTGAAAATCAGCATGACTAGGTCTTCATGGTGGCTGTGTCAAGCATGAAAGGTGGTCATCCACTTGTCTCCTTCATACATGCGCACCAGGTTATATGCCCCGCACAGATTTAATTTTGTGAAAATACAGGCCGTGCCTAGCCAGTCTAAGAGCTCATTGATAATGGAGAGCAGGTAGCGGTTTCATATGGTCACCTTGTTCAGGATCAGATAGTCAATACACGGCAATAGAGAGCCATCCTGCTTCTTGACAAAAAAGATTGGTGCAGACATTGGGGATGTGAATGAGTAAATGAAACCTTTCTGAAGATTCTCTTGCATGTACAGGTGGAGAGCCTGAAATGTGGGTTCAGAGAGGGCACCTCTCCTTGTCAAAAGCATCTGCAAAGTCTTGGTATTTGTGGGTGATCTTGGCCACAGCAGGCAAAGCTGTGAGGACACTGAGGGTTGAGGTCTTCCAGTGGGTGACGTGAACTGCAGAGAATACTGGTCTGGTTCTTGACGCCTGAGACACAGGATAGTTGACAGTACCAGTGAATGTGAGGGTCATGGGTGGTAAGCCAGAGTATACCTAAGATGATGGGAGCATGAGGGGCCTGGATTAATCCAAACTGAAGGTTTTTCTAGTGCCCCTGGAGGATAACTGTTACTGCAGGTCTAGTGAGTTACTGGTCTCAAGGAAAAAAGAGGCCCATAAATAGTCTTGACCAGATCTGGTGAGTCCTTGCATATGATCGGAAACGCATAGATCTTAGGAAAGTTCAAGTCCATAAAGTTACTTGAGGCACCTGGGTTGACTATGGCTTATAGATGAATCTTGGAGCTTACCAGTAATCAAATCAATACAGGTGTTTAGAGTTGCATTTGAAACTGACTTGGGGGTCCTGGTGTCCTCACTGTGTCCTGTGAGGAAAGAGCAAGGGTGTAGTAAGAACAGGAACTGACACTGGTTCACAAACCCCCAACCCTTGTCATGATTTCTGTCAAATTTGTCAGGCAAAGGAATCTTTGGCTCCAGGAAGAGCTGGGTAGGAGGGGCCAACAGAGAAACTTGCACCTGCAGGACCACGTTATGTGATTGAGGGATGGTTACTTGCACTTGCAGGTTTCTGGGTGGTATCTGCCAGTTCCACTGGGAACTTAGTAGGGTCCATGCTTGTGCTGAGGACACCTGGCTCTTAAGTTTAGGGGTTGCTCAATCTGTCAGACAACTGGGAGAAGAGCAATCTAGACTAGTGATTGTAGCAGGCATCAGGAACCAAGGACTAGGGTCAGAACTGGAGTCGGTAGTTGGAAGCAGGAACTGAGAGTCAAATCAGAGGGCAGGAACTGCATACCAGAGCCGAGGGTTAAGCCAGAGTCAGAAGCCAAAGGTTGACCTGGAGGTCGTAGCAGGAAAGGTGGGGTTCAAAGCAGTGGCAGGACAGAGGCAAGGGTGGGTGCAAGACAGGGGCAGCAGGAACAAGGTAGTTCAAGGTAGGGGAAGCAAGAACAAGATATGCCCACCACTGCACCTGCACTAAGCATTGAGCAGCCAGCAAGCCGGGACTGGCTTAAGAGCCGGTCTGCTGGCCCCTGCAACCAATCAGCCAGCCTGATGCAGGCCAGCTGTACTGATGAGGATGTCTGGATATTAGCTCTGCTGCAGGCCCTGATTGCTGCCAGACAGTGGTGGAAGTTGTTCAAGGCATTACTTTTTTGTATTGTACATTTTATCCACAGCAAAACTGTCTTGCTATCACCTTGGGTTGAAAGTGTGTGGGTGCATGAAGGGAGGCCTTTCAAGACTGTTTTGTATAAACTAAAACATTGTCTGATTGCTACAAGATTTTTGGAAAAAGTTCTGATTATTGAAAGGATACATAAGTAGCTTAATATAGTCTCTCTTGCAGGCTGAATGAGTATACTAATATACAAGTTGATCTCCAAGCATCTTATTCCTTATCAGTATTGATTAGCTAGGACTACTGCTGGTTAATTTTATCCTCAGTAAGCTCATGAGCATGAATTTTGTTTCACGATCCAAAACTGTTCTCCTTTACTTAGAAACTGATTGACCACTGATTACTTAGAACTGATTACTTAGAAACTGATTCATGAAGCGAGTCCAAGTTGTTTTTTCATTTCTGTCATGATATCCTATAATACAGGGGGAAAACAAATCATGCATTGGCCTTAGTCTAAAGTGCTAGGACTAACAGGGTAATGAGTGTTAGGTTTCTTAAATCATAATATGTTATATACTAACACACAATAAATATATAGTGATAAACTGCTTTGGAAAGGAAAATAATCAGGTCTGAAATGAAATGTATCCAATATACAACTTTGTTATCCCTTTAAAAACAATGTTGTCAGTGAACATTATATCACTGCATATTGACACGTGAACATTTAGATCAATCATCTTTGTTAGTTTCTACATTTATTTTAAATATTAGCTCTTGTATAAGACAAATATATTGAGAGATTATACTGCTTTGTGTCCTGCTGTGAAATTTTCAAAGTTTGTAACTACTGTAAACAAAAAATCACAATGTTAATTTGGGGTTAACGTGTTAACCCCACTAAAATAACCTTTATGCAAAATACATAACGCTGCTGTTAAAACATAAAATTACACATAAAACTAACTTACATTAATGTTTGGCTACCATTATAGTTAATTAGTATTAACTACTTTATTGGTATGTGAAAATTTATTTTGTATAGTCCACTAACATTAGCTATAGGTCAGAAGACACGCACGTTTTCAAATTCTTTCAATGTATCCATAATTACATACAGCACTTAGTCTTTTAATGCATAAGAACCTTAATGGTACTATTGTATTGTATCTTGCATATTGTATTGTATTGTATCTTGCATAAAAGTCAGCAACCTTACTTCAAAAAAGGTTTTTGTTTGGAAATTTCTATTTTAAAATAATTAGAAATTTAAGAGTGACTAACAGGTCACTATATAAAACTTAATCTGTCTCCATCTACTTTTCAAAGCCAGGGAAGCTACTCTTAACTGTTTGAAATGAAATTAAAAGATGCATACAGTCCCTTGTCACCCACTAAGTGTATGTTTTAATTATTACCTGGCTGCAGCTTGGATGTCAGCCACTTCTTGTGAGTTCCCTTATGCAAGTCTCCTGTTTGGTTCTCTGATACCTTGAGCCAGCGGTCGGCAATCTTTCAGAAGTGGTGTGCCGAGACTTCATTTATACACTCTAATTTAAGGCTTCGCGTGCCAGTAATAAATTTTAATGTTTTTTTAGAAGGTCTCTCTATAGGTCTATATATTATATAACCAAACTACTGTTCTATGGAAAGTAAACACGGTTTTCAAAATGTTTCAGAAGCTTTATTTAAAATTAAATTAAAATGCAGATCTTATCAGTTTAGTGTGATCCTTGCCCTTGCTTTTCCTTGCTGAGTTTTCCAATGTCTGGCACGTATTTGGATACTTTAAGCTGCACACAGGCTTCTGAGTAACCCCGGCTGGCAGGAGGTCAGCGGCTGGAACCCCAGATTGGCAGCTGAGTTGAGTGGAGCTGGCAGCTGGTAGGGCTGAGCAGGGCCAGAGGCCTGGACCTTGTCTGGCAGTGGCAGGGGCCTGCACTGGAACTCCAACGGGAAGCAAGGTGAGTGGGGCTGCAGCGGGGACCCTGACTGGTAAGGGGCCAGCAGCCGGAACCCCAGAGCCGTGACTGAGCGGCTCAGCCCACTGCCACTCTGGGGTTCCAGCCGCCAGCCCCTGCCAGCCAGGGTCTCAGCCCACTGCCAGCCTGGGGGTCCTTCACCCAGACCGGCAGCGGGTGCTGAGTGGGACCAGCGATGAGACCCCAGCTGGCAGGAGCCAGTGGTGGGCTGAACCACTCAGCCCGCTGCCATGTGCCATCAAAAATCAGCTCGTGTGCCACCTTTGGCATGTGTGCTGTAGGTTGCCGACCCCTGCCTTGAGCTGTTGCATGGCCCACTTTTCTCCAGATCTCTGGAACAGACATGAATTGTGAATATCTGCAGACCTCCTAAAATCTGCAATAGAGGAACTCCTCTGCTGGGATTCAGGAAGTGTGCCATTAGGGAGCCCCTGACCTTTGCATTTTAGAAGGTGCGTTACTGGGGAAGATGATTGCCCTGCTGGACTAATAAGATTAATTGGAGCAGGGAATCTTCTCCTGCAGAAAGTTAAGGCCACTTAGACAGGCATCCAACTGTTCTTCAGCCCTTCTGGGTATGTCTACACTGCAATTGAAAATCTGTGGCTTGCTCGGGCTAAGGGGTTGTTTAACTGCGGTGTAGACATTTGGGTTCAGGCTGGAGCCCGAGCCCTGGGACCATACCCCCTTGCAGGTTCCCAGAGCTCAGGCCGCTACCTGAGCCTGAACTTCTACACCAGAATTAAATAGCCCCTTAGCATGAGCTCTTTACTCGAGTCAGCTGGCACAGGCCAGCCATGGGTATTTAACTGCAGTGTAGATATACGCCTAGAATTATAGGTTCTAAGGCCAAAAGGGACCATTGTGATCTAGTCTGCCTTCTGTATAACACAAACTATAGAACAGGGGTCGGCAACCTTTCAGAAGTGGTGTGCCGAGTCTTCATTTATTCACTCTAATTTAAGGTTTCACGTGCCAGTAATACATTTTAACATTTTTAGAAGGTCTCTCTCTATAAGTCTATAATATATAACTAAACTATTGTTGTATGTAAAGTAAATAAGGTTTTTAAAATGTTTAAGATGCGTCATTTAAAATTAAATTAAAATGCAGAGCCCCCCGAGACCGATGGCCAGGACCCGGGCAGTGTGAGTGCCACTGAAAATCAGCTCGTGTGCCGCCTTCGGCACGCGTGCCATAGGTTGCCTACCCCCGGTATAGAACTTCCCCCAAATAATTCTAGAGCATGTCTTTTAGAATAACATCCAATCTTTGATTTCAAAATTTCCAGTGATAGAGAATTTACCACGACCCTTGGTAAACTGTTCCAGTGGTTAATTACCCTTCTTGTTAAACATTTACACTTTATTTCCAGTCTGAATTTATCTAGCTTCAACTTCAAACTATTAATCCTGTTATACCTTTCTCTGCTGAATTGAAGAGCCCATTATTAAATATTTGTTCCCCATGTAGATACTTAGAGATGGTAATCAAGTCCCCCCTTAACCTTCTCTTTGTTAAACTAAATAGATAAAGCTCAATGAGTCCCTCACAATAAGGCATGTTATCTAATCCTTTAATCCAGGGGTGGGGAACCTGTGGGCCAAATGTGGCCCGCTGCTTAATTTCATCTGGCAAATCTAGCTGTGGGCTGGAAGTCCCAAGCCTCTTGTTTGTTTATGCCTAGTTACCATGTGGTCCAGATTGCTCTATACCAGTGACTTGTCCTCTTTGTCATTTCCCCAATTTTTCTGTCATCTACAGACTTCATCAGTGTGATTTTTTTTTCTTTTAGGTTGTTGATAAAAATGTTAAATAGCCAAGAACTGATAATTACCCTGTCATCCTGTTTACCCTTTTTAAGAATTGGCTTTCGTCCAATCTTCTAGAACTAACCCAGTGCTCCAAGATTTATTGAAAGTGAACTTCTTCCAAGATCTAAGGTGCTTAGATACTTCACTAATAGGAACTTAATTAAAATAGAACTCTTGCCGCATAATTCACACAGAAAACTTTGTACCAGATTAGTCTGCTTCACCACCTCCTTTGTCATACTTCTGTGCTCAGTAGTAGGTAAACAACTACCCTTTAATAGACCTGCTGAGGAAACTGCTTGCTCAGGGCTGGTCTACACTGGTGGCGGGGGATCGATCTAAGATACGCAACTTCAGCTACGTGAATAGCAAAGCTGAAGTCGATGTATCTTAGATTGAGTTACTTACCGTCCTCACAGCGCGGGATCGACATCTCGACTCCGCTACCGCCATTCGCGTTAGTGGAGTTCTGGAGTTGACAGGAGCGCGTTCGGGGATCGATATATCGCCTCTAGATGAGACGCGATATATCGATCCCTGAGAAATCGATTGCTACCCGCCAATACGGCCGGTAGTGAAGACGTACCCTCAGAGAAGCAGTGTCGAAGTTGTCAGACAGGGACTCTGATTCTGAATAGGATTCCTGCTTCTTCCAAGCAGGCATCCTATTCAAGTCTCCCACTTCTTCTTACCCCAGGCTTTTAGCTTTGTATATACAAGTTTCTTTTGGAAACTAGCTGCTGCAGAAAATATGATATGACAGAATTTGGCATCAAGCATTTTATGTGTTGTCATTTTACAAAGAGAGCTTTGTCAGATTTTGATAAATACCATTTTTTTGTTGTTGGCTACAATAGAAACTTTGATACATGCTAATGACTTAAAATATGACCGCGTTGTAGTTAGATATCCTTTTTTAATCAAGAGTCTGCTTTCTTGGAGAATTCTCAGATGGTTGATTTTGTGATGCAGACACAGTTGACTGTTTTGCAGAAGGTCCAGATGACTGATGTGGAGCATGGTTTTGAAGGATTGAAGGATTAAATAGTTACAGAGCATGAACTATCCCTTCATCTTAAAGGTGCCTCTTTCAAGTCAAGATTGAGAAACGTAGATGATGAGCCTTTATTGGATTAAAATAGTAGGTAGTTTGCAAAGTGAAGGAAATCTAAACAGATAATAATTTGGCCTGTTCTGACCTTTCTCAAGGATTCTGCAATTCAATGTTTACATGGATGTTTAGAGAACTTATAAGCAAGTACATGAAATTAATAAATTGTTCCAAAGCCTATGATTTTTTTATTTGATAAAATTGAAATGTTTATTTACAGTAAATGATATAATTGGAAACACTTAGATGGCAAAAGGGAATTTCCACTCTAATATGCTGTATGACACTGATTCTAAATATTTATTAATATTGTACTCAGTTATGAGATCATGGAGTTTGGGTGTCTACATATGGGATGGGGAGAGTTGGAGATAGAGCAGTACTTAGAGCCCTTGGCCAATTCCATGGGGAATCTGGTGTGGAATAATGTAACCTGAGTGGGGGAAACCCCTCCACTTTGGATGATTGGAGGAAAGTGGACGGTTCTCTTAGGGCTGTGTTGCCAGGCTCCAGGAGAATGTCTCTGAGCAAGTTCTGAAGTCCCCTGTTGCACTTGTTCTCAGTGGATCGTTGGAGATGTTCACTGAACCTGGGGAGATCATTGCTTTTCAGAGATTAAGTCCCCTACCCTGTTTTGAAGGAATAACATGTCAGCAACTCTGAAAATGTAACATTATAGTCTTTTCCTTCTGGCCCATTCCTGTAATAACGTCCATAAGAAGTGGTGATCTGGTCCCAAGTTATTTTGTTGTTGTTGTTTAAATGTAAAATAAAATACCAGATAACTACATCATCAGTGTAGTGTGTGTATGTACCATCTTAACGATGGAAGGAAGAAGGCAATTAGCAAAGGTTAATTGGAACATTTTATGAACATGTTAAAGGAAGTATGCAGACCTTATAAAAATGAATGTCTAGGTACATGGCCCTTTCCATAGTATCTGAGTTTTACATAGCATTATAATATTGTGATTACATTACACAGTTACAGAACCACATCTAATTTATTATAGCATTCTATTAAAATATGGCAATAAATCAGTGGATTTTCTGGTGGCTTGTGTTGGATTAAAAATCTTTACAAAGGTATGACCCTCATTAAATGTGAAAACATTACTCCTGATCTGGCTTCTTTGTTTTAAGAGAAGGAATTAATACAAAGATTACTTAAATATGATGGGGTCAAATAGACATTTTCAGGAAAATATTACTGTGTCTTCCAAAGTACAGGAACCATTAGGGTAAAATTTTCAAAAGTGCTTCACTCACTTTGGAAAATGAACTCCTAAGTCATTTAGGCAAGATCTACACTAGAAGCACTTTTAATGGTAGAGCTATGAGATTACAGGAATACTGGCAATACGCTGATAGTGTTGTGGATTAATTTGTACTGGCAAAACTATACTTTTGTCAGTATAGCTTATTGCAGCCTGCCCCTCTCCCCCAAATGAAATAAGCTATATGGACAAAAGCACAGTTTTCTGGTATAACTGCATCTACACTAGGGGTTTAATGATGGTTAGAGATCACATCTCTTCGCACCCCTGATTAACAGTTATGCTATCAAAAGTTTATAGTGTAGACTGGTCTCAGTCTCTAATGAAATTTGAAAGAGAAATTTACAATGTAATTTTCAGAGAGTCATTGCAGCCCTTGAAGCAGATTAAATATTTCTAAAATCTTTTTTTATCAAAGCTCTCTTAAGCATAGTGTTGACAAAGTTGATTTTAATCTCTTTTGAAGGTATCAAATTCAAATTTAAAGAAAAACTGCAGTGACTAATTTTTTGACTTTAGATGTTTGCAGTATACTATTTAAAGAAGGAATGCATAAAAGAGTTTAACATTGTTTGCCTTTGTCACTTGTGTGCTCTGCAAAGTTAACTAGGTTCAAAAGCTCTGTGGGGCAGGGGCTGTCATTAACCTACGATATCCAGCTAGCACAGTGGGAACCTGACCTGACTGAATCCTCTCTGTGCTACTGCGATACAAATGATTGATAAGTAATCACTTTCTGAATCCTGTTAAATTATATACTGCTTAGTTATGATTAAGGTTGCCTTTTAGTCACAGGTATTTTTAGTAAAATTCATGGACAGGTCATGGGCAGTAAATAAAAATTCATGACCCATGACATGTCCATGACTTTGTACTGTATACCTCTGACTAAATCTTGGGCGCCATGGGTGCTCTGGAGGGGGTGTGTGGCCCGGGAGCCACCACAGCTGCTGCGGGTGGGGGACAAGGGGGGAGCCGGGCAGCAGCATGTGGCCTCGGACCCCTGATGCTGCTGGAGGAGGGCAGTTGGGGGGCTGGCAGGCTCCCTACCTCACTCCATGTGGCTCCCTGGAAGCGATGACATGTCCCTCAGCTCCTAGGCAGAGGCACAGCCAGGGTTCTCTGTGTGCTGCCCCCTCCCCTAGTGCTGGCTTCACAGCACCTATGGGTGGAGGCAGTGTGCAAAGCTGCCTGGCCATGCCTCTGCCTAGGACCCAAGGGACATGTCACTGCTTCTAGGTAGCCCCCTGAGGTAAGTGCCGCCCAGAGCCCTCACCCCTCCCGTGTCCCAACCTCCTGCCCCAGCCCTGAGCCCTCTCCCACACCCAAATTTCTGCTGCTGCTGTGGTGGGAGGGTGAGGTGGCCTGAGACTGCCCCAGCAGTGGCCGGTGCAGCTGGACCCAGGGGTGCCCAGGCTGCTCAGGTGGCCCCCGGACCAGCCAATACAGATGTTACGGGGGTTCTGGAAAGTCACGGAATCCGTGACTTCCGTGACAGACTCTCAGCCTTAATTATGATTGGATGAGATGACAAATTTCAGTGCAAGAGATTTTCTTGGCAGGTCTCCTGTTCAAAACTTGCAATAATCTTTTAGATTATTAGTATGATACAAAGAAGCCTAAAAAAATGTACAGACAAAAACCAAGCACAAAAATCTAGGCTATGTTTGAGGAAAAAACTTGTCAATAGTGAAATGTGTTGGGCTGTGGCATAGTATTTTTAGGGAGGTACTGGAAATCTCATAATTTGGGACTTCTAAAAATTGGATTAGATGACTAGTAAACATGGTGTAAGGAACAAACTTTCATTGGCAGGTATTATCATGCGTGTCTTCCTTGGAGACCAGTTTAAACTAATATCAGTTGTCTTAATTTTTAGTTTTCTTTTTCTCTTCCCCCCCCCCCCCCATGTATCATACTGAATTCATCTCCCTACTTGGTGTTACTGTGTCTTCTCCTCTTAGATCCCAATTCAGCAAACCATTTAAGCACATTTTAAAGTCTCATTGAAATCAATGGGAGTTAAAGCATGTGTGCTTAACTGCTTTTCTGTATCAAGGACTTAGTTGTTGTTTAGGTAAATATAAATAGTAAAATTCTTTCCTGGTAAATCAGTCCTTTCAGCCCCTTGATTCTTTTGTTGCTCTTATGTGAACTCACTCAATTTTGTCAACCTTTTAGATCATGTGAATCTGAGAAATGAATGCAATCCATGAGCAATTTTCTGCCCCTGTCTTCTGCCATTTATTTTCTTGCTCCTGTTTCTGATCTTTCTAGGACCTCCATATATTATTTCTTCATGGTGTTTGCAACTCCACTTAGTCAGCTTGGGGTTAGGAAGTAATTTTCCTTTAGGTCAGATTGGCAAAGACCCTGGGTTTTTTGCCTTCCTCTGGAGCATGGGCACAGGTCACTTTCTGGTTTGAACTAGAGTCAATGGTGGATTCTCTGTAATGTGAAGTCTTTAAATCAAGATTTGAGGACTTCAGTAGCTCAACCAGAGGTTATGGTCATCCTACAGGAGTGTGTAGATGAAGTTCTGTGGCCTGCAATGTGCAGGAGGTCAGACTAGTCAGTGGTTCTCAACCAGCGGCCTGATCAGCACACGTGCAGCCCATATGACATCCTCAGGGCCATACAAGTAGTGTATGTGTATATATAGTATGGATGTTGCCCACATAACACACACAGAACTGCATATGCGGCCCACAATGGTAAACAGGTTGAGAACCACTGGACTAGATGATCATGATGGTCCATGGTAACCTTAGTCTACTGAAATTCACAGAGGAGGGTTCATAATGTGCGGTTGATACCTTCTACCATATTATGAATGAATATGTTAAATAAGACTAGTTCCAGCAGTACCACGTTAGAAGCCTTCCTTAGCTTAAAATGAAATAAGTTTCTGTTTATCATTACCAGAACTAGCTAATATTTTTCAAATGAAAAATGGGCCTTTTTCCTTTGAAAACCCCAACCTTTCTCAACCAATTTAGTGGTGAGGGAAATATTCTTTCCCAGCCTCCTCCCCCACCCCCAAGGTGACTAGTGCAAACCCACAGCAGATCATAAAACCTGGTTCTACTCTGCTCCCATGTGTGGGATGGAGAGCTGCTGATCAGTGTTTGAGAAACAGTTCCCCTTCCTCTGGTGCATATGGTGGGTCAGTGTCCCCCTCTGGCCCAGCCATGTCCTGTTCCAATCCACTTAGGTAAGTCTGTCGCTCTTCTGCCTCCCTTGTATCCCAGATGCAGTAGGGATCTTTAGAGGAACCTTGTCCTCTTTTTCCTGCTGCCCAGACAAGTCACTGCATTCAGTTGTGGTGAGCACATTCTTACTCACTTTTCAGAGTACAACTGCACTGAAAGTGAATGTTGTTTTTGTGGATGATGCCTTACTCCCTGGCAAGCTGTACAAAATGGTCATAGCAATGACTAACTTTTACAAATGATGCTATATCCAAGGGGGAGAAGGTGGCTAGATAACAATGCTATCTGATCTAATGCTATAATGCAGGCAAGTTTCTTGTGGTACAGAAGAATTAAATTGAAATTATAGAACACAGTACAAATAAATGCTTTTCCAGCTATGTCTATACTAGAGTGAAAAGTAGGTTTTGTTTTTTTAAAGCAAGTGACACTATTCACTACATTGCTGCTTTGAAGTAAAATTCAGAGAGCAGATTTTGCTCACTCTGTATGATTTCACTTTTTACCTCAACTTATATACATTTCATTTTGTTTGGAAAAGGGAATACCTGAATTAGTGCACCTGATTGGTTACAAAATTAACAGGGTACTCCTTAAATAGATTTTAAAAGGGTATCTTAATTTTAAAAATCCTGTTTGGCCCTCCATGTTTGCGTACTGTCAAAGCTTGATTAGGGTGGACAAATTAAATTATAGCATAGGAATTCAGTGTGCAAATTTTGATGGTGCAGGTATACTTAACTCTTATGCAGCATTCTTCAACTTTAAACTAATTTTTAAACAGCGGCTAATCTTTAGAATCCTTTGTATTAAAAAGTCTGTTATATCAAAGTTGTTAAAAGAGTGCTAAAGCATTCTAGATCACCATTGTCTCTTTATTCACTTAAAGTTCAGCTGCAGAAAACTAATAAAATGAATCTAATTTGCTTGCACTCTGCTCTTCTAGTTCTGGTAAAAGGACATTGCTGCTTTTACCAGATGTCTCAATTGCTTTTATGTTAAGTGATCAACCACGGAGTGAAGTGTGTTTTAGGCAGGTAGACTACTTATTTGTTTACCTCTGTTGGAATTTGTACTATTTGCTATGATGTACATGAACTCTACTATGATTAATTGCATAACAGCCAAACTACATTTGTCTTTAACAGAAGGGGACAAAAGAATTTGCAGAAGATTTTGACTGAACAAGAAATTCAGGGAAGGAGAGAAAAATGCCGAAACCAGTAAGTAGATGCTTCCTTTCTCTTCTAGAATTTGACGTAATAGCCATAATGCTCCCTGGACGGTGATCTTGTCAGACCTCATAAGCTAATAATCAAGGTTGGGCCTATTTAATACTTGTATATGGGCAAGTGGCCAAGATAAAAATCTAGGTACTTCAAAAAGTGGTGATTAGTGTTTCATTTTAGGGGGCCCTACTCTCTGACAATACTGATCTAACATTGCAGCACAGTGTTAGGGGGAATTGTGCTTCTGGAGTTTCTATATTTCAGGTGAAACATAATGGTGAAAAGTGGCTTCAGAGATGCACCTCATGTATCTGATTCATTGCCTATTTAAGTCAGTGGAAGTACTTCCATTGACTTAATATGTATTGGATTGACCCTGTATGGGGGCTTGCAGGAGAAAGGCTTGCTTAGGTGAGCAGTGATAACAGTCCCTATGGTGGCGGGGGACTGATGTGCAGCAATGTAATGAAACTTGTATGGCAATTTAGAATGTCATGGCCTCCATTGCACCATAGGACTGGCCTGGATGTCTTTTGGCTTGACTCCTTGGTGGGAATAACTTGGATCTTATTTGTGGTTTGGGACTGTAAATGCGATAGAAAGGCAAGCACACACTTTTCATAGTCTGATTAGCAGCTCATTTGCATTGAGGTCAAGTCTCATCCTTGTTCCTGCTGAGATGAGGGACACAAACTGGGTAACCCTTAAACTTCAGCTTCTGGAAAGGTTCCAATTTTTTTGGAGAGAATATTATTGGGAGAATATTATTTCGCCACTGAATCATTCTGCCAGAGTTTTAGTAGGACTTTAAGGCTCTCCTCTACCATCCATAAAGTGGCTTCTAGTTGTCCCTTCATCCTCCCAAGTTTCATTGACATGGAATGGCCTGTTTAAATATAGAGAATAAGCAATGGGAGCTTGAATGCTATTTCTGCCTTGTACTCAGCCATTGGAATAAATAATTACGATAATACCTAGTCCTTATGCAGCTCTGTTAATCATTAGATTGATAAGAAATTGTGCTGTTGGTTCAGACTTGTCAGTATAAGGAAGTTGTCTTCTTTTATGGCTACACCCTTTCCATTGGGAGCTGTGTGTTAAATGTAGGAAAATACCACAGCAACACATGGACTTGTGACCCAGTGAGGCTTGATTATTTTGATTCTCTTAATAGGGCTTTCAGTAGAGCTTCCCAGCTGTTTGATAGGAGTTTAGTGGCCCTATAAGACTGAGGGGGGAAGTCTCAGAGGCCATCCTACTGCATTACAGGGATTTTTATGCAAACCCAGATCCATGGAACAACTAAAGCAACTGGGAGGCAAGTGGCTTGAGGAGAACCAAGGCTGCTACCTCTGTCTGTGACCTGGGACCAGAATCTTGAAGTTTGGGTGGGCAAGGCTCCCTTCTGCCTTGGCTAGCCAGAGAGAATCCTGGCCAATATAGTTCCAGGGCTGCTGAGAAGAAGAGAGGAAGTAGGATATAAACTGCTTTCTTCCCTTATAGCTGAGACTGAAGGGAGTTAGAAGTGCTGGCGCTCTGAGACAAGGAAAATTTGAATACCAGATCTCGGAGAAGAATCTGGACTCCTGTTAGGGAGGGGTGCAATTGTTTTATGGGAACTTTTATACAAAACTTCTCAATTTACTGTCTTGGGCTTTGCCAGCAGACCTCTGGGGAGAATGCAAAATCCATGGAGAAATAGAATATCAGGATTGGAAGGGACCTCAGGAGGTCATCTAGTCCAACCCCCTGCTCAAAGCAGGACCAATCCCCAGACAGATTTTTGCTCCAGATCCCTAAATGGCCACCTCAAGGATTGAACTCTCAACCCTGGGTTTAGCAGGCCAATGCTCAAACCACTGAGCTATCCCTCCAAGTGAAATAAACATATTAGGGAAGGGAGTTACAGTACAGGATTGTATTTTGGAGAAATGCACTGGCATTGCCTTCTATAAATTGTCATTAACTGTACCTACTGTTAATAACTAATTCATAATGCAGGAACACTTTCACAAAGCATTGAGCAGCATTATGAGAATTATACTACCTGTCCTTAAGCTTTTCATTGGCTGCTTTTGAAGTGGTGGATGGACTTCTTTTTAGTTTCTTTTTTTTTTCCAGTCCTGAACGGCCTAAACAATGGTTATGTTCAAGACTTATCTTCATGAAAATATGTACTGTGACATCTACTTCCTTCTAGGAGTCCTACTGTTGTGCTTGGGGTTAGAATGTGATTTGTTTGTTTCCCTGTGGCCAGTCCTAAGCTGTGAAAGGTGTCTGTGTCTGTGTCTGTGTCTGTGTCTGTGTCTGTGTCTGTGTCTGTGTCTGTGTCTGTGTCTGTGTCTGTGTCTCTCTCTCTCTCTCTCTCTCTCTCTCTCTCTCTCTCTGGGCATCTGCCTCACCTCATCTCTCAATTTAAAAACAGCCAACTAACAACCAAAAAAAATATTTTCTCCTAAGTTCATTGTGTATTAAATCCTTGTATGGACCTCTTTTTCCATTGAATGACTACTCTAACTTTTTATCTGTTCTGTATTTGTTTTTTTTTAGTTGTAATGTATTTTAGACTTAACTCTAAGCCGTGACTGGTGCCTTAATTATTGTAGAGCATCTCGTGGGTTGGCACTTAATATTATAATGAGAGAGCACTTTGATAATACTATGCTATAGCTCTCTTTTTACTTATATTACTATGACTGTTTTAGCTGTCTTCTGTTTTATAATGTCTTGGTTGGAATGTGAGTGGTTTAATGTGTAGAATTCAGAGGATCTAACAAATTCTTGCAAATGTGTGAGCCTGGGCAATATAACACATTCATTGATTTCTTTTTTTTAGGTGATCCTTCATACCAGTGTAGAATAAATTTTATCTTTGGATCTATGTATAAGCAGTCATGAAGCTCTCATACATTGTTTCAACTTTGAAAGACTTAGTAGAAAAGACCTCTGCCAAACCGTATTTGGCTTTAGTGTATTAGCCTGTTATAAAGAAGTATTTTCTATTTTATATTTCATTACCACCTCTAATAACAGCTGCAGATCACAGTGAAATCCAGAGGGGATCTCAGTTTCACTTTTTGTGTTTAGATGGAAAATAGGTCAAGTTTTGCTGGAATTTTGAACATACACAAAACTGTCAACTGGATTCTATCAGATGAATTTAATAACAGAACCTAGCTGGATAATTCTTAGGACTTTCTCAATACTAAGTCGTCTTCTGGGATCATGTTCATGCGACTGCGAATTGCATCTTTTGAGTGGTAATAGAAAGCCATTATTTGAAAGGTGGGAGTGTTTGATCACTTATACATTATTAGGCCAAATAGTTGGAGTTAGGACTTTTAAAGACATTAAGGTGATGAGTACTTTATTATCTATCCCAGATATTTCTACTTTCTGTTTGATAATTTAGCATACTTTTTCCATTGAGGCTATATTTGGGATCCAGTGGCCTTCCCATAGGCTATTTATTCAGCATTGCCTGTACTCGTCTACATACTCAACTCTATTGGACATCATGGAATTTAGCTCCAGATCCGGTTTTCATTGTAATCTTCCAGTGATTTCAATGGGAGTTGCATCAGGCCCTTAACTCACAAAAGATAATTATTATCAATGGATGTATGACCTTTGAAAGGTTTAGTTATCTCAACATCCTGAAAGAGTAGAATATTTGTTTAATCTTCTTTTTTCTAGTATGCTCATCCCAAAAAACTGAATCAAAATCATTTTTAAATATATGCCATTTCCTCAGATCTTCACCTAAACTAGAAGCATTGAGACTAAAATTAGACATGGTTACATAACTGTTAATCATTTCATAGCCTAAGAAGATTAGGTTTAATTGACTGTAGCATTTACAGAGAGTAAGAGGGCTTCTACAATTTTTTTTTTCCCACCAGCTATTTTTGGTTAGACTTTGGAGTATGTGCATACAGGACTCCAAGACCTAGAAGAAGAAGGATGACACTACATAGGACACCTAATGATGTTAAATGGTGTAGATGCAACAAAATAAAAATCTATGCTGGAAGGGAGTATAATTAGCATATCTTCCTAAATCTTTTCAGGTATAGAATACATCCAAAAGCAGTAGACTTCAGATTGTAGAACAGTGTTGATATCCTAACATTTTCTTAATTATCTTAGATTTTGGAAGATTATAGTGAATTTTAATAATTAGTATTTAAATTTGATACTTGAATTGAATATAGTGTAAATTCACTATTTCTGGCTAGATAAGGTTTAGTTATATCATTTTCATAGGAAAATCTTTCAAATTTACTTTCCTGTTATGTGGTAGGCCTTGTGGCCTCAGGACAGCCCTGCAAGTGGCCCTTCACCTCAAGTTTCCCTTGTGAGTAACCTAGAGGGCTCCACTTCAGGCTCCGAATTAAATATCTCCCCTCACTCTCTCTCCCCCTCCCCCCTGGGGTCCAATTTATTACAAAATATCGTGCAATAATCTCTAACAAAAATCCCAACATATCATCCATATTGCCTTTGAACATACAGTCTTTGCTGTCACCGTACCCCAGTGTCTTCCATCACAGCTAGGTTCGTTATCTGTTCTCTTTCATCCATCTTCCAGAACAGCCATCCCCAGTCCTTCCACCTGGGGTTGCAACTCAGCTCTTCTCGGTGGGAACTCCCATAGCCTTTCAGCCAGGACGATTCTTGCCAGGAAAGCATCCCTCAAACACCCCCTGGCCCTTCTCACTGTTCCTTGGGGTCCAGCTCTCAAGCAAGATGATGTCAGTGGATAAGCCCCTCCACTGCTGCTCCTTCTTTTTGCCCTCTCTGTCCCTGGGCTCTGGCGCTCCAGCATAGAGCCAGCAGGCATCTCCCTCTGTTGCTCCTCTAGCCCAGGCTCTCTGGGACAGCAGCCAGTAAAATATCTTTTTCTGCTTTTCAGCCTTCTCGCAGGAACCACTTTGTCTCTGGCAGTTCTTATCTCCTAGGGCCCTTCTTCTGACTGACTCAGCATGCTCTAACTCACCTTTTCTGGCCCCCAGGTGCTGCCCTGTCTGATTAATTGGTCCAGCTGGGAGCATCTGGACTTGAACAGGAGAGTTGAGCCCAGTTTCATTTAATGGGCCAGCTACCCTGTTATGGGTAGCTAAATTACAGTTCAAATAGATATGTGGCATTTATTTTTACAGTATAAATGGATATACAGGTGGCCAACAGAGGTTGTGTACACTGCAACGTAAGCCTAGGGTTAATGAGATTTGAATCCACAAACCCTGGGTTTGCAAGCCCAGCGCTTAAGCTTCCACACTGCATATTGACCATAGGTTTAGAATTTCTGGACCAGGGCCTTTAGCCCAGGGCTTCAGCATCCACGCTGCAGTATGCAGACTGAATCAAAGCAGTTTATGCCAGGATTCCTGTTGCTCTAGCCCCTGGTTCATGGTGCAGTGTGGGAAAATTTGACTGTCCACCTGGCATGTTACAGGAGGTTATCACAGCCTGCCAGGTTTTCAGTAGATCCTGCTGAGCTGTCTTTTGGGTCTGCACGCTCCCAGCAATTGGATCAAGCAGCAGGGAGGAGTCGCCATTTGAAGAGCTTTTTTTGCTTGCACTTTTACTCCAGCAAATGGGCAGAGCAGCCATGAGATGAGGTGGACATTCCTGCAGCGGTTTCTGACCTACCAAAGGCACCTGTTGGAGGAGGGTGATACAGGAAAATGGAGCTGGCTGACTGCTGCTCATGACTCTTTGTGTAGCCTCTGATGCAGCCTACATAGACAAGCACTTCTGGTGCTGGGCTCCAAGCACAGAGTGGTGGGATCACATCGTCAAACACACCTGGGATGGCCAGCAGTGAATCTCAAACTTTCCTGTGAAGAAAGCTACATTTCTGGGAGCTTTGTGAGCAGCATGCCCCAACCCTCCAGCATTATGACATGCATGAGGGCATCCCTAATGGCCCAAAGCAGGTTGCTGTAACTGAGTGGAAGCTGGCTACCCCAAACTGCTACAGGTCTATTGTGAAATAGTTAGGTGCTGGAAAGTCAGTCAAGGGTAAAATGGTTGTGGAGGTTTCTTAAGGCAGTCAGGCATGTGATTTCCACAAAAGTGGTGGGCATAAACAATATCCCTGAAGTAACAGCTGGTTTTGAGGAATGGGGTTTCCAAATTATACTGGGGCCATTGATAGGATTGCTCCTAGTTTGCCCTCCTCTAGCCCAAGATTACATAAACTGCAAAGGGCACTACTCCGTTACTATGTAGACCCTTGTGGACCCCACAGGCAGATTTATGGACACCGACATGGGCTGCACTGGAAAAGTTCATGATGCCAAGGTTTTCTGATGACTGGGAGTCTACATTCATGGACAGGTTCGGACACTATTCCCACTAAATGATATTGTTATAAATGGAGATATTGTTCATACTATTAACATGGGGGATCCTGTGTGCTCCCTTTTGCTTTGGCTACTGACAAACATACTGATCTCAGCAGGCCTGGCAAAAGAAAGTTCAGCTGGGCTTTCAGCAGGTGCGTAATGGTGGTTGAATGTCTCGCTGGAGGAGATGGTTTGAGGAGATTGCATACAATGGCATATGGCCCATCTGCAACTGCTAGTAGTAAATAGCCACAACAGCCAGAGATGGGAAACTAGATGGGAAAGGGATAGCTCAGTGGTTTGAACATTGGCCTGCTAAACCTAGGGTTGTGAGTTCAATCTTTGAGGGGGCCATTTAGGGAACTGGGATAAAAATCTGTCTGGGAATTGGTCCTGCTTTGAGCAGGGGGTTGGACTAGATGATCTCCTGAGGTCCCTTCCAATCCTGACATTCTATGAGTCTATGAAAGTCTCTGAGTTACTACAGTAAATTCTTTCTCAGGTATCTGAGTGGTGGGTTTTGTGGACATGCTTGGCATCCAACAGATCATCATATTTGGGATCAGAAGGGAATTTTCTCCCAGGTCAGATTGGCAGAGACCCTGGGATATTTTCCTTCTTCTGCAGCATGGGGCACAGGTCACTATGCTGATTTAAACTAGAGTAAATGGTGGATGGACTTGAAGTCTGTAACTCAGCCAAAGGTTATGGGTCTATTACAGGAGTGAGTCAGTGAGGTTCTGTGGCCTGTGATGTGCGCAGAAGGTCAAACTCGATTATCATAATGGTCCCTTCTTCCTGACCTTAAAGTCTGAGCCTATGGTGCTATTTACAGACCCATTTGGATGCCTGTGTCATCAATGCCATTATTGTGGTTTGCTGTGCTCTTCATAATCTGTGTAAAGCCAAAGGTGAGCCATTTGTCCCTGAATGGAGCTATGACAGTAATGGATTGCTGAACTTGTACACTCAGCTAGAAAGTGCATCTGCCACAGCTAGGGCAGGATGCATCTGGGCAATATAAGGCAGGCATGCTCTGTACTCGCATGTTATGGATTTTCGTGGGCCAATAAAATAGGGAGAATAGTATATTTGAGTGTGATTATGCAGTCCTTACAGTAAATGAGGTGCTATCACATCATGCAGTGAAATGTAGGGGGAGACGTAGAATGACATGATCACTTATAAACTGTCAGGTACTGGATTTACTGGAGAATTGATGTAGAGAAATGTATTGAGAAATAGTGTTTGCATATATCTTCTCAATTGTCTCTTATCATGTGTTTACCTTAATTATTTGAAGCATACATTATGTAATGTGATGCAGTGATGGCAATAAAATTTCTTGGCAAAATAACCTTATTTTTGAACATATATTAGAAAAGTACAATATTAAGTCATTGCCAGGTAGGCCAGTTGCCATTAGCACATGAAAACAATAGTAATAAACCAACACCAAAACTTTTAACAAAGTGCATGAACAAGGCAAACAGGGCAACTGGTTTCAAACAATAAACCCCCTTACTGTTGTGTGTCTCCTGGTTGCCTGTTTGTGTTCCTTCCTATTTGTTGCCGCTTGCAGGGATTGGAGTTGTTCACGGGATGGAGCTTTGTCTGCACAGGAGTGGAAGCTTGCAGGGGGAAGGAAATCAGCACAGGGTTGGAGGACTGCTTTTTTCTTCCTCTGATACTACAACTGCTTGTTGGCCCTGTCCAGAATTTCTACCATCATGGAAACACTTCTGTTTGGACCTGTTCATGACAGTTCTGCATCCCAGGGTCCTGCTGGAGTAGGGCCACTCTACCAAGGTTGAAGGACCAGCAGAGCTCGAATGTACTAAAAGCAGAAATCAAACAGTACATTATTGTTTCATTGCCTCACAATAGGTTCAGTGCCATCTGCAGGCAAAAGTGCCTTGTGGAACCTCAAGGCCAAAATATGATACTTTGTAAAACTGAGCTTCAGTATATTCTGAGAGAAATGCCTCAGCTCAGTTAATCACAGTGAAAATACTCCACAGTCAATGGCAAGTTACAGTTTACAGTTTTTTAAATAGCTGAGCTCCTTGAGAGTCATGGGGGGGCGCTTACTACAGAAGCATTCTCTGTACTTTCAGACATTGTACTTTCTTGAGGACATTACAATCCCAGAGGTTCCAGAATGGCAAAGGGAAACTTTATTTCAAGCTGCTTGGTTGCAAGCCAGCTGTGTATGCTACAGAGGTTTTCAAACTTAAGGTGGTGGAGCAGCACATCTCTGAGTGAAGTGGGCTGGTGACCTACAGAAGAGGGCCCAGGAAATATGTCCTTCCCTGAAATATGATTACCAATATGGAGTTCGTGTTATGTTTGCAGCTATCAATGCCCGGAATTGGGTCAAAATTCGTGGGGGAATCAACAGAATGCTGTGTCAGTGTTCACATGGATGACTAGCTCCATACGACACTCAATATAGACTGCTCTGAACGCATCTGCCCAGGGACTGCATTCAAATGCACATGATAATACAAACTCTGAAACATCTACCAAGCCATTCTTCCTCCCCACACCCCCCCAGTACATTTCTGAACTGAATACAACCTCCTGACTGTACTTTGATTGATTTTGTCATCCAGTTGCTCAAACAGTTTTCTGTTTACAGGCAGCTAATTACAGAATCATAGTGTTAAAAGTGCCTGCATGGGTCATTTAGTCTAACCTCCTGCCAAGATGCAGGATTTGTTGTGTCTAAACAGTCCAAAACAAATGACTGTCCAGCCTCCTTTTGAAAACCTCCAGTGAAGACGCTTCCACAACCTTCTGAGGCAGACTGTTCCATTATCCTACTGTTCTTACAGTTAGGAAGTTTTTTTTTCCTGAGATTTAATCTAAATCTGCTATGCTGTAGTTTGAATCCATTGCCTCTTGTCCTGCACTCTGAGGCAAAAGAAAACAACTTTTTCTCCATCTTTTTTTATGGCAGCTTTTCAAGTATCTGAAGACCGCTGTCATATTTCCACACTCCCTCTTAATCTCCTCTCCCAGACTAAAGCCAGTTCCTTCAGCCTTTGCTCATATGACTTGCATTTCATCCCTTTAACCAACTTTGTCGCTCGCATTTGGATACATTGTGGTGTGCCCGATTTGTAGGGTATGGCATACTAAAAGGGAAGGCAAGTGTTCTTATTTCAAATTACCTGACTAATCTCTGTAAAAATGTGCATGTTTCTAGTAAATTATTTTTAAATGCTTGTTTCCCTGTTGTGCTTCATTTTGAATTCCATATGGTGGTAGTGATGAGAAGGGGGATTTACACTAGAGCACTGGCATGCAATATGTCTTTAGTGGATACACGCTGTTGCGTGTGGCTTGAAATACATTTTGCAATGGGTTAAAAAAAACAAAAATCCCTCACCCCCCAGTATTAACAAAAACCGTGGAGTAAGAAACTTACCTCGATGCCTCCATGCAGCATCAAAAAACTCCTGAGTAGAGACCCAGAATGTGATGCAGCTGCTCTAATGGAAAAGTCTCCTCAGGAACTGATTTGAATACAAGAGTCACTTCACCATCCTCCTCTGGCATTTGCCGACTTCTCTCCAGACCTATACTGGATTAAAGGGTGAGAAGGTGGTCATCCCAGCTGATCAGGCTGTCATGAAGTGCTGGTGGCTCAGTGCAGTACATTTGGTCCCTCATAAAAGGGTCAGGATGATAATGAGTTCCCAGAGGTGTGGTTGTTATTCCTGGCTTGCCAGTAGGTGGTTGTGAGCTGCGTAATCTGCTTCTAGCACTGGTTCAGTGAATCCTCAGTGCTGCCAGTTTCTTCGCTATTAGCTGCTATGCATGGTCATTCCTGGAACACTTGCTAAAGTCAAACTGTTTGTTCGCCTTGCACCGGAGACTGATCAAAATCTGCCTGTGCTCCCATGGCCAGCTTGCAGCATGCTTGACAAAGCAGTTCTTTGTGTCAATGGCCATTACAAACAGTAGAAGGTTCACTCTGCAATTCAGTGGTCAGAACAAAATGGAAAGGTTGAAAGTTTATTGACCGGTCTTGGGATAGAAAGGACAAAGGACATTGTCCCATGGGATTGTTGGTGGATTCTCAGGACCCACTAAATTAATTTAGAGAAACTAAATGAATTCTTTGCATCGGTCTTCCTGGCTGAAGATGTGAGGGATGTTTCCAAACATGAGCCATTCTTTATATGTGATAAATCTGAGGAACTGTTCCAGAATGAGGAGTCATTAGAGGAGATTTTGGAACAAATGGATAAATTAAACAGTAATAAGTCACCAAGACCAGATGGTATTCACCCAAGAGTTCTGAAGGAAGTCAAATGTTAAATTGCAGAACTATTAACTATGGTTTGTAAACTATCATTTAAATCAGCTTCTCTACCAAATGACTGGAGGATAGCTAATGTGACACCAATTTTTAAAAGGGGCTCCACAGGTGATGCCGACAATTATAGGCCAGTAAGCCTGACTTCAGCATAGGGCAAATTGGTTGAAACTATAGGAAAGAACAGAATTGTCAGACACATAGATGAACATAATTTGTTGGGAAAGAGTCAACATGGTTTTTGTAAAGGGAAATCATGCCTCATCAATCTACTAGAATTCTTTGAGGGGGTCAACAAGCATGTGGACAAGGGAGATCCAGTGGATATAGTGTACTTAGATTTTCAGAAAGCCTTTGAGAAGGTCTCTCACCAAAGGCTCTTAAGCAAAGTAAGATGTCATGGGATAAGAGGAAGGTCCTCCCATGGATCGGTAACTGGTTAAAAATAGGAAACACAGGGTAGAATAAATGGTCAGTTTTCAGAATGGAGACACAGTGGTGTACCCCACGGGTCTGTACTGGGACCAGTGCTGTTCAATATATTCATAAATGATCTGGAAGAAGGAGTAAACAGTGAGATGGCAAAATTTGCAGATGATACGAAACTACTCAAGATAGTTAAGTCCAACGCAGACTGCGAAGAGTTACAAAAGGATCTCTCAACACTGGGTGACGGCGCAACAAAATGGCAGCTGAAATTCAGTGTTGGTAAATGCAAAGTAATGCACATTGGAAAACATAATCCCAATTGTCCATATAAAATGATGGGGTCTAAATTAGCTGTTACCACTCAAGAAAGAGATCTTGGAGTCATTGTGGATAGTTCTCTGAAAACATCCACTCAATGTGCAGCGACAATCAAAAAAGCTAACAATGTTAGGAATCATTAAGAAAGGGCTAAATAATAAGACAGAAAATATCATATTTCCTTTATATAAATTCAGGGTACACCCACATCTTGAATACCACATGTAGATGTGGTTGCCGCATCACAAAAATGATATATTAGAATTGAAAAGATACAGAAAAGGTCAACAAAAGTGATTAGGGGATCAGCTTCCATATGAGGAGAGATTAATAAAACTGGGACTTTTCAGCTTGGAAAATGGATAATTGAGGGGGGATATGATAGAGGTCTATAAAATCATGACTGGTGTGGAGAAAGTGAGTGAGTGTTATTTACGCCTTCTCATAACACAAGAACTAGGGGGTCACCAAATGAAATTAATCAGCAGCAGGTTTAAAACAAAAGAAGTATTTCTTCACACAATGCACAGTCAGCCTTTAGAACTCCTTGCCAGAGGATGTTGTGAAAACCAAGACTATAACAGGGTTCAAAAAAGAACTAGATAAGTTCATGGAGGATAGGTCCATCAATGGCTCTTAGCCAGGATGGGTAGGGATGGTTTCTCTAGCCTCTGTTTGCCAGAAGCTGGAAATGGGCGACAGGAAGTGGATCACTTGATGATTACCTGTTCTGCTCATTCCCTCTGAGGCACCTGGCATTGGCCACTGTCAGAAGACAGGATACTGGGCAAGATGGACCTTTGGTCTGACCCAGTATGGCTGTTCTTATGTTAAGTCTAGGTGTCACAGGCTTGAGCTACATCCGTACAGGGCTGCCGAGAGTGGGTTTGGGGCCCCCAGCAAGGGCGGACCGGCTAAACAGGGCTGGGGAAGCCGGGCTCCCTTCCAGACTGCCAGGCCCCAGTAATTTGTACCGGCTCTCCGCCCCCCCCCCCCACTCCTGCATCCATACAACAAAATGATGGAGTTTGGGCTGGAGCCCCTGTGAGACTTGGGCTCTCAAACCCTCCATGCCTGTGAGGTCCAGGGGCTGGGCCTGAGTTAGAATTGTGTGTAGATGGAAAGGGGGTTGGGGCTTGAGTCTGAGCATGAGTTTACATTGCAGAGTGGACATACCCAGAGAGGACTGATTGAGGTTTTAAAATGTGCGCATGGTGACTTTGTATAGCCATAGTGTTGCTATTGCTCTTTACTCTGTCATGCTTTCCTTATTCTGTCAGTTTTTGTTACATTCACTTATGTGTTGTCTTTAGTTAGGTTGGTACAGAGACTGCAGGGCCTCTGGGTACTACTGTAATTTAAATAATTCAAATAATTTAATATGCACAATACAGTTTATAGACAGCTGGCATTTGAACTAGAATAATGGAATGACTGGAAGAAACTATAACTTTTAATATGTCTAGCTTAATCATGATTGGTTAGGTTTATACAGTTATAGTTGCTACAGATAACTGGCTGATACTAAATATTAAATTAAATTGGGATTTTATAGAGAAACTAAGTTTTTCTCCTAAATACTTGACTATTTTTTTATCAAAAGACTTGTAAAATCCACCCTCAAAACAAGTTATTGAGCCTTCTGAGATGGAGTATCAGCACCAACAGGAGAAGTTCTCCTATTTGGTGTAGGCAGTGGTGTCTTCACTAAGTGCTGAAGTGGCGCAGCTGCAGCGCTGTACGTGTAGAAAGCCCTAAATTTACTGCTTTCTCTAGATATATTAAAATTAACAGGTGAGATAAGCCCAGTGGCATTTACTGTATATCAGCAGGTCCATTATCTATTCCCCCCACACTTCCTGTATTTTTTGGCTTTTGCAAGCTAACTGTACTTACAGGTAAGTCCTGATTATGTATGCTAGATAACTGTATTTGCATTTAGAGGGAAAATGTTATTCTGTGCTTAGTTTATATGAGCAGGGCAGTGAGATACTGCAATTTAGGGCAGATTGGTAAGCCAAGCCTATTAGGTTATTTTAAAGGCTAAATAAGTGACCTAACTTGAAAATAATTGTATTGCAAATAATTGTATTGCTATTTTAAGATATATGCAAGATTTTTATACTTCAGTGTGCATAGAAGTTTCATTGTTGACGGGTAATTATTATTTAACATTTATCTGGTGTTCTAAATCTATTTGTCCATTCATTGTTGCAATATATTGACAAAAAGCATTCTTTAGAAATAAAAAAGAAAACTGGTAGGTGCTGGGTAAGAAAAAAAGATAGTACTGAGGGACCTCTCCTTGTCAGAGCCCTGATTTATTTATTTTTAACTTAATTTCCTCCAGTGGCTCCCTCTCCACTTTAGCCTCCAAGTCCCAGAATTGGTAAATACCCCCTTTTCTCTCTTAGAACTGGTCTACGCTAGGAATTTACATCAGTATAATATCTCTCAGGGGTGTGAAAAATCCAAGGAATTACAGACCAGTCACCTTAACTTCAGTACCCAGAAAGATAATGGAGCAAATACTCAATGAATTTGCAAACACCTAGAAGATAATAAGGTGATAAGTAACAGCATGGATTTGTCAAGAACAAATCATGTCAAACCAACCTAATAGCTTTCTTTGATAGGGTGACAAGGCTTGTGAATAGGAGGGAAGCAGTAGATGTGGCATATCGTCACTTTAGTAAGACTTTTGATACTGTCTCGCATGAACTTGTCATAAGCAAACTAGAGAAATATAGCCTAGATGGAGCTACTGTAAAGTGGGTGCCTAACTGGTTGGAAAACCATTTCCAGAGAGTAGTATCAGTGATTCACAATCAAGGTGGAAGGGCATATCAAGTGGAGTCCCATAGGGGTCAGTTCTGTTCAATATCTTCAATCAATGATTTAGATAGTGGCATAGAGAGTACACTTACAAAGTTTGTGGACGATACCAAGCTGGGATGGGTTACAGGTGCTTTGGAGGATAGGATTATAATTGAAAATGATCTGGATAAATTGGAGAAATGGTCTGAAGTAAATAGGATAAAATTCAATAAGGACAAATGCAAAGTACTCCACTTAGGAAGGACATGCATACAAAATAGGAAATGACTGCCTAGGAAGGAGTACTGCAGAAAGGGATCTGGGGGCCATAGTGGATCACAAGCAAAATATGAATCAACATTGTAATGCTGTTACAAAAAAAAGCAACATAATTCTGGGATGTATTAGCAAGGGTATTGTAAGCAAGACACGCTCTACTCTGTGCTGATTAGCCCTCAACTGGAGTACGGTGTCCAGTTCTGGGTGCCACATTTCAGGAAAGATGTGGAGAAATTGGAGACAGTCCAGAGAAGAGCATCAAAAATGATTAAAGGTCTAGAAAACAAGACCTATGAGGGAAGATTGAAAAAATTGGGTTTGTTCTTCTGGAGAAGAGAAGACTGAGGGGGGACATAATAGTTTTCAAGTACGTAAAAAGTTGTTAAAGGGAAGAGGGAGAAAACTTGTTGTTCTTAACCTCGGAGGATAGGATAAAAAGCAACGGGCTTAAATTGCAGCAAGTGTGGTTTAGGTTGGACATTCAGAAAAGCTTCCTAAGTGTCAGGGTAATTAAGCACTGAAATAAATTGTCTAGGGAGGTTGTGGAATCTCCATCATTGGATATTTTTAATAGCAGGTTAGACAAACACCTGTCAGGGATGGTCTAGATAATATTTAGTTCTGCCATGAGTGCAGGGGACTGGACTAGATGACCTCTCGAGGTCCCTTCTAGTCCTACAATTCTGATTCTACAAGCCTAAAGAATTACATTATGTAAGTATACATCAGGGGTAGGCAACCTATGGCACATGTGCCAAAGGTGGCATACGAGCTGATTTTCAGTGGCACTCACACTGCCTGGGTCCTGGCCACCTGGCCAGGGGGCTCTGCATTTTAATTTAATTTTAAATGAAGTTTCTTAAACACTTTAAAAACCTTATTTACTTTATATACAACAATAGTTTAGTTATCTTTTTTAGACTTATAGAAAGAGACCTTCTAAAAACATTAAAATGTATTACTGGCATGCAAAACCTTAAATTAGAGTGAATAAATGAAGACTTGGCGCACCACTTCTGAAAGGTTGCCGACCCCTGGTATACACCTTTTAAAAGCTGTGTTAATTTTTTTTTTAAGCAATAGAATTATTTGGAATGCATCCAAAGCCACCCAGCTGCCAGTAGGCTTAAAATATAAAACATTTTAACAATGAACTCCTTTTCTTAGTCCTCTCCTTTTTATAAAAAGACAATTTACTTTAAGAAAGAGAACATGTCTTCCCACTCAACATGAATGTCCTGTTAAAAGAGGCAAGCACATAAATGTTCTATGTAGTTGGCTGACTATTTTTCTTTGACTATTGCTATAACAAAGGTTAGCGCAGGGGTCGGCAACCTTTCAGAAGTGCTGTGCCGAGTCATTTATTCACTCTAATTTAAGGTCTTGCATGCCGGTAATTCATTTTAATGTTTTTAGAAGGTCTCTTTCTATAAGTCTATAATGTATAAGTGCACTACTGTATGTAAAGTAAATAAGGTTTTAAAATGTTTAAGCAGCTTCATTTAAAATTAAATTAAAATGCAGAGCCCCCCCCGACTGGTGGCCAGGATCCGGGCAGTGTGAGTGCCACTGAAAATCAGCTCGCCTGCCACCTTCAGCATGTGTGCCATAGGTTGCCTACCCCTGGGCTAGTGTAATGTGTCTAGACGTATGTCTACACTGCAGTTAGACACCTGTGGCTGGCCCATTCTAGCTGACTTGGGTTCATGGGGCTCGGGCTAAGATGATGTTGAATTGTGGTGTAGACGTTCAGGCTCAGGCTGCAGTCTGAGTTCTGGGACCCTCCCTTCTTGCAGGATTCTAGAGCTGGGGCACCAGCCCAAGCCCAAATGTCTATACTGCAGTTAAACAGCTCCTTAGCCCGAGCCCTGTGAGCAGGGGCGGCTCTAGACATTTAGCCGCCCCAAGCACGGCGGCATGCCGCGGGGGTCGCTCTGCTGGTCGCTGGTCCTGCGGCTCTGGTGGACCTACTGCAGGCGTGCCTGTGGAGGGTCCGCTGGTCCTGCGGCTCCGGAGCCACAGGACCAGCGGACCCTCCACAGGCACGCCTGCGGGAGGTCTACCGGAGCCGCGGGACCAGTGGACCCTCCGCAGGCATGCCACCGAAGGCTGGCTGACTGCCGTCCTCCCGGCGACCAGCAGACCGCCCCCCGCGGCATGCTGCCCCAAGCACGCGCTTGGTGTGCTGGGGCCTGGAGCTGCCCCTGCCCGTGAACCCAACTCAGCTGCCACAGGGCCAGCTGCAGGTGTCTAATTGCAGTGTAGACGTACCCTAATTGACCTGGAACTGCTAATGTGTGTGTTTTGTAAATCTCTCCCAGTTGTACTTGTCAGATACTATTTCAACACATCTCCCGTGTCTGGACCTCTATCAATCAGAAACTTTATCTGAATTAGAAAACTTGTTCTTGTACAAACAGAAGATGGAAGTTAGATGTTCAGTTTGTATATTTTCCCCTTATTTTTATGTCCCTTTGATTGTTTATATCTTGTAGATAATGCACTCTGTGAACAAATGACTTCTTGATTTGTCAGGTGGTTGTCACAACAGAGGATTTCTGTATACAGATTAGTGCTATTACTCCAGAGAGCTTCTAGAATCATTTTAGAAAACTAATCACATAATAGTATAACCTACTGCATTTTATGATGGTTTTGTGGCACTCTGTTTGGTGGTAATAGTGATATTTTATATTAAATGTCAAAGTGTATTTGTTTGCTAAAATCTGATCCAGCTTTATTCCTTTTGCCTTCTGAGCCCAACTGATAAAAGGTCGATTAACTTAAATTGCTAGGTAGATTTCTTAGTATTTAATTTGAAAAATAAAGCAGTTTCGGAAAGGTTTAAATTTTAACTTAAAATTGATGAATGTGTCCTGATGGTTTGGTTTGGTGTGTTTTTTTGTTAACCCAATCAAAAAGCCACTCCACTGGTTTCAAGTTTACAATAAAAACTCTTTTTTCTCCAAATTCCTCTTCACTCCCTCTAATCTGTCACTATTGACAAAAAGCACCATCTGCCTTTTCACCCAAGCTTATAAGTCACCTGTTCTTCCTCCCTCTCTCTTGCCCCACACATCCAGGCAGAGTACAGATTTTCTTCCTGCATATCGTTTAAGATTTGTCCACTTCTTTCTTTTCTGTACAGACAAACAAAACTCTCATCCAGGCCATTATTTGCTCTCCTGATTGTGGTAACCTCCTTCATGACACCCACATCTCCCCTCCAAATAAATCAAAACACAGCTACTAAGACAACTTTCCCTTGTTCATCACTGTAACCATGTCAGCCCCCTTGGAATCCCTTTATTGGTTCCCGCACTTTCCCTTAATCAAGCTCAAATTACTTGTCTTCAGCTTCATGTCTCTTCACAATTCTTACACCTTACTACCTGTCCAGCTTTTTCTTACTGTATTTCACTCACCCCCTTGACTTTTTCAGTCTACCAACAATGCTTTGACTGCTGCCCATCTGTCAGTGTTTGTAAAACAAATGTGTAGGCGTGTTCTTCCATACTATACTTTATGCATAGAACTACACTCCTAAGCTCCATGAGACTATCTCCTTCAAATTCTTCCTGTAGACCCAACTATACTTCAGTATGTGTAAGAAATGTAGCCAATTAATGATGGTGTCTGATGAGATAGAGGGCAAAGAGGGACAGCTAACGCATAGTTTTACCTGCTCTTTGTTCCTCTTTCCTCACCGTTCATATATTGTCTTAAATTTTACTCAGGGTAGGGAACATGTCTTTGTATGATTTTGTACAGCACCTAGCACAATGGAATCCCTATCCTGGTTGGGGCTTATGGGCACTACTGAAGTACAGATATTAAACAATGATATATACCTGTGACCTGATATAACACGAATTTGGATATAACGCAGTAAAGCGGATCTCCGGGGGGGCGGGGCTGTGTGCTCCGGTGGATCAAAGCAAGTTCAATATAACGCGGTTTCGCCTATAACACGGTAAGATTTTTTGGCTCCCAAGGACAGCGTTGTATTGGGGATACAGGTGTGTATATATATATTAGGTTACTGAGACTTGACTTATTTCCTTCTTAAAGTACTCCATCTAGTGGCAAAACTAGAGTAATGTGTCATGGAAGTGGGTTTATATAGGAATTGGTGGTGTGGTAGTATTTATATTCCAGGAGCTCATCAAAAAAAATTGTAAATTTTGTGAGGGAGAGGGAAACTTTTTTATGCCTTAAGTATGGTAAAACACAAAATCAGAAATACGAAGTTTTGCAAAAATAATTCTGCTTCGTCTGCTATTTATAGCAAAATATAGTTGATCTCTCAAACTGTTTGTTTAAACTTTTTCAGGTTTTAATTTTATTTCTTTTAAAATGCACTATTTTTCCAAACCCATACTTGGTTTTATTTCTCACAAGTTACATCATTTAACAACTGTAATTCAGAACTGCTACTCTTTTTTAGATATAGTTTTTAATGATACTAGAAGAAATATAGGATTTTTTTTTCATTTCCTTTTCATAGTGCATGTAAGTGCTTCTAGAAAATATCAGATAAATAAATGTGGTGATGGTCTCTTTATTCTCCAGACAAGTATAACATGAATAGTGGTGGTGTCAGCTTCTGCACACTGCTGTGCTAATTTTAGGAGCAAGACCAGTTCTTGGAGTGAGAAGGCAGTTCTGTCTCTGTACCCATTCAGTCCTTGGCCACTCTCATCAAAGGTCCCAACTGCAGGTGCATCAGTACAAGAGGAATTGAATACAGACTGCCAACTCACCTAAATGGTGCTAGCATTTGACTGCTAACATCCCGAACAAACTGAAATGGTGACCAGTAGCTGACTGGCTCCATATTCTATCTTTAGTTAGTTTAGCTGTGCAATTGCATAATAATTTTTAATCTTTGTTATACCCTTTTGATTTTCAAATTCTGACTTAAACTATATTTAGTGCAATATTTAACACTGAATTAATGTAACTGTCTTTTTATACTATAGATTCACCTTTGGCCATTTGTATATCTCCTATGTCTTGTGTATAAGTAAGATCAAAGTGATATTTGCTATATGGTAAATGACTCCAATATACTAACGTTTTTTCTTATAAACTTGCCATTAGTTGTATGAAAGCATTGTACAACACATACTGTCTAAGAATTTCATTTTTTTTCTCTCCATAGATCAATGTAAGAGTTACCACAATGGATGCAGAGCTGGAGTTTGCCATCCAACCCAATACAACTGGCAAACAGCTCTTTGACCAGGTAACTCTTTATTATGTGTAATAATCATGGATACAATGCTAGTCTTACAAAACATTATAGTGTTATAGATTTCTGTTCATGTTTTCCAATTAATATCTTTGTGACGGGGCGGGACAGCCCCGCACTGGTACAGCAGGGGTTAACCCTTCCTTGCTAGCAGAGGAAGCCACGCCCAGGAAGTTCTGCTGGGCCCCACCGCGCCCCTGCGCGCTGGGGCAAACAGATGGCGGCACTAATCGGCCCGGCACCGAGCCCGCCTCTAGGGCAGGGGGGGGCTGGCGCGGGGGTCGGTCGGGCGGATTACCCCGCGCGGCTAAGATGGGGCCGGGGATGACCCGAGGCCTTCCTCTGACCTTTGAGCAGTCGCGACTGACCGCACAGGGCCCCTCACTCATGGGGCACGATACTGCACCCCCACCACCTGGGGCCCAGCCCAAGACGCACTGGACTACCACGAGTCAAGGCCGCCATCTCTTGGGCCAGTTAGCGTCAGCCTGAGACCTACCGCCAGCGACTCCAGGAACGCCAGATACACGCCAGGGCCAGCGGCCGCGGGAAGGGGACGGGAGAGCCTCGGCGGCATGTCCAGCCCCGGAACAGTAGTAACGGGCCCTAGGGGGCGACACCCGAGGAGAGATCGCGACGAGAGGCGCGGGCGCCAGCCAGGCAGCCCCGCCCCACCCCCCTGCTCGAGGGAGGAGCGCTGCTGCTGCTGCGGTGATGGGGCGTCTGCCTGGGCCTTAGTTGACTCGGTGTAGCCCAGGGTTTATTCGGGAGGGCATCCACGGGATGTGAAGCCTTACCCACTGTCTTGAGGGAGGGCTACGCCGCCAGGGAGGAGAACTGGGGGGCTGCCGAGGACCCCCTGAGGGGCCCTCGGGAGCTCGAGAGAGAGAGGCCAAGTCCCCCCCACGCCGCGCCGACAAGGCCCGGCTGGCTAGAGGTGGACACCGACTTCCCGAGGAGCAAACGAGGATATACCACTCTCCGCTTGGGAACAGGCGACCGACCCACCACAGGGGAGGAAGACCCACCGCCACCGCAGCCACCCGGGCCCCGCCGAGATCCATCCCATCTACTTCGGGGGATCGGGTGGAACCAGAACAGAGCTACCGACTTCTCTCGAGAACACGAGGATACCACTCTCAGCCGGGCTTGGGAAACAGGCGACCCTAGCACAAGGGAGAGAGACCCCCCCACGCCAGCCGGGGAGAGATGATTTCCATCGGACTTACTCTTGTGTGGTAAGTACCAGTACCACCTCGCCAGCGGACACCTAGGCAGGGAGAAGCGTTGCAAAGTGGCCCAGAGGTTCTTTTTTGGCATCCATGCATGCGAGTAGAGAGATTGTGCGCCTCCCCCCCCTGCAGAGAAGGAGGTCAAAAAAAGCCCCCTGGGGCCTTTGACCGGATAGGCCTGGATCTCGGGGGACCCCCTGGAGAGAGGCGCAGGCACAAGTACACATCATGGGTGGTGGTGGATTATGACGCTAGGTATCCCGAGAAAAATACTAACGACCAAGGAAACGATGACCTCTGCACTAAAGACCTCCGTCTACCACCCCAGACGGATGGCTTTTGGTCGAGCGATTCACGGCTAGAGGACGACCCACGGCACTGGATAAAACTACTCCTGCAGGTTCTCCCCTTTGAGCTCCTCTCTCGGGAGGAGGGGGGGGTATCTCCGATCTCTAAAAAAAAGGAAGGAAGAGAGCAGACCCCGTGTTCGTGGTGGTATAACAAGGGGGCCAAGTGCGGGATTTTTCGGGGGGATCGGTGGCCTGCTGATAGCCCCATACCCGCCAGAACCGGAGGGGGGGCTGGTGGGTGAGAGAGCAGAGGCAGCCGGGACGACGACATAGGAGCTTACCCCCAGCCAGCGGAGGTGGCGGCGTTCCCGTGTTTTTTGTCGACGCCCGACGGACCCAACCACATTAGCACACCACATGCGCTCCCTTGGAAGAGTCGCGAGTGAATGGCGGAGCCCCCATAGTGTTGTCCCCAAGCAGAGCGGGACAGTCAGTTTTGCATCGACGACTTCCGCCAACGCCGCGCCATTTTGTTTTTGACGCCCATGCCCGGGTGTGGGTGCTGCTGGCTGCTGAAAAAAAAAGCGAGTTCATCTCCACCCTGGACTTGTGAAGGGATATTGGGCATCCCGTTAACACGCCTCACACGAGAAAGACAGGGCTGGCCGGTACTATCGGGCGGTTGTGCCTACTAACCCACACACTGCCCCCCCCACGGAGTTTTGACGCGCAGTTCACCCCCCCAGAAAAAGCTGGCTGGAAGAAGCGCTGCGCGCCCTTGCCGCCCCCTGCGACACAATTAACAACAAACGGTCCAACTACTAACGGATTTTTGGGGGCTGTACTGTCGCGGAGGTAGGGGAAGAAGCACCATAGAACGCGAGGCCTTGGCAGTGAGTGGGGCGTCGGGCACTAGGCTGTCCTCCAACCCTACGCTTCCGTGTCACACGCGGCCAGGCAAGGGCTCATGGGCGTGGACTTCTTCTCTCCCGCCGGGAGGAGGAGGAGAGGGAGAGTCCAGGTCGTGACGGGGCGGACAGCCCCACTGGTACACAGCAGGGGTTAACCCCTTCCTGCTAGCCAGAGAAGCCCAGGAAGGGCTGACCACCGGGGAGAAGGACGCGACCCCCGTCAGCTCTGCGGAGAGAGCCAGGAGCCTGGACGGACGCCAGCGCGCGCAGAGGGGGGACCCACGGGGAACCGCTCCCACAACGCCAACGTCGACTAGATGGGGTAGGAAGTGACCCCCAGGGGACTTTAGAAACAGCCTTAAGCTGCGGCTGCCGGCCGCGCGGCGGGCGGGCGGATCCCCCGGCGGGGGTGGCAGAGAGCTTGCATCACAATCAGGCCCTGGGTCGAGAGAGAGGAGGGAGGCGGGCCCCCCCCCCCCCCCCCCCCCCAGGAGGAGGGGGTTTATCTTATACTGATCTAAGCCATACTAATAATCAGCTTGAGCCACGTCTCCTCAATTCAGAAGCAAAGCATTAAGCACAAGGACAATTTTCCAAGAATGGATAAGCAGTCAGGCTTCAGTTGTCAAACCATCTTGAAATTAATACTATATTTTATAGATATTCTCAATCATATACTCAACACAGGAATTACTAAGTGTATTCATTGTATGTTTATATAGCTTTAAATACCCTTTAATAATCTAAGACAGAAAATGTAACATTGAAAAATAACTATAGACTACCTTCATTTCTGTCCAAGTAAGGAAGCAGCAGTATGACACGATTCTTTTGAGGAATGGACTCTCATTAGCCACTTTTAAATAAGTGATTGCATGCTTTCTTTTCTTTTCCCTCCTCCAACAACCAAGTCAGCTAAAATAGTGGTATGTCTTCATTCACGAAGTAGCAAGTAGGTTAAAGACTGTTATTTATGGTAGGTGTATAAGCAAGCACCTTTCTTTCCCTCCTAATCTATTCTTTTTTAATTTTTTATTTTATTTATGTTTTTGCCTACTTGTACTGGAATTTGTGGAGTCATATTTCTGCCTTCATGCTATCTTTTTCTTCCAGTTCACAAATAGAGAATCAGGGAAACAAGACTTCTAGAGGAAAGAAAAATGGAATTAAAAAGTGATTTAAATCTAAAAATAGTTCACAAGTGTTGCAAGGCAGAAAAGTTTTGGGGACAGGGCAGCCATCTGGCCTCCTCCCCAAGATGTATGGGTGAGTTGCGAACAAGAACTCGACAAGTAAAAATTGTGCCATCTTCTGGTATGTGAAGGCAGCTGCGACTTCTCTTCTGCCAACCTCTGCTCCTCTTGACATGCGGTATTGGGTGGAGGTGATCTGCTGCTGCATAAAGTCTTGTGCCCAGATGATCAGTTTCACCCATTCTGTAGCTTCTCTGAACAAGGGATAAAAGATACAGATGCAAATTCTCTCAGCACCTACTAGATTCTCTCCATCGAGTTGCCTCAGTTCCTTGCATGGCTTTCAGGCAGCCTCAGCAGTTCTTATGATTAGCCTGTAGATGTTTAAATTGAGAAATTATTAGCTTGAGTCCCTTGGTTCATGTGCCATGCCTGTACATGAGGGGAGAAATCATTCAGACATATCCTAAACCCACACATGGCTTCATAGACCCAAATCAATCGCTGAATTGCGGTGTGAAACAAATATGAAGTTTTCAGAGAAAAGGTGTAATATTTCTCTGTGGTTATTATTGCCAACAAAGTGAAGTGACGCATTCTAAACTAACAGTAGCTTGATTAGTCATCATGGTTAGCTCCATGTGGTGTACATTGCAGTAAACGTCTGTCCTTTGTAGTTATTGCTCAAAGCAAGTTACCTTGTCACAGCATTATCTCTCTTGTCCCATGATCCCGAGGGTGTTTGGATGTCAGCAAACCCCTTTCTTAGTCAGTGGTGGGAAGATTTAATGTGAAAGGTTTTGTTTCCCACTTTAGTATGATCCTTTCTCCAAGCTGCTCTTTGTTTCCAGACCAGGACATTTCCCTTCACTCTCCCTATCTGCTGGTAAATGGGAAGTCTAAGAACTCAGCATCTATGGCTTTCTCCTTCTTCCCTGCTGTCATGAAGCTCAATGAAGTCCTCCCTTATCCCACCAACATAATGATGGAGGCCACTTGGATATTCTGTTTTAGCAGGCATCTCTCCATCATCACAAAGTTTTTCTGTCTTCTCATCCATTTGGAGGCCAGAGTGGAGGTGAAAGGCTAATTTTGTGGGCCTTAACTAACCTGCCTTTTCCCTACTTCTTCTTTCATAGGAGACAAAGAACATCATGAAGTATATTTGTTATCCACAAACTGATTTTCATCAAGTTCTCAGAATTTACTGCTGAAGCACCTGGACAGAATAGTGTAGTCTCAATTCAGGAAAAAATTGGAGTTTTACTCTCCCCATCTCATCAAGTTATAGCCTTATCCTCCTTGCCAAATATCTCAGAAGTCCTCTGCAAGGTTTACCAGGGAAGACCCAATGAAATCTATTTATTTGGTTGCCTATAGAGAATTCTTGTTCTGAAACTTTATTGTTTATTGATTTGTTCAAGTATCAATCCATAGCTCTGAGCAGCTTTTTTTAAAACACTTTTTAAACATGCATTATAAAAATCAAAATATGTCCCTACAACCTGAAATAAAAATTAGCTGAAACCACAGTAATAATTGTAAAAGCCCTATGTTATAGGGGGATTTGGCATCAATCTCTGTATTTAGGGCTTATCTACATTACCCCTGGATCAACGGGCAACGATCAATCCAGAGGGGGTCGATTTATTGCATCTAGTCTAGACATGATAAACCGACCACCAAGCACTCTTCCGTTCACTCCGGTACTCCACCAGGGCAAGAGGCGCAGGTGGAGTCAATGGGAGAGTGTCAGCCGTCAACTTACCACAGTGAAGACACCACGCTAAGTAGATCTAAGTACGTTGACTTCAGCTACATTATTCATGTAGCTGAAGTTGCGTAACTTAGATCGATCCCCCCATGGTAGACCAGGCCTTAAATTGCTAAATGCTTCCCATTATTAAAAGATTCTTGTGACATTTTCTACTTTTTGAGAAGGTCTAGCATCCAGTTTTTGCAGCAGGGCTTTGTTCTTCGGCAAGGGAAAGCTATGGGGCCAGGTAGGTGCCTCTGGCTTCATCCCATGAAATTTCATTGAGATTTGGCTGAGTTACTAGCTGATGAAAATCACCATTTCTTTGCTGTGGCATGTGTTGTTGCTCCTTAATTTTAACAAAATGTATAAAGCTTTGGGCAGTTGGAAGAACACATCAAAGGGGCCGACTGAAATAATCCCTCAGCTGAATACTAGTCAGTGAGGGAAAACTCATGGTACTTAACAAAATAGAGGCATGCAAATAGTGTCCCAGAATAGATAGAGCCTTCATAGAATCATAGACTATCAGGGTTGTAGGGGACCTAGGAGGTCATCTAGTCCAACCCCTGGCTCAAAGCAGGACCAATCCCCAGACAGATTTTTACCCCAGTTCCCTAAATGGCCCCCTCAAGGATTGAACTCACAACCCTGGATTTAGCAGGCCAATGCTCAAACCACTGAGCTGTCCGTCCCCCTTGTTTGTGCCCTTAGTGACATCTGGATTCAGATTCAGATGGCTAAAACCCTGAACATTCTCAGACTAGGCCCCCACAGCAGTGACAGAATGCACTGCACTTGGAACTCCTGGGAACAGAGACTCAACCTGGCTGCTGCCGAAGCAGCTGTCCTGGTGGTGTGGAATGGGTGAGAACTGGGTCAGGTTTCCCCAGACTCAGTGCATGGACCCAGCTACCTATCACTCTTGTGAAGCCATCATCTAGGGTAGGAGCCAATCTCTCAAGGTGTAGAGTGCCAGGCTGGGCAACCCCTTGCAGCATCCATAGCCCAGCCCCAACAATCCATCCAGCCCATTGGGGGCACCACATATGGCAGGAGCCCCTGACTTCCTGGAGCAGGACAGCAACCCCTGGGGTAGAGGTGAGTACAAATACCTGGAAATCAGGACAGCATGAGTTCTAGACTTGCATCTTCTGCTGCCTGATGTTAATAAGTATGTATTATGCATAATGCTTGTTATTAACTGTGTCTGATAACCACCTGAGAGATTACACTAGCTGGGACTAAAATACAGATCTCTAACATGGCAGACCTGTAGCCCATCTACTTAGCCATATTGCCCCTCAGAAAAAGCCTGCCAAACCTTTATTCTTGGCTATGTGGTCTGGAAAATGGGGTTACTCATGCATAGGTAATCTAAAAACTTAAACAACATTCTTTGAATGTGGGCCGTGTGTGTGTGTGTGTGTGTATATGTATGTATATATATATATATAAAATGTAATTCTATATACCTCAGGTGGATCTGAACATTTCCTTAAAACGTAAGCTCCTCAATAGATTGGCTGCTACCAGAGTCCCATTTGGGTATTTTTTATTTGAACTTACTGATTTGATCCTAGTAGGGTCAAAAATATCTCCAGATGTTGAGGAGGAAGAGTTGTGTTAAACATTTTACTCCTCTCCCTAGTACATGAGAAACCAGATTGAACAGAGCAGAAGACTTTATAGGGAGAATGTCCAACATCACTAGTTTGTTTTTCAAGCTTCAGAGCTCTGGCTGGGATTTGTCACAGCTACAAGTGAGACTGGATCTTTTCTTTGCCCAGAGAGGGAAAAGTTCAGACTTCTAGCAGCATAAATATGACAGCCCAATAGAGCGTGCAAGGATCTGCAACTAGCATTATCTTGAATTTGTGAATCTTCAGTAATGAGATGATCGGAGAATTGTGACATGAGTGCAAAATGCATATCATCTCATATCTTGGTGAAATAGGTTTCACTTTACCACTGCCAAACTTGTCTCTGCATTTCAGTAAACCACCTAATCAAGAATGCTGGCGATTACTGTTGTCCTTACAAGTCCTTATATCTATGTGGGCCAGCCTTTAAATTAGCTAATAGGAAGTTGATTGTGATTACCCTGTTGCACTGATTTGAAAAGCTGTCCCATAGTAAGTTCTAAACTATTTCCCAATTCAGATTGATGAACCTGCTGGGTTATCCTTACACTCTGAGGATGAACTTGGATCAAGGTAACTTAATTCTTTAGGCCAGTCATAGAATCATAAAAGATTAGGGTTGGAAGAGACCTCAGGAGGTCATCTAGTCCAACTCCCTGCTCAAAGCAGGACCAACCCCAACTAAATCATCCTAGCCAGGGCTTTGTCATGCCAGGCCTTAAAAGGAGATTCCACCACCTCACTAGGTAACCCATTCCAGTGTTTCACCACCCTCTTAGTGAAATAGTGTTTCCTAATATCCAACCTAGGCCTTCCCTACTGCAACTTGAGACCACAGTTCCTTGTTCTGTCATCTGCCACCACTGAGAACAGCCGAGCTCCATCCTCTTTGGAAGCCCCCTTCAGGTAGTTGAAGGCTGCTATCAAATCCCCCCTCACTCTTATCTTCTGCAGACTAAACAAGCCCAGTTCCCTCAGCCTCTCCTCGTAAGTCATGTGCCCCAGACCCCTGATCATTTTCATTGCCCTCCACTGGAGTCTCTCCAATTTGTTCACATCCTTTCTGTAGTGGATTGGCCCAAAACTGGACACAATACTCCAGATGTGGCCTCACCAGTGCCGAATAGAGGGGAATAATCACTTCCCTCAATCTTCTTGCAGTGCTCCTACTAATGCAGCCCAATATGTCATTAGCCTTCTTGACAACAAGGACACACTGCTGACTCATATCCAGCTTCTCATCCACTGTAATCCCCAGGTCCTTTTCTGCAGAACTGCAGCTTAGCCAGTCGGTCCCCAGCCTGTAGCAGTGCATGGGATTCTTCCATCCTGACTGCATGACTCTGCACTTGTCCTTGTTGAATCTCATCAGATGTCTTTTGGCCCAATCCTCCAATTTGTCTAGGTCACTCTGGACCCTATCCCTACACTCCAAGCAAAGCTTCTGACATGAGAAATTTTCAGAAAACAATCAATTGTATTTGTCTCTAGATAAATGGATGATTCCATTGTGTAGCGTCTAAAAGGGTGGTACTAGTCCTCTGGTTTAGTTAAAATTAAGGCATTCTGCTTATTGCATTTTTGGCTAGGGCATTAGCAGAGATCTGGGAAGTGGCCAATAAGACAATGCCATTGACATCACTTTGAGTGCTCTCCTCCAGTACTGGTACTGCTGGCCATATCCATTGGTTATAGGATGCAGGAAGAAGAGACATTAAATAATGAATTACTTACCAATAATCATGTCTGTTATCATCTTTTCTCCCCATCCTAATCCCATTGTCTTCTCCTCTTGTTGTTTGGATTGTCTTGCACTAAAAGAAAGGAGTTATTTGGCCTACATGTTCTTAACTTGAGTAATTCTTTTTTTTTTCCTCCTCAAACACCTGCTTCCTGGTGGGTGGAGACATATCACTTCATGCTGACTGGTTGTGTATGGAGGAAAATATTACTATAATTAAGAGTAAGGTATTCCTTCTTGCTCTATCTAGTGTACAAATCTTTTATGGCTTTATTTGCCTAAGTTGGTTGCTCACAAAACCTTGATGTATATTGTATCTGAGTCTGAACTTGTGTTTGAACCATTACACCAAAATCCAGGTGCCCTTCAGGGTTTATTGATTTAATGACTCGTTTACTTTTAGGTGGTGAAAACAGTCGGTCTACGTGAAGTCTGGTTTTTTGGGCTGCAGTATGTGGACAGCAAAGGCTATTCAACTTGGTTGAAGCTGAATAAAAAGGTAAAATATTCTTGATTTGTTCGGATGAACTTTTAATTTGAAATAGTTTATATGCAGACTTGCTACTTGTATATATTATATTACAAATTTTAATCTAATGGACACATTTCTTTAAAGATTAGTTCAGCTCAACTGTTTATAAACAAGTGGAATCTTACTGCACAGTTGTATCGGCATTTTATTTGACTCAGATGAAGATATGTTTTCCTGTACTTCAGTTACTGTGGTGATTTGCATATTAGAAAAACTATCATTTCATTATCCTTGATCACAAAATGAGCTTTCTCCCTCTGTCCCTTTCATGCAGCAGAAATTATTTTTGGGGAAGAAAAGTTAGAAATAGGTTTTAAAAAGCAATGCAGTATAAATATGGCTATGGAATTTTCCCTTTATATTGCTACCTAGGCCAGGATTTTCAAAAATAGGTGCCATCAGAAGGTGCTATTTCAAACAGAGTCAAATGCCTTTTGGTTGTAATTTTAGCCTAGAGTGCCTTTCGTTTCATGTTTTAGAGAAACCGCCATCCCTGCATGGTGTAGTGATTCTGTTTTTTTAGGAGCAATCCTTAGACGTAGAGGTGGGTGGGAAATGATATGCTCATCTCATAAAACTTTTGAGATTTCAAAAAATTTCCTAGTTCACATCAGAATGAAATAGACCTTTCCTGTTTCTTTTTTTTGGAGGGTGGGGGGAGGACACAGATATCCACCCCAGAATAACCAATAACCTGGTGATTAGATGGAGGCCAAGGACTTACACCTGAATCTCCCACATCCCAAGTGAGTGTAGGGACTGGGGTGTAGGAGGTCTGGCTGGGCTGGATAGTCCCTGACTTGTGGTGGTCAGTGAGCAGGGGTTGGAGGAATCAGTAGAGTCAGGTTGAATAAACAAGAGTTAGGGTCAAAGTCAGGACTAGGTTGGAGACTGGAGATCAGAGGTAGTATCAAGCTAGTGTCAGGAGGAAAGAGTCAGGGTCAGAACCAGGCTGGGATTGGAGGCCAGAAATCAGAAGATGAGGTGAGCTCTGTAATCACAGCAGGCCTGAAGTCTGTAGTGTTGTCTAGACAACTTCCTGGGGCACCCATTAAGGTTAAATAGAGTGGTTGGCCAATCAGAGGGCCGCAGGGTAATGTCACTCTGGCTCCCTTGGGCAGTACTTCTTGTGGCACTTATTCTCCATGGTGCTCCCTGGCTGTGTTTCTGCATGGCACTGTGGGAATGTTAGCTGTCCCAGGCTCTATAGACCTGGGTTCAAGTGCCCACATCCTTATAGTAAGTGTCTTAACCACCAGCCTGTTAGCTCTTCTGGGTGACGTTCTCTTCATATCTCCTGTTGGAGCTGTTCCACTTTGTATAAATAAATATTCATTGAGCCAAAATTGACTCCATTGGGGCACTCATCTGCTATGTAGGAGACTCAGGTTCAAGTCCCTGCTCTGGCTATTGTGGCATGGTTTCTCTTTATGGTCTTGTCCAGAAATTCCCTCCTGAACCTTGAGGACATATCTGTACTGCAATAAAATACCCGTGGTTCCAAGTCTCAGAGCCTGGGTAATTGACTCAAGCTCATAGGGCACATGCTAGGGACTTGAGTTCTGAGGCACATTCTTCTTGTGGGGTTCCAGCCTGAGACTGAATGTGTGCTCTACAATTTTTAGCCCTACAGCCTGAGCCCTACAACCCTGAGTTAGCTGACCCAGGGCAGCCCTCACTCTCACAGATCTTGGGAGACAGACCTGTCCTCGCTTACAGACAGCCCTCCAACCTGAAGCAAATACTCACCAGTAACCACACACCACAGAACAAAAACACTAACCCAGGAACCTATCCTTGCAACAAAACCTGATGCCAACTCTGTCAACACATCTATTCAAGTGACACCATCATAGGACCTAATCCCATCAGCCACACCATCAGGGGCTCATTCATCTGCACATCTACCAATGTGATATATGCCATCATGTGCCAGCAATGCCCCTCTGCCATGTACATTGGCCAAAGTGGACAGTCTTTACTCAAAAGAATAAATGGACACAAATCTGACATCAGGAATCATAACATTAAAAAACCAGTAGGAGAACACTTGAACCTCTCTGGCCATTCAGTAACAGATTTAAAGGTGGCAATTTTGCAATGGAAAAGCTTCAAAAACAGACTCCAATGAGAAACTGCTGAACTTGAATTGATATGCAAACTAGATACTATCAATTTAGGCTTAAATAGAGACTTGGAATGGCTGAGCCATTACACACATTGAATCTGTTTCCCATGTTAAATATCCTCACAGCTTCTTGTCAAACTGTCTTAAATAGGCTGTTTTGATTATCACTGCAAAAGTTTTTTTTTTCTCCTGCTGACAACAGTTCATCTTAATTAATTAGCCTCTTAGAGTTGGTTGGGCAACTCCCACCTTTTCGTGTTCTCTGTATGTGTATATATATCTCCTCACTATATATTCCATTCTATGCGTCCGATGAAGTGGGCCGTAGCCCACGAAAGCTTATGCTCAAATAAATTTGTTAGTCTCTAAGGTGCCACAAGTCATTCATTCATTCATGCCCGTCACCCCAACTGGGGTATGGGCCGCCAACAACAGATCTCCATAGTCTTTCTCCTGGGCCATTCGCTTGGTAGGTGGTTCCAGGTATAGCCCATTTTTTTTGCTCAACCTGAAGGTCGGTACGCCAGGTATTTCTCTTCTTGGCTTTTCCTTGGGGCCTGGGGGTTCCTGCAGTGCCTGCTGTCTGGTGATGTTGGTTGGCTGCTTGTGCCTATCATATCTATCCTCCCCACTTCTTCCTTCTCTTTCTTCCCTTGCTTGATGTTGATGAGGTCCTCCTCCAAGATGGTGATGTTGTTGATGGTGCTGGCCTGCGGATCTGGAGTGAGGCAGCTATTAATGCTATTAAAATCTGATCTGGTTGGTGGTGGTTTTGTTTTGTTCCTCCAGGTTTCAGCCATATACAGTAAGACTGATTTCAGTTGAGTTGTCGAATCTTCAATCTATTGCCAATCTCCAAAGACAGCTCTTCTCTGGCTTGGAGAGTCTGCTCTGAAGGCTGCTCTTCTTTACTTTGATCCTTGCTTTGATGTCTGCCCTGCTGCCACCTGCTGCGCTAGGTAGGTGACCTAGGGACTTCTTCCTTTCCACTTCCTTCTTCCAGGGTGCATGTGACTGGGTTGATGCTGATGATTGGGAATTGAGATGATGGTTGTGTCCTTGTGGATGTGATTGAGGATATGGTGATGCCGTGGATTGGGCTTCTCTTGCTTCTGCTTGCTACTGCTGTTTACTGTGCTGTTTGCAAGGAGTGCAAGGTCGTTGGCAAAGTCCAGGTCATCAAGCTGGGTCCAATGGTCATTTTCCTTCCATGGGATGTCTAAGTGGATCAATCGATGAGAAGAAAGAAGAAGAGAAGAAGAAGAAGACTGAGGCACTTTGCATCTTGAACCTGAGCTCTCTTTGCCTGGGCTGTTTGTGTTTGTGTCTGGTGTACACACTTGACAGTGCCGTTGATCAGATTGATGATGCCATCAAGCCAGGTTGCCATAGGAGCTTCCAGAGAGATCTCCTCTCACGCTTCAGGGATGCTCTCGATCAAGTTCACAGTTCTTTTGTCCAACGTCAACAACCGCCATTGATGCGATATATGATGCTGTTGTGATTGCTATGTGCCGTCGCGCTCTGTGCCTCTCAATCCTGCTGCCTGTTCATCGATGTGGATCTGCCTGTCTATCTCGTCATCTCTGAAGACCTTCTTGTTGAAGACCTGGACTCGGTTGAGAAGTGTGATTCTCCTATACAAGGCACACATTCTTTGATATTTCCAGATGCTGAGGACTCTCCTTTCTCCCCTCTTTGATCTTCTTCCCAATCTTCTTCTTTCCCTTCTTCCCTCTTCTTCTTCTTTTTCCCATCACTGCATTCTCTCCAGGTGCATTATCTGGTCTGCTTCAGGCTGCTTCCAGGCTTGCTCTGTGTCCCTCTTCCTTCTCATCCTCTTCATCATTTTGATCTGGTTGGATCTCTTCTCCTGTGGGTTTTCTTGGTTGGTCTTGGGTGTGTGGTGGGGGTCTCTGTGGCAATGGTGGTTTGGTTGGTCTGTTCTGTTGTAGCCCATCTGTTCATCTCTGTCCCCATCTGTGTTCATCTGTAGTCTCTCTGGTTTGTTATTGGTTTTTCCTGCTTGCTGAGTATTGCTGACAGTCGCTTGAGCTTGTTTCGCAGCCTGTTTGTGCTTTCGCTGCTGTTTGCTGTGCTCTCTGCTGCTGCTGCTCTTCTGCTGCTGCTCTCTTTCTCTGTATCTCTCATCATTCTCCTCTCTCTTGTCCACTGCTCTGTTCTTCCTGCTGCTGCTTTTTTGCTTTCTGTTTTTCCTGCTGTGCTTTGCCTTTTTTGCTCTTCTGCTGTTCTTCTTTCTCTCTTTCTCTTCTAATTCCTTCTTCTTCCTGGTGTGCTGCTTTCTGCTGCTCTTCCTTTCATGCCATCTGTTTCTGGCACTGTCTCTGTGTCTCTCTTTCTGCTGTCTGCTTCTCTTATCTTTCACTCATCCTCTAGACTCTTCTGTCTTCAGACAAGAAGCAATCTTCCATCTTCCTCTGTACTTGGTCCTTCTTGACGCGTTGGTTTCTTCTTTCTTCGTCTTCCTTGTCTTCCTGGTCTATCTCTTTCTTTCCTTCAGCTTCACTTCCGCCACTATCAGTTCTTCTCGCAGCCACGCCTCCTCTCTGCTTCTCTAAACTGCGCTCTGCCTTCTCTCTCTCTTTCTCTGCTGCTATCTTCTCTGGGTTCTTGGGGTTTTGGTTCTCTGATTGGCGCTGGGTGGCCTGTATTGCTGCATGTCCAGCTAGGAAGAGAAGGATCTGCTTGTGAAGTGCATGTCTCTCCACAAGCACACAGATCCTTCTCTCCATCCTCTCTCTCTCTCCTCCATCATGGGACCCAATGTCCCTCTCCCCCAGGATCTGTTTGTCATTTAATGTGTGATATAAGGATGGTAATCTCTTTGTTGGGGAGAGTCTCTAATATTTTCTGGAGTCTGTTGTTGTCTGTCTCTGTCTGGTCTTCTGTCTCTTCTCTCTCTACTGTCATTGGTTGGTTGTAGCATTCATCTGCATTCATTTTTCTGTCTTCATTTCTGTTCTGAATTCATCTGTGTCCTCCCCATGCTCTCTGCGATGTCTCTCTGCCTGTGTGGTCCGTTGAAGCCTGCTCTCAATGTGTGTGTGGTGTGTGTGTCAACATTTGCTCTCTCCTCATGTCCTGTGTACACTGTCTGCTCTCCTGCCTTCACTCGTCCAGCTTGTCCTCATCTCTCTGCTTGGTCTCGCCGTCTCTGTCTGGGTGTCATTCCTCTGCTCTCTGCTGCGTGGGTCAGGTTGTTCTCCCTCTCGCCTGCTGCGTCCTCCTTAGTGGATGTGCCTCCTGCTGACTCTGGTGGTCATCTCATGTGTCGATCTGTGCGGCTTCCTCCGGCATGCCATCTTCGACAGGAGGCTTCTCTTTTCTTTCTTCACCCAGCGTTTTATTTTTGGCGCTATGGTTCTTCTGTTGGCTAAAAGTGGTCTATAGTCTCTACTAGGCCCCCAACCCTCCTCCTTGCCCCACTGAGGGGGACAGTGATGGTTTGCCACAAGTACTCCTGTTCTTATTTCAATGTAGATGTTCCTTGAGAAACGTTTAGTCAGATCTGATATGTTCCTGTGAAAAGTCATGAGTTTGACAAGTGTGCATTTTCCAACAAAAAATTAAATTGAAAAAAATTCCTAACTAGCTGTACTCTGAGGTTGCCATTTATTCAGCCTTTGCCCCACATTGTGATAGGCATGATGAACTGAATCTGTTCACCTGGAAGGTTATCTATGAGATTTCAATCTCCCAGAAGCTCACTTTCAAATAAATAAATGTTTTAAAGCTTACAATTCTTTTTGGTTAGTTCTGGTAGCTTTCATCCAATGCTTGAGGAATCTAAGACTTAATGGATAACTTGGCAGCAGTGTTCTATTTTTGTTTCTAGGTGGAAGCTAAGCAAAATATAGTCTTGGGAGGTAACTTACCTTTTGGAATAGGCAATAATTTACTAGACTTTTCCCTTGCTAGTTCACTTGATGAGAAGTAAATACTCTAGATAACCCATGTCATGGTGGTTCTTTCTGAACTTTCAGTTTGTAGTGCACATAACATTTTAAGAATGGAGTACTTTTCAGGTCTGTCTTCATTAGAAGCATGTATCCAGTGACTTTTTTGCTTTGTCTTAAAGGTTGAAGAAGAGAACTGCAGTTGAAGGATGTATTTCTGATACAGTGATGAAATAATTGCCTTTATACGGTCCTCCTATCTCCCTTCTTTCTAAGAGCACTTTAGAAAGCAAGACCTATTGAGGCATTTAAGCACTATCAGACTATAAATAATAATGTTGTGACTCTTCTTGATCATTGTGTTCCCAAGCCCCAGCTGGCTCTGGTTCATCACTTAAAATAGAGGCAATTTTCAAATATATTTTTCTATCTTTGAATGGACATAATATTATGTTGGAAATTGAAATTAGTTTGTCATATATTAATTAGGCAGATTCTACTGCACAAGTAATAGAACTAGAACTTGATATTTTTCTTTTTATAAAACTGTGTCCATATTGATTCTTCGGGGGGTTGTGGGGGGAAGAGGTGACTACATAGTTCCTTAACTGTTGGGTACTCTTTACTTTTTAAGCCAGTTTGCACACACTCTTTTGGGCAACCTACAGTTTATTGAACTTTAGCTAAGAACTTGTAGGGTAACAATTGGTCTTTTAAAAATATTTACAATAAAATACCCTAGATTTCATTTGTAAATTACTACATATATATATATTTGAGTTAAATGTGGATGGGGTTGATTGGATGTCAATGTTAAAGGGGGAATCCTGACTTTGTCATGGCAAAAAAATGCAAAAATCATAATTTTATCTTAAAATTAAAATAGTTTTCAACATGACATACTATTTTAATTACGTGTATTTTTCATTAAAAAATGTTAACATCTAGTAAAACACCAAATCAGAGTCAATATAGATATTAATGAAAATCTTGCTCAAGAGCAGGCAGGCCAGGATGGAAAAGACCATGAGAGAAATCCTGGCTCTATTTCAATCAATGGCAAAACTTCCACTGAGCACACTCCATAACTTTTATGGACAAAAAACCTCTCAATCATGGTTCTTGTCACAGAAATCATGGACATAACAAGCACCTGGCCTTAGGCATACATCATGCAGCCATCTGTTGGATGCATAGTTCTCAATAATTTAGATATTTCCTTATTCAGAAAAGGACTATAAAACATAAACCCAAAGATTTTTAGAATTTGGGATGAATTTTATTGAGATGAGAATGAGAAGGGAAAAATCTACAGATTTTTGTCTCGTGTCCTGCAAGCAGTTAAGCACATTTAAATTTTATGCAGTAAGAATAGTCCCATCGAGCTCAGTAGGACTACTCACAATGCATAAAGTTAAGCATGTGCTTACATGTGAAGGATTGGGGACTTTGACAGTGTTTTTTCTGAACATTTCTATTACCGTTTGCTACATCTACAAATTTTACTTTACATTAATTTTAACCTGTTTGTCTCAGCAGTGGTTAGTATTGGAATATAAGTAGAATCAAGGAAAAGAAGTAAAATCCATTTATTTGTGTCATATTGGTGATGACAGCAAAATTTTCTGACACCTTCTCAATCCATTGCTGGCTTCAAGCACTCAACATCTGACCTCTTAGTGATCTGCTGCATACCATCTATCCATCTTCTCTCTGGTCATCCCCTACTATGCTGACCTACCACCATTCTTCCATGATAACTTTCTCAGGGTTATTTCCATCTCTACTCCTGGTGTGACCAAAGTATATAAGCCTGCGCCTGTTGATTTCTTAGAGCAGATTCTGCTTCTCTCCAATAATACTTTTAACATAAGCATTCATCATCTTTTCTATACAGGAGATACACAATAGTCTTTGCCAGCACCATATCTCAAAAGCTTCAGGTTTTTTTTGTCGGTTGCCTTAATTTTCAATGATTCACATCTATAAGTCACCATGGAAAAAATTAAGCTTTCACTAATCAACCTTCATACATTTTGAGATGCAGCGTTATTTCCTCACTTTTGTAAGGGAGGGCATAGCTGAGCAAATCATTCTTAATCATTTTCCAATATCTTCAGGCAGCCTCTTTGGTGGGATATGTATGATCCCAGATAGAGGCAATAGATGAATTCAGTTATCACTTGATTATTAATTGTGATGTCCACTTGCATCCTTTTTTTGTTAATAATGTCAAAGTAGATGGATTTACATTTCACCTCATTCAGGGATAGTCCATGTTCCTCACTAATTATTTTTACAGACTCCCAACTTTTGTTGCATTACATTGATAGTTGTGGCAAAGAGTGTCCGATCATCAGTGTATCTGAGGTTAGTTTAAGAGGTGTTGACCAATGGAAATCCCAGCTCCATCCAGTTTGTCAAAATCTTCCAGGGCTTGTCTCAGAATAAATTCTGCTTACATGTTGAAGAGGCTTAGGGATGGAATACACTCTTGGCTCACACCCTTCCTGTCTCATGACCAGGACGTGGACAGTCAGGCCTAATGATCAGGACAGGAGTGACATCTAGTGGTTAGATCAGGAGTTGGCAGCCCGGAATTGGAGCCCATGGTTAGAGCAGGAGCTGGAGCCAAGGGGTCAGAACTGGGAGTGGAATCCCAGATGTCAGAAGTGAGGAATTGGATTTGAGGATTAGAATTGAGTCACCTGGAGTGAGGCAAGGAAGGGGGAAGGCTGGGGTTGAGCGCAAAGTGGGAGCAAGGCTGGGAACAAGCGGGCACAAGGGCTAGCATAACCACCGGTGAATCTTTGAGGAGCAACCAAACTACTGTGGCTGTTGGGCTTGGCGCTGGTCTGCTGCCTCCTCAAACCAATCAGATGGTGTAACCACTCAGGCAGCCTACTACAGGCTAGTTGGTCTCATTAGGTTGCCTGGATGCTGGCTGTGCTGCAGCCTCTGATTCCTGACACGGCCCTGTGGAAAACCACCAGTTGTTCCCTGCTGCTGTTTTCACCGTGGTCTGTTGTTGATGGTACAGATTTGTGATGAGTTCAATGAGATGCTGTGGAATCCCCATGTCTGCCAGTATCCTCCAAAGATGGTCATGTTGGATGGAATCAATTCAGTCCTCATTCCTCTACACTGCTTTTTGAGTAGTCAGTGAAACACCTGATCAGTGGGTGACTATACTCCCTGTATTTTTCAGTGATGTGACTGATGTTTGCGATTTGATCATGTGTGCCTCATCCCTCTCTGAAACCAACCTGTTGTGGTTGTAGTTCTCTCCTATCATTCATTTCATGCAATCCTGGATTTTGTAGAGTAGAACTTGGCTTGCATGCAATATCGGGGAGATAATATGATTGATACTACACTGTTATGTCACCTTTCTTTGGTAGGGCCAAAGGATTCCCTTCATCCAGTCTTCCAACCAATTTCTAGTCATACATACATCACTGCAGATTTAACAGCTCTGCTGGTATGTTATCTACCCCTGGTTCTTTCCCAGCCTTCATTTTCATAATAGCGTACAGCATTTCCTCTTGTAGAATGGATGGCACTGGCTCCATACTCTCCTTTCTGTTGGTCTGTATTGTAAGAGGCATACAGATGGACGCAGTAATCTCCACTAGCATTTGACATCATCTTCATTGAGAACTCTGCCTTCATGCTCATTTGTTATGTTCAATTGTAGGGGAAACTTCTTGCTAATAAGTCTGACCAACGTAAATATACCTTTTATATTGTTACTCTTTGTAACTCATGTTCCATGCATTTTGCGCTTATGTATTTGCTCTTGTCTCATCTAGTCTGCGTTTGGATTTGTCTGCTTAGTTCCTTATGCTCTCTCCTATATTCCTCTGTCTCCAAGCCATTCTCTTTCACTCTGCATCATTTTTTCACCTGCTCAACTGTCTTCTCAGTTAACTATGGTGTAGTCTGACATCAATTTTTTGGAATGTGTGCTGTGGATGCTTTGAGCATGATAGTTTTCATTTTATTCCAAAGTTCATTTGGGTTGTTCTTTCACTTGTGGCATGCCTCAAACCCATTTTGGACAGAAGTCATGCATTTTAGTTGATTTTAGACAAGTTCGGATGTTTTAGAACTGATGAATGTCTTAAATTTCAATGTAATGTTTGAGGCTAATGTTGATGGTCTGACCCTTGGGGAAAGTCTTTGTCCATTACTCATTCTCCAGCATTGCTGTATCATTATATAGTCAGTTTGGTTCTTTGTCGTGCCCTCTAATGACGTCCATGTATATCAACTTTTAGGATGTTGGGTGAAAATAGTTTGTAATGACCAAGTGATTAGAGCAGCACAATTCAATTAGATGTCGTCCTCTCTCATTTTATAAACCACCAAACCATTGTTTCCTACTACTTCTTTGAGACCCTACACTTTCAACTTTCACATTCAGGTCCCCAATTACAAGAGTGATATATTTGCTTCGTCTATGAATAAGTGTCTCTTCCAGCCGTTCATAGAATTCATCAATCTGCACCAGCAGCTGTGATAGGAACTTAAACCTGTACAATCAACATACTGACTGCCTTTGCTTGAAGGTGAATAGTGATGATTCTGTCACTGATTGGGTTGTATCCAAGCACAAACTTTGTCTCCTTGGATAAGTTAAATTCAACCCCATATTCTCTTGTTTTCTCAGATCCTGAGTGTAGTACACTGTGTATCTATCCCTAGTCATGAAATTACCCCTACCATTCCATGAGAGCTCTGAGACTCCACATACATCTATCTTACATTTTTCCAGTGCTTTAGCCAAAGTGGTGACATTGCCTTCATGCATACTCCTCACATTCCATGTTTCATTCCATCTTTCTGATGATTTATTTATGAAAGTTCAAGGCATATATGTCCCAAAGGAAGTAAGTGCTTGACCAGAAAGGTCAGGCTGCATTGATGCTTGCCACCATAATGACAGTAGTCAGTGCCACTTATGCCTGGCCGATGACAGGTGTAAAGTAACATTCAGGTAATTTGGCAAACCTTAGGAAGTCCAATGGCTTCGGATGGATGAGCACTTGGGGTGAGTAGTGAGAGCATCACTGGAGGAAACAACATCAAAAAGTGGAAGTGTTAAACCTATAGAGTTAACCAAAGCAGTCACAAACTGGAGGGAAACCTACTTTCTCCCACAAGAACTATGATGATGGATCAATGTTTTGCCTTTGTTCCATGTATGGAGCTGAGTGGTGAAACCCCCAGGCCAGAAGGCATGATAGTGGGAACCTCCTTCCCAGCATAATCTATTATGTGTACAGATTGTGATTATGATGGTGCTGTATTGAATCCTTTGGGAAGTACAGTGCCTGTTGTTTGCACCAAGTAGAGCCAAGTGGAGCAGAAAACTCTGCACAGAAATACAGCTTTTTGCCAAAATGCTAAATAGGCGTCTATTAATTGAGTTTATAAGGCAAATCTGTGTAGAAATGAAAGGTGGCATATGTAGTATGTTAATGATTTGTAACAAAATGAAGTGATTGTTGGAATCAGATTAAACCCTTGGACATCAGGAACAAGGATTTTTGGCACATTTATAGCAGTAGACTAAAGGTTTTTAAAAGAACCTGACTCTATGCCATAAAAAGGGGTAGCTTAAAGAGTGAATGTGCCACAATTCTTCTTTGAGTGATGGCCCTGTAAATGCTTCGCTTCAGGTGTTGGTGCATCCCTGTGCCTTTGATGGGAGAATTTCAGCAGCAGTGCCAGTCCAGGTCGTACATGCGCAGTCCCTGTCTTGTGGCGCTGTTGGCGTGTACAACTCGACCCCCTCAGTTCCTTCTCGACTGTGCTCTGCCTGAAATAGAGCTCCCAGCAGTGTCACAAAGTTAGCTTGTTCCATGTTAAAATAGTTTACTTAGCAGAGTTTTTTTTAAGCTTAGCAGTTCAGTTACTTGCTCTTTCCCCCGTATTTCTTCCTAGTTTAAAAAAATTGTTTTTCGTAGACTGGCTAAGTTCACCCATGGGGTGAACCCACCATCTTTTCAGTTATGCCTGGTTCACCAGGCTTTAAGCGCTACCTGTCATGTCAAGACGCCATGCTGTTATCAGATGGACACTGTTTGTCCGCTGCTTGGGTGAGTTGCACATCCCTCAGAAATGCACTCACAGCAGCATCCTAAAGGCTCAAGCTTGGAGGGACAAAGATCTGTGCCCCAAGCTCATCTTAATGGAGAAGTCTCTGCCCAGCTTCAGACCCCAGCCAGCAGACTACCTCTGGAAAAATAGCTCCAGGGACTTCACCTTCTTCTCAGAGGAAGGCTCATTCCTCTTAAAAAAAAAAAAAAAATCGAGGAAACAATCAGCGACTTCTCCTCAGAGAGAACTGACCAAAAAGAAGCGATCTCCAGCTCGGTCTCTCTCCTTGATACCGACCACAGCACTGGGATCCTCCAGCACTACCTGCACAGTGACCTTTGCCAGTACTCCTGTGTGGAGTCGAGAGGCAAAAGCAAGCCTACCTGCTCCACTGCACCGTTGACACTGCTGAAGATGGCACCAAGACCTCCAACACAGTCTATGCCTGCTCCATCAGCTTCTTCAGCACTGACTGCATCAACAATGACACCATTGGTACTAGCAACTCTATTGCCAATCCATCAGCACAGTTGACTGCGATACTGAAACTGTCAGTACCAAGATCTTCAGTGGTGAGGCCATGGCACCATGCCACTTCCTTCATCAGAAAGACCTATTTGTACTGGCGATGCCAGACTCAGCATTTTTCAGCACCAACGACTCCGTGGTGCACTCAGTACTGAAACAACCCATCTGTCCAATAGTCCCTCCACTTTCCAGCACAGAGGAAGAGGATAGTTTTTTCCTCACACCACTCCTCACCTGTACAACCGGACCCAACCCCTGGACCTCTGTGATCGAGGTCTCATTATAGGCAAGACATAGAGCCATGGTATGGGCACTTGTGGATGGCCTCACCCATGCCATTCCCCGTACAATGCCTTACTGGGATCCCTGGGCCGCCTATAGAAGGTAGTACAGCAGGCTCCCCAGTCCCTATAGGAAGGGGATTAGATTGCCACCACCACCCTCAATGCCTGCAACATCAGAGTCCCATGAGGAAATTGTCAACGGGAGGAGAGCATAGAGCAAGACACCATGCCACCTACTAATAATTCCTCCTCAGATGAGACCATAATGTCTCCACCGCCTACAGCCACTGACGCCTTTAAGCAATTTAAAAAACTTTTTAAATGTGTGGTTGATGGATTAGAGATCTTTCTTGAGGTGGTCCCAGAGGCCCAACATAAACTGTGGACATCCTACAAGCCTCCTCAACTTCCAAAATAGCACCTCCATTTAATGATGCTCTAATAGAGCCAGCAAAAACAGCTTGGCAGATGCCAGCTACTATACCACCCATCTGCAAGAGGGCTGACAGAATGTATTATGTCCCCTCCAAAGGTATGGACCTCCTTTTTTCCCATCCTGCACCAAATTTATTCATTGTCAATTCCGTCAACCAGCATGATAGACAGAAACAGTACAAGTTGACACCCATCGACAAAGAGTGGAAATGGATAGACCTTTTTGGCCACAAGATCTGTTCTTCATCAACCCTACAATTCCAGTTCGTCAGCTGTGCGGCGTTACTAGCAAAATATGATTACTGCAACTATTCAAAATTCATGGACTTTATTAATATTCCGGAGGACAAAAAGGATCACTTTAGAGCTCTTGTATCCAAAGGCCAGCTTGTGGCCAGAACTACCTTACAGGTATCTTGAATGTGGTCAACACAGCAGGAAGTTCCATGGCTACCACCTTGGTCATGTGTACCATGCATCCAGGCTGCATTTCTTGGGATTTCCCAGGAGATACAGTCCACGGTGGAGGACGTTCCGTTCAACAGACAAAAACTTTTCACCGCCAAGATGGACCAAGTTCTCCACATGACGAAGGACTCAGGAGTGACTCTCTGTCCACTGGGGATTTATACGCCTCCCACAAAGAAGACAAACCAGATATCAGGCTTACTAGCAGCACAAGAGGTATGCCTCATATACCCAACATCAGTGGCAGTCTGAGATGCCGACCACTACCACCATCAACGTCTCAATCTTTCTCCTTGAAGCAACAATTTTGAGGGCTTGGTTGAGGGTCTGAAAGACCTTCCCCACTCTACAGTGCTAATGACACCATCCACCTTTCATTTCAGATACTGTCTGACTCCCTTTTATTTGGCTTGGTCTTCCATCACCACCACCAAGTGGGCCCTAGAAATAGAATAATAGAATATTAGGTTTGGAAGAGACCTCAGGAGGTCATCTAGTCCAATCCCCTGCTCAAATACACATGGGCTAGTCGATTCCCTTTACTTCCATCTTTCCCACCCAACCCCCCTCCGTGTCCCCTTTCAGGGACCCTTCTTACAAGCACCTTGTACGACAAGAAGTAAACCATCTTCTACATTTAGGTGCCGTGGAACAAGTTCCTCCACTACACAAGAGGAATGGTTTCTTCTACCATTACTACTTAACCCAAAAGAAAAATGAAGGATGCTACATGCTACATCCCTCAAACCTCAACAAGTTCATGAGGGTTCAATCATTTAGGATGGTCACACTAACAATTATTATACCAACACTGGAACTCCGCTAACAGGAGGTTCATCAGGTTTATCCTGGGAACTGACCATTATTAATACAAGGTCCTACCTTTCAGCCTTTACACAGCACCACAAGTTTTCTTCAAAATTCTTGCAGTAATAGGAGCACACCTGCGCAAGCAAGGGGTAATAATATTCCCTTACGTGGACGACTGTTTACTAAAAGCTCCCACCCTGGCAGATGCTGTTGACAGTGCTTACAGGGTGATTGCCCTTTTCCAGAATCTGGGGTTATAGAAACACACAAAAATTGACTTTAAAACCCGTTCACCAGCTAGACTTTATCAGGGCCCATCTCGACTCCCTGGAAGCCAAAGCGTCATTACCAACCAACAGGTTTATTACTATGACCAACCTCATCTCTTCAGTAATGAACAGTCCACACATATCAGCACGCACCTGCCTTCAACTCTTAGGCCACATGTCTGCAACCACATTTGTGGTAGGACATGTGCGTCTCCACATGCGCTGTCTTCAAGGCTGGCTCAGAACCATCTACATGCTACACAAACATGGCCTAAACAGACATCTTATGATGCCAACCAAAGTCAAAGATTCTTTACGCTGGTGGACGCAACCCAACAACGTGTGCACGGGGACTCCTTTCACTCATAGACTTTAAGGTTAGAAGGGACCATCATGATCATCTAATCTGACCTGTGCAACGCAGGCCGCAGAATCTCACCCGCCTACTCCCACAACAAGCCCCTAACCTATGTCTGAGCCATTGAAGTCCTCAAATCATGGTTTAAAGACTTCAAGGTGCAGAGAATCCTCCAGCAAGTGACCCATGCCCCAGGCTGCAGAGGAAGGCGAAACCCCTCCCCCTCAGGCCTCTGCCAATCTGCCCTGGAGGAAAATTCCTTCCCGCCCCCAAATATGGCGATCAGCTAAACCCTGAGCATGTGGGCAAGACTCACCAGCCAGACACCCAGGAAAGAATTCTCTGTAGTAACTCAGATCCCACACCATCTAATATCCCATCACAGGCCATTGGGCATATTTACTACTAATAGTCAAAGATCAATTAGTTGCCAAAACTAGGCTATCCCATCATACCATCTCCTCCATAAACTTATCAACTTATTAGTCTTGAAGCTGGATAAGTCTTTTGCCCCCACTGCTCCCGTTGGAAGGCTGTTCCAGAACTGCACTCCTCTGATGGTTAGAAATCTTTGTCTAATTTCAAGTCTAAACTTCCTGGTGGCCAGTTTATATCCATTTGTTCTTGTGTCCACATTGGTACTGAGCTTAAATAATTCCTCTCTTTCCCTGGTATTTCTCTCTCCCTGGTATTTATCCCTCTGATACATTTATAGAGAGCAGTTATATCTCCCCTCAGCCTTCTTTTGGTTATGCTAAACAAGCCAAGTTCTTTCAAACTCCTTTCATAAGACAGGTTTTCCATTTCTCGGATCATCCTAGTAGCCCTTCTCTGTACCTGTTCCAGTTTGAATTCATCCTTCTTAAACATGGGAGACCAGAACTGCACACAGTATTCCAGATGAGGTCTCACCAGTGCTTTATATAACGGTACTAACACCTCCTTATCTGTACTGGAAATACCTTGCCTAATGCATCCCAAGACCACATTAGCTTTTTTCACAGACATATCACATTGGCGGCACACAGTCATCCTGTGATCAACCAATACTCCGAGGTCCTTCTCCTCTGTTATTTCTAACTGATTCCCCAGCTTATAACAGAAAAAAATCTTAATCCCTAAATGCATGACCTTGCACTTTTCACTATTAAATTTCATCCTATTACTATTACTCCAGTTTACAAGGTCATCCAGATCTTCCTGTTTGATATCCCAGTCCTTCTCTGTATTGGCAATACCTCCCAGCTTTGTGTCATCCACAAACTTTATTAGCACACTCCCACTTTTTGTGCCAAGGTCAGTAATAAAAAGATTGGTCCCAAAACTGATCCCTGAGGAACTCCACTCCCTCCACTTCACTCCCTCCAGCCTGACAGTTCACCTTTCAGTATGACCCGTTGTAGTCTTCCCTTTAACCAGTTCCTTATCCACCTTTCAATTTTCATATTGATCCCCCATCTTTTCCAATTTAACTAATAATTCCCCATGTGAAACTGTATCAAATGCCTTACTGAAATCAAGGTAAATTAGATCCACTGTTTCCTTTATCTAAAAAAATCTGTTACCATCTGAAAGAAGGAGATCAGGTTGGTTTGGCATGATCTACCTTTTGTAAAACCATGGTATATTTTGTCTCAATTACCATTGACCTCAATGTCCTTAACTACTTTCTCCTTGTGATCCATCCTCTATGATACTCACTCCTTGATAGGCTGGGGAACTCATCTGCAACACCATACAATTCAGGACAGGTAGTGTCCCTCCAAAATAATAGTTACACATAAATCTATTAGACCTCCGCGCAGTTCGCAATGTGTGCCTCCACTTCCTGCCATTGATAAAAAACAAGACTATATGAGTAAAGACTGACACGATTGCTTGCATGTTTTATATAAATCGACAGGGAGGAGCCCGATCCCATTCCCTATGCATCGAAGGCATGTAACTGTGGAATTGGTGTATCTGACACAATATCAATTTCTCAGCCTCCTACCTGCCAGGCTGTCAGAACATTAGAGTGGATACATTAAGCAGGGAATCCCCACCACTGAGCCCTCCCACCCCCAAACTCCTGCTGCTGCAGGCCGGAGGGGGGCCCCGAGACTGCCCCAGCAGCAGCCAGTGCAACGGCCATGGGGCTGCCCGTGCTGCTCAGGTGGCTCCTGGGCAAGCCACATGGGTTGCTGCAGAAGTCACAAAGGTCATGGAGGGTCACAGAATCCATGACTTCTGGGAGCCTTAGTCATTGCTAATAACTGGATTGCCAGGAAGAGTTGGATTACTCTGTGTTATTGCCAGTTAGTTGATTGTTACTGAAGTAAATACACTAAACACTATATAGAGCTCCTTTAAAGTCTTTAATTTATATTTTCAGGTAACACAACAAGATGTAAGGAAAGAAAATCCTCTACAGTTTAAGTTCAGGGCTAAGTTTTTTCCTGAGGATGTATCGGAGGAGTTAATTCAGGAAATAACTCAGAGACTGTTCTTCCTGCAAGTCAAAGAAGCCATTTTAAATGATGAAATCTATTGTCCACCTGAAACTGCAGTTCTACTGGCTTCCTATGCTGTCCAAGCCAAGTATGGAGATTACAATAAGGAGATTCATAAACTAGGCTACTTGGCCAATGACAGACTTCTCCCCCAGCGGTAAGTGGGAAACTGCAGCTGCTATATGGATGCTGCAGAATTGTAAACTTGCTAATAAAAATGTTCTTAGCTTTTAAAATCAGAGTATCAGTTTCTTCAATATTATAATTGATCTCCTCTTTAATGTTAAGCCATATGGTGGTGGCGGTTCTCTGAAGTGAGTGTTTGTTTCATTGGTAAAATTTTGGAGTAAAGGAGGAGATCATTTGGGCTTTGAGTAGTGAAGAGTAGGCATCAGAACTGTACAGTCCTTGTGAGAACTGAATTTTTTGTAACTCTTTAGCTCTGTCTTAAGGTAATTGCACATATTTAGTCAAGCAACTTTCCTCTCTGTTCCAGTGAGTTAATATTAAAGTGGTATATAATGCACATTCCTACCTTTTCTCTGGAATCAATGCCTTCTGTGAATAAGTATTGGAACCATCCAGTTCGCAAATCAGTGTGGATTCCTTAATAGAGCTGGGCAAAATATTTTGAATAGTTTATTTGCCAAAATAAGAAGTTTTGGTAGACCTGAAACTACTAGTGAATTTGATATGAATGTGCCAAAAAATGTTGAAGGGGGACTAGACACCATTCAGAAAATGATGGTGATGCCCACCTTATAACTTTTAGCCCAATTGTTAGGGCGCACTCACCTGGGATGTAGGAGAGCGGTATTCAACTCCCTCCTCTGCCTCATGTGGAGAAGGGATGTGAACTTGGGTCTCCTACATTGTAGGAGAGTGCTCTAGCCACTGAGCTATGGAATTTGCTAGCGTTGATCTCTCTGCCTCTCTTGTTGAAGCTGCCTCACTTTCTAAAAATTGAGTAGTTCTTGAAGCAGCAATGTGAACTTGTCTCCCCCATCTTAGGTGAGTGCCTTAACCATCAGCCTACAGATATTCTGACCCTTTCCCTAGCCAGTAACTATGTATTATTGTTCATATACTTCAGGGGGAATTCTACACATGCACAGAATTTGTGTCTCGCAGATTTTTTTGCTTCCCCTCAGAAAAATGATTTTCTGACAGGGAAGCAAAGGGAAGCAAGAGCAGTCAGGCAACCCTCCCCAGAAGTATGTTTTGGGTACCCAGGGCAGCTAGCAGAGAGGCAAATCACTGTGGGGCACAGGGTGGGACTGGGGAAGACCCAGCTGGTGGCTCTTACCTTTGCGCTGGGCTCAGCTGCTAGTCCTGGCTGGGCTGGGGAGGATGGGACTTCCTCTTTCCCTGCATGGCATCTGGGGCTGGTCAGACCTTCCCCCAGCTACAGGATGCTCTACAAACTTCCCTTGCTTCCACCCCCGACTTTCTGCATCCATCACTCCTCAGCTGCAGGGGGAGGGATCCCTGTACAGGGAGCTGCTCCCCCATCTGCCTGACCCCCCCTTATACCCAGACTGTCCTACCGAGCCTCATTCCCCTGCATTCAGAACTCCCTCCTGATAAGCTCTGCTCCCCCTGCACCTGGACCACCCTGACGAGCCACCTGGATCTCTTCCCCACTCCCCCAGTATCTGTAGTCCACCCCTCCCTGAGCCCCAACCACCTTCACCTGGACTCCTATGCAGAGTTTCATTACTGTTGCACCCAGAACCTCCCAACAAGCTCCTGTGCATCCGGACCTCTCCCACACCTGGATCCCCCACTGAGCCGCCTGTGCCCAGATTGCCTCACATAGAACCCTCTCAACCCACACCTGGATACCCCCACACTAAGCCCCTCCACACTTGGATCTGGCCTTGCTGAGCCTGCCTGCCCACACCTGGTGCACCTGTCACAGAGGGGCAGGGCCCTAGGGTGTTTCTGGGGCAGGCCTGGTCCTTGCGCTGTGTCAGGGTTGGGTGCAGCCTCACAACTGAGTTCATGTCCTGAGGGAGAGCTGCACAGTGATCTCCTACCTCTGTGTGGCCTGTGCTCCCCAATGCCATGGTGGAGCTTCCACATTTGACAAATAAAGTTTGCAGAATATTAAAATATTGTGTGCAATTTTTTTTGGCGCAGAATGACCTCAGAAGTAATTCATAGTGGCAACTCGTAGTTATTCAGAATGACAATGTTTCATTCTCCTCAAAACAGATGTTTTTGATTCATCAAAATGTTCCACATTTTTTTTGATTGAGCTGAACAAAATACTTGTTCTCATTTTTCAGAACTACCAGTGAACTGAAAAAATCAATTATTTGCCTGACTCTCTTCCTTATTTCACATTTATTTTACGTCTTGAAATTTTTGATTTATTCTGGTGGTACTTCCCCTTTTTTGTAAATTACATCGTTACTTAACACTTTTATAGAAACATGTTTTCCAATGAAATCTAAAAGCTTTCTCATAAAAACACAAGGCTAGACAAAGTTTAACAATCTAAAAAAAGAGATGTTCTTCTCCTGGCATCCTACCTAAAAATTTAGGGCCTGTTAAGATTGAAATTATAATATGGTTTCTGAGCATGACTATAGCATTGTGTTTTCCTGTACATACTAGCAATCAAAAAGTATTAGAGCATGAATGCCCATAACTATAATATACAGTTATGCTAATGCTGTGTGTGTGTAGCACAGGCAGATTCTTACTACTTTTACCTAAAACAATGCAGTAAACAAGTGTGTACTTGGAGATAATGTTCCTGTTCATGCCACCAAATTGGAGGACAGGAGAGTGCTACAAGCTGTAAGGTGAATAAAAATCTGAGTTCAGTTGGCTAATCAAGAAACAAGCCAGGGTTTATTTTCAGTTACATGTTTGTGTGACATTATCACGGGTACGTATATTTCTCAATATCCCTTTACTCTGCCCGCTTTGTTCTCTTGACCGGCCAGTTTCAAATGATATTTACGTGAGTTCTACTATTAAAGTTTGTGGAAACTTTAAATTGTGTTAGAGCAAGCAACAGAAGTATGGTATGAGAGGGCAATGCCAAATGGGCCTGTGAAACGAAACCAAACGTGTCTAATTTTAGGCTTTCTACTCTTAATAAATAGTAGTTTCAACCTAGAAAATATGGAGCTACTAGGACCACTCACTTACAAGATTTCAGTGATTACCCAGGATATTTTTGCCCAGATTGGCACAGTCAAGGAATTTCATGCTGCTTCTCTGTATGTACTATAATGGGTTTCTCCAGATTTTGTGTTAAGTTCAAGGCCAGACTTAAAGACAATGACAAGGAACTGCTCGTCTCCCTGTACTTTTTAGACTTTTAAGCTATATAAACCATTTATGGTTTCAGATCATTTTAAAGGGCAAAAAAAAAAAACCCCACTGCCTATGTGTGCCCCACTTAGATTTTGAAAGGGTAGGGATAAGAAGGTTGTTGGAGAGCTGGAGGTTGTATGTTGAGAGACAGTAAGTAAAAATATCAGACTGCTGCCATCTTAAATAGATTTGAAAAGTGTACACTTAAATAGGTGTGTGCACAATGCATCCAGTTCATCTCTTGACCTAATAACATATATTGTACATGCTCAGAATTCAGTTTTCAAATGCTCCTAACTATTTTCCAAATCATTTTTTTCTTCCAAAGAAGTAAAAGGATCTTTTTTAAGTAGCTAAAGATACTTTCAGTTTCCCATAATTCAAAATCAGCTGGCTGGATTTTGCTTTAATTTTTACAAACAAATTTATTTTGGGGAAGAGATCACTGTGATGGAAACCTTGTGACCTAAACATGAAATTCTAGTGTTTATGTCAGCATGTGAAAACCAGAAACTTAACAAAGTGTCTTGCAAGCATAATAAGAATGGCCACGACTGGTGCTCACTATAGTAAAGATCTCTTACTTAAATTGAAAGCTGTTTGGGGCAGAGATCATCTGTTTTGTGTGTGTGCGTGCACCTGCGTGCATGTGTGTGTGTGGTGCCTTGCACAATAGAGGCCTGGTGTGTATGTATTTCAGTAGTCCCTGGAGTCCCAGCACATACTTATCTGATGGTTTTAAATATTCTAATATTGAAAACCTTTCTCAAAAAGAAAAGCAAGTGTAAGTATGTTAAAATTTATTTTGTACAAGATTAAAGCTTGGACAAGCTTACTACTCAGACTTTAAAGTATGGTACTTTAAAAAACAAAAACAAAAAAAACCTGTGATAATTGGATTGTTTGGTATCAGTTTTGTCTGTAGGTGAGCTCCAGCTGAAATATGCTTAATTTAAAATTCAGACATCCTGTTTGTCTTAAGTTCAGATGTACTTTTTAACAGCCAGCACTGGAAACTCTGCCCTGGGTATTGTGGTCAAGTTCTGTTTTATTCTAACTTCTATATCGTCACCAGCAAGGATCTGTACTTGAATTGTATTGTATGAATTAAATTATTGGTGTATGAGGCAAAACAGAATCCAGTTCACTCACCCATTGTTGAATGGTGATAGAAAGAGGGGGAAAAGGTAGCAAATGTTACTTTTGTCAACAACAAGGAAGAGCTGGAACTCAATTGAGCTGATCTCTTAAGTAAGATCACTCCTGCACTCCCTCATCTGACCAGTCACCCTTTAAAACAGTTTCTACGGGAATGTTAAAGTTAGCTATGTGGACTAAAAGTGAGATGAAAACTTTCCATAGTTTAACTTTAAGAAGACATACAAACAATTTTTAATCTTAGAAACTAACTAATATAAACAAACAGTTCCTTATATTGTGCACTTGGTTTCTTGTGCTGCTATACCAGGTCATGCTGCTGTACTATTCTGATACGTTCTAACAGGTAGAAACACATGTCCGTGGCTGTAGCTAACATGAGCAAACCTTACGTTTAAAAACTGCTTGTGACATTTAGTTTAAATCCCCCCACATTCTCTTCCCGCTAACAGCAGAACTGGTGGTTTAGTTCTAGGAATAAACTGAAAAGTTTGGGTGTATTTGTGGGTGTATAGAAGTTCTTTAATTCATGTTACAAGAGTTGGAACGTTTTCAGTGATTCTGTATTTTGTCTAGTTTGTTTTCAAACTAGACAAAATCTGTTATCCTACAGATTTAAATTGCTGAAGCTATGAATTAAAATTATGTATGAATGTGTTTGGGTAGTTATTGGCTTGTGTCACAGTGAAAGTTTAAGAACTATTGTTAAAACTGAAACTGCAGTGGTTTTTTCCCCTCAAATGATTTATTTCACGCATTTAGACCTCTTGGAGTACTTTGAAAATCAAATTTTATAAAGTGTTTATTAATGAAAATGCCAGTTAAATATTTTACTCTGAATCTGTTCAATTTTTTTATTTGGCATAAATATTATTATGTATTTGTTATAAGCTCTATACCTGAACTTATTTGCGTATTTTATGGCTCATATAATTTGTCAGTTTCATTTCATAGCAGCCTCTTTTATTGACAGTGTTCTAGAACAGCACAAACTGACAAAAGAACAGTGGGAAGAAAGAATACAGAACTGGCATGAAGAACACAGAGGGATGTTAAGGTAATTATGCAGAAATTGTCCCTTGTAGCTTAAGTTTTGTGGGGGGGGCGTTATTTCAAATTATTTTGGTTTTGTTTAACACTCCCTCCTTTTTTGTTTTTCCCCCTATCCAGGTCAGACAGGAAGGATGGCCTAGTGGATAGGGCACTAGACTTGGGTGTGTGATGTTGGGCAAGTTAGTTATCTACCCTGTGCCTCCATTGCCCATCTGTAAAATGGATGTAATACTTCCCTAGCTCACAGTGGTGTTTGAGGATAAAATTTAATGATTGTGAGAAACTTGATACTATGGTGATGGCAGCTGTATAAGTACCCGGATAGAATTCCAGGTGAATTCCTCCAGAGGAATTAAACAAAATTATTAACTTGAAGTGTCAAATTTAGGCATTCTTTAGTTTCTCCACTCATGTACATCATTTCATTTGTCTTAGTTCCGCTATTTTCTCTCGTCAGGGAAGATTCTATGATGGAATACCTCAAGATTGCACAAGATCTGGAAATGTATGGAGTCAACTACTTTGAAATAAAGAATAAAAAGGGTACTGAATTGTGGCTAGGTGTTGATGCTTTGGGTCTGAATATTTATGAGCACGATGACAAGTAAGTTGTTTTTATTATGTGTATTATAATAATAGTGTCCCAACAGAGATTAGGACCCCGTTGTCCTAGGCAGTGTACATACATGTAATAAGAGACAATTTTGTCCCAAATATGTTGCAGACTAAATAACACGAGAAAGAAAGTTGGAAGAAAAGTTCGCTTGTGGTGGTTTTTGAATTCTTCTCAAATTAAAGGGGAATTTACTCCCATTTTGTGGGTTTCAATTTGGACTTCCACATTTTGAAGATGAGTGGCTTACAAAGTTTTCTTTGTATGGATGCTCTGTTTCCCACTCTTGGCTTCAGTGAGAGTAAGAACAATGACAATATCGTATTAGTATGGCAGAAGTGGAAGTACTCTTTTAAAATAGGAAGCATCTTATTTGTAATAGCTGCAATTAGAAGCACAGCTTATAGAACAAAGCTGCGCTGGTACAGAGTGTAATTTTTTTTATTCTTCAAAGAAAACTGTTAATAGAGTGAAACTTCTTGTTCTGTTTAGGAGGTCGGAAAAGCTTCCTGTCCACCCATTCCTCCTTTGTTCTCTTCCCCATCACTTCAGATATAGAAAGAATATATAATAAAGTAACTCTTAAGAATCACGATACTAGCAAACAAAGTCGTCATGAATTTTCTAACTTAAACATTGTGAGCTCAGCATCAGATAGCCAATACCATCTACATTCAAAATACATGCCTTCAAACTAATAAATGTAGTCCCTGAGAGTATCCCTGGCAAACCTGTATTGCCATTAGATGGCATTGTAGCTTCTAAGAGTTGGAGGAAATATTCATTTAGGGTGTTGAAATAGAAAGAAATACCTCTTTCTGATGTTCTGAAATACATCATTTGCTAACTGCTGCTAGTGTTTGTAATTGTGATACTGTAATATAAATGGAAAAGACTTCTAGTCCAATTGATAAAAATATTCATCATTGATGTAATGTAATGCACAACATGTTCCAACTATTTTTGGTAACAATTGTATCCGAAAGTTTAACTGAAAACAATGCAGGGGATGAAGTTTAAATTGAGTTATGGGAATCAGTGTAGCAACTCAAATTGCACAACTAACTTTAATCAAAATGCAAAATTACTTAAGGAAGGTGATTTAACTTCTGTCTTTGTTATAGTGATAGACTTTTGAGTGTTTTATTTTGTGAAAACAGTCACTCATATTATAAAAAGTGTACTTCTAATTGTTTATAAAGGGTGAATAAATTATTGATTTTTGTACCAGGCTTATAACACGAATAGTATGTGTTAAAGATTGAAGGATATGAGCACGTGAGTAGAAGGTGCTATAGTTAGTTATAAGGCAACTTTTGATTCCCTACACTGTATAACTATCTGTAACAATTAAACATTAATTAAAACATCTGTTAACTATTTATCATTCCTTCATTAACTGGTTGGTAATGTAACCATAACATATAAAGGGTGACTGAAAAAACAATACAAAGTTAATAAAGATGGATTTAAATATTTGGTGGAAATACGTATATTTGTGCCTTTGATTAAAAAATAGTTTTTTTGGTTTTGTTTTGTTTTTCGAAGGTTGACACCCAAGATTGGTTTCCCTTGGAGTGAAATCAGAAATATCTCATTTAACGACAAAAAGTTTGTCATAAAGCCAATTGACAAAAAGGCCCCTGTAAGTAAAGTCTGTGGGATATTTTTCTTTATGTATGAGGATTTTAAATACGATCTAACTTGCTCTGACACTTTTGCATAACCGATAGCCCTTTTCTGCTGTGTAAAATGGCACCAAGGGCCTCTCTTAATTACTTAGACATCTCAGTTGTGGAATAACTGGTAATCAAAAAGAAATGTTCATTTTAAAGTATAGAGAGAATATGCAATTTTTATCTTGTTCTTGTATTATCCACATTTTGGATGATTTTTGGATATTTTTCCACTAATACATTTACTAGTGCAGGTTGGACAGCTGCTGTACAATAAAGTTACATATCTGCTTTTTCCAAGTTTTCTTACAACTTTTTGCTGCTGTCCACCACTGCAGCATCTTCATTCTGAAGTATAGGTTGGGGCACAAAATGAAACTTCATGAATTAGCCAAAATATTAAAGTAAACAATAAATATTCTCCCACCATTTTCATAAAATTGATAGTTCTTTTAGTTGGTAGTCCTGTAGATCAGTGGTTCCCAAACTTCTTACTAAGATGACCCATGCACTGGTGTGTGTGTGTGTGTGTGTGTGTTTTCACCCAGGGTCCAAATTTGAGGGTTGAGGTTCCAAAATCATAGGCCAGCATTCTTCTCCTTGTCCCTATGAAGGGGCACCACAACCCTAATCCCAGCCCAGTGCAGAGGGGAGGCCCATGGGGTTTGAGTCAGAAAGCAGGCTCAACCCACACTCACTTCACAGTGGAGGGGTGGCTGGGCCAAATTGAGTGGCGCTGTGACCCTGTAGACCAGGTTGCAATGGCCGGAGCGGGGAGCTGAGCCCAGCCATGTAGGACAGGAGCTTCCATTGTGAGCTCAGCATCACATTGTGAGTGTGGAGTAGGATCACTTCCCCCTCATCCCCTGGGTCTCCTTTCCATGCCAGGCCCATGACTCATTTTACAATCCTTCCTTCAACTCACTTGTGGGGATCGGGAGACATCATTTGGGGAACACTGCTGTAGATTTCTGCCATTGCACAGGCCAGAGATAAAATGTCAAGACTGCGGTAAAATTATATTTAATCTTACAAATCCAAACATATAATGTATTGATTTTAGCTTAAATTCTAGATTTTTAGACTGTAAGAGCTGCACTTTAATTAAACTTAAAATATTTTGTTGCTAGGATTTTGTTTTTTATGCACCACGTCTGAGAATTAATAAGCGGATTTTGGCACTGTGCATGGGAAATCATGAACTGTACATGAGGAGGAGAAAGCCTGATACAATTGAAGTGCAACAGATGAAGGCCCAAGCTAGAGAGGAGAAACATCAGAAACAGTTGGAAAGGTATGACATTAACAATCTTCTGTGAACCAGAATAAAGTACATCTAAAGCATTTTGCAAGAACATGGCCATGGAATCACAAAGTACCTGGGGTTCCAGAAGGCAAAACTCTACCTGTCCACTTCTGAATATGTAAATTAGATCATGGATTGTTATGGGTCATCTGGCTTTAACAGAAAACCTTTGTCAAGTAGTGTTTCTATGGGTGCTTCACTCTCCGTGCGCTTGCACCTCAGATAGCAGATTTTAGGGTATGCTGAGGGCATGCCTGATTCTCCTGGGTTTAAAAGTTGCCTTTTGTGCTGAGAGGCTGTCTCAGTCAGTGTGTCCATTGTCTTGGGGAGTCATGTGTTCCCCAAAAGTGTAATTTCTGCCTGAAATTTAAAGAACCAGAAACCAGAAAGAACCAGAAACTTAAATTGTGTCTCCTTATGATGGAGGGTTCGCTTCAGCCAGTGGCCACCCCCCTCCCCCCTGTACAGTGGTCTTCGAACAGGTCAATCACTTAAACCTCCTCGATACAGCACGCTTCTAGAGCACTGAAGAGGAAATCTTTGAGATCCTCTCAAAAAGACTCTAGAAAGTGGTCTTCAAGTCTTCTGGATAGAGAATCCACCTCAAAGAGATGGTCTCAGATTCAGACACTCATTTTGGCACCTACTGATTTTCTGACGAGGCTGCAGGTTCATCAGGTACTGTGACCACCAGCAAGTGTAAGGTCTCTAAGGTTTCCAGCTCAGGAAGATCAGTGCCATCAGGTGATAGGAGTGGCAGAGAGAAGATGACCAGCTCTTCTAAATTGGTACTGACAGAGTCTGCTAGGACCTCAGTACCCAGCACTTCAGCTCCACAAAAGACCAGACTGACACCTAGTGGTCATTCATCGGAGAGCATGAGACCTTTGGTACTGTCGGTGCCTTCTACCACAGTTACCTCTGCCCAACTTGCCTCATCGGTACCGTACGCTCTTTGGTACTGCAAGAGTTTTGATTTTCTTGGGACTTGGTAGTAACAAACACTCAAATCTCCCCTGTTTGGCACCAACCCATTCTCAGTACCAATCACTTCTCATTCCCAGAGATTTGCCCATTACTGATGGAGTTTATGTCTATCTCTACCAAGTGAGGAGGAAGATGAGGAGGAGGAGGAGGAGGATGTGGACTTTTAATCATTTTCTCACATTTCTGGCTGGGGCTTTCCCTTCCATTATCAAGGAACTTGCTTTCCTGCGACCTCTAAGGTGTTGGATTATCCTCGTGAGAGATGCACTCCACCATGCTGGTATGGACACACTTAGGTGCCTGCACCCATGCCTTATGTACCACCTCAGTAGCCATACAGTGACCCTTGAACCCAAACAGCAATTCTCCAGGGCCCCTAGTTTTCCTTGCCAGGAGAAGAGCAGACAATTCCCCCCCAGCCTCTCTGTCTAAGGTTCCTGATCCACAAGAGGAGATCTTTGAGGGGCAGGAAGCAAGATTAGACAAAGAGATTGCCCCTACAACTAATATCTCTTCTTCCTCCTCAGATGAAACTGTCATGCCTTCTCCATCGTCCTTGGTTGATGATTTTAAGCAGTTTCAGGGCCTTTTTAAAAGGATAGTGGCCCCCTTGCAAATTCCACTGGTGGAGGTTAAAGAGTTCCACATAAATTACATGATATTCGGCATACTTCATCTGCCCGCATTGCACTACCTGTTTGTGAGGCCTTGTTAGACCCTGCAAAAATAATTGGGCATCCCCCAACCACAGTACCATCCACCCATAAGAGGGCAGACAAAAAATTGTGTTCCCTCCAAGGATCCTGAATTTTTATTTTTCGCACCCATCCCCCAACTCTCTTGTGGTTGATGCTGTGAATAAACATGGCTGACAACACCAGGCTAAATTGACACCGTATGATAAAGATTTAATACATCTTGATTTATTTGGCTGTAAGTCCTACACATCGGCTACCTTACAACTTAGGATTGCCCATTATCAAACCCTCATGGTGAAATACAGCCATACTAACCATTCAAAGTTAAATGCCTTTATTGAGCATCTTCCAACAAACCAGAAGAAGCAATTCCAGGTGATCATCACAGAGAGCCGACTGTGCTTTAGAGCCACCTTGTGCTCTCTGGAAATGTACACCCCTGCACAAAAAAGAAAGTTCAGTAGGTCCCAGGTGGCAGAGAGATCTGATCCCTCCCAGAATCATTATGAACCTGAAAATAAGGGACAATGGTTCCAGAAGAAGAAACCAACAGCTTCTCAGGCATCAACCTCACAACCCACAATTTCGAAACACCAGATTTGACTGATTAAAACATAAGAGCAGCCATACTGGGTCAGACCAATTGTCCATCTAGCCCAGTGTCCTGTCTTCTGACAGTGGCCGATGCCAGGTGCTTCAGAGGGAATGAACAGGACAGGTAATCATCAAGTTAGGGGAAACCCACGTTAGTGATAAGTAACTTTATTTGCAAGAGCTTCAGACAGTGGACCAAAAAGGAGAAGGGCATTTGTCTCCAAATGCTCCTTATGGAGTCAACCCTTGCACTAGCCTCAGAGCTGACCATATCGGACTCTGCTCATAGCACCGTGGCCTCGGTGCACACCATGCCACCAGCACCGGTCTCAGACCGGCGCCGATTCCCATCCTTGGTACTGGCTAAAAGGCAAAGAAAGGCTGGGAGGGGACATTCTCCTATGTCCCGTAAATGGAAGGAGAGAGCTGGAGGAAAGCAAAGACCCACACAGGGCAGCTCTTCCCCTCTGGAAAGAGGTTGGGCCCCGACTCCCACCGAGTGGTTGAGCCCACTCCAAGACCCTCCTCCCACCTCGGGGAGTAGCAGAGGCACTTCACACCTGGTGGTGCCATCCATACCTGAGGCCTTTCAGGCCGTTAAGGACATACTGTCTCTGCCGGTGCTGCCCATACTGGCCAGTGAGGTGCCCCGTTCCAGGGGTAAACCTGCATTGGGACCCTTTCAATGGTCCCCATCAGTGCAGCACTGCTCGCCGCCACAGGGGTTGCCCCCTCAGAACATGCCTGAACATCGCCACCAGCCCCCGGACATCGGTCGGCTTGCCTGCCAGAGTTCCGGCATCAGTCCCTCACAATGTTTTCACAAGGGTCCTCTTCGCTCAGCCATCTCCAACATCAGTAATAAGGAGGCATCTTTACTGGGATGGGGAGCTCATCTAGACACTAACACTGTTCAAGGCAGATGGCAGTCACCCAAGTCCACTCTCCACATCAACTTGTTGGAATTCAGAGCAGTCAGAAATGTCTGTATCCATTTCCTCCCACAGATTAGGGGCAAATACATAAAGATACCGATGGACAATGTGTCAATGCATATTTTTCATAAACCGCCAAGCGGGAGTGAGATCACCTTCCCTCTGTGCCAAAGCAGTGGGACTTTGGAATTGGTGCATACAAAACCAGATCAGCAGCTTACCTTTTGGGCATACAGTGGATGTCCTCAGCAGACATTTCTCACAAGATCACGAATGGGAGATAGATCCCACTATACTCCACCACATATTTCAATGTGGCATCCCACGGATAGACCTGTTTGCCAAGAAGTGGACAGTTGTGATTTTCAGCAGAGATAAAATCTTAACTTTGGCCATAACAGCACTAAACCCTTGAATGTAACTTGGTCAAGCCTTGACCCAGATTCTGAAGCTCTATTGTGTTAAGAGGCTTTCTATATTCCAGATTGCAATAATGTTATAACTGAGTTATGGCAACTTATTTGTAGGATAAACTGAATCTGAAACATTTAGTACTAAATTCTGCTCTTGCTTACACATCTTTGTGAACTGAGAATAAGTTCCATGACTTCAATTGAGTTTAACTGGTGTAAATGAAAGAATTGAGCCCTTTTGTACCCATGCGCAGCTGTGTAATATATTTCTTTTTTGTTTTTAGAGCACAATTAGAAAATGAGAAGAAAAAAAGGGAAATAGCGGAAAAGGAAAAGGAAAGAATAGAGCGTGAAAAAGAAGAATTAATGGAGCGCTTAAGACAAATTGAAGAACAGACAATGAAGGCCCAAAAAGGTAAACTCATTCATCATGTAATCCCTTTTATTTCAATCCTTGCAGAAGTGTTGAATAGTTTAATTCCATAATTTAGGATTGTTCATAAAAATTACAAAACGTAATGACATTGTTATTAATGGACATTTTTGTATACAGTTTTGATTTTAACATTCACTGACATTTGTAGTTCAAACACTGCAGCATTTTTTTAGAAGTTGAATTATATGCCACTTGAATTGTGTACTGTTGAATTGTTTAAAACAATGTATAATTTCACTTAAAATTATGTATAATTTTCTGTGTTCTTAGCTGCACATTTGTAGAATCTTTGTGTCATAGGTATATAGGGCAAGCTGCACTTCAGAACCCTTTTAGTTCCTCTCAAGGACACCCCTTTGGGGATAGGTTTCACTACCTTCACCCCACCTAGGTGCAACCATGCAGTCCTACCAGTGGTGAAAGTAACTTAAAGGACTTACGGGTACTCTGGAGTGCTGAGGAGGGGGAGGGGCCTCAACCAGAAGAGGCGTGGCCTCTACCAGAAGAGGTGGGGCCTTTAAATCCCAGGGTTTTTAAATCAGGATTTAAAGGGCCGGGGCTCCATCTGAAGCTGGGAGCCCGGGGCCCTTTAAATCACCCCCGGAGCTACCAGCTGCAGAGGCGGCTTAGAGCCCTGGGGTTTGGGCAGGGGTGAAAGTAATTTACATTTGTTACCCATATGGTCCAATCGCAAGCAACCCACCTCTCCTACATACTTCATGGATCCCTCCCATTGCATGACATAGATATAGAAAACAAAGCTACTACTGCTACCAGTTCTGTCTGTAATAACACTTTAATATTGGAATAAGCCTGAAAAAGTGAAAACTCACTGTCACATTTTTCTCCATGTCCTTCCTCCTCCTCCAGCCAGGCTGTGGACGGGGCTAGGCTCCGTGCTCCCCCCCACCCCCAGCACGCTGCAGCGGCTCCCCTCTAGCTTGCAGCAGGGAGCAGGGGGACTGGCTGAGGGAGAAGCCTGCCCAGGACACCTGCTGCCTGCATAAAAACAGTTTAAACTCAGCTGTTCCCTCCACGGTTCCGCCCACGGGGTTAGGAGCCTTTCTGGCATCCTTGTTAATTTCACTCTAAGTTGTTGGCGGTGTGGGAGGGTGGGTGTGTGTGTGTGTGTGTGTGTGACCACGGCAGGGGCAGTTCTTTTCTGCCCCCTGGATGAGGGGATCTCCGGTACTATAATTCACAAAAAATACAATAGGCATTTGGCTGCACAACTTAAATCCAGAGCTAATAAAAGCAGGTGGAAGGGGAAAACTCACTGTCACATTGGTTTCTCTTTCTCCTCCTCCAGCCAGGCTGCAGACGCGGTTAGGCTCCGCGTTCCTCCCCCATCCCCCCACTCAGCAGGGGCTGCTGCCGCTCCCCTCTAGCTTGCAGGCTAAGGGAGAAGCCTTCCCAGGATGCCTGCTGCCTGCATAAAAACAGTTTAAACTCAGCTATTCCCTCTGCGGTTCAGCCTGGGGGGATTAGGAGCCGTTTCTGACATCCTTGTTAATTTCACTCACAGTTGTTGGGAGGGTGGGGTGTGTGACGATGGCAGGGGCAGTTCTTTTCTGCCCCCTGGATGAGGTGATCTCCAAAAGTATAATACACAAAAAATACAATCAAAATCAGGAACCATTTCCAAGATCAAATCTATCCCGTTCCCTCTCCAGCAGAGGATCATGGTTGTGATGTCCAAACTGCTTGCAGATCCTCTTTGAAATGTTACTGTTTAAAATAAAAAAAGAAAACCATGGAGAACATGGTGGGAAGATGTGTCATGATGATCGGGGTATAGTTTGGGCAAAGCAATTTTGCTAAAGCAACTAAAGATTCACAGGGAAAGCAAAAAGCCCCAATAGACAAAACGACAAAGGGATTGGAGGGGAAAACTGGATATTCAGGGAAGTTTATTGTGCCTCCTTTGAAAGAAATAGTAGTTTTCATTTCACCCTCTTTATATATTGAATTGAACAGCTGAAATGTCCTTCAGACATAGGGCGCGATCTCAGTTCTCTTTTTGTTTTGTCGGTGTCCTGCGGAGTGCTGAGGATGATATTGAAAAAACTTTAAGTGTCTTGTATATTTCATGAAGGCTATTCCAGTTGTCTTTCATTCACCCCTGCCTTCCCCTACTACTAGCCACCCATTGGTGGTGCCCCCTGCACCCTTTTATGTGCCTGGAAGGGAGATTAAACAATCCTTGATATCTGACTTGCTAGGAAATAGGGAGGGTCCAGGGAAAGTGGGGCACTGGCAGACATGGTGCAGCGCAGCTCCTTGCCCCCCTGGCACACTCCCCATGGCTGGCTGGCTGTGGTTTTTGCCTTGGTTACTTACTCCTTTGGAGATCGCCTCATCCAGGGGGCGGAAAAGAACTGCCCCTGCCATTGTCACCCCCCTTTCCCCAACAACTGTGAGTGAAATTAACAAGGATGCCAGAAACCGCTCCTAATCCCCCAGGCTGAACCGCGGAGGGAACAGCTGAGTTTAAACTGTTTTTATGCAGGCAGCAGGCATACTGGGAAGGCTTCTCCCTCAGCCAGTCCCCCTGCTCCCTGCTGCAAGCTAGAGGGGAGCGGCTGCAGCCCCTGCTGAGTGGGGGGGATGCAGAGCCTTATCGCATCTGCAGCCTGGCTGGAGGAGGAGAGGGAGAGAAACAACAAACAAATGTGACAGTGAGTTTTCTCTTTCCAAACTTTTTATTAGGTCTGAGTTTAAGCTATTTGTTATGCAGCCAACAGAGATGAAAGTAAGCCAGCACTGAATGCTCCACCTTCTTGCCGGTACGCTACTGCACCTTTTCTTACCAGTACGCCATGCCGGCCCGTACTGGCTTACTTTCACCTCTGAGTCTTACTACTTTTAGACTGGTTCTCTGGGTTGCAGTCCCCTGTTTACTAACCATGTTAATCTGATAAACCCAATTGTATTTGGCAACTGTAAGCTCCTTTCCTCTGAGAGCCTGTGACAGCAGCTGATTAAAGTGACTCAAAACAGCTTAAGGAAACAAAGCATTATTTATGCACCCAAAGGTACCTAACACGTAAAGCAAAGGGATACAACAAACATCTGTACATCTTTTCCCTTACCTGAACGCTAACCTTTCATTGAAAACTTTAATAAGCTATATTCTGCCCAGCTACTCCATCTCTAAACTGGAAGAGACAGCCTGCTTGCTGCAGTTTGTCTCTCTTTCTTAGTGTCTCTGTCTTCTCTGGGCTGCAGCTGACAAGCTGCTCAGCCCCACAGTCTTTCCTAGGCCAGCATCTTTAAGGTTTTATCCTGACCTAGACTCAAGTCTGGGAAGAATAAACCCTACCAGCCTGGATGAAGCCTTATCTCACTGAATGAGCCATTTTTTAATACTTTGTTTTATTCTCATGGATAAAAGAGTGTGGCCGTTAGCCTTATTTTCTGCACATGATTCAAACCCTGCTCTGAAGACAGAATTATTAATTTTTTCATAGGCTTTTCTGTGAGGCTTACCACTACTGTATCTGTATGCTTCACAAACATTAATCTCCACAAGACCTGTTAGGTGGTGGTATTATCTCAGTTTTACAGGTGGGGAACTGAGGCAGAGAGAAAGTTAAGGTCAAATGTATGTACTAAATTTGGGTGTCCAATTTCAGATGCCTAGGACCTGATTTTTCAGAGTACTTACCATTACCTTTATATGCTGAAAGTGCAGCACCTATTGATTTCAGTTGCAGCTGAGAGTACTCAGTATTTTTGCAAATCATAACCCTAGCATCTCAGTTGGGGCACCCAGAAAATGAGGCACACAATTCACCACCATTTAAATAACTTAAAGTTTGGGTACTTATTGACTTTGTATCAAAGTTTATATTCTCTATATTTACATTTATCAGTACAAAAACCAGCTAACAGTGTCTTCTGTGAACCTTCCTTTGGACAGAGCTGGAAGAACAGACAAGAAAAGCTCTAGAACTGGATCAAGAACGAAAGCGAGCAAAAGAGGAAGCAGAGCGCCTGGAAAAAGACCGTCGAGCTGCAGAGGAGGCTAAAGCTGCTCTAGCCAAACAGGCCGCTGATCAGATGAAGAATCAGGAGCAGCTAGTAAGCAGTTGAAATCAAGCTACAGTTATTTCAACAAGTTGAAAATACAGCCTTTTTGGGTTTGACATTAATTACTTTTTTGTTGAAACAAACAGATACTCTTCTTTGATGGAACATAGGTACCTGTAAGTTACTTTGACCATTAGATTCTGGCTTTGATAAGCAGATTGATACCTTTTACATAAGTGGCAATCACAATAGTTTGACCTGTTCATTATTAATAATAAATTTAAAATGCCAACAAGTACATGGAATTGATACTGAAATATGTTACTCATAACATGTAGTGACATCCTTTGTAGGTTTTCCCATAGTCAATCTCCAGGAGACATTGAAGTCCTTTAGTGTCTGGTAACATGCTGTGCTCGATTGCTCATTATTGGACCATATTACACTTGTATTATTTAAAGAAATTGTACATTAAAATTTCAGGGTGAGGTTTTCAGGAGCATTCAATGTTGCTGAATTCTGCCGCCAGTGAAATCAACCATAAAATTCCTATTCACTTCTTTGGGAGCAGAGTTGGCCAGTGCTGAGTGCTTTTGAAAATCCCACCCAGAATGTAGAAGTATTTTTTCATAATAACTAAAATTACCTGTATAGGTGGCATACTCTGCTATCATAGAAATCATTGTTGAGAGGTTGCCAGAATATGGCTATCTCCCACTGTATTGCTACCCACAGCAAAAAATAAGATTTGGGGGCGGGGACAGAGAAGCCGTAGTATGCTTCCCTCACAGATATATCCTATATAGCCACTCTGAAACAAACCCTCCTCCTAATATTTCAGGTTCATCTGGTTGAGAACCAGAATGGCTTCCCTTAGTTTCTTTCACTGTAAGATGGCCAGTCATTTTCATCCCATTGGGAGGCTTAGCTTTCTGTTAAATGGAAAAAAATTAAGCTTAAGAAAATATTATGTTTGACTACAACTACGTAAGTTTTTTCCCTTTTCAATCACTTAAGGTAGAAAGTAAGAAAATGTAGTAGGTTGATTCCAGGCCCTGGTCTGTACGCACTATATTATAAAGGAACCATAGTTGTCCAGGGAGAATTCCTCCAGTGTAGGAGCAGCCCTACCCTGACCCCCTGCATCTGTAACAGATAGGGCTGAGAGTGAGAAGGAGGGTTACCATAGCACTAAGGGGGCTGGTCTTCACTATCAGGGGATTTAGATTTGATTTAGTTGGGCTTGGTCCTGCTTTGAGCAGAGGATTGGACTAGATGACCTCTTGAGGTCTCTTCCAACCCTAATCTTCTATGATTCTATGAGATCGGCGCTGCTGCAATTGATGCAGCAGGGGTCAATTTAGTGGGTCTAGTGAAGACCCACTAAATCGATGGCAGAGTGCTCTCTGGTCAACTCCGGTACTCCAGCTCCCCAAGAGGATTAAGGTAAGTCAACGGGAGAGCATCTCCTGTTGATGCAATGCAGTGAAGACACCGTGGTAAGTCGACCTAAGCTACGTTGACTCCAGCTACGTTATTCATGTAACTGGAGTACCATAACTTAGGTCAGCTTACCCCGGTAGTGAAGACAAACCCTGAGATTTTGGGCCGTGGTACCAGCATGTAGATAGCCCAGGTAAGGCTACTGTAAATGTCAGGAGCTCCTGGGGCTGTATCAGCCTCAGACAGCTCAGAATCTGGGACATACAAAGGTGACTTAAAGCCCTCTTCACTAGGCCATGCTTCCTGTGAAGTGCAGCATAGAATGTCTCCTAGCTCATCTATATTTTTTGTACTTTTTTAAAATAGTACTTTGTGATTGAGCTCCTAGTTAATTAATTCTTCTAGCCCAAAGCATAGCAAAGGCTTTGCCTCTTCCACTACAGAGCCAAAAATGGGTAGCAAATTAACCTTTCTACTTGTTTTTAGGCAGCAGAACTTGCTGAATTCACTGCCAAGATTGCACTTCTAGAGGAGGCCAAGAAGAAGAAGGAAGAGGAAGCCTCAGAATGGCAGCACAAAGTAATAAATTCTTATTGTGTATTAAATTGGGATTTTCAAAGCAAGGAGTTAGGTGTACAATTCCCATTGAAATTTAGTGAGGCTGGGTGCATGTCTGCCTTTGGCTCCTTTGAAAATCCCATCCCAAAAGACCTAGTCCTCCAACTTCTTCAAACCATACAAAATACCTATTTAATTAATTTCAGAATACTGAGTGATAAATCAATGTGGAGAAAAATACTCTCATCGGAACGCCTTTCTGCTCTGGCTTATATCCTCACAGGTTTCAGTCTATAAATGACTCTGCTAGTGTACAGAAGGAGTGGTTACCATATATGTAGACATTTAAACTATTTTCTTTTTAATTCTTGGATTATTTTTAAATCACTTTGAAGGTGAAACTATATAAATGCTAAGTAGCAGTATTATTTTTTAGGCTTTTGCAGCCCAAGAGGATTTGGAAAAGACCAAAGAAGAACTGAAGACTGTAATGTCTGCTCCTCCTCCTCCTCCACCACCACCACCTCCACCACCAGTTATTCCTCCAACAGAGAATGAGCATGATGAACATGATGAAAACAATGCTGAAGCTAGTGCAGAACTGTCTTCTGATGGTGTCATGAACCACAGAAGTGAGGAAGAACGGGTAACAGAGACACAGAAAAATGAACGTGTTAAGAAACAGCTCCAGGTAATGAAGGTTTGTGGTTGCATTAATGGTATAATTAAGCCTTCAGTTTTTCATTCCTTAATTGCTGAAAATCTTGTGTATTTAAACAGAACATTTAAGTGAAACTCTAATGTGTAGTTTCCTTCGCATATTTTATCACTTACTAGATTTGTAACTAAGCTGCACAAAACTGAGTAAATAAGACTTGGAGTAGACTAACATACTCTGTGTGTAGTTTAAAAAGTGCACATATAAATGTGATGCTGCACTACCACAAATATTTACAATCAGATATTAAAAATGTAAATTCACCTGTAGTACATGGTAATCCTTAAAACTTAATTCTTTAATTTCTGAACCCAAAAATTGTTGTACCGTACTAACTGGTGTTTTGTCCAGTGAGTATTATTTGGGTTTCTCAGCAGCAACTCACAGTATCTATAAATGTAAAAAGCAAAGTAAAAATATAAACCTGTTAGGACATAATTTATCTCCATTCAAACGGTTAGACTCTAGAAGGTAATGTTTCATTTTTGTCCGTTCTTTTTTTAAAAAAGTGATCTGTCATTGGACAATTTACTAATACAACATACGGGTACCATTTTTCTATGACGATACTAAAATGAATGTGAGCGCCTATTTTTTCTCAGTATTAGTATTTTACCAATAAACAATATTTTCTGAATTGTGTACATATCCTGGTCATGGTACTCAAGCAGAGAAGTAAATAGCTGCAACCTTTCAGTTAAGTAAAAACTAGAGTAAAGTCAAACCCTAGCTTCTCCTACCAGACTATGTTCCCTTGCTCTTATTAGAATTCTCCTCCTGGGATGCTAGAATGTGAAGAACCTTTGCCTCCAGGTTAGTTATCCCCTTAGTCTGCATGATGTATCTAACAGCTTCAGCACAGTCAGGTATTTTCACTTCTTTCTTGAGCATAGCAGGAAACATTCCTATGGTTGGAATTTAACAAATCCCTGTTCAAGACTGTAGGTCATATGTTGTCAGGAAATCCTTAGTCTTGGTGCCGAGTAGTGAGAGAGCTGAAACTCAAATATTTTATTCCCACAGACACTAAGTTCTGAGTTGGCCCAAGCCAGAGATGAAACCAAGAAAACACAAAATGATGTCCTCCATGCTGAGAATGTTAAAGCAGGTCGTGACAAGTACAAGACTCTTCGACAAATCCGACAAGGCAATACAAAGCAACGTATTGATGAGTTTGAGGCAATGTGAGAGCTGTTATTTTGCATATATGTTCTTCGTAAAGCTGAACCACCAACAGAGAAACAAGCAGGCCTTTGCAGATTTGAAGATTGCACCCCACTTTGCCAAAGCATTTATACCAGTTTGACTGTGGTGGTAAAAAGACAAATTTAGGGGAACCCATTCAACAATAAGGCAGTCTGTCATCTTTGGCTTTTTGTGGGGAAGAGAGAGGAATGGGGGCAGATGGTTTCCCTTGTCTTACATTTTATTTTCCATTTTCATAGTTCGTGCCACTTCTTCTCTTGAAGACTGGCACTTACTATATCATGGCTGTCAAGTGTGTATGTGTTACGAAAACACAGTCAGAAAGGACATTAGATCTGAACCTAAAACTGATGGATACTTATTTCAGTGTGATGCAGTTTGAAATTACATTTTCCCATGTTGCCACATTTCCTTAGGAGTTTGATATTGCTGACTTTTATCATTTTTTCACCAAGCTGAATTCTTCGGGTGTTTCAAGTCCTGTCATCATTGATGGTTTTCTTTGCCTACCTGTTCACAAAGGTCTAGATGGCAGGTCGTAGGTTCCAGCAGATATTTTAAAATGGAACCCTACCTGTGGACAGCAGTTGTCAGCAATTGGCCTAAATAAGTATTGCTTTTTCACTTTAGATATGTAGAAATGTTCTAATAAAGCAAAGCAAAGAAAAACAAAATACAAGAATCTTGTATCCTGTTTTTTTAATGATTATTTTAATTGCAATAAGAAAAACCTGGACCTTTCTGGCAAGGGAGCATATGAAAACATCAGTCCCAGGGAGGGGACAGTATCCTACCTCACTACTATATACATGATGACAGGTCCTTCAAACACCATGTAAACTTGAGTGTGTAAATTGACTTTCATCTTATGATGATACTATAGAAAGATAGGAATCTTTACTCTTAAGATTTTGTTTTACTTCAAGATGGATTTATAGTGCTAAATACTGCTTAACTGCCTTTTTGTTGAGTTAAATTATAAAATGATATGATGTACATTAAAACTGTAACCTGTCACTGGTATACTATCTTACAGGAGGGGTGTGGAATGTGTTTGTGTTTATGGGTTTCTCTGTACCAAATGAAAATTCCTATAATTGGGGGGGGAAAAGAGGCTTGTAGCTTCATTTCTCAGTGATGCCCGTGTGTAATTGTGTTGTATCTGATGTCTAATCATTGTCACTCGTTTGTCTCAAACTCTGGAAAAGGAGATTTAAACAAGATTTTTTTTTTTATTTTAGAGGGTCAAATAGTTCATAGAAAGCGAGTCTTTCTTTTAAGAGATTCTTTTACAACTGACATGGACTGCAGTTATTCTTCACTTTATAGTACCTTGGTTAGTGTCTAGTTGGAAAAAGCCCTGCTTTCTCTGAGGATGGTTCAGCAACCTTCCATTTGGTATTATGCACTCATAAATTTACACTTATCTATTAAAATATGCCATTTTATTAAACATTTTTTTCAGGCACAATAGGTTCAAGTTATTTATGAACAGTTCAGCTGAGCTTTTTTTTATTTTGCTCAGTTAAAGACACACTATGTGGGATGATATCATGAGAAGGGTATAAAGTTGATTTAATATATTTTGGGTTGTGGAGCTAAAAATAGCTGGCTAACCTTGAGAAGACTGGTGTGCAAATGTTGTGCACATGCTTCAAAACACAGGTTGGTGGAAGTTTATTGTTTCTACTTGCAGTGCATTGAAAGAACAGTTTGTGTATCTCAGGCTTCCTGCATTGAAGCATGAGCATTTGAATTTCCAAAGCATTAGAACCACCCGCCATAGCAGGTGAAATACTGTGCTTTCAATGGGTTTTATGGTTTTTCCTGAAATGTGTGCACTAACATTACTACATCAGTTTATCAGTGTTGATAAATACCAGTTAAATTTGCTGTTCATAAATCTACGATATATAGATTAGAATTAAAATGGATCTAATCCAGTTATAAAGCTGTGTGAATTTTTCTAAATAACCAGGAACAACGATTTGAAATGTGGATTTTCACAATGAACCAGAGTGGTTATTACCAATAGTTGGGAACACTTATTGATGCAGAAATATTATGAATGCATTTAATGAGTACTTGGTGAAGCAAATTTCAATATGCTTTCCCCTTAGCATCATGTTTTGTGTTGTACAATTAAGCTACAATTACATCTACTATTTTGGATAACATTAATTGGTTAACAATAAAGAGATACAGTTAATTTCTTTGAGGTCCACTGTTGTTATTTAATATATTTTACTCTGGCAAACTCATTGCAATAGCTTTTTTTTCAGAGCAGTGAATTTCTGGATCATCATCAGTCTTAACATTTCACATTGTAGTTAAAGTAAAATAAAAATGTTTTTAAATTAAATACCCAAAGAATAGTAGTCTGCTTCAGAAATTACTGCCTACAATTGGGAGGAAAAACTGGTGATTGCTGATTCAAGAGAGGATATGAATCATCAGAGTAAATTGGCTCTTTTGAGACAAGAAGATAATTTGGCCACATAAGAGCTGCATGGGTAATGTAAGAACTTTCAGTCACTGCCTGCACTGTACTTAGCTTCAGGCAAAGTAAAGTTTAGTTTAATTGGTCTTTGGTTTGTCTTTAACATTTTGATTATTTTTAATGTTTGTTAAAATGCCATATGTTATCTGGATAGTTCTTTCAAATACAGAGGTGCCTAAAGATGCTTTTTATTTATAAGCAACCTTGCCTTTTCTGCCCATCCTCTTCACTAATGTGGAGCACATGCACTGCTTCTGGCTTCTTCCACAAAAACGGCTTGACAAAGTAATCTGCTAAAGAATTTGCACATGAATCAGGCTTCCTCTCAGTTGACATACAGTTCAGTCTCACATTTCTCTTTGGCTTTGCATGGGCTCAAACACAGAGCCCTCCATTCTGTTAGTTATGTCAGAGTTGTTAAAATAAATGAAAGGACATATAATACACCTTATATGCTTTTGGATTTCTACCATGCACGTAGATTGATTTTTTTTGTCCTTTTCTCCTAACTCGAGCCCTTTCTGATGAAATGTTGGATTCCAAAAGCCCCATTTTCAGAGTACTCGTGCATAGGTATGCCAACTTCAGAGAATATTTTGGTTGAATTGGGAGGTAAATGCTGTGAAGGTATTTTTTTCATGGGGAGGAGAGAACAGGAGGCTAGAAACATTCCCATACTCCCTGTACACTGTACATGCCAACTTGCTAATGTGCCGGGGGGTGCTTCCCTCCAACTGCGCCCCAGTCCCTGCCTCCACTCAACCTCTTCCCCCAAGACCTCACCCCTGCCCTGCCTCTTCCCACCCCTGATCTGCTCCCTCCCACGAGTGCCCTTCCCTGCCCCAGTGTCTCCTGAACGCTGCAAAACAGCTGTTCCATGGTGGGCGGGAGGCACGGGGTGTGTGTGGGGGGGGGGTGTTGTGCACCATCTTCCCCCCCCCCATGGGTGCTCCACCCACAGAGTTGGGGCCTATGCTGTGTACCAAGTTAATTTACTTAATATGGACTTAATAGATCCACAGTTTGGTGGAGAGGGAAATTCAGCTATTCAGAAGTATTCTCCCCTTCATAGTTATATTTCCAAAACATAACTTTTCTCTTGTTGACAGGTTCTCCAGATTCACATTCATGCATTTTTATTCATTTTATCCAAAATGGAATTACGGCAGAAATCCAAGACCATATCATTCTATAGCTCATGTCTCTGCATGTTTAGGCCCCAGTTCGGAAAAGCACTTGAGCATTGTGCTGAAGTAAGTTCCCGTTTCAGGAAAATGCTTAGATGCGTTCCGCATAGGGATGGTATCCTGAAACAGCAGCTTAAAAGCAGGTTTCTCCTCATTCTCAATGTATGGTTTCCAGAGCAATTTAAAATAACTTGCTCAAACCCATCCATGAAGGAGAGAAAACTGTTTCCTGATTCTTAATGTCTTGTCTCAAAGTAATTGAAAGCTTCTAAGGAGAAACTCCTCTATTTTCTAAAAATCATATTTAAAGTATTGGACTTAAAATCAACAAAATTATCAGTAAAACCTGTTTTCTAAAGGAAAATTACTAGGAAAAATTTTTCCACATCTATTCAGATTTGGAGAAGCTAAATACCTGGTCTCTAAGTGTCAAAGAAGTGCGGCTGTAAGATGCCCTCTAATGAAAGAGTGTGCCAAGCCTTGGTTCCTCAAATGGAGCAGGTAGTCCAGGATAGCCTGTATGGAAGAACACAAGAGAGAGATGCCACGTCCGGACGCCCAGTAGGAAAATCTTGTCCACTTGGCCAGGTAAGTCAGTCTAGTTGAGGGCTTCCTACTCCCCAGGAGGACATCCTGGACTCCTTCCTAACAGGTCTATTCCTCTGGGTTCAGCCACACAGCATCCACACCATGACGTGAGGGGACCCAAGGTTGGGGTGTAAAAGCCAATTGTGGTCCTGTGAAAGCAGGTCTGGTTGGTTGGGCAGGGGCCAGGGAGGGGACACTGACAAGTTCATGAGCATGCCAAACCAGTGCTGATGAGACCACGGCCAGGGCGATCACAACAACCTGTGCTTTGTCAATCTTGATCTTTGCCAGGCCCCTGCTGATGAGTGGAATCGGACGGAATGCATACAACAGGCTCCCTGACCACCCTAGGAAGAAGGCATCGGAGAGGAACCCTTGCTCAGACCATGCCGAGACCAAAACCAGTGGCATTTCCTGTTCTGTCTGGTAGTGAAAAGGTGCACTTGAGGAGTTCCCCACCTTTGGAAGATCATGTAGGCTACCTCTGGATGGAGCAACCACTTGTGGTGAGAGGAGAAGTCCACGCTGAGCTGGTCCACAAGCGTATTCTTGACACCAGGAAGGTGACCAGCTTCCAGATGGATTTCATGACTGATGCAGAAGTCCCATAGATGGAGCACTTCCTGACAGAGAGCCGACGAGCGCGCTCCCCCTTGCCTGTTGATGTAGAACACCGAGGCTGTATTGTCCATTAGGACTCGTACCACCTTGTCCAGGTGGGGCGGGAAGATTCCAGACACCAGCCAGAGGGAGGGATAGCTCAGTGGTTTGAGCATTGGCCTGCTAAACCCAGGGTTGTGAGTTCAATCCTTGAGGGGGCCACTTAGAGATCTGGGGCAAAAATTGGTCCTGCTAGTGAAGGCAGGGGGCTGGACTCGATGACCTTTCAAGGTCCCTTCCAGTTCTAGGAGATTGGTATATCTCCTATTACCTTTTATTACCTTTAGAGCTCTTTGACATTTATGTGCAACTTTGCCTCCTCCAGGGACCACATCCCCTGAGTCTGGAGGTCACCAAGATGTGCACCTCAGCCAAGGTCCGAGGCGTCCAACACCAACTCAATGGAGTGAAGGGGGTTGTTGAACAGAACCCCCTCCAAGACTGTCCTGCAGTCGGTCCACCATCGCAGCGAGGTGAGCATCACCTGGGGAATGGTAACAGTCTTTTCCAGGGGGTCTCAGGACTGGGAATAGACTATCCCCAGCCATTGTTGCAGGGGCCACATCCAGAGCCTGGCATGGCAGACCACGTAAGTGCTGTGACCCAGCAGGTGCAGACAGACCCTCGCTGCAGTCAAAGGGAACGTGAAGACTTCTGCAATGAGGTTTGTCCTGTGCGAGGAGACTCTCATGAAAGGGGTCCCTGAAGAGGAACGGGGAAGGTGGATGGGGGGCGGGGGGGTTAGAAAGGAATTGGAGGATATAACCCTTCTCCCCTGTGCTGAGGACCCATTGGTCTGAGGTTATAGCGATCCAAGCAGGGAGGAAAAGGGAAAGGTGGTTGGAGAACACTAGGACAGATGGATCTGGGGGATAGTCTGGTAGGTTGCCCTCGGGTGCACCCTCAAAATAACCGTTTGGCAGGTGGCTCAAGTGGTCCTGGTCCTGCTGAGGCTGGCTCCCCTGGCCCTGTGGCTGCTGCAGTTTGAACTTTTCCCCTGGGTCCTCCTTGAGCACTGGAGGGAGATGGGATACTGAGGCCACTGGCCTCTCCAAGGCTCCCAGTACCGACTGGACAGCCTGTGAAGGTTGAGCGAACCCCCAAGGGTTCCATGGGTACCATGGCGCTGGCTACTGCACCTGGGACCATGGGACAAGTTTCAGTGCTGATGATGTAGGCTGCACCAGGGGTACTGGGGCTTGTCCCACAGTCAGGGAACCTTGCTCCATGCCAGAGGTATAAATGGAGTAGTCAATACCGGGCGACCAGGATCAGGCAGAGCGGTGGCACTTGTCCGATGGGTGCTGGTCACTGTGTCCCGAAGCCAACCTGTCCGAGCAAGACTGGCGTCTTTGTCGGGATCTTGGGGACCGATGGCGTTGGGCAGATCTGCATCAGACACCCAGTGATCCACACCTCACACCACTTAAATGGTACCGGGACATCAAACTGGAGCTGGAGCTAATACAGGCCAGTTGCTGGGAGGATCTTCCTGAGTAGGGCAACCTACTGCTAGGAAACAGGCGATGATGGTCCAGCAATCTGCAATCCCTGATCCTCAATTGGTACTGGGCTGTTGGAGACAGTCAGGGCTGGTCCTTGAGTTCTTGTCAGGTGGCGCGTGCCTCAGAGGGTCTACGCCAATCTACCGGCGAGGTACGCCTTGAGTCACTCTATCAGTGCTTCTGGTATGGAGACCAAAGAGGGCTCCGCTGAGCCTACCTCTCCAGTCCCCAAGGTGTGAGGCCTCCGGGCAGGTGAGCGATGGTGGGAGGTCCCTCTTGATGGGGAATGGTGCCACTGAGACGGGGACACACGCATAGATCCCAACACAGATTTTCCCTGAGATCGGGGTACCGCTGGAGCTGGTGTGGGAAGCACTGAGAGCATCAGGATCTCCTGAGCTGCTTGAAGGGCTTCCGGCATCAATGGCACCTGAAGCTGGCCGGGGCCTGCACTGCTATCCAGAGTCACAGGCGAAGTATGGGATGGGCTGCAAAGCTCAACTTGAGCTGGGGCCAGACTTTCTGAGGAGGATGTTGAGCTCCCTGACACGGGTTGTGGCTCATCCCCAGCCCTCTCCTTCCCTGTACGAGTGGTAGGAGATCTTCCCCTCAGTCTTTTTCGGCTTCTTGACCGGAGCCACGGAGGGAGACGGGTGCTGGGTTGTGGACAATGCTAAGGGAGCATTGTGCACAGAGGCCACAGTGCTTGGTGTGGAGTTGGACTACTGCTCTGGTGCCGAAGTGAGTTCCGACTCCATTAGGAGCACTCTTAGACGGATATCACACTCCTTCATCCTAGGTTTAAAGGACTTGCAGATACGGCACTTGTCACTTATGTGCCCTTCACCTAAGCACCTTAGGCATCTGGTATGTGGATCGCTGACCAGCATAGGCCATTTACAACAGTCGCAGGCCTTAAAGCCTGGGGGCCGGGGCATGCCCAGTCCCCCGGCTGAGTCCTGTTCAGGACTAATGAAGAGTTTGAGAACTATTATGAAGGGTCACTAAGAAACTACTAACTGTATACAACTATATTACAGGTTTTCAAAGTTCGTAAGAACAGAGAAGGAATCAACGCTAGCCGTAGCAGCAGATGTTCCAGCACTGTCACTGGCAGCAAGAAGGAACTGAGGGTGGGAGGAGCCAGTGGCGTCCCTTATACCGTGCCATGCAGGCGCCACTCCAGAGGGTGCCAGAGCCAGGGATGCATGTGGGAGCACACACACCTAATATGGAATGGACATGAGCAAACACTCGAAGAACCACCACAGCTTTTTCTGTATATAGCACTTAAATATGCTAGCCTAAAAAGAAACGACATTTGCAGTCTGAAAGAGCACTGGCTGTGATTGAATGTTCTGCAGAACCCTTCTTCACTCAGTGTGTCAGCTCTGGTTATTATGGATGGTCCAGCTCACAGTGCACTTTCAAATAACTTTTTGAAAAAAGAATTTTAACAGTCTTTCCCACACTAATCTCAAGCATCATTCGCCTGGCCTGTATTAAGAGATCACAGCATTTTACAACAAGCACGCAGCTTGTTTTTAAATCACTATTTTACAACACTTTAGTCTTTGCTGGCCAGCTAACCCTCAGACCCTCAAAAAACATATTACCTGCAATAGAGCAGGACTAGGCCCCAGGTTTAGAACTGCTGTTTAAATGGAGTTAAGTTTAATTTTCAAACAGAGTTCAAAACTCACCGTAGACAAGGCCTGAATGTTAGGAATTTTTGTTCCAAGGATCACTAATTTCATAAGTCACTCTTTTCTGCTGTTGCCCTATTTGCCTTACATTTTAAGAATGAAGTTCAACCAGATATAATTCAGGAAGGTGTTATTACTTTAAAATATCTAATGGGTATGATGTATAGACCTTTCACAAATAAGGCTCTGCCATGCAGCTATAATGATCGTGCTTTTAGCTTAGTGTGTTTCTGTGCTAATTTTATTATTGTTAAATCTGCTTTGTTTTTCTGTGTCTTTTTGTGGAGGTTACAAAAATACAATCTCTTACAGCCCTTAGGATAGGACCATATTAAGGACCAGCAGAAGACCCTGGGGTCTCCTAAGGCCTGCCTTTGTGCTTCTGTAAATCTGGACAATTTCAGTACTTTAAATCCGGTGCTAACTGGTCCAGTAAGACCTTTCTAGAAGGACTCAGTTGCTGTCAGAACAATTCTTAACATTGATGATTGGGTTCCCTGACATGTGGGTTTTTTTTTTTAAAGTTTTCCTTCATTGTCTTTTGCCAGGAGAGAATTAGCCTTTAGATATACTTCACGTGCTGTTCTCCCTATGGCACAGGAATCAAAACTATTTCAACTGGTACATGAAATGGAGCATTGCACAATAGGCAAGGGAATTGTCCAACGACAATTCATGGGTCTCTCAGATTCTGACCACATCTTTTCTGCGTGAAGCCCAGCACTACATCCAGCCGGGTAAGATAAAATAATTGTGCATGCCTTTAAAGGTATATTCATTTTTTACACAGTTTTTAATAAGCCTTGATGATATAAATGACACCCTATCAATTGATAATTTTATGTATAAAAATTAATGTGTCTATTTCCAGTGTTAGGAATCATTGCTACATCCCTTTTTAGTATGGAGTTAAAATGGGCATACTGTGTATACATACCGCAGTAAAAAGTGGGCTGTGCACAAGTGTCTGAATAAATATGTTCTAGCATTAATAAGAATCCCTTTACTGTTACTCTTTTTTACATATAAATGTGCCAATTCATATGAGAATTTTAATTCACACCAATGAATAATAATATATGATTCCAAGCCAGAATGGGGATTGCCTAATGCATGCCTTCTGCTGTGATCTCACAGTTATGCAGGACTGGGAGTGGTGAAACGTGCAGGCTATAAAGAAAACACAGAAGCTGGTGAATGAATGGATGGGTTCCTTCTGAGTCAGCACTGAACTAATACTCCATATGATGTCAGACCCAGATCCTGCAAACACACGTGTTAGTCATACTGAACTCAGTGAGAATACTCTCATGCTTAAAGTTAAGCATGTGCACAGGCATTTGCAGGATTGTGATGTTAGTCACAATAATTGGGATGAGCGACAGAGAATGGGGGAAAATGATTTTCACTTAACCATGGAACTAGTGTTACAGGAGTGCTCTGTAGCTGTATATATGTAAACAGTTCCTAGATAAGGTGCCAGTAGATGATGCTCAGAAATATGTAGCATAATTCCTGGGTTTTGTAGAATCAATAAAACTTCTTGTTGTGCATTGCACATGGCTGCCTCTTTGCAGCTATTTACATAATGTCTGCACAGTTAACAAAATTGTTTTACTTGCAAATCACTGCAAAAAGTTTTCAATAGCAAAGAATCCAGGTTTGTGTGGGATGGAAGTAAGTTTGGGTTTGAAATGGGGAATAACTGAGACCTAAGAGAGCAAGTTGCCTTTTAATTCTTGTGGAAACCTTAATCAAAAGTGACGAGTAAAAGATTCACATTCAAATCTCTTCCTAATAATTGTCTTCAGCCCTTAGCTCTTCATTTCTAGTATGCCACATTACTCCCAACTTCCCTGCGTTCTTAATCCAAGGGACTCTGTGTTGGTAATCAGCTATAACTGCAGAATTCTTCTAAATATGATACCTGATACTCTTCAGTCTGGAAATTGGTACTATGAAGGGCTTGTCTACACAGGAATATCCAGAAAAACTAATCCAAATTAACTAAAGGTGTGAATTTGAAGTGGATTAGCTAAATCGCATTAAATCCCTGAGTAGATTCTGTTGTTCAAAATTGAAGTGGCCTTAATTAGGTTTAGCTTAATTCACTTTTACTTTCCTCCCTGTGGGCGCCGGAAGTGTGTGTTTGCATGCAGGTACATTCCTGCCCGTGTGCACAGGAACTATGGCTGGGTGGAGCAAGTGGGGGCAAGAGGATAATGCACAAATATCTATCTAGGAATGATAGACGGTAATATCAACCTGTCTCAAAAGATGTGAAATCCTATCAAGCCTATGCTTTCTGCAGCCCAGCAACTCTCACAGTTCTGCTAGGTATGAGCTCAGGGCTGTCCCTAGGCATATGCAGCATATGCGGGTATGTAGGGCACCGGAAACCTTGGGGCACCATTTCCCCTTGCTGATCATGGCTGGAATCCTCTCTTCTCCATCCCCTCCCCTGTGCTGGGCCGGCGGGGTTCTCCCTGCCCCCTTCCCCTCCCTCCTCCCTCGGCTGGCCTGCTGAGGGCCCCAGCCACAGAAGCCCAGAGTGGTGGCCCAGCCCACCGCTGCCCAGAGCGGAGTCCCTCCCTGGACCTTGCCTGCCTGCGCTGCTCGGTCTCTGGTGGGGGTCAGGCCAGGAGGAGCGAAACTTCCATGTGAGTTGGGGGGGACTTAACGTGACAGTGCGCGCTCGCTCTCTCTCTCACACACCCACACAGAGAGAGGGAGAGAGAGCGCCTGGCTCTCACGAGTCACAGTCCCCCAATATAGATTGTCAGTGGTGATTCTCTTTGCTCCTGACTTTTCCTTTGTCCCCACCCCTCTTTTTTTGGGGCAGGGTAGTTCTCTCCGCTGGGACCAAGTATTTAGCAGCACATAGCTGAAGGCACCTAGAGTCACTGCTGCAACACCTCCGTAATGGGCTCCTTTGCCCCATTTAGGGATGACAGAACAGGTGTGCGAGCATCGGGCTAAGCATAAAAGATGCTCCATCTGTGAGGCAGCATGAACAGGCTCTACAGAGGACAAACTATGTCCTGCCTGTTCTCAGTCAGCTGACCCTTGCACTGCTAGGGCATGGAGCTTTAACTCAGACAAACATGTGGGGGCCTCCAGCCCCCAAAGAAGCCATGACTCCTCCACAGAAAAAACTCAACCAGGAGACCTAGAGAAGGACACAGAGAGACTGCATGGCCAAAAAGGACTACATTCAGCCAGCCCGGGGAGTAAGTCCTGGGGCAATTTAGAACTCCAAGGATAAGGCCCTGCCCTCCCGCCCCAAGTCCTGAAATGGGTCCTAAGTGCCCTGGGGAGAGAAGCAGGGTCCCATTCAGTCCCCCTTCCTCCAAGGTTGAGCCAGGAAATTCTGGCAGCGTCCCTCTCCCCTAACTTGGAGGGGAGTGGGAGCCTACAGGAGAGGACTCAGAGGGAGACATTTCTAGAAGACTCAAGGTCCTATGAAAAACAAGCTGCGAAAGATCCTTGTCAGGGCATAGCTGGGCAATTGTTTCTTCACAGTGTGACACACACACACACACCCCTGAATCAAAAAGGGGGATAAAACAAAATTACAAAAAACCCAACATGCATTTGTCCTCTGACTCAGACACCTCCTCCTCCACCATGGAAGGAGAGAAATCAGTCTCTGATTCGACCCATGACACCGGTGCAGCGATGGCATAGCAACAGGGACAGTGACCTGCTCAATGGCTGTACTGGAATCTGTACCCATTATGCTTGTACTGTATCCGCACCATTCATCTCTGGCCACTTCGGACAAACCATCCCTGGTGCCACCAGCACTGGAGTCGGAACATGGTACCGAATCCGGCGCAGGGCCAGCACAGCAGGCTCCAACACCTAAGGAGCCATCCCCTGAGAGGGAAGGGGAAGCCACTCCTCCCCTCTGTGGTGCAGTTGTCATAATCATCTCCAGATGAAGCAGTTGCAGGCCCCTCCCAAATTGACAGTCTCCCCAACGACTTCAAGGAGCACCAGGCCCTCCTTAAAAGAGTGGCTACCAGTTTGAACTTGGAGATTGACGAGTTGCCTGTCCACACAGAGGTCCTTAAAATTGCAAAACTGCTGTGGCAAATGCCCTCTTCCATTCTGCCTACTTCTAAGAAGGCAGAAAAGTAGTACTACATCCTAGCAAAAGGATTTGAATATTTGTAGATGCACCCTCCAGCGGGGGCCTTTGGTCATGTCCACTGTCAATGAGAGGAACAGGAAGGGACAGGTGATTGGCACGCCAAAAAACTAAGATGCCAAGAGACTGGACTTGTTTGGCAGGAGAAGTTATGCAATGGACAGCCTACAACTTTGGGGGTCTAACCACCAGGCTCTGTTTGGCAGGTACAGTTTTGAACTTGCTGATGGAGTCCCACAGGTTAAGGAGGCTCTCCCACAGGACTGAGCCCAGGAGCTTGCCGCTTTAGTAGAGGAAGGCAGAGCAGTAGCAAAAGGTGCTTTCCAGATGGCCTGGGACGCTAAGGACTCGGCGGCCAGGGTGGTCACCTCCGTGCTGGTGATGAGGCGCAGCTCCTGGTTACAGTCCTCCGTGTTGTCACAGGAGATGCAGAGCACTATTCAGGACCTCTGTGACTGGGGTCCCAATGGAGGCCAACTATGGTCACTCAATTAGGGTGAATGGCAAAGAATGGGGCAGACAATCCCCATAAAGTTGGTGGATATTCCAGTACTTAGATTTACCAAAACAGCTTCTTTATTACCTCACTGGTTACTCAGAAGTCCAAGCACCACAATTCCCTTAAAGTGATGCAGCCTCAGGCCTCCATCCAGCTACCTAAGTCAAATATGATGATGATTCCTGAAAATCTTACTTCATCATATAAAATAAAAGGGTTTACCAGTCCTAAAGGATCGGCCCATTGGGTGCTCAACATACCATCTTTGGACTACACCCTGAAGTTCTTTCTGGATCACTGCCTGCATTTGTGTCTGATACAATTGGGCAAAGGTGACCCCTCTGGTGATCATGACTAAGGTTATGATTAGGTATTTTTAGTAAAAGTCATGGACAGGCCACAGGCAGTAAACAAAAAAAATAAAATTAAGTTAAATGGAGATATACCTATCTTCTAGAACTGGAAGGGACCTTGAAAGGTCATTGAGTCCAGCCCCCTGATTTCACTAGCAGGACCAAGTACTGATTTTTGCCCCAGATTCTTAAGTGGCTCCCTCAAGGATTGAACTCGCAACCCTGGGTTTAGCAGGCCAATGCTCAAACCACTGAGCTATCCCTCCCCCCAGGACTTGTCCCATATACCCCTGACTAAAACTTGCGCAGGGGGCTGCGGATGCTGGGGGAGGTGGCCCGGAACTGCGCTGGTGCCAGGGAATTGGGGCGGGCCATGGTGTATGGCCTGGGACCTCCACTGCTGCAGGGGATGGGGAGGCAGTTGGCAGGGGCTCCCTACCTGGCTCTGCATGTCCCTGGAGCTCCTAGGTGCCAGTAGAGCCAGGGGACTCCACATGCAGCTCCTGCCACAAGCACCGGCTGCGCAGCTACCATTGGCTGGGAACTGCAGCCAATGGGATCTGCTGGGGCGGGGCCTGTGGGCACAGGCAGCACACAGAGCCCCATGGCCCCTCTGCCTAGGAGCTGCAGGGCCATGCCAGTGGGAGCTGGGGAGCCTCCCCGCCCTGAGGTAAATGCCCCCTGCCCCTAACCCTGAGCCCCTTCCCACACACCCAAACTGCTACTGCTGGCCACAGCAGCAGTCCCAGAAAGACTCGCAGCCTTAATCATGCATTTGACAAGGCACAATTCTCTTCGGCAGCTTTCCAGTGCCTAGCCATTACATCTGGAGGGCTGCTATCTGATCGTCTGTCCACATGTTCATATCCCATTATGTGCTTACCCAGCAGGTCCAGGACAATGCTGGCATCGGTAGAGTAGTGCTGCAAGCTAAGGCCATAAACTCCAAGCCCACCTCCATGGATACTGCTCATGAGTCACCCAGAAAGGAACTGACATGAGCAAGCACTCGAAGAATTAAAAATGGTTACCTGCCTTTCATAACTCTTGTTCTGTGAGATGTGTTGCTCATGTCCATTCCATTACCCGCCCTCCTGCCCCTCTGTCAGAGTTGCCGGCAAGAAGGAACTGAGAGGGTGTAGGGCAGTGGTGCCTAATGTGCCAGTGCATGGATGTGGCACTCCAGAGGGCACCATATTCTACCCTACGGATACCGCTAAGGCCGAAATCTCTGACTGTGCACATGGGCGCACCCACCCCCCCCCAGAATGGAACAGACATGAGCAACACACCTTGAAGAACAACAGTTCTGTTTTTTTCTTCTTTCCATGCCCCACAGGAGATGGTCAGTCCTCGCTTCAATCTGTCCAGAGAAATTTTCCATTCTGCTCTGTATCCATTTTGCATCCGCCCAAATGCCAGACTTTGATCGAAGTGCTTGTGTACTAGATTCACAGATGGAAGCAGCCATTCCCACAAGCTGTTTACTGTTTGAAAAAAATACTGAGAGTAAAAAACAAAAACACAGCAACAATGGTAATAGAAAGCTTTTATGCAAATAGGGTTTGTTGAGTACAACTGCAAAGTGCAATTAAATGTATTATCTGCTGTTAGGCTGTTTTAGCTGAAGTGTGCTGTCTGTCGTCAGTATTTATTAACTCCTCTGTTCGGATGCAAGGAAGATACAGTACAATACATTCCAATAGCTTGACTTATAAAAGAGTCCTCAGCTATTGATTTGAAAGTAATAATAAACAACTAAGACTTTGTGCCCTTTTGTTACTGCTGATGTGTAAGATGGCAGCTTTGGCTTCCAATAATTCAGTTTTAACTTCAGTAACACAGGGATTGCCAGACTGGCTCATCTAGTCCAGTATCCTATTACAGACAGCAGCTTAGGACTGGATGCTCCAGAAGGTGTGGGAAACCCCGCAGCAAGGCCACCCAGAGTGGGGGGGGGGGGCAAGTGGGGCAATTTGCCCCAGGCCCCGTGAACCCCGGCCCAGCGCCAGTACAGGTCTTCAGCTGGCACTCCGGCAGCAGCGGGCTCTTCAGTGCTGCCGAAGACATGGAGCGACTGAAGGGTCCCATGCCACCGAAGACCCGGACCGCCGCCGGGTGAGTACAAGTGCCACAGCTCCCCCGCTTTGCCCCAGGCCCCCTGAATCCTCTGGCTGGCCCTGCCCTGCAGTGGTGACGGCACAACCTGCTCCCAGGCAATTTCTTCCTAACCTTCAAGAGTTAGAATATGCCTTAAGCCCTGAAGCACAAGTATTTTAGATCCCTTCCAGGATGCGGTGGGTGAAATCCTGATCCCACTGGAATCAATAGGAGTTTTGCCATTGACAGGATTTCACTCTTGGTTTTTTTTTTTTTTTAACTATGCACTATTATAGCAAAGTAGTAATTAAAAACATTGGCAGGACCTGTTCAAACCTCACTGTAAGGTAATTTTATAGTGCAAGAATATGGGGAAATGCTCTACCACAGTGAAACAGAGCCCACAGGGAGCTCAAGCATAAGTCTGCCAATTCCTAAATCAGCAAGGTTTGGTCTTTAAGGTACAAAGCCAGTATCTTTTTATGGAGTGTTCATCTAGTCACTTTCACCCTATCAGTATTGACCTTCCATTGTCTTCCCTTTAACTGGGTTCTAAAAGTGAGAGTCCAAACTCAGGGCCACTGAAGTTAATGGGAGTCTCCCCTAACTTCAGTAGATGCTGGATCAGGCCTCCTGCTCCACACTATAGATAGCACTGTGACCACAGTCAGAATCACGGATGCCAACTCCCTGGAGCTCTGGACCTCAAGCACCCACCAGCCACAGTTTGGTCTGGCCACCGCTGAGCTGTTTGGCAGGGCCCCAGGGCTGGCAGGAAGCGCTCAGAGAACGGGGAGCGGAGAAGAGCTAGTGGCAGGATGACACGTGGGGGGAGGAGTGAGCCACAGAGCAGGGGTGGAACACCCCCTGGGAAAATGGAAAGTCACCGCCTTTGGTCAGAATCACCACAATCTAATCTGGATTCAAACAATGGCAATTTGTGGCTAGCCAAGGCTATATAGCCACACAGTGACACAGGTTGTAATAGAAAAAGCTAGTGCAGAGGCAACCAAGCAGCTTTCATTTGGCTAGTTCAGTAATTTCAGAGCTCAGCCAAACGCGTACTTTCCCTCTAAATGTGAAAGATAATAGCATAAACCTACACATTTTTCAATTTCTCTGATTAAGTGACTGAAGTACTGTCACTGTCTTGTACTGCTTCATTCCACAATTTATGAGTGCTGGTAAATTGCTCAAAGAAAGCCTACAAGTGTTCCAGCCCCTCTCCGCGGGATTGCTAAGAAAACACATGCGAGCTGGTAGCAGGGTGGTGTTATTTAAGTAAATTTGTTTTTAAATGTCAAAAGAGTAAGGGGAGAGAGAATGAGTCAGATTTGATTAAAAGCCTGTTACAGGTTGAGAACATGGTAAGAACCCAATTTCCTTGTACCATACAACACACTAACAGGTTCTCTTTTATTTTTAATACTGACTTTTTTTTGTTGAATGCAAAATCTAAAAATGCAACCACTGTAAATCAGTAGCAGCTTTGATATGTCCTGTGTATGTATCTGTTAACAATTGAGAGTTAATTAGATCACAGTATTAAATGCAGCAGCTAACAGAACCCTTTTCCTATGTAAAGGGCCTCTGTGTTAGCTGGGCAGCTTTTCAGTTACAGGATGGTAACCGTCCAATGTAAAGCAGCACTTATTGTGACCACAGCTACCTGTTCATCAAAAAAATTGCTGCAGAAGAGGATCCTTACTCACTTTGCAAACTTATAGAACTGCTGGCTGCAGATGCTCCGCTCAAGGGGCTGGCAGAATTTTTGCCAGCTCTTCTGGTTATTTCTCCCTCCCCACCCCCACTTCAGTCCAGTTAAAACTCAGACTCGGAAATCTAGTCAGGGAGGGACTTGGGCCAAAGTCTATTGTAGTGACATGCTCTAGGTTTTATCCTTAACACCATCTGGAATTCACAGGTAGATTTGATATTGACAAATAGGGAGGAAAGAGTTGAGAAGTTGAAAGTGGAAGGCCGCATGTGTGAAAGTGATAATGAAATAGTGTTCATGATTCTAAGGAATGGCAGGAGGGAAAACTGCACAATAAAGATAATGGATTTCAAGAAGGCAGATTTTAGCAAACCCAGGAAGTGGGTAGGTAAGATCTCCTGGGAAGTAAGTCTAAGGGGAAAAACAGTGCAAGAGAGTTGGCAGTTTTTTAGAGAGACATTATTAAACGTCCAAGAGCAAACTCTTCCACTGCACAGGAAAGCTGGGAAGTATGGCAAGAGACCGGCCTGGCTTCACCTGGAGAGCTTCAATGATCTGAACCTCAAGAATGAGTCATCCAAGAAGTGGAAATTAGGTCAAATTACAAAGAACAGATCTAAACAAAAGACTCATTGTCTGATGATGCTCTTTCCTTCCTGAGGGTCAAGAAAGCAAAACCAAGCGCACATAGGGTGCGGGTGAGGAATGAAGTGCACCTCACCAGGGGCCATGCTAGTATTTCAAGTGACCTGCTGCCACAGGGGGGGAACAACAAGATCTGTATTTGAGGACCAAGTGGCTCAGGCGATTGAACATGGGATATGGAGCCATTCAAATCTAGCCTTAAATGGCAGTGCCTGAAGGTTGGCATCAGCTGCTGGCAGTTTGAGTGATCAAAAATGAGGTGCTGGTGTCAGTCCGGTTCCTAGGGGGAAGATGGCCACATCCCAATTGGCAGCATGAACAGAAAAGCCATGAGCAGCGGCTGAATTAAGAGGCTGGCCCCTGAAGCTAAGAGGCAGGAACGCTGGCAGGAGAGCATGAGGGAAAGCTGCATGGCTGTGCCCTTGTTGATGATTGCAAGGGCTGTGGAGCTGGCGCCTTTCATGAATCCACAGGAGGCAATGGGGTCAGTCTAGTTGTAACTCACCGCCCCCGTTCCCCATCCCGATACGAGGCTGCTCGCAGGAGGGTAAGTCTGGGGGACTGGGCCTAAGACTCCTCCATGTGCTCTGTGTGGTGTGCCAGTGAGTGTTCACCTCAGACCAGACCCACTCAGACAAGCCTCCAGGAACGTTTTATTCTGTAAGGAAACACACAACAGGATTACAGGCCAGCAGCCTCCTCTCTGCTTGTCTCATGCTTCCAGCTTCAGTTAGTGCTTAAACTTCCTGCTGGAAGGGCAGAGGGTACTTCCCAACAGGAACCCAAGTTCTCCCAACAGGCAGCAGATTGTGGTACACATTAGTTTGTTGCAACACCTGGATAAGACTAGGTATTTTGTCTGTTTCATTTTTGTAAGTATCATCTGGTGTATTAAGGATACTGAACATTTTAGTTTGTATTCTACCATCTTCAAAAGTGGTTTGAATTTCTTTCACAGAGACTCTGCAACTGTCCCCTCCCCCACTTCCATCAGCACATGTAGCAAAACTCTTAAAATATAAAGATGCTCCCCCCCTCCATGTAACACTATGATTCAGTCACTTAGCGGGTGTTCTTTCCCCTCATTTCAAGAACTCTTGCTGCTCTAACAGCTTGACAATTACTTTGCAATGAGCCTCCCTAACGTTGCGTTCCCATACCAACATGCTCAATCTTTAAAGAGGCTCTCTCTTGAAATCTGAAAAAGCTCAGATGGTTGTGTGCATGCAAATTGAGAATGAGCATATTAACTAGAAGGGCCCAGTTACTTTCATAATCAAAATGCAATGAACCAAGACTAGTCTACAGTGGTTAACGGCCCCTTCAGCTCTGATAGATCAAAGCAGTTGGACAGTCTGCAGGTACTTAGAACCATAAATGTCAGCTTGTCTCTCAGTGTTTTACTATCCAGGCACCTCCAAACTGTTACTCTTGAGCTGATTATAGTAGCTCAGGTTTCTTATCTTCTTAGCAGTTTGTCATAATGACTAAGGACGTGATCGTGATGTGGTAAAGGGTTCATTTTCCACACCACTGGCAGTGTTGCCTGGTGGACAGAGCACAGATGAGGGACAGGAGACCTGGCTCTGCCACTAGCCTGCTGGTGGGATCTTTGGCAAGTCCCTTCACCACTCTGCCTTAGTTTCTCCACCTGTGAAACAGGGATAATGATACTGACCTTTTTCCCAAACAAAACCAAATTTAAGAAAGGGAGAACAACAAATGTCTGGCCACCAGAGGTAGCTCTAAAATCACTCATGGGGCGGGAGTAACTGATTGGCACTCCAGCTGTTCCACTTTCATTAGTCAACCAAGATGGACATTTCAGAGACATACATGGGTGACCTCAAAGAACCTAGAAGATTACAGACAGTCCTTAGAGGCCAAATCATATTCAACCAATGTATGAAGGTAGCGGTAGCTCGAAGATAGGAATAAAAAAAGTCAGAGAGACCAGCCTGGAGCCAATCTAATATGCAACGACATCTCAGATGTATTAAAGTTACCAATTGAAAAAACAAACAAAACAGCTTTATTCTATGGTTTAAGCTAAGCAACATCCCTTGGCCTTAGTTATAGTTTTTCTGAAATGGTCCAATGTAACAGACCTGTCCCCTTTGAGGTCAGCAAATAAATGCTGCTCTGTTCTAGTTGCTGACAGATTGCCTGCACGAAACAGCTACAAATGGGTTTATGAAATGTTACAAGTCACTAGCTGATGTTTGTGATGTGTTAGATACAGGGCATCTGCAGGGATTTGGTCAACATTATATATACATTTTATATATATCTGTGCTAATAAAAATGCCATAATAGACTGATATGCTAGGCTATAAAGATCTATACAATGTGCTTAAGTACAAATTGATGTGATAGCTACAGGAACTTACTATTGTTTATTTCAGTCTTAAGTACTAACTTTAATAATTGTTTAATTACTTATGGGCTGGAATGCCCTAAATCCCAACTTTAATAGCACAACTACAGTAAATAGTGGAATTAATTATAGTCCACTTCATAGAGCATTCCAGGATTGGTTAAGGGTATCGTAAGCCACAGGGACATCAGTCCAGGTATTAATCAGCAGAATATGGATCACATGCACTACTGGGTAGAGTGGAAGAGGTGAGGGTAAGGTAGCATGTGAGAGAATGGAGAGATCTGGTGCACAGGAGATAGATCCATAGGGGTGAGGGGTAGTTCAGCAGGAAGGAAAATGCAAAGACAGCGCTGGAAAGTCAGTTCAGCCACAGCCAGGGTTACCAGATGATCGTATTTAGGAAACTTTTCAGTGTGCTGGTCAAAGGGTTCAATCAGTAAAGGAGAGAACTTTACCTGTTAATGGGATCTGGGCCTCTGGGCTCAACTCAAGTACACCTCTACCCCTATATAACGCTGTCCTCAAGAATCAAAAAATCTTACCGCGTTATAGGTGAAACCACGTTATATCGAACTTGCTTCAATCCACCAGAGCACGCTGCTTTACCGCGTTATATCCGAATTCATGTTATATTGGGTCGCATTATATCAGGGTAGAGGTGTATACGTGAATAGCTGAAACTGATGTACTTAGATCTACTTACTGTGGTGTCTTCACTACGGTAAGTCAATGGCTGACTCGCTCCTGTTGACTCCGCCTGCGCCTCTCACCCTGGTGGAGTACTAAAGTCAATGGGAGAGCTTTCAGCAGTCGATTTATCACGTCTAGACTAGACATGATACATTACCCACTGGATGGACAGCAGTCAATCCAGTGGGGGGTCAATGTAGACAAGCCCTTAGTTTAATATCTATATGTGAAGATGAGTGAATACATTTAGCTCTTAACCACACCAGTGCAACCTACAGCTTGCAGTGGGCTTGCATCCACATAATTAAGAAGAGATTTTGGCTCTATGTCCTCCACTTGAACAGATCTAAAGTACTTTCCACCTATATATTATGATATACATTTTTGCATTGGAGCTGCATTTTTCTCTCCTTTGTTTGAGCAAGACATAGTGAAAGGTCCTTCAACCCCTAGAACTTAAACTCATCTATGTATGGCTAAATACAGTAGATGCTACAAAAAGTTAGTTATTTTTAAATAATTTTGCTCAGTGTTGTAGTTATCTGATGGCAGTAATTCATACATTAAATGTAACATACTTGCTCTTTTAATTGCATATGTTCTGAGGAATATCATTTTTCCCTTTGAAAGTACCATCCAAAAATAATGTATGTTTGTTATCCGGTGACTGGAAAATGGAAAGGCATGGTGCCAATTTTAATTAAGAGTAGGTGAAAGAATCAGGATGGTACTGGTTACTCCAGGAACTAGACAACATTGCAGTAATTTAATGATGCTTTTGATACAATCATACATGACAGTCTCACAAGCAAACTAGGGAAATGTGGTCTACATGAAGTTATTATAAGGTGCATGCAAAACTGGTTGAAAAAAAAAACATTCCCAAAGAGCAGTTACCAATGTTTCACTGTCAAACCAGGAATATGTATCTAGTAGGGGCTCCACCCGGAGTCTGTTCTAGGTCTGGTACTATTCAGCATTTTCATTAATAAGTTGAATAATGGAGGAGAGAGCATGCTTATAGTGTGTGGATAACACCAAGCCTGGTCTAGGAGGACAGGATTAGAATTCAATCGGTTCTTAACAAATTGGAGAATTGGGTTGAAGCCAAGATGAAGAGGAAATTCAATAAAAAGTGTAAAGCATTACACTTAAGAAGGAAAAATGAAATGCACAAGTACAAAATGGGGGACTAACTGGCTAGGCAGTAATACACTGCACAGGAAGGCCTGGGGCTGATAACAGATCACACACTGAATACAAGTCAATAATGCGATGAGTTTGCGAAAAAGGTAAATATCACTCTGGGCTGTATTAACATAAGTGTCATATGCAAGAGACAGGAGGTAATTGTCCTGCTCTACTCAGCACTGGTGGATAAACTGGAAAGAGTTCAAAGGACAGCAACAAAAACTGATAAAAGGTTTAGAAAACCTGCCCGCCGAGAGAACTGGCTCTCAATAGGAGCTACCTGTCAATGTTTTAAGGAAAGATGATTTTGATTTGGCAGTTATGGAGTGGGATTTCCCAAAACACTTTAGCAACATGAAAGAGAAACAAACTAGGGGTCTGCCCTACACCTCAGGATATTGTGGTTGCCTCGCTTACAGTGTGACTATGGCACACCTGAGGGGTATTGATATGTGAACACGGAGCATCTTAAGGGAAAAAAAATCATAATCAACAGTTAAATCTCTCATGAAGACAAATGTTACATGTCTGGGACCACAACTTGCAGTGAAAGTCAGGGGGACTTGTGCTCCCAAGTTATGTAAATGCTCTTGGAAATTGCACTTTGTGTATCTGCAGAAAGGGCCAAACCCCGCTCCCACTGAAGCTGATGGGACTTTACCACACTTTTTACAACCCTGGAAGGCCCTTTTCTCAGGCACTGACTTTTTTTTTTAATTATATAAATGACTTCTTGATTGTGGCATATAGAGCTATACACAGTATGACTTTTGTTACACATGTATCTGTGGCCACAAAAACCATTTACAGATGATCATGTCAAAGTGCAGCTGGATAACAGGTTAAGCTAAGGTCTGACATTTCTTTAAATTTGCAACTTTTTCTTTGAGGCCAGTTCTGAGGATGCAATATTTACTAGCCCTGCTCCATAGCATGGGCCTGGCCCAAACAGAACTGGTTACCACAGTACTGATAAAAGATAAACACACAAAAATGATAGGAGGACTGGAGGCTAGTACATGCAATGAGAGGAACGTAGGCTAGAAAAAATGCAAGGAGTCATAATTATGCATGACGACACTATAATAAAAGTAACAGTCATCAGCGTCAGAAGATGGCAAGTTAAGTAGCAATGGGTTGAAGCAAAGAAGAGCTTAGATTAGAGAAAAAAATTATTCTGGAGCAATTGGGCAGTGAAACAGCCTATAAAAAAAAGATAATGAAAGCATATTATTTCATAGTACTGTGCCAAAAGCACCACATTCAAGCATGAGTTTGATAAGTGCTTTCTGCTCAACATTTTATGGAAACAAGTTTCATACCAATTGTTCTTCCCCTACTACGAAAGGGATAGACGTTGGACAAAGCATATGAGAAATGAGCTTTGTGAGCAGCACTCTCAGGGCAGGTCTACACTAAGGGCGGGGGTCGAACTAGGGTACGCAAGTTCAGCTACGCTATTCACATAGCTGAACTCGAAGTACCCTAGTTCGAACTACTTACCCAGACGCCGCGGGATCGAAGTCCGCGGCTCCAAGGTCGACTCCGCCACCGCTGTTTGCAGTGGTAGAGTACCGGAGTCGACCGGAGCGCGCGGGGAGTTCGAACTATCGCATCTAGATTAGACGCGATAGTTCAAACTCACCGCGTCGACCCGGCAGGTAAGTGTAGACTAGCCCTCAGAGATGCATTGCTGTAGTCTTGTCAGACTTCCTTGTTAGTGGGAAACTTGTATTTTCAATCCACTGCCTCTATTTTAGTCCTGTGATGATGCAATGTCACTGAACAGCCAATGAAATGTCATGGATGTATGTAATATCACAGCAGGAGCTCACAGCTGTGCAAAACTTTGGTCTTAGGCCTGTAATTTATCAGCACTCAAAACCCACTGATAGCGGTTTCCGCAGTGGAGTACTATTTACATTGTCATTCTTATCACCCACCCTTGTCTGTTCACCCACATAATGGTCAGTGGCTGTTGAGCCAACTCCAGGGATCCATGTTTTTGAGAGCTCTTTCCAAAGACTGGTAGTTTGTGCTGTCCTTGACTTAGAGTTATTTGTTACCACACAATCCTTTTCAGTACAAACTACCAGGATTATGCAATTAAAGAACAGATTGATGGCAGTATTTGAAAGAAGTCAATGTCTGTTCATACACAGAGCCTCTAATACAAATTCTGCTGCTAAATTACTGACAATCCTATTTAACTGCCTGGATTTTCTGTATTAGGGAAATTAAAAATATATGCCATGGGGACAAGAGTTAAACCAATGAAAAACAAATTACCTCCAAGAATGAACTGACAGTCCATGAACCTATTATGCATTTAAAATGCTTTTTTTTTTTAGCTATACTGAATTGTATTATCTGTACCAAGCTCAAGCAAAACGTTTTTATTGTGTGGTTATGAATGACACATAATTTAATTTCTAGCATTTGTGTTGCTCTAGCAAGGTTGTCTTTATGAAACAAAAACAATCCAATCGTGAGAAAAGATATCTTTATTTTTTCTCTAACATAAGATTTCCATGTACATGTTTTGCAATGGTTTTTCTTAAGGTCTAAAATACTGCTAACAGATGTGAACAGTCACATCACAGAAGTAGTACACAACAGCCAGTGACGGGAGAGAGTAAGTTTAATCAGGTGGTCCAAACTGTTCTCTGACAAGCTTTTTCTGCCAGAGGGGACATCAGGACAAACACTAAAATCCCACCTAATCAGTACGTACGTACGTACGTGTGTGTGAGACACAACAAAACAGACCATGACTCGTGCCACTATGTCTGCATTTTTGTATTTTGATGGTGAAACTTTTTTTTTAAATGTCAGTCTCATTAAGAATTCCAATCAATTTTTTTCAAATGTTAACTTATACTTCACCTGAGAAAGAAGTTGCCTTACAAAAAGAAAAATAGACTGTGTGGTTGAAAATAGATTATGTGGTATGAATAAGAATCTGGACAAATTGTTAGATGGAAATATCTGTCTGCATTTTAATCACTAGAACATGTGCAGTGTTGGCCAAATTCTCTGCTGGTGTTAGTGCTGTTTCACCCATTTATAAAAGCAGAGAATTTGATCCTACACATTAAAATGTTCACCAGGTTCCAGTCTAAAATATAACCAAACTCAGGCCTCAATCTTGCAAACACTTATGCCCATGCCTAGCTGTAAACCTGGGAGTAGTTCCATTGAAGTTAAAGAGATTACTCATGTGTTTAAGGTTAGACATATGCCTATATTTTTGTAGGATTGGGGTCTCTAATTATTACAAAGACTAAATAAGGAATGAAAACAAATCTCTTGAGAACAAAGGGCAAGTTTTTCACACTTTAAAGAGGGCATAACAATTTTAACTTAGATCATTAACACATAGATATAGTAGAATACAATTAAAAAAAACTGAACACTCTAAGAACTGAATTTCGGAGCCAGCAAAACTATGTATAGCATTCTACAGTTACTAACTGAATTCACTATCATTTGGTAGAAACCTTTATATGCTGCTACTGTGTATTTTATATACAAAAATAAAGGTTTGTAATGCACTGCAAAAAAGTCCATACAGGAGTAAGTTTCACTTGTGCACAGACTGCCCAGTAATATACACAATTAGATCATCAGAACACCAGTTGCTGATTAAGTCTTAGGTTGAGTGTAAGTGAAACTTTTCCCACAGACGTGAACGTAAAATCTAGATATAAGTGTAGTTGTCTAGAAAAGCTTTAGTTAGAACAGTTATTTAAAATGGATTACTACAGAATTATTTACATATTCAAGCTAAACAATGTCTACAAGTATTTTATATAATTCAAATAAAATTCTTAAACTATACTACAGCTTCCATTTTTTTCTAATTTACAAAATACATAAAATGTAAGATCAGACATTTAAAAAACCCTAACTTTTTAAAACAAAACATGGCCATTAAGGATATCTTTGCTTTAATCAATAATTTGCTTTGTTTTGATATTTTTCTTCTATAGTAATTAAAAGTTAGATCTAAAGATATTCCACCTCATCTTTATAATGTAAGTAAGTTATTCTTGTTAATTTATTACCGGTACTTGCGTAAATCAAAAATAACTTCTAAACAATGTTTTATTTTTTACAATGGTCTCTAAATTGCACAGTATTATACCTGTCCGATAGCAATATTAAGTCAATTGGATATTTTTTAAACATTCTGATATTATGATAGCCGTGTGCCAGTATTTCAGTCCTAACACACTCAAATCTTCACCTGACAAATGTTTTGGTAATTGCTTACTGTGGCAATAGTGGTGCCTAGACTTGAAAACCTTCACATCCACCATCCCAGCCAAGAATGCTTCTTCATAAGTCTGTCACTTTCTAAGGTAAAGGCTGCAGAGTTTTAGGTTTGACTAAATAAGATACTCAGGTTTTCATCCACATCTTCATTTTTAGATGATATTCTCCTCCTACCCCTAAGGCCAAACTCCCCTCTTCTTTGTATATTCACATATACCTTCCAAGAAGGGCCAAAAACACAGCAACAATTCACTTCCTGACCTTCAAGTGTGAGCGCCACCTGTAGTCACCCTAAGCCTGAACAATATTTTATTAGGCTGAATGTGAAACTTTCAGCTCTGCCATCACAACTGCTAGGGTTTGGTTTGGTTTGGTTTTTTAATTTAGACATACTGGACAAAAGAGGTTACCTGCAAAGACAAGATCTTACCTCAGAAGAATAGTAGTTGGTGGTAACTGAGATTTAAAGATAAAAGGAAGAATACTTTAAAAATCCTACCCAGTGGGAACAGTGGTTAAGACTGGCTTTGATATAAAATATGGGCCAAACTCAGTTTTGGTGTTATTTCACTGAAGTTAAAACACTAGAGGAAAAGAATTGCCCATGCACGTTTAACTAATTTAAAAAGGTATCTTTGAGATGTGTTTAAAAAGCTAATATCTAGCTGACAATCTAGCTAGATCAGGGGTCGGCAACCTTTCAGAAGCAGTGTGCTGAGTCTTCATTTATTCATTCTAATTTAAGGTTTCGTGTGCCGATAATACATTTTAATGTTTTTATAAGGTCTCTTTCTATAAGTCTATGTTATATAACTAAACTATTGTATGTAAAGTAAACAAGGTTTTCAAAATGTTTAAGAAGCATCATTTAAAATTAAATTAAAATGCTGATCTTACGCCGCCAGCCTGCTCAGCTCGCTGCCAGCCTGGGGTTCTGTTCACCTAGGCCAGCAGCAGGCTGAGCAGGGCCTGCGGCCAGGACCCCAGACCTGGATGGAGAGGTTTCAGGGCAGAAGGCTGGGGTGGGGGATGGGGTTCAGGGATGTGGGCTGGGGTGTGTGGGGGGGTCAAAGGTCAAGGCAGAAGGCTGAGTGTGTGTGGGGGTCAGGGCAGAGGGATGGGGCTGTGGGGCAGAGGGCTGGGTATGTGTTGGGGTGGGCGGGGTTCAGGGCAGAAGGCTGGGTGTCTGGGGGGTTCAAGGGTCAGGGCAGAGGGCTGGGGGTATGGGGCTGCAGGGCAGAATGCTGAGTGTGTGGAGGGTCAGGGCAGAGGGCTGGGTATGTGGGGGTTCAGGGCAGAGGGCTGGGGCTGTGGCGATGCAGAGCAGAAGGCTGGGTATGTGTTGGGGTGGGCGGGGTTCAGGGCAGAGGGCTAGGGGTGTGTGGGGGGGTTCAAGGGTCAGGGCAGAGGGCTGGGGGGTATGGGGGCTGCAGGGCAGAATGCTGAGTGTGTGGAGGGTCAGGGCAGAGGGGCGTGGGGGGAGTAGGACAGAAGACAGTGTGTGGGGGATCAGGGCAGAGGGCTAGGGTGCTCGGCCCGTAGGGGTGCTCCCAGCCCCCTGCCCTGAGCGGCTCATGGCAGGGGGCTGGAAGGCATACGCCCTGTTCCACCCCCTTCCCCAAGGCTCCGTCCCTACCTCTCTCTGTCCCCTCTAGGGAACTGCCTGCACGCTGTTGCTCTTCCCCCCTCCCCCTCGCTAGGGCCATCAGCTGATTGGCGCAGGGAAGGAGAGGGAGCGGGGCAGGAAAGCACCACACCAGGGGAAGAAGCGGGGGAGGAGGAAGCTTGGTTGCCGCAGAACCAAGCTTCTGCCTCCTGCCCCTGCAGAGAAGAGCAGTGGGCAGGGAGGGCTGAGTGGGGCTGGGGGCCGGGACTGCGGCAGGCGGCTGTGTGCCACTCAAAATGGGGTTGCGTGCCATATTTGGCACGCGTGCCTCAGGTTGCCGACCCCTGAGCTAGATAAATAAAAGTTGTGAGTGGATGTATTTTGGAAATGTGTACCATATAAAATATTGTACATCTACAAAAGCAGAGTGTTTTATTTTTAAAATACATAATTTATGGTAAATATATCAAAATAATTCTCCTAAAAATACTGCAGACAAAGTAAAATGTTCCCCTCTCTTCAATGATGGCGTAAGGCTTTGCTCTGAATACTTTATCCACACATGAAAGCCATATTATTCAAACAGAGCAAAGGCAAGCAGTCAATATCCCAGTTTGACATCTTAAATATATATAAATCACACCTTATTTTACAGTTATATTATTTGCATCAATTCATTTAACATAAAACAAATATAGAGTTTCACCAGTATTATCACTGTCCTATACATACTGGTGTGTCATTTCTCTAAGCTATTAAATATCCAGAGTGAACTCTTCCAGGATGACGAACTCATGGAAGGTATTGCTCATTTGCTTTTAGTATTCGCAAAGAGAGATATACCAACGGGCAATATTTTGTCAACAGTAAATTTCCTTTGCACAATATAACAAAGCTTGAATTGAACTAGCATATCATGGCACAATATGAAAAGCTGCCAAATAACTCCTGTTCTTACATTTTGTAAAGCAATTTTAGTGTTTTAGGACAAAGCACAATTTGACATGGTATAAGAATGCTTCTAGCAATCAACTTGCTTTAAATGATTCAATACTGTATTAAATATACAAGGAAGCATCCAATGCTGATAGCTCTTATCTGTGCACTGCAGCATACAGTGCCATGTTACTCCTCTCACCATTTTAATAATGTGGCCAAGACTAATGATTTAATATTATATATCAAATTGCTACATGTATTAGGAGACTTTGACTGAAAAAATAAAAAAAATGAAATGCATCTATTACATATACATCTCTTCAAACGTTTAAAGGAATTCAGCTTTTGGTAGAAGTTAATTCATACATACAAATATAAATGTAGAAATGCATTAGAGACAAAACACTAGTATAATCATTATTAAAACAGATGCACCTACACTATCGTGTACTACTTAAAAGTGTAATTTGATTTAAAAAAATCTTAGTGTACAACTAAGACAAGACTCACTTACTGTTTATAACCTCAGAGTCGCACTTTACTAACCTCTACATTAAAACATGTTCTACAGATAGTGACCAACAAAATCAAGGGAAAAAATATTGTCACAGGTGAACAGGTTTTCCCCCTAAACAACTCAGGAGAGCTTATGTACAGCACCACCTGTATTGTGTTACAAAGGACAGATGAATGCAGATCCCACCTCAAAAAATCAACCGTAAAAGCTGTAGAGAAGAACACTTCCTGAATTAAGTTTGCTGAACATGGTTCAGATTATTGAATACGTCTATAAGCTCAATGCTTTTTAGAAGCATTTACTGTATACCCTAATCCTACTTCTTGCAACACACAGTGTCACACAAGTAGTGAAAATGTTTTCCTATTCAAAAGGTGCTTGGACATTAATTTTCAGGCAGCATTTTATCTTTATTTTAGTAAGTTCACATTAGGTATGTTTTAGAAGGAAGAAAATGCCAATAGCTTTTTTAAAAACAGAATTATAAAAATATAAAATTGAGACAGACACTTCTCTAAATAAATTACTGTAGTTTTATTTGTCTAACTCTATTCTAGATTGAAATCTATTATTTTAAATAAGGGATAAAATGTTGCCCAAAAGTCTAATTATAGTTACACATTTGTGTTTTAACTAGATCTACAAATCAAAAGAGTTTTCAGTTAAAAAGATACAATTTGTATCAACAGTATAGGTACTTTCTGGTTCTTCAGGGCCTTACTTTAAATTGCAGCAACTGTATCAAAATTATCATCAATTATATTGTAACCCAGTGAATTAACAACACTGAACGATGTTACTCTATATGGAATCCTAAAACTATAGGCAACTGACTACATCATGTAAATACAACCCTCTGTCAATGATTGCAAACCCTGTATAAAAAAAGTTTGAAGCAACAGTAAAACCCATGACTTAAAACCAGAAATATCCCTTACGAATACTAGAACAGACTATTTTAATCTGTTTCTACAGCTATACTATTTGTGGCAAGAATTAGGTCTACATAATACAACGGGCCAAAACCTAACTTCTAGAACATATACAGTATCTTACAAAAAGGTTTAAGTTATCATTTTCAGCTACAATACAATTACCATAGTGCAGTTAATAAATGTTGCATATCCTCAACACACAAAACCATCTCAGGCCAGCCTTAATAAATAGCAAGAAAATTGAACAGTATCTTAAATACAAAACTTGCATTGAGAATACTTAGATTTGTTTAAAAACAGGTAATATTTTATGAAAAAGCATATTTTATCCAGTATACCTGTGCACAAATAAAAAAGAAAAAAAAGATGAATATAAAACAATTTAATGGAATCCTAAACTTTCAGTTCCATTTCTACTGACCAGAAGCACAGAAGCTGGATAACAATGTATCTGAACTGAAACATTCATGGCCTGATTTTAGGCAGTTCTGAGAAGCTGCAGCTTTTATTGGATTCAAAGGAAGTTGCATATGCTCAGAATCTTTGCAAATCAGACCACCAGGCTTTGCCTTATCCAAAAAGTAATGAAAATGAGTTCCTTTACTTTTGATTGCATCTGCTCTTACCAAATCAACTGAATCAAATTATTAAAAACTATTCTTAAAAGAGCAATGAAAAGTGCCATACTGTAAATTACTAATATATCGTTACCCATTTCAACTTTAACTGGTAACTTAATATTTTATTTAAAAAATAAAGTCAGTGCCATAGTAAATCTTTGTTTTCTCTAAATAAATGATTATAGCACAAAGAAGCCCACAAAATAAATAAATAATAATAAATTAATTGCTGTCTGAAGTTCAAATTAAGCTTGGCTTGAAAATTGTTTGCCAGGTCTATTAAAATTCTTTCAATTTTCTGCAGATTCTTTTAATGCCTTGCAGCTGAAGGACAAACATCCAGTAAGTTAATAAAACATGTAACAAAAAGGTAGAAAGTGCTGCATATAAACCCCTGATGCACCAAAGATTATTACTGGAGACCACAGATAACATATACACACATATATTAAACTTAGACTGGAAAGATTTCAGTCATGAACATAGCTTAAAACCATTTAAAAATTTCAAGTTAGAATGTAAAACAAACCTGTTACTTTCAATGCATGGGGCTATACATACAGATTCCATGATACTGTATTTTCACATAAATGGATTACTGTATAACCTCCTTGCTGAGAAGGAGATCACATATGCTATTGTAGCAAACCTCCCTCAGCATTAGAGCTGAACTGAAAACTACTAGACACCACAAAGATGCATCATCTTTCAATAACCTAGCTGGGATTTTTCCACTAAAATGGCTGCAGCAAGTTGCTGAGCATCTGTCATGTGAGGATTCCTTTTCATAACAATTCTCACAAGATCAGGAGGGAAGATGTTGCATAAGTTTATATAAACCTTCTCCCGTGTGTCTTGATACCTTGGAGGATCTTGAGGGATTCCACAGTAAGGTATGCACCAAGTCTGGTCTTGCTGCTCAGGTAAACTTTGGAAGGCGAACTGCTCGTAACATGGCTGAGTGGGGTTACTAGGCAAGGAGTAAGTCTGACGATAGCCGTATGCATCAATCCCATAACTCTGCCTATCCCAACTTCCAAGCCCATCTTGGCTGGAATAAGGCTTTCTTTGTCTTAACGGAGAATTATCATATAAACGTGAGTCTGAAATGCTATCTATTCTTGTGGATACAAGGGCCCTTCCCAGATGCATGGTCTTTGAATGTTGCAAACTTTGAAGAGCAGAGTAGTCATTAGGGCAACTAGAACGAGCACCAACTGTAGGATGCTGTAGATGTACAGACATGTATGGAGTAGGTGGTTTGTGATGATGCTTTGGTTCTTCATGACTGTAACTTTGCACTCTTGTTAAAGGATCATGGTAACTCTGCAGGAAGGACTGTGAATTAAGGCGGCTATGTGGGTGCACATGTTGGCATTTTAAGTTTTCTTCTAATTGCGGGTCAGGTGAACTCATATAAGACCGATCATTGTAACCCACATAGGAATCGCTACTACCACAGCTCATACTACCTTCACTGCTACAATCAGAAGCTACAGAGCTAATCCTATAATCGGTGTCTAAGGAGAAACGCCTTTCAGGACTGCGTGGACCAGAGATACTTAGATTTGAATAAGCGTTCAGCATAGAGTAGTAGCCTACGTCCACCGGAGACTCACATTTTGGGTACTGCTCATAAGGCATTGGCGTTCCATGATTTTTGGTTGCCATCATCATTGGAGGATATTGTCCCTGTGGTCTTTGATCCTGAGGTGGGAAATGAACCCCGGATGGAAGGCCATTGCTTAAAGGTGCAGTACTTTGGGGTTTTACAACTGAAGAATTCGGTAAACTAACTAAAGAAGGAACAGACCTGGTTTCCAATTTGTTTTTGGTGGGAAGCTTTTCCTCCAAGTCTTGGTAGACTTGAGTCCTTATACTAGGATCTGATTGCCTCTTTGGAGCAGCACGTTTGAGATCAGAAGTGCCATCAATCTTAGTGCTACAAGGAACACTGTTGCTTTTTACCAATCCTCCTTCACTTGCAGCTTTGGCAGCTGTGCTTCTAGACATGGCTCGAAGTTCATCAGCGACAGACCGCTGAGGTTGATTTCCTCTTTCTGGGTGGTAGTATTTGCATTTGTGTCCATAGGTACATTTCTTTCCTATTAAAAGTCATACAATTTGAGGTAAAAAAGAAAAGAAAAAAATATTTAGCCATTTGAATTGGAAGCTCTCAATTCTTTAAAATTTGTGAGTGAATTGAAAAGATTTTTGAACTGCGTGTCACCGAAGTGAGGCTTTGAAAACTTCTTTCTTGCTCTGTGGAAAAGATTGTGGTAGCGTTCAAGAAGGTAAAGGACCTATATAGCACTAGCTTGAGACAGTGCAAGCAGGAAATATTCACTAGACTGCCAATGTATCTCAATTCTGTCCTGAAACATCCCTCCCATGCTTCCACTTTCTGATCCTCTGCTCTCCTAAACTGAGCATTATGTGGAGTCCAATCTTGCTTTCATTTGAGATCTACCGTTTTGAACCCCCCCTTCCTACCTCTCCAAAATGCAATTTTCTGCCTACTTAAGTAATATCCACAACCTTTACATTTTTAATTCATTTAATTTAAAGGATAAGTCTTCCATGAGGTATTGTCAATGAGATGAACTAAATATTATGCATGTGCAATAATCAGTCTTCATGCATGTAGACCTCATGGTTGTCAGTGTGATCAAACCAGTAACCCCTGGCACCAGAAGCTTAAGCTGCTAACATTTGAGCTGAAGGAGTAATTTTTTAGCATGTAGGAGGCTGTTCTTGGAGTGGGAATTTTTTGTAATTCCCCATCCCCATGTGTGCTTCAGTTTCCCCTATAAGCTGCATGGCTACCCAAGGGGTGGGCGGATGGGTGGAGAACGGGGGATGACACACATGACGACACTAAGTTTGCTCTCAGGGAAGGCTAGGAGACATTGATGTCTCTTATGTGTCACCTCCCTGACTGGGTGGAATGAAGTGAGTCATTAAAGAACTCGCTGAAACCAACCTAGATCAACAAGGGGTCTAGACAGACAACATAACATTTTCAGCAGCAAAGGTGAGTAGAGATCCCAGCTCAAGAACAAAGGACATGAAGATGTGAGGTGGAAGATGAGCATGAGCTCTGAAAGAAATTTGGGAGCTCTCACTTGGGAACCAACTGAGGTGGTCAGACAGACACACACAGCTTGAAAATGGAGTTCACTACAACTTGGCCGGGTCACTGGGCTGACCTAAGGATTTTCTGTGCTGTGATCCAGTTGACTAATAAACCTTACTGTTTTGAAAATGCTGCTTGAGTGTCCCTGTAAATGCTTGGTGAGGTGCTTTAATCCCCGAAGAGCATACAAGTTTCTGACAGCAGTCCGTCTCAGCTGAGCACACTGAACAAAGCACATGGTGTGAAGGAGGAGTGCTGAAACCCAGCGTTTCAGCCTAAGGAGGTGGTGAGGCTGTATAGCCTACCTTGAAAGAAGAGTGAGACCCCTGGGAAGTCTGGCCCATCAAAGGGGTTCCTCCAAAAGACTGTTCTATAGTTGTGAGCACAGCACCGATCCTGTGGATCCGCAACAGTGGGGTCATGATCACAGCCAAAAAGCTAATGTATTACATACTTCCACATTAGACTAGCTTGTCCTGAGTGTCTGAAGGCCAGGGAAGTTCAAGTTTCATCTGGAGTATCACTTTATAATGCACTGTGGCCACACACACATTAGACACGATGGTACCCCAAATCAGACTAAAATCTCTTCTGCACCTTAGATGACCAAGTCTAGCTTGCCTTGCAGGAGGAGCACGTAATATACTGGCTTAGTCAATGTGAACATATCTCCTTGTAGCGGCTGGCCCCAGTAACAAACATCCTGGTACTTACTGATGGCTAATGAAGTTATTTCTTTAGTTTAAGTGGTAGATGCAAATACTAACACATTCTTTTCCAACTGATAAATGAATAAGACGTGTCAGCAGAAATCTTGGCTCCACTGAAATCCATGGGAAAACTCCCACTGACTTCAGCAGAGTCAGGATTTCAGTCATTGTCAATATAAGATAGCTCTGTAAAAACATCTTATTTTTATTGGCACAGCTATAAAGAAAGGAAGCAGTTTGGCTTTTATCCCTAACTATACAATAAATTTTGCATTTAAATCAAGTTACCATATGGACATGGTTGCTTCTTATGTTCCGGTACAATAGGTTTCTTCCTTAGAAAATTGTCAAGGCTTGGGCCATGACGGCCAAGAGGATCATCAGGAGGCATGAACCTATAACATACAACAAACGCATAAAAGAACTGAACACCACATTTCATTTTCATGTTCCTGTTGCAACCAATTATAGCTGTGGACTACCCGTTACAATTTATCTGTCATACGTTATGTCAGCTTTATTCTGAAGTAGTAAACATTTTCCAGGAAAAGGTTTAACAAAGAAAACCCACATTTTGCAACTAAGAGGAAGTTGTCAAATCAGGACTATTCAACAGATGATTTAGCTTCCACGTGTAGTTTCGAAAGACTGCTTCTGCACTACAGCATCTGCTTGCCAGAAACCCTCCCCAAAAAAACAATTCCAAAAATATACTCCCTGGCTGTCCTGCAAGCTGTTTTACAGTCTGCAGGACTATGCAACATATCACAGCACTGCCGTATAACCAGCAGCACAGGCCAAAATTTTTAAAACTGAGTGTCTACATCAATATTTAAGCCTGTAACAGAAGTGGCCTGATTGTTTGAAGTGCTGAGCAACCCTACTCTTCCACTGGGGTCAACAGGAGCTGTAGGTGATAAGCATGTTTTAAGTTCATACTACTTCTATTTAGGTGGCTAAGGGGAGTTATTCCATAAGAGATGTCCTGATTAACTCAAAGTGGCACCTTTATTCTGGAAAAAGAGTCTCCACTCATGGAGTTAATCAGGAACAGTTAACCTATTTTAAATTCACACCCGACCTTGTTCAGGATTAACCTTCATGTGTTGAAATGCCCTAATTTAAAAATTAAAGGGTTAAATTTTTTGTCTTAAACACAAGAAAGGCCATATTGGGTCACACCAAAGGTCCATCTAGTCCACTATCCTGTCTTCCGACAGTGGCCAGTGCCAGGTGCCCCAGAGGGAATGAACAGAACAGGTCACCCTCAAGTGATGCATCCCCTGTTGCCTATTCCCAGCTTCTGGCAAATGGAGGCTAGGGACACTATCCCTGCCCATCCTAGCTAATAGCAATTGATGGACCTATCTGCCATGAACTTATCTAGGTCTTTTTTGAACCCTAAGAAATTTTATATAATCTGCAAATTTTGCCATGTCACTGTTTACCCCTTTTTCCAGATCATGTATGAATATGTTGAATTGGACTGGTCCCAGTATAGACCCCGGGGGACACCATTGTTTACCCCTCTCCATTTGGAAACCTGACCATTTATTTCTACCCTTTGTTTCCTATCTTTTAACCAGTTACCAATCGTTGGGAGGACCTTCCCTCTTATCCCATGCTTACTTTGCTCAAGAGCTTTTGGTGAGGGACCTTGTCAAAAGCTTTCTGAAAATCTAAGTACACTATATCCACATGCTTATTGACCCCCTGAAAGAATTCTAGTAGATTGGGGAGGCATGATTTCCCTTTACAGAAATTACGTTGACTCTTTCCCAACAAATTATGTTCATCTATGTGTCCAACAATTCTGTTCTTTCTTATGGTTTCAACTAGTTTGCCCCGGTACTGAAGTCAGGCTTGCTGGTCTTAGAAATGACTAAAGATTCTTTGTTGTTCACAGAACAGCCAAAGCAAAACTATCACCTAGGTAATTTATACTATGGAATACACTCAATATACAAAGTATCTGAGCATCATGGGAATTACATAGGCCCAGTAAGTAGTCTAATCCTTTTTCAATCTTTGGGTTCTTTCCAGGACAGGTGGGAAAGGTAAATAATACATTTTGATAGTGGTTATTACCATTATGGAGAGCATTGGCAAAAAGCAGAGGTTTAGGTTGAAGGTTTAGAAGATTAGCAGCAGAGCCTGGAACTACAACATCCTTTTATTTTCTCATGTGTAGCTAATAATTTTGATGGAACCTAACGTGTTAACGGAAGCCCTCAAAGTGCCCTTTTTCCCATTAGTTTTCTAACAAGCGGTACAAAATCAAGGCTACTTACTTGTCATTGACAAATGAATACATCAACAATCGCTCATCTATGAACTTCTTCCATTCTGGCTTTTCATTAGCTAGATCCCTGTAGTTATCATTAGACACAATGATACCATCTGACTCAAAGGCCAGCTTCACTATGAATCTGTCATCATAGCATACCACCCTTCTCCCCTGCACACGACGGGATGGTGTAAACACCAGAATTTTCTCTTTTTCTAACTTGCGCAGGATTTCTTGATCTAGAAGTATTAAGAAATAGTCAAAGTGAAATCAGGAATGTCTGAAGTGAAATGTCTGAAGTGAAATCAGGAATTTGTTCATCTTTACAGATCTTAGGGTTGAGGCAGAAGGTCAAAAAGTGTTTAGGGCCAAAATATGCCTCATCTTAAAATAGTTATAATTCAGTAGAAAACATCTGATGTATATTATTTTAAATTTACATTCAGCAATCAACCAATATGTTTAAAAAAACAAATTAATTCTACACCATTTTTATCAGCTCATCAGAGAAGACTGCATTTTGCGTTCCCTTTGCTAGCTCTGCAGCAGTTAACAGATACACTATTTCCCAAGTTTGGTTGTTAGAAGAGTAAAAATCCCAAACTGCTCTGATGTCAGGAGGAGAGCTCACATGAGGCAAAGGAGTTCCCCACTCTGCCCAGGACTGCGTGGCCATGTCTTATTGTATCCTGACTGTAATCAAGGTTGTCCAGTGACCGCATTCTTAAGTAAAGATAAATCTCTTCATCCTCACTTGGTACTCACTGAGGTTAAGCTTCTGAAATTGTCCCATAAGCTTCTGAAATTGTCCCATATTAATGGAGCCTCCTCTCTCCACAAGTGATTGACAGACAGATATGGAGGGAAAAAAAATCAGCAGAAAGATGACTCTCCCCCACAAGCAGTCACTGGTACTACTGCGCACAGGAACCCATTTTCCAGCCTGTTGTGAAGTCTGGTATTGTGGACTTTACATTGCCTCCATTTCTCACAAACATGCAGACTCTAAACTACCTTCTGACAAGGCCCACAAAAAAGCTGGCTTCACAGCTGCGTCACCAAGTTTCCGAACAAATTCAAGTTTCCATCTGTATTGTCAGACAAATGAATAATGATATAGAATTTGTCTCCCTTCTCTAAAGGTCAAATGTCTCATTTCCTTTCAACCCACAAAAACAGGCCAAATCAAAACCACAGAAGCTCCTTGATCCTGTTAAACAAGGGTATTTAACACCTTGGAGAAACACTTTGGATCACAAAGGCATTTTCTCTGTTCCTTGTGTTGACGAGCTTGATAGGCTTACAAGCAATTTTTGACCTCAGATAGCTAAACTGCTTTTTGGAGTACAAAAAACTCATGACAGAATCTCTTCTGCCTGGAACAAAGATGTCATAGGAAGAAATGTTGGCATTAACAGATCTGTAAGATTTGTATTTGGTGTATCAATTGTTTTACTCATTAGAAATACTTAAGATTCAAAGACCAGTGTTTTCAGTACCCAGTCCTTCCTTTCAATCTTCCTATTGCCCAATGACTTATTAAAATTTTGAATGGAATAGTAGCTGTTCTTCATTATGGCAGGATTCAAGTTCTGTCATATTTAGATGACCACTTATAAAGCAAAAAAGCTGTGCTTCAAAGATTATGTCCTGTTCTTCAATCACCATCATTTTTACACCTATTCCATCTAAGACCTCTTCAAAACTCAGGAAGGCCACATATTCCAGCAGATTTCTGTAGAGTCTGAATGCAGAAATTATTTCACCAGATTTATCAGGATGCAGATCTCAAAATGTAATTGTCAAAGGGTAACTGTGATTAAGTGGTTGTGTTTCCAGTGGGGATCAGTTCTTGGCCCCATGCTATTTAACATTTTTATCAATGACCTGAAAGAAAACAAAATCATCACTGCTAAAGTTTGCAGATGACAAAAATTGGGGAGTGGTAAATAATGAAGGTCAGTGATACAGACTGATCTGGATGGCTAGATAAACTGTGCATAAGCAAACAACACGGGTTTTAATATGGCTAAAGGTAAATTTATACATCTAGGAAAAAAGAACGTAGGTTACACTTACTTAATGGGACACTATCATAGGAAGCAGTGACCCTGAAAAAGGCTTGAGTGTTCCAGCTGAACATGAGCTTCCAATGTGATGCTGTGGCCAAAAGAGCTAATGCGATCCTGAGATGCATAAACAGGAATCTTGAGTAGGAGTAGAGAAGTTATTTTACCTATATATTTGGCACTGGTGCCACAGCTGCTAGAATACTGTGTCCAGTTCTGATGCCCACAATTCAAGAAAGATGTTGATAAATTGGAGAGGGTTCAGAGAAGAGCCACAAAAATTATTCAAAGACTAGAAAACATGGCTTATAGCAGGGGTGGGAAAACTTTTTGGCCCGAGGGCCACATCTGGGTATGGAAATTGTATGATGGGGCCATGAATGCTCACAAAATTGGGGGCTGAGGTGTGGGAGGGCTCTGGGGTGGGGATGAGAGGCTTGGGGTACAGGAGGGTGCTCCGGGCTGGGACCGAGGGGTTCGGAGGGTGGGAGGGGGGATCAGGGCTGGGGCAGGAGCACAGCAGGAGGTCAAGGGAGCAGGCTCAGGGTGGCATTTATCTCAAGCAGCTGCCAGAAGCAGCGGCATGTCCCCCCTCCAGCTCCGAAGCAGAGGCGTGTCCAGCGCGCTGCCCCGTCCGCAGGCGCCACCCCCACAGTTTGCGGAAGCAGCAGCATTTCCCCCCTCCAGCTCCTACATGGAGCTGGCCAGGTGGCTGTGCATGCTGCCCCATCCGCAGTTCCAGGCCATTGGGAGCCGCAGGGACAGCACTTGGGGCAGGGGCAGTGTGCGAAGCCCCCTGGCTGCCCCTATGCGTAGAAGCTGGAGAGGGGACATGCTGCTGCTTCCAGGAGCCATGTGGAACTACGGCATGTGCAGAGCGGGGCAAGTTCCCAATCCTGCTCCGCAGCTGGAGCACCAGAGCAGGGCAAGCCCCAGAGCCCGCTTCCCAGCAGGAGTTTGAGGGCCAGATTAAAACATCTGACAGATCGGATATGGCCCATGGGCCGTATTTGCCCACCCTTGGCTTATAGCGATAAACTAAATATAATGAGCTCTTTGAGTCTAACAAAGAGTAGGTGATTAAGGGGTGACTTGATTACAGTCTACAAGTACCTACACAACAAACAAATATTTAGTAATGGGCTCTTCAATCTAGCAGAGTAAGGTATAACATGATCCACTGGATGGAAGTTGAAGCTAGACAAATTCAGACTGGAAATAAGGTATACATTTTTAGTGGCTATAATAATTAACCATTGGAAAAATTTACAAAGGATAATAGTGGATTTTCTATTGCTGACAATTTTTCAATCAAGATTAGATGTTTTTCTAAAATATACGCTCTAGGATTTATCTGGGGGAAGTTCTACGGCCTGTGTTATACAAGAGGTCAGGCTAGATGCTCACAATGGTTCCTTCTGCCCTTGGAATCTATGACTCTGAATAAGGAAACTCCCCATAGACTTGTTGCAAAAGATAACTGTGAAGTGCCTCTGTTCTACAGAAGATGCAAGGATATGCTAGCAATAGACTTCTGCGCTTTCTCCATTTCTTACTTTTCCTCCCATTGCCAAGGTGCTGACAGAGATACAATTGGACAAGGTAAAATGGATTCTTAAAGCTCCAGAAAGAACCTACTGACTCTAGGCTTGGCCTCTTTCTCAAAACCCTCTGTTGCAGGGCCCACTCCACCATCATCATCTATAGCCACAGCTTGGGATGAATTAAGTCTGAAGGTCAAAAGCTGTCTGACTGATGTCCTTCCCAAATCTCCTACACAAGTAACTACTGACCAGCACAACTGAGCCTGCCCTTTATGACATGCTGATAGGAATATTTCCTCTGAGTTACAAATATCTTATTTTCTTATCATCTTCAATGCAGCTTATCATAAAATCAGTCTTAGTACTTCAGAGAGACAGATCCTCCATTTAATGCTATGATGGGATATAACAAATGTTTCTAGGTGGTAGCTTGTCCTTAATAAGGCATGTTCTAAAAGTAGCTGAGCAAATAAAAACTCAAATTCTGCAAAGATTACTCCATTTTGGCAGTGAAGTCTGGTGCTCAAAATACTGCTACTTTTCTTTAGAAACTACACTGTCTATTCATTTGAGCTTTCTTTCATTTTAAGTGGCATTTTTAGGGGCCATTTCTTCAACCAGAAGGCAAGCACAAATGGCAGCCTTTATTGCAGAGTTTGTTTCATTATCTTTTGCCTTGAACGAGTGGTCTTGAGAACTCTATTCAGCTTAACTTGAAAGAAAAATTCTAACTTTCAAGAAGTTTCCCTCCCTCTCTTCTGCCATAATCCAAAATGTGATAAGGAGAAAGGATCCTGCCCTGGTGCGAATCCTTCATTTTTACCTGGGAAGAACAAGCACATTCAGATCAAATTGTTTTCTTTTTCTATGTTTTGGAGCACCAAAAAGGCAAAGCAGAACACCAGTTTTTCAATGGAGTCATTCAGCTTTCCCTGAATGACACTTCCAAGAGGGGTTCCATTTGTTATCCAAAAGGGAGGGGACTTTCTGGCCACAAAAGAAAGTAGCTTCTGCAAGAGTCTCTTGTCCCTGTAAACAGATCTCTTCAATTTGAACTCCACTCAAAGCAGCCACCTAGAAGTCCATCTTCTCTAGAAGACATTATTGGGTGGATTTCAGTGCACTGGCTGACTCAAGACTTTTGAGTTTTCACTCAAGACTTTCTAAGACTAAATTTAGTAATTTACTACATGAAAAAATAACAGCGCAAGGGGGTATGCCTTTCTCCTCTCAAATGCAGCTCATTGGTACTACTGTTGCCCATCAGTATGTATTACTGGAACTACTTTACTACAAAAAAAGGCATTCTTCCCGATCATTAAAAGGAATTTGTTTCTGAGCAGCTACAATCATCTACATACTCACTACAATTCTTTCAAAAAAAATTTTGTTTTAATGATATACAGCAGATGGATAAAAATACCCCATAACCTTAGCTATTTAACTAGAAACTTTCAGGGAAAGCTCATCTGGCAAGCACACAAAACAACAGGATCTTGCTGTGTACTGGCCATACATTCCCTTGCCTTTTTCCTCCCCACCTGAAAATGTCTTAGACCAAAGATGTTTTACTGTACAAAAAAATTAATTTCAAATGGTTTGTTCAGTTAATGCTCACGATTAGTCATTAGGAATCTCTTACTTTATACAAAACAAAACTTAAGACAGTGATGTCAGAACAGAGTTTACCTGTGATAAGAGCATCAGGTCTTGACTGTTCTTTTCTCCATGCTGGCACAAACACTGTAACATCTTTGTGGCGTCTTTCCAAAAACCAGTCTACTGCCAATTTTATTCCTCTACAAGAAAATACTTCTTTGTTCCCATGGCTGAAACAGACATCACAGAAACACTTAATTTCCTGTTTTACAACCATTACTTTCCATGTGATCATGAATCAAGCACAGCATAGCAAACACAGCTGATTATTCTTAGTAATGTTATTAACTTACTCCAGGATTTCTATTGGCAAATTCGGAGTCAATCTGAATTCCCTCCCCAATACTGCCTCTTCCCCCTTCAAAGGGAGAAAACCAAAATGAGGAGGTAGAGGAAGATAGAAGTAAAGAGCTGCTGTCAAACCAAATGAGTGTTTGTTATGCAGTATTGTTAATATATGGTATTTATAATGCACACACATATTTAAAGGGAGAGATAGAGTTATTTCAAATGTATATGAAAAAAGACAGTACACACTATTTTTAAAAGATTTTATTTCTGTTTTACACAAGTTTCTTTTTTTCATTTGTACTGTTTTAAAGTACATTTCCAGCCCCCTAAAATATTGTACCGTTTACCCACACAGAGTCATTTTGGGGAAGTTTGGGAAATAATGCAGGGAGGGAGGAGGTGGCATAACACTGGCAGGAACAGGGGGAAAAGGGAGTACAGGTTGAAAAAGTCTGTTTAGAGCGATGATGTGGCTTTTGGTCTCCCTAGTTACACAGGCTTTCCCACTGGTTGTCATAGAGTGAACTGAGGAGCAAGTGTCTCAAGATTCCCAAGATGAAGTATTGAGCCGCATCAAACCACGTCCCTACATTAGGGTTGCCAACCCTCTAGGATTGCCCTGGAGTCTCCAGGAATTAAAGATTAATCTTTAAGTAAAGATTACATCATGTGATGCAACTGCCAGGAGTACGTTCAACACTTTGGCGACACAAACCTACATATGGGCAACACAGGGACAGGGTGTAATCCATGCTAGTGTGTGTGTGGGAGTGTCAGTGTAAAGAATTATGGCCACAATCAGACAAATACAACTGTTATCAAGAAAGACCTGATCTGGGATCTTCAACACCAAAAGAAAAAAAAAGCCCCATTTTGATTTACTATTGCCAGGGCCAGCCCCTACAGACAGGATCACAAACTAAACCAGTGTATGACAAAGTCATTTTTGTGTATTTGAGTGTAATAATAATGCTCTTGTTGATTCTCATGTATCCCCATTACAAATTCAGAAGGGAGGATCCTATAAATACCTCTTCCCTACTTTTAGAGCTTCATTAGTACTCGTCTGGAATTCTGGACTTAAGTCTGATTATGTAATTTGACGTCCCTTATAACTTTGGGTACTGCAAGTCTATGAAACAATGACCATACTGCCATTGTGACATGCACAATATGCCAGTATAACAGCTTTTTAAAAGGAAATACTGTAGCTTACACTTATTCTTGATTCTAATTGGCCAAAAGAGAATAATGTGGCTTGTTAAAGTTCTTTACAACTCCCCAGAAATAGTAAGCAGATTAATATGCATAAAGGTGATTTAAAGACACACACAAAGCAAAAAGCCAACAGTATGTCCAGTCATCCCACCTTCCACTGAGATGCAGTCAGATTTCACATGTTCAGGATGGGTGGGCCTAGTCCATACTTGGATGGGAGACAAATGAGGTTTCATGGCCTAGACACAGAACACTGGACTGGGAGTCAGGACTTCAGGACCCAAGAATAGTATCCAGGTTTGCTGGGTGACTTTAGGCAAGTCACTTCCCCTGTTTCTGTGCCTCGGTTTCCACATCTGTAAAAATGATACTGACATCTTTTGTAAAGCATGATATAAGAGCTAGGCATCATCCTGATGTGTAGTCATTAAAGATCTTACACACAACTCTTTTTAAAAAGTGCTGTATGTTCCAGCAACCAGCCCAAATTCCTGGTAACAACCTCAAACTGACCCTTTTTTCCAAATGGGTAAAGGTATTTTTCACTTCCTACAGTAAACAGTTGTTTAAATACTGTCATGCTGTGTTAAAGAGCTTTTATGTTTCACATCAGAAATGGCTTCATTTCTCAGATTTACAGGATGAAATACTGTCCTCATTGAAGGCAATGGGAGTTTTACTATTGATTTCAATGAGGCCAGGATTTCTCCCATACATTTTAAGGCCAGAAGACCATCTATTAGGACTATCTTTGACTTCCTGAATAACACATGCCATAGAATTTCTGTTGTGGGTCAGAAGAGTTTGATATTATGAATTTATATATAAAGTTCTGGAATGATGGCCACAGTACACCAATTTTAGATGCTCTGCTGACTACACAGGAGATCATAACTCACTCGAGGTTTCAGCTTTCATAGCTCTCCCTCAGGAGTTTGGCCAACACTATTATTACATAGGTAATACTTATCCAACAGGAATTCATAAGATGATTGACTACAATATTTGTGAGGAAAATATCAGTGTGACTAAAATGTGTAGTGCTCTTGAATACTGCTGTCATGTGCAGCTTTGCCTCTGCTTTTGGCTGTGTGCTTTCTTCAGCTGTATTTCATGTAGGTGAGAGGACAGGAGATGGAAAATTTTATTTTTCTGCTGCCTGTTTGTCAATATTTGGAAAGTAAAGTAGTGCTTGTATTTCTTTGTTAGGGAAGATGATTTTTCAAGTCTAGAAATCTATTCAAAGATGAGCAGCAAGCTTTAAAAATGTAAACAAAGGTGCAGACTGGGAGTAGTATTGAAAGACAAAATGTCTGAGCCATCTGAGGTGTTCTGCTTTGGTGTTGTTTGCTGAACCAGCTTGATTTAGTGTACTTAGTGGATTTGAGGAAAAGTGTCTATTTGTCCTTTACACTGTGGGTATGAATGACTCTCTCATTCATTTATCTCTCTGGTGTCTTTTTACAATTGCATATACTCATTCAAGTGGTAGGTGGTGTTTTAATTTTAAAAAATAGAAAAGCAATAAGATAGTGATTTTTTTCTGAGCAAAAACTCTCTGAAGTTTGGGCTATGGGCTATCACAGTTAAAGAGCTTGTGAGAGTACGTGATGAGAACATTTTCACATTACTTTCTTAGCCCTCGGGCTAAAATTTAAATAGCGTCTACATATTTTAACTACAACACTAAACCTTCAAATTGTCAAAAATAGTTGTGATATACTTCTAAAAAGATGACCATATACAATGCATGCATGACTTCAATGGTGCCATGCTGCAATATTCAGGTAGCCATGAAGGTCCCATATTTTGGAAGTTATAGAATATATACACACACACACATTTTATAATTGCACTGGGCCTTCTAGTTGATGGCCTGCAAACACTTCTATTGTAAAAAGGTTCTTAGCTAACTGAAATTTGTTGCACACAAACATTTTATTCAGAGATGGATTTTTTTTTTAAATCAAACCACAAACTGTAAAGAGAACAAAATACTATCTGGAAACTCTTTCCTTCTCCATATTGACTCACTAATTTTTTTCCTTGTACACTGTGTAAATATATATCGTATATACAATACAGAAATTGCTGTGCTAGATAAGACCAGTGCCCTTCTAGTCCAGTACCCCATTTCTGACAGTAGCTACTACCAGCTGAAGCAGGAGGGTTTCTATCCCTTCAAAAAAAACTTTATTTACTATAACTACTCAGGGTAAACTTGCTTTTCCTGTATCAGATTTTTTTAATCCTGCTAATTTTTTTTATCCACAATCCTAACTTGTGAGAACGAGTTTAACAGTCTAACTGATAAAAGAACATACATTTTCCACAGAATGCACAGTGTTGAATTTGCCACATATTCATATATTTTAGTGGAGTTTGTATAGGGGAAGAAACAGTTTCCAGATAAAAAGTGACAAAGAGTCCTGTGGCACCTTATAGACTAACAGCTTATGCTCCAATACGTTTGTTAGTCTATAAGGTGCCACAGGACATTTTGTCACTTTTTACAGAGCTAGACTAACACGGCTTCCCCTCTGATACTAGTTTCCAGATAGTATTTTTCATAATCATTGTGGAAAAGAACTGCTCTACCATTTCAATATCTTAACTACACACACACACACACAAATCTCACTATTGTTTGTAAAGCTGAAACCAGTTAGCACACTAGATTGTATGTTTGACATCTGAAAATAGGTATTTCTGTAAGAAAGACATGGTAACATATAAATAAATGTTTTTGGTAAGTTCACAGGAAATTTAAATTCAATTGTTTCTCTTTAAATATTTTTTTTTCTTCAGGTCACTTGCTGCTACATTTTAATTTTTGATGCATATTTATATTTTTACTAAGTATAAAAATCCATTTTTACTTAAAACAAAGGAGTTTGCTGTGTATGTTTTGGTGCATCAAGAACCTCTCCATAAAAAAAAACAACACACCCCCACTCTGGTATAATACAGTTCTTAAAAACATGGAGGAGGAACAAAACAAAACAAAAAACAACTTACTAATTTTGCCCTTTTCCCATTTGGCAAAGGAAAAATTTTCCCCATGAACATTCCTGGATTTGGCTCTCCCATGTTTGCTTCCTTCTGTGTGTATAAGCATTTTTCTATATCTCTGGGAACAGCATGTTAGGCTACTGTCCTACAAATACTTTGATTTTTTTTAAATGAATGTGTGGTTACATGCTAAATATCCCAAATAGCCAGGGGACCCACAGTAGTACCACACGTAAAGGAGACTTTTAGAACATTATTCTTTTTAGGACCAGAAAAGTTTCAGAGATGTCCTAGAATGAGTTATGCTAGGTGTACCCACATGTCTGTCATAGAGTCTCACTGGAGCATGTGATAACAGGCATATACAATTTTAAAATATATGTCAGGTTGTATTTTATTTTTAAATATCCTTTGGAATCTCTTTAAAAAAAAGTTGCAAACTGACATATTTTAAAACACCACTTACATGAGCTCACTCTATATTCCTGTGAGGGTTCTGTCACTAGCACAGAGCACACTGGGACATCTCTTGAAGTAAGAACCATCCATCTACAACTTGGAGAGTTCTAAAAGGATTTAAAGAGAAGTTGCACCCGTAACTTGCTATTAGTGAGAGCCTATCCATGTGAACAGTTCTTGCTGGGAAAATAGTACCGCATATTCCTGGAAGTGGCCTCAAGATAGTGAAAGACATAGGAACTGCCACATTTGGCTCATGGATAACTGTCATTGAAAGATAAATATCATGACTACCTTAGCACAGACTCAGCAAGGAAGGACAGCCAAGCCACAGAGCTTGAGGAACTTTGCTGACGTTTGATAGAAATACGCACTTGGATTGTTAGATGGAAATTACATCTAGCTCAAATGAGTGAAGCCAAAACTTTTTGGTTAATAGCAGGTCACCAGTTATATGGAAGCTTAAAGAAAATGTTATGCTATTATACATTACTTTTTGTTCTGTTCAACCATGGTTACTTGAGAGTCTAGCATCTGTCAAATGTGGTTCTTTTTGTTGCTCTAACTTATTTTGCTTAAGACGACAGGAGGAGGTAATGTGATTGAGAATATTTTAAAAAGCCAAAGCTGGGAACTGAAGGAAGAAAATATAGTGTCTAATAGCTCACTGAAGTCCCAGAAGTGATGTTGGTGGCAAATATACCATGGGCTATTTGGTTATTCTGTGTCTGAGTTTGTGTTATTCTCAGAGGAAGATTTCAGTCAAGCTGTGAAGTTATCTTTTTGAGCACAGATGAGCATTTTAAGTGTGGAACTGCTTAACAGAAAAACATCTTTGTAAAATCTGAAATTCTATTATTAAAGAAACAAGCAAAAACATCCACTTAGGCAATTTCAGACTACAAAATGGGACAAAAGTGCAGAACTAGCAACATGTAGATGAATTATCTTATTTTTTAAAAGTAACTACCTGTGGCTAAGTACTTGTCTTGAATTGTGCTGCTTCTTTTGGCACTGCAGAAGCACGACATGCAGTGTACACATCCTATGCAAACAACAACTCTTCATTATTTCTTGGTGTTATGCTGCAGAAGACAGGCAGAGCTCTCTCCCCTGCCTCTTTAGGAGCTGAGAGAAGTGTTTGAATGGAGGAAAGGGAAGAGAGAGAGCAGAAATTGGGCTTTTTCTGCTCCCTCCTCCAACTTCTATGAAAAATGGACCAGCTGTTCTCTCCTCCCCTCTAATCCTCCCCAACACAGTCCTGTTAAGGTGGAGAAGAGGACCCCCTAGAGCTGCCTCTCCATGAGGCTTGTGAGGAAAGAATGAAGAACCTCTGGAACAGCAAAAAGAACAAATATGCACATTGGGCAAGGGGCAGATATGGGACTGGGAGGTGCAGAATTGTTGTATGGTTGGGTATGTGGAGTTGATGTGGGGCTGAGGGTGCAGAGTTAATGTGTATGCTGAGTCACAAAATTGATATGGGGTGTCAATCATATTTCTGATTATAAATTGGCAACACTCATTTTCACATGCATATTGGGATTCAGCAGAGTTAGAAAAAACATCCAAATTGTTTAATTAAAAAATAAATCTTGTGAGTTGGGGCCAGACTCAATTTTTTAACTTCTGCAGTTGGCAATATTGCAGTAGTATAATTTTTAGAAATAAATATTTAGAATATAAACAACTATCATTAGATTAACACATTTTGTTTTTCAAGGGATAGGTCAAATAGCCTCAATTATCTGTCCATTCACTTTTTTTTTTTTAAAAAGGCAATTTAGGATTATTTCGACTTTTTGATATTGTGAGAAGTATGGAATACTCGTTTCTTACAGAGATACTCCAATTTGAATTTTTTAAAGGCTATAAAACAGGGATTGATTAAAAGATGTAGGCACAATGGGGAGAGTGACAATCAACCAATTTGCAATTCATATCGTAAGAGAATATTGACACAGGTTTTGGTAGCATTATTCAGTAATGGAGAAATGTTTGTTTTATTCTGTGGGCAAAGTGTACTGATGTGTGTAATACAAAATAGTAATATAATCATCTGCATGTAAATAACACCTCACAGTATGCAGTATCAGTTTTATATAGCACTTTGAAAGGACCATGTGTATCATTGCTTAGATACAGCAGGACTGAACCACAAGTGCCATAGAAGCCTTTTATTTACTATAATATCTTTTGCCATTTGAGGATTTTGCCACTTACAGTTAGTTTGTATAGATGTACAGCAGACAGAGAGGGCAGCAACAATCTCAAAAGAATTTAAAATATCCATTCTTGGTTGCTGCCGGACTTGCTTTTTACAAGTTTTACAATTTACACAAAAAGAAAAATCGAACCTGCAAGAACACTCCAATGACAGTTTCCCATGTGTTAGGTGTAACTGCTTATGGTTAACTTCTCTCTTACACCAAGTAACTAAAATCAATGGCAATATGAAAGCTAAGAGAATTAACAAAAAAAAAAAAAAAAAAAGCTCAGGTGGCCCAGTAAATCTTCTATGAGCATTCATTAGGTAGTACTAAACTACAAACCACCAATTCAGCAGGCAGCAGCTTAACAAACCAATTCACTACTTCAGTCAATATCTGAAGATAATACAAGAGGACCAGTAATATCAGAGGACCAACTCATCCACTGTTTTCAGTTTAGAGGACAAACTACCAGAGAAGCCATGTCAAAATATCAGTTAGATGGATTGAAGACATCAACATTATTTAAACCATCCATGTCTCTGGTGATTTGTTAGTCCAGAACCTACCCACAGTGTATTTTCCCTAATAGGCCTATTAGATCTCTCAGATAAATTAGCACTTTCCATTTAGGTTCTATTCTATTCCACCATTGTAGTAGCTAAATGCTATCATATCACGTGATTATCTCTTCTTGCCTGTGGACACAAGAGTACAGAAATAAAACTACAGATCCTGGAGAAGCGTATGTGCGTGCGGTAGGTTATACAAGATGGGAAAGAGGATGCCTCCCCAGATCTTTCATTCCCAGTCAGGAAGTATGCACAATATTTTTCAGGAATACAGTCATTGTCTCCCGCTAGCTATTCAAAAATAGGCAAGAAGTATCATGGCTCCTTAACATCAAGCAACTAGGTGTAATGAGGAGTGGGGAAAGCATGCACTGCAATGATAGTTGAACAGCCGATTAAGCATATGCAGGTACTCACCACTCATTCATACACATCACATCACTGAAATATCTAGATCAGTGGTGCTCAAACGTCTCTGATTGTGCCCCCCCTTACCAGTAATGGAATCTGTCTACACCCCCACTCCATTACTGCACAGGTAGCTCAGCAGAGGATCTTGGGCTGAAGGCAAAGCTGGTGGCAGAACTGGGGATAGGGGCAGAGAGGGAAATGAGGGCAGAGCTGGCCTGGGGTCAGAGCAAGGGCTGGAGTAGAGCTATGGCTGGAGCCAGGGGCTGGGAGAGGGGCCAGGTAGCAGACAGAACAGGGCTGGGTGACACTCTCTCCCTGTCCCCACAAGGGGTGATGCCCCACAGTTTAGGGGCCACTGATCTAGATAGAGAAATTGTGGCAAAGTCATCCAAAATTCTACACTATAAAACAGCCCAGCCTCTCTGCACCTTGTTCAACATACTTCTGGTTGTAAAAACCAGAATCTAGCCTATAATTATCATGAGTGTCTTTTACATGCCATGAAAACCCACAAAAGATACTGCAAGCTTCTGACTTTTTGGTGCAGCATCTTGCTGCAGAAAAATACCTGTTTTAATCAAATTGGGTTCTATGTAGCACAGCACACATTCAAATTTGACTCATTTCACAGGGGTGGTTAAGGCAACAACTGAACACAGGAAAGTCTGCATGTCTGAATTTATATAGAGTTGAGTGTCTATTAAAAATGGATGGCCAAGTTCTCAGTTGCTTCCAAGGGGTGTCTGGTGTAACGTGTAGGGAAGTGAGGCTTATAACAAGTGTGCCAGTATTGCTTCCCTCAAACTGCTTTAGTGCTGGGTCAGTAATCAGGTCCAGATTAGAGATGCTGCTCCTGGCACCTAGGGGCCATTTGGGTTCCAGAAATTGCTGCTAGGGATACTCAAGGCACAGGGATCCCTTAACCAATGACCCCTTTTCCCCCCAGTCAAGCCCCATCTGAGAATTCCTGTACACAGAGGTAATCCTTAACATTGGTTCAACCATCTTTACGGCATCTGTGTATCAACAGATTAGCACAAAGCTGTCACAGAGCAGTGAAGGATTTGGCTTTAACAGTTAAGAAACTAAGAAGGAATAAACCAACAATGAGCAAAACTATAATGGCAGTCTTCCAAACCTGTATCTCTGTTTTTGCTAAAAAGGACACTTCTAAACATTTTATAAAAACAGTTCTGTAACCATGTAAAATTAAGTTTTAATCAAAATGTGGATGTATTTCAGAAGTCTCTGGATCACTTTTAGTTAGAGTATTAGGATACTGTCTACTTGTTATGTTAACTTGAACATATTCAGTATTTACAATCAGGCTCTTTTATAGTAAGAGACAGCTAAAAAACAAGACACAGCATATCACATGGAAAGAATTAGGAGAAAACTAAACAGATGTGCAACTTGGCCAAAGAAATGAAAAGGTGAGCGGATAGGAAATACTAGCATTCAGAGTTTGGAAAAAAGGTAGCAACCTGCATTTACGGGTTAATTGCTTTTAATTAAATCAACTGAAATTATCCAGTTGCTAGAGTTATCTATACTTAAATTACATTTGACAATACTCTGTTTACCACGTAATTACGATCATGAACTAAATAAATTCAGATGCCCCAAGCCATGAAGTTTCTTATACCAAGTTTTACTACTAAGATAACAAGAAGTATCCACAAATTATTACTATGCTGAAATGGCTTTTCCTTCTAAATACTACAGTAGGATTGGCTAGTATAAATCCCTGTGCTCCAAACAATTCCTTATCCATACGCCCACATAAAGTATGGCCACCTCGATTTCTGACGTTTCTCATCCCAGTATCTTCAGTCCTTCCCTCCTCCACTCCTCCTTGACCAGTAAAGAAGGCCAGCTCCATCCTACGCACAATTATGGCCTGACCTACACTTGGCGGGGAGTCGATCTAAGTCACGCAACTTCAGCTACATGAATAATGTAGCTGAAGCTGACGTACTTAGATCTACCTACTGTGGTATCTTCACTGCAGTAAGTCGACTGCTGACACTCTCCCATAGACTCTGCTTGCGCCTCTCGCCCTGGTGGAGTGCCGGAGTCGACGAGAGAGAGCTTGGTGGTCGATTAATCGCATCTAGACTAGACGTGATAAATCGACCCCCGCTGGATCGATCGCTGCCCATCGATCCAGCAGATAATATAGACAAGTCCCAAGAGTATTTCCTTATCTACAGTTACAGGTGAAGATGGATGTGTGAGGTGTGCAGACATGTTCTTCTGTGGGCATGTCATTGAAATTCTGAAGACTGCAGTCTCAGGAATTGCTGCAACATCTAGTCCAGTATCCTATCTCTGACAGTGGCCAGTACCAGCTATTTCAGAGGAAAGATGCCTCATTGTGGAATAAACCTACCCAATAGGATAATTTTTTTACTAAGACAATCCATTAGTGTTTGATTTATGACTTGAAGCATGAGGGGTTATACCCCAGCTATTTTACCTTATCATAGATAACTTTGGATGGTGCAACTATTCATAGAAATGGTGCCTGCTAAACAGTTGGCTTCAGTGATACCTAGTGGCATTGAGTAAAGAATTTTCTTTGATCAGGTTTGAATTTACTGTCTTTCACTGGATGTTTCCTTGTTCTTGTATTATGTTGCTGCCCATAAACTTAGCTTTGTTAGATCCCTCTTAAATTCCTCATAGGTTTCTCTGATTTCAAGAGAGATTATACTAATTTCATGTCTTTTATCAAACGTGCCCCCTCATTGTTCACTTTTTCAGATCTATAATTAATATTGATCAAAGTGGAGAGAATTTAATAATAGCCAAAGTAGAGAGATCTGCATAATTAATGTATAGTTGCAATATACTGATAATGCACTCTGACTGGCTAATGGCCCTTTGAATACAGTGGTTTGCATACTACATTCATGAAAAATAAGCATACTGTGATTATACAAATGAGAACCAATGTACTGTTATAGATGTGTAATCATACAGCACATCAGTGCTCTAACTGGGCAAGAGAATGCAATTTCCATATAATAGGTAAGGTAATGTAATCTATCAGTAAATCAATGCCTCATTGCCACATACCTCATTGCCACATTGCTGCCATCAATAACTATTGGCCTCAGGTTATCTCCATCTTCAGTCACATCCTCCTGAAGTGGAGACTCAGACCTCTGAGACTCTATGGAAGATGCCTCACGCATTATGTTAGCGTTAACATTATTTACAGGCTGGTCAGTCTCAGTTTTATTTCCAAGTTTGACAAGTTCTCCCAAAATATCGTTGATTAAAGCATCAGTGCCAAGCTTATTTAGCACAAGTTGAACCTGTTCTTCAGAGTAACCTAACTTAAGTGCAAACTCCAGTTTGGTTTGATATTCCTTCACCACATCAGGGGGCTTCTTTACTTCCTTAGATCCTATCTGTGCCTCCTCTATCTTAAGGTCTTGTAAGATTTCGTTCCGTTTTAGTACATGAGGCTGTAAGCAGGGAGACCTGCACAGTTGTCGGTGAATCTTAGGTAGATGATGTGATTCTGCTGTAATATTATTCAGTCTCTCTGACTCGTTATCAGAATTTGTGCTCTCTTCTGAATCACAACTGGAACTTCCAGTCTCCTCAGATGCCTCCTTATCTGCATCTTCCTTCCTAGAGTTAACTTTATCCATTGTTGGTTTCTCCACCATTGACCAAGATCCAACTGCATTTATTTGTGTGTCAGTGCGCTCCACATAAAGATGGCCTAGGTCATGCCCCAGATGATCCTTCAAGCCCATGAAGCTGCTGCATGTATTCGATTCCACTTTGCTGTTTTTCCTGTATTCCTGAATATAAAGTGTCCCGTATTCCTACAGAAGAAATAAAAGTGTTGTAACTAGTTAGCTCTTATTTTGTTTTGGGGTTTCTTGTTGTTTCCTTTGGGACTCTGCTTCTTTGCCAACTTAAAAATACCTTCACATTCGAGGAAATTCCCTCTTCACTTAAAGTTTGGTTGCATTTGTAAACAAACTAGTGTTTACGTGCAGCAAGTTTCATACACTTCTTCAAACAGAGAGAACTTTCCAATCCTGTTTGATTGATGAACAGAGTATTATTATTATTAAACAGTTTTCAAAAAGTATTTACATCTAAACTGATGAATACATTCAAAAAATAGTTTTTATATAAACTGGTTTTCCTTAAAAGTTGTTTGAAAATAAAGTAGTGTCTGGACAGGAGTCTTTTGTTCAGAGTTAAAGTAACTGTGATATTCTGTCACTGGGTATACCTACACTGCAAAAGAAACCAACCAACCAACCCACCCCAAAACGTGGCCATGAGTCTCAGACCCTTGGTCAGCTGACTACACCCGCCCTATGTACTAAAAATAGCAGTGTAAATATTTCTGCTCAGGCAAGAGGGATGGGTCTCAGAGCCCAGGATCCAGCCTACGCAGGAATAACTACACTGCTATTTTTAGGCTCATATTGTGAGCCCAAGGCAGTTGACCTGGCTCTGAGATTTGCTGTTGTGGGTTTTTTTGTTTTCCAGTGTGGATGTAGTCTCAAAGATATTATTATTAAACAGTGTAATAAATAAGAAATGCAGCTATAAAACATACGAGTACTGCTATGGAAAAGTTTTTATGCTAAGTGGCTTAGACCTTCCGTTTAATACAAAGGAACTAGAATATTACTATATTATCACAGAATCATATAAAGGTAGGGTCGGAAGGGACCTCAGGAGGTCATCTAGTCTAGCTTCCTTCACCAGGGCAGGACCAAGTACATCTACACCATCCTTGACAGGTGTTTGTCTAACCCGTTCTTAAAAGCCTCCAAGGGCAGGGATTCCACCATCTCCCTTGTAAGCCTAGTCCAGAATTTAACTTCCTTTATAGTTAGAAAGGTTTCCTTAATATCAAACAAATCTCCTTTGCTGAAGCTTAAGCCCGTTCCTTCTTGTCCTACCTTCCGTGGACATGGGGAACAACTGACCACCATCTTCTTTATAACACCCCTTAACATCTTTGATGACTTATCAGGTCCCCTCTTTCTTTTCTCAAGACTAAACATACCCAGTTTTTTTTAACTTCTCCTCATATGTTGTGTTTTAAGCCTTTTATAATTTTTGTTGCTCTCCTCTGGACTCACTGCAATGTATCCACATCTTTCTTCAACTGTGGTGCCCAGAACTGGACATAGAACTCCAGCTGAGACCTCACCATGCCGAGTAGAGTGGGATAATACCACCGGTGTCTTACGTACAGCACTCCTGTTAATACACACCAGAATGAGTTTTCCTTTTTTCGCAACTGCTTCACACTATTGGCTCATATTCAATTTGTGATCCACTATAACCCCCAGATCCTCTTCTGAAGTATTACAGTATTGAGTTATACCCCATTTTATAGTTGTACATTTGATTTTTCCTTCCTAAGTGTAGTACTTTGCATTTGTCTTTACTGAATTTCAACATGCTGATTTCAGACAAATTCTCCAATTTGTCAAGGTCATTTTGAATTCTAACCCTGTTCTCCAACATGCTAGCCACAGTCCCATCTTGGTGTCATCTACAGATTTTATAATTATACTCTCCACTCCACCAATTCATTAATGAAAATAATGAATTGTATCAGACCCAGAATAGACCTCTGTGGAATCCCACTAGATATTCCTCCCCTCTCTGCCTCTGCCCCAGTTTGACAGCAATTTATAATTACTCTTTAAATACAGTCTAACAACCAGTATTGCATTTGCCCTATCATAATTTCATCTAGACCACTTTCCCTAGTTTGCTTATAAGACTGTCATGTGGAACTGTGTTAAAAGGCTTACTAGAAATAAAGATATATGTTGTTTATAGCTTGCTTTCTATGCGCTTGGCCAGTAACCCTGTCAAACAAGGAAATTAGGTTGGTTTGGCATGATTTGTTCTTGACAAATCCATATTGGCTATTACTTATAAACTTAATATCCTCTAGGTGCTTATAAATTGATTGTTTAATAATTTGTAACGTTACAGATATCAAAATTAGGCTGACTAGTCTATAGTTCCTTGGGTCCCCTTTGTTCCCCTTTATATTTCACTAATTAGGAAAATATGCTTAGAAAGCCACCTTACAGGAAATGGGTTAATGATAGAATAAACATAATCCAATGAATCCTGAAACAGAGTTTTCATTCAGTCAGGTAAACATCACTACACATTCCTAAATTCCTTTATAAAGTCCAGGCAAATCAAGAAACACTTTGAATATTCTCAAAGTAGCACTTCTGACTAAAACAAAGCAAGACTTAGAACTATGGGCTGATTCAAAGTCTACTGAAGTAAATGAGAGCAATCCAGCAAAGCACTTAAATATTAATTTCAATAATGTGGCTAGTTACATGCTTAAGCTTAGGCATAGGCATGTGCATAAGTACTTTTCTGGATCAGGGCCTAAATGCAGAGATGGAAAGTATATAGGAGATATGGAATAAAGTGGATTGTGGTTTTCTGTGCCTCATAAAAGCCCCACCCACCCAAGTTTACTGGAGGAGTTCACATTATTGTAGATTAACAATTTTTCAAACATCTATTTCCTCATAAAAGTTATCTCCATAATCTATTTAAAAGGAACGTATTACTTCCTTTACTTTTTGTTCTCTTGAAAGAGAATTCTGGCATAAAGCAGAACTGTTTCTGTTATGAAAAAGTAAAGTTGTCTGCTTCTCTCTCATTGTTAAAAGTGGGCTAAATTGCTCATATTGCAGGACTAACATTAAAACAGTAACATGAATTAGATAAGGATGAAACAGAAAACAAACAACAGCTCTTCTAGTTCATGCAGGACAAAAATTAAGCAAGATACATACACAGAAGGTAGTGCTTGAATGTCATATATAGCGTGGCCACAAACCAGATTGATTTTTCTCAGTGTGATTTCATTGTATTAAACACAACTCCATTTTCTCCATTCTATTAACAATTATCCATAGTTTAAATTTACCCAAGATACAAAATTTCTTCTGTTTGAATAAATAACCTCCCAACCCAATAAATAAATCATATATATTTAAGAGTACTGAGTTATTTGCGGAGTTTTATTTCATTTGCTGGGGAAAAAATAAAGTATACAGAATATACATATGACAACTCATGAAGACTTCTCTTGAGACAAATGTGAGAGAAGTGAAAATGCCAACCATGATTTAATAAAAAAGTTTTTAAAAGCATTGTTAGGACATCTCCACAGCAGTACAGATTTTCAGTAAATAGCTCTATTAACTAGATTGTCCTACTTGATAACTTACCATTTTTGGTTGGAAAGCAAAGAGCATTTTTTAATCTAGTTTAGACTGATAGAAGTTAAAAGTAGAATACATTTTTCTGTATAGACCTGATTTAGTTAAAAGGCAGAGTGATTGTGATGCTGTCTCTTGCAGTATATCAGTCAATGTTCGTTTTCTTTATAGGGATCTTTATGAGTTCAAGCAGTACTGCAGATTAAATACAAAGGGAATTTAGGAAGTGAACCTTTACACTTGGTGATTTATTAACTACTGTAATACACTGGATAGCCTAGTGCCAGTAACAAATCACAACAGTATCTCAATAAAAGGATACAGTTAAAAACCCACACTGTGGCCTTCATAGAACTGCCACCAAAAAGTATCTTAAACAAGAAAAACCTATTGGAAGCTAGGCTGCCTAGCAACCAGCCTTTAGTTGCTAGGATGCACTCCTTTAACATGCCATCATGAATGCAAGCACAGTGAAAGAATAATTTGGTATGAACAAAAGCCTATGAAAAAGACTGGGACTTAAGTGCGTCTGGTTTACCCTCTGAGAACAATGCAGCTGCCAAACCAATCTGGACGCTCCGACATCATTGTTCCATAAACCCCACAATCTGCTCCGACTGGAGGAAGTATATTTAATGGGCAACATTTTTAAGCTGGACTGAAAAGTTAGGTCAGCTCATGTATTGCCCTAATAGAATACACCAAGATAATGGGTCACTGCCCAAATCCATGTACTGTGAAATGCCATTTTAGCACTGAACTAAAAGTAGTACTTTTCTTTTGGACACTATCAGAACAGGATAAACCTATCTTGACATACCTTTAAATTAGTTAAGACTAATGTATTGTTATTTCCTGATGTCATATTCTAATTGTTTCTCATTAAAGTTTTATTGTAACTATAAACATAATATTCTTTCAGAATGACACATATCTCAAAGAACCTCAGTTACAGCACTGGGTGAGTAACCTTCTCTTCTGCAAAGAGATACTACAGCAGTTGCAGCTTTCAAAGCCCACACAAATAGTATTTAATTGACTTAAGCATACTATTGTTATTTTGACTAGTGTTTTTAATATAAAAATCCACTACAACAACAAAGCATAAGGATTCTGAAATACTACCTTTAAGTGTTGCATAAGCAGCATACTATTCCTGCTGTCAGACCTGCATGCAAGTTCTATGTATGTTCAGACAAATTCTACAGCATCTGTGATAGGCAGCAAATAATCTGCTGCAGCACCTCCTTAGAATGTTAGGCTTGGGAGCTCCCAACACAATGTCCTATACAATATTCATTGATTATAATGATGAAAATTAGATATCATAATTAAATCCTAACAGAGTTTATTAGATAGTGAAGAGAGAAATGGCAGTCACTCTACCTGAGCAAACTAACCTAAATTATTTTTGCTTCTTTCAGCCAAATGTTAATGCACCTGTTGACAGCATAATGAAGTCCAGAAGAAATAAAGAGAATGAATTTGTTCAAGGAGTAACATAAAAATGTAAAAGCTCTCTAAGTGTCCTTTATTTTCAATAAAACTCTTTTCTTATAAACCATGTTCTCAGTATAACTTTATAGATACCATGTAATCTAGATGAAAATACTTGCTATGAACTATTTTGAGTGTGTGTATGTGTGTGTTGATATACTTTATTTGTATTTTATATATAGATATAATAATAAAAAAGTATCAACACAAATGAGTGGCCAAAGAAATAAACCCAATAACTAAATGATTGTACTTAGTTCTTATGATTTCAATACAACTACTAAGCAATAATTTTTGAATTTATAAAAAATTTAAATATAAAATAGATAAATTTCCATTAGCTATTCTGTGTGATAAACAGCAATCCAATCATTACACAGAAAAGGAAGGGTTCCTAACTTACGAATGCATACGTACTTATATTCTTTACACCAAAATGCCTGCAAATCATAACCCTCCCCCTTCAAAGCTATGAAACCAAATGTGGCTTCATATTTAAACAGGCTCCATTATTATAGGATTACTATCATCATCAAATACTGTGCCCATTTATCATCAAACACACTTGTTAAGTAAGGAGTTTACATTTAACACTGTGGAAGAATACAATGCCATTACGTTACAGAATTGCATCCTTTTTCCTTCTACTGTTCTTCAAATTCAGTAGCAAAACTATTTTCCACTAACTACCAGCATTAATTTATTTTGAACTAGACATTTCTACTGTTCAAGAGGTCAGGTGGAAACAGATCTAAACTTTTAATATTACGAAAGCTGTCCAGTTACTGCTGAAATTCATAATAGTTTAATGCAAACTTTACATGGTGCAAAAAGCAATAAGTGAAACAGAGTGTTATAACAAAATTTTTATAATAGCAATTGAATGTGTTCTTAAAAGAGCTTCCATGTTTTTAAAGACAAATCCTACAACAGTGAAAGAGTTTGTTTTTTTTACACAAGGATACTTAAATTATTCCTAGATCTTCTAAACAGCAAGCAGTAAATATTTAGACCACAGCTTGTTAAAAAAAATATATATATATAGTTTGTCATAGAGAATTTCAGACTACCAATATAGAAACAAATGTCCTAGCTTCCCAAAAGGCAAAGATATTGCAACAATGCAAATAAAATAATGAATATGTAATAAATACCTCCTGCAGTAGTTTCTGTATGTTTAATTACCATTGTATTTCAAGGGAGTACTGTTGTCTGCATCACTCTATCTAACAAAGGAAGGATGTCCCATTGAACAGATTGGTTAATGCTCTGGGACAACAGATGTCTACTGGAACTGCAGGAGACCAGCAACTGGTGGCCTGCCCATCTTCTGAAAACTTTCAATAGACTTATGCATATGTTCACACAATAGAGCATGTGGTAGAAATGCAAACCTCTTTTTAACCCTTTTATGTGCCCTCTTTCCCTCCCAACTGGTATATGAAGGGCTTTGTAGTGTTTTTTCTTTAGAGGATCCTTGGAACACTGGTTCATGGAGTGTACATTGTATGTGTTCTTCAACCTAATATCTGAACCCAAAATATAAAACAAAATAGATTAAAAACTGCACAATAATGTGTTGGCTAATTTTATAAACGTAAGAATGACTTTGAAATCACAGAGGCTTTGACTAGATCATGTTACCACCTGAGAGTAGCCCCAACGAACTAACGTTATATCCTGCCCTAAATCCATCACTTTAAGTTCAGACATTGTCCCCAAGTGATGTTCCTCCTAATCTTAGCTAACTTTTCAAATTTCACCATAATTTAGTAAAAAGGGCAAATCGATAAAATAGTTATTTCCAAAGGAAAAAACTGTATCAACTATAGCATATTTACAAAGGATAAAACACTGAAATTTAAGTTGAAGTCATCCAAAAGGTGCAGAAAATCTAGTTCCCCTGAAGAGTTCTGTCATTTCCATCCCCCAGCAATACATTATTGATGCCCCTACAAGTTCCTCCCAGAATGTATCACGTTAAAGATCACTCTTTCATGCAATTATTTTTCAGATGTAAATTCTCTCTTTTTTTTTTTTTAAGACGTCCCCAAAATTTGGAGATTTTGTGATGTGTATGGCTATTTATTTTGTTCAGAACACAGTAAGATGTACTAAAGTGTTAGAATGGTGAAACTTTTCAATCCCTGCAGAGAGTAGTCCAAATACTTACGTTAGCTGGAAAACACAGAGACATTGGTTTCTTGTAGCAGTTCCAGAAGCAACTCCTTAACACGATTTCAGCTGCAGACTTCCAGGCAAGCAAGCAGAACAATGAATGGTTGAACAGATGGAATGGCAATGTCTTTGCTTAACCTATTACTGAGTGGAACAACAGCCAATCATAGGCCAGAGAATTCACAATTAGTTGGCCAGGCAGATGCAAGGCAACCTCCCAACCCTGCATCAGGTTTGTAGGTTTCTAAGATAAGCAAGTTGATGTCATTCTCAGGGTCTGCCCCAGGCAGCATGTGTATTAACGAGGGGTGTGCAGCAACAATAGGCCATACAAAGGAGACTAGCAGGCAGCTGCCGTATGAGCGCCAGAGTCATTAGGGAGCAGGCTGCCAGCAAGAAACACCTGGCTTGGGCAGACTTCAGCTTTTCCTCATTGTTTCTAATACATGCAACAAAGAAAGTAATTATTTTTAAGTAGTAAAAGTTTCTATAAAAAACAAAACCTAAAGGATATAGCCAAGTCTATTACAAAAACATTGTAGCTTTTGCTGGGAAAATTAAAAATATAGAAATATCACAGCAGTGATTGTGTGTATTTTCTTTTTCCTGTTAATAAAATAAATCCTTATCAATGCAGTGCAACAGGAGGTCTGTTAAGGAGCCAATATTACACAAATACATTCAAAAGCACTCTCTAAATTTTCTGAAACTTTACTTTTATTTATGTACCAATAAGCCTGATGAACTTGTGCTTATGCACAACTAAAACCAAATACAATGTTTAGAGTATTTCAGTTTCAATGGAAAATGTTTTGATAAATTATTAAACTGCAAAAATATCAATTTTATGCATAAAATATGGGATTTTTCTTACTAATGGCATTAGAACATTAATAAACTTATATAAAGGAAAGAGGAGCTGTGCTAGCACCACTTCAACAATAAATTTACTTGTGGCAGTCATCAATGTTCATAATTTTGTAAGAAGAAAAACTTATATTACAGATTTACACCTGAAAAAGAAATCTCCCTGGTTTCCTGCAGTTGTATAGATAATCTAAATAAATATTTTGGAAGTTAAGTCACTAGGTAAGCAGGTTTTAAAATTTTTCTTTCTTGTGGAGACAGTATGTGTCTAAGTTAAAAGAAAATGTCCAAAACAATTTTTGATTAATAAAAGACCTGCAATTTACTACATTTAGCAACATGACAATGGTCATGTGCTATCAGGGAGGCAAAGGGGACATTCACTCCCCTCCTCCCCCCCCCGAACTTCAATGGGCCTCAAGTTATTGTCAGAAAGGCCAAAATATGTACAAAGCTATCCAATGTTACGCAATGGAACAGTAGAAGATTGGAAAGTCTTCATCCTTTATATAAATTATAAATCACCGTAAATACTGATACTGCAGCCCAATTATACTTTTTTTTTAAACTCCTAAAATCCAATATTTTCTCTGGGTCTAACTAGCACCTGGGTCACCTGTTTTTTTTTTGTCTGTTTGTTTTGTTTTAAAGCTACATCCAGGGGGCATGGGCCCCAGAATACCCACTTGTCCCCTTCTCCCCTCCCAAATAATTGGATCCTACAAACAGCCCAATGTCTAGTTTTGGTGTTTGGTAAGAAAGCAGACCAAATCTCGGACTTTCAAATCATGACCCTTGTTTTTAGTAACTTTACATAGGAAAGCTCAATTCAGATGAAACAAGGCTGAGGCACAAGTATATTAAATGACTTTCAGTTCCATTCAATAAGCAGATACGCAATACTGAAAATCAAGCTGAAGCATCTGTTAGATTTCCTCAGCCTGTGAGAATAGACAATTTGAGACCATTTGCTGTGGTTTAGAGGGCGCCCAGAATACAAAATAGTTTATTATTTGGATTGTTAATTTCAGGCATTTTCCAAATTGTCTTTGAATTTTAAAATGTTTCAGGAAAACAAATGAATCCACCCATCATCATGCTGTAAGACAAAAGTTTATCAGATGTCCAGATTTACCAATATAAAGCAAATATTATCAAGTGCAAAATCCAATGCTGCACGCATTTCTGCACCTAAACCTTCTGGAGATAGCAGCAGATGAATTTAGATAACTACAAATCAAAAATCCAATAAAATACAATCTTTTTACACTGTCCATTAAACACCCACAAGAACAGCTACTATCATTACTATTTTGAAGTTTTTAATTCTGAGGCAGGAGAAGTCTTTTCACTAATTTCTGCCACTGTGAACACAAAGAATGAGAGAAAGCTACCCAAGTGCACAGCAGGAAGCCTGGTCTCCAGCACTGGATTAAGCTTCTTTGCAAATAGCAAATAAAGGCAGTGATCTGAAAAAGCTAATCAGTCCCTGCTGTGGTATTTAGACTACCTCAGTTGCTGGTATTGGATAATGTTAAGCATATTAAAACATCTGTAGGAGAAATAAGGAGCCAGTCTGGTGTACCTAGTGATAGGCACTGACCTTAAATGCAAGCAGCATCACTTTGCTAGCCTTTAGTTCAAGTACTGTCAGAGTTGAGATGGCCACTTTGTACCTGGTGACAGAAATGCTTATTTTGGCAAAACTGACATATGATGTAGTCAAAGTACAGGAACTATGAACCGAGGAGAACTTTGGTAGTATAATACAAGTAGCATATTTATTGCTCTATAACACAAATGCACATTAGTGCAAGTGGATGACCTGACTTTAATGTTATTTTAAATATTAGGTTACCATTTGGTACAAGTCACCCCTTCACTATTTTCTTGTTTAAAAAAGTTTCCAGATCCCACGCCTTTTTGAAACAAAGAAAGCTACTTTAAATTATCGGTGGTTCATCTCCATGCGAGCATTACTGGAAAATTATGTAGTGCAACTTTGACAAAGACCAAGATCAAATTAGGTGTTTAAGATATCAAATAGGTCAGGAGGTAATATTTTAAGTAAGCCAGTGTAAACTACTTAAATATATATAATTACATTAAATTTAAATGCAATTTAATGCAATTGTACATTATGTAAAAACATTAGTCGGTTGTTCAAATCAGTTTCAATAGTTTTCTCACCTGAATAATTTTCTCAACACTTCCTTAAAATAAATTGGAAATGCTCAAGATTTAAGAGACGTCAAAACCATTTTATCAAATCACGCTCATGCTGACAGAAGAACATTCATATTAGGGTTTTAACCAGTACACTAGATTTCCTACTGGGAACAACAAGGGCAACAAAGAAACCTTAGCAGGAAACAATGAGGATCTCTGTCACATCTGTGACAGGCTATAATGGCATTACTAGAAAGTACACACAGCAGATGAACAAAGAAAGCTCTACTTCTGCAGCTAAAACCTTCAGATCCAGCAAACTGACCAGTCTAGCCATTTCCCACTGCTATATTTAAAATACAATACAGAAAATTAAGATTATAGCTGGTCATTGAAATGCAGAATGCATAGTGGGTCCTCCGACTTCTAGCCTCTTACCCATCTGGAGAGGCTAATGATTCTATTTTCTTGCTCTTTAGAGAGACCAGAAATTGTATCAAAGCTCATCATTAAGTTCCTAGCACTATTTTATTAAAACATTAAATAGACTACCATGCAAAGAACTAGCCCTGACTAACTTTGGAGGACATCAGGATGAAAGGAGATTTCAGGGTTGCACACAAAAAGACAGGGGGGAGAATACCTGGTACGAAGGCCACTATAATCCACAAAAATATATTCTTGCAGAAACAAAATTGTATTTTAGAAGACAAGTTAAGCACATATCATTATATACATAAACAGAGAAGTAGAAAGATTTTGATTTTAGCATTCACACTTCAGACAATTCTGACTATTATTGCATTACAAAAATATCCATATATTTAATGTTGCCCTTGGCAACTCCAGAAAAGAACCTTTTATTCCTAAAATTAGGAGTTGGCAATCTTCTCAGTGTTTGTTGATCACTAATTAATATCTTAACAGGTGCAAAACATTCAAAATACAGCACCTTAAACACCACCTTCAAAACTGAGCAACCCTGTGTCTAGACTAAATCCACATACAGATCTGCACTACAAAATGAATCCTACAACTATGCTGTGGGATGAACTAAATAGTGGAAAGGTCCCTGCCAATCAAGATAACTACACACTTTTATGACAAAGATGAGCAATAGTTTTCCCTAGGCAAGGAGGAAGTGAAATTGTAATTTCCAAGCTATTCTGTAAGAAAGAACGGTTCTAATATTCTGATTCTTGCAATGGCTAATGCAAAATGCCTCAATAAGGCAGCAAGAGTCACAGGCAAGGGGAGCACTCAATTTACCCTCTCTTTGCTATTCAGTCTCTCTTTAAAATTTCATCTAAATAGTCTTAGTTGCTTATTCTAAATTCAGAGCCACTTCTCTTATTTGTGGTAAAAATATTAAAGGACTCTAACAATCTAAAATAACCATAGCTTGAACTAAAACAAAGTGGCAAGGAATATTTTGACTTTGGAGAGGAGACTCATCCGTTTCTATACATCTATATAACTTGGTAAGATATGGATATGTATCACTGTAGGCCCTCTGTATGAAAGAGTCCTCAAATATCGAGAGACCATTGGTTTCCAGGTAAGACCTGTTAAAGCACACTAAATCTTTGTGATCTATGGGTATATCTGCAATTAAGACACCCACTGCTGGCCTGTGCTAGCTGATGCACGCCATGGGGCCTGGGCTAAGGGGTTATTTAACTGTAACGTAGACTGTCAGGCTTGGACTTGAACTCAGGCTCTAGGACCCAATGAGGTGGGAGGGTCCCAGAGCTCAGGCTGCAGTCTGAGCCTGGAAGTCTACACTGCAATTAAGCAGACCTGTAATCCGAGCCTCAGGAGCCCGAGTCAGCTAGGACCAGCCATGGGTTTTTAATTGCAGTGCAGACATAGACTAAGACACCTAAACAGTTGCACTATTGTTGATGGCATGATATAATATTTGTATTAATGAGGACAGAAAATTAAAAATGTTAACATAATAGCATTTATTCCCACTATATTTTGTGGGTATAAATATAGCTCTGACCTTTTCTTGGATGTTTGCTGACTAAGGCCCTAACCATGCAAGCTGCTCATTGTAGGAACAATGCTATGCCCATGTGCGGACCCATCAAAGTAAATGGCCTGTCCACACAGAGCTGCCAGCAGTATCAGGGCCTAAAATACCTGCCTAGTCATCCCTAAGTAAGCACTCTGTGATAAGAAAAAGTTATGAAAGCATTTGACAGCCTACATCACAATTCACTCTGGAACATCCTGAAGTTTTGCCAGTAAAAATAATTAACATCATCAAGGCTTTATATCAAGGTGGATAGAGACTTGAGTGAATCATTTATTAGAGCCATTCGTGTCAAACAAGGATGCATTCTCTCACTGCTCCTGTTTGGCAAGGTAATTGATTTCACTATGTGAAAAAGTGTAGAACAATACAACACAGACTTCACTTGTTCCAGAACAGTACACTGGAAGAGATAGATTTTGCTGATTTCTAAATGACATCTAAACTAACAAGAAAACAAAGACCAAAAGACAGTCCAGCATCGCAAAAAGACAGGATTAATAATGAGTTATGAAAAAACAAATCTAATGAGAATCCCAATAGCTCCCAAACTCAAACATTACAAGGAGTGAGTACATTGGTGGTAATGTACAAGCCAATGGAGATATCCAGAAAGATATGATGTCATGAATTGGCAAGGTGGCAGCTGCACTCACCAGTTTAAACAAGATTTGTAAAAAAAATTTAAATGACCAATTTCAAGACAAAACTACACATTTTTAACTCACATTTTATTTCCATCTTAACATATGAATTTAAAAGCTGAAAATCCAAAGGTATACTTAAGCATGTATGAATGCCTTATTAAATGGAATAATTTGCAGCAAATGCCAAGAATTGTCAGAGTTCTACAACCCCTCATTTCTAAAGATATCCAGAAAAGAAGATGAAAATATCTGGGACGTATATTAAGAATGAAGCCAGCATTTGCCATGGCAGACATTCTGTTGGGCAGCTGTTATGGCTCTGGGGGTATCCAGGACTGAGTCACCTTGTTATTGCCCTGCCTTCAGCAAGAGGGAGATTTGCCTTTGCTTACCTGAGTGTCACCTCCCACACCACCAGCCTGTTAGCCAGCCAAGCACTCTCCTCAGAACTGTCAGCTCTTACTTTGCTTTGTAGGTTAACAATAAATGCACCCATCCCTGAGCCCCTTTGAAGAGTTCCCCTTTAGTGTCTAGCCCTTATCCACTGAACATTCACAGAAATGTCAGGCGTGCTGTCCCCAAGGGAACAGTGTACACACCAGCTTGTATGATTCAACTCAGGATCAGCACCTGGCTTAATACCCAGCACCAAGATCTATTTATAGCTGTGGTTCTTAACCTGGAGGGCGTGCACCCCCTGAGGATGCGAGATGCCCTTTCTGGGGGTGCGAGACATGCCAAATTAAGCACAGGCACATAAGTACAACTACTTTGTTTCATCAAACCTATGTATTTATTAACATTATACATTTTTAATGATTACTGTAATATACAAACATAAATATATCTAGGTTTAAAGAACTGACCTACTTCAACAATTTTTTTGATAAAGGGTGCGAGAACATATTTTGATTTTTGATAAGGGGTGCAAGAACATATTTTGAGAACCAAAGGGGTGCAGGCTGCAGTAAAGGTAAAAAACCACTGATTTATAGTGAAAACAACAAGGTTATCATCAAAGATTCAAGAGATAGTGGGTGATGATAATGGAAACAAAAAAATTACATATACAAATATAACACTTCCTAGAGACTAAACTTTAGATGGAGGTTAGCCTGTTAAATTAAGAAATTTATCTCACCCCAAAATGGCCTCTGCAGTGTTCCAACCAAGGCTGTGTGTGATGAATGTAAACGCACTGCCTGCCTGCTGGCTAGGTGCAGGATGATGAGATGTCGTCTTTGTTCCCCAAACACAGACCAGCAAACCTTTGAAGTGTATCCAAAATAAGGTTCTCTTCCTCTACTGTGTTTCTATCTTTCTTAGTTCCTTTCTGAAATTTTTATAATCCTTCATCTGCACTCATCCTAGATGTTTGTCAACTCGGTCTTGATATAAACTTTAACACACACACACACACCTCCTTACATAGTATCTATACATATACTTCACAATGATATTAATGGCCATTATGACCCTGTCTTTCATTTAAGACCTCCCATGATATTAACTGTTGAACCAAAACCTTCCCAGCTGAGTCACAGCAACTAAAGGAATATGCACAAGGATCTAACTGAAAAAAATTCCCATCAAACACCATTCACAGAGGGAAAAATCATGAGACTTAACAACATAGAGGACATGCAAAGAGTGGCCCAGGATAGGAAGGAATGGCAGAGGCTTGTTCATGCCCTAAGCAATATCTGACGGCATGAAAAAGATTCAGAATAAGAGAATTAAATGGTGAAATCCAGCTCTACTGAAATCTATGGATACCTCTACACTGCAGCTGGAGATTTAATTTCCAGCTGTGGTAAACAGATACATGCTAGGTCTGATCAAGCTAGCCTGCTAAAAACAGCCGCAGCAGCACAGGCAATCGGACAAGCTAAACATCCAAGTATGTACCTAGAGCAGGGGTAGGCAACCTATGGCACAGGTGCCGAAGGCGGCACATGAGCCTGGTTTTCATTGGCACTCGCATTGCCCAGATCCTGGCCACCAGTCCAGGGGCTCTGCATTTTAATTTAATTTTAAATGAAGCTTCTTAAACATTTTAAAAACCTTATTTACTTTACATACAACAATCGTTTAGTTATATATTATAGACATAGAAAGAGACCTTCTAAAAACGTTAAAATGTATTACTGGCAAGCGAAACCTTAAATTAGAGTGAATAAATGAAGACTCGGCACACTGCTTCTGAAAGGTTGCCGACTCCTGACGTAGAGTCTCAGATGGGATTGTACTCAGGGCAGCTAGCCTGTCCCACCACTATTTTTAGCAGGATAGCTCAATTAATGCTATCATATGTGTGTCTACCCAGGTTGGAAGTTAACTTTCAGCTCCAGCTCAGACATACCTAATGTCAAAACTCCCAATGACCACAATGGGGCCAGAATTTCACTCAAAATGTTGCAATGAAACCACTAAGTAACAGTAGTCATATTGAAGTGAAATGGAACATAACCTTTGAAACAAGGGATTTCATTTCAACTGAACCAAAGTACATTGTTTTAACGGTTAGAAAAAATAATCCTCCACAACCACTGTATTTATTTAAAGGGACACAGTCAACTTTTAAAAACTGCAGTCTGAAAATTCTTACCTCCTATTTATAGGAATAATGCCTAAAATTACAACAACTGAAAGAGATTGGAGGAAAAAGTTCTTCCTTTTAGTTTACTTTGTACACTTGGTGTATAGTTGGTTTTACCATTTCCACTGTTTAGTTACTTAGGTCTTGAGCCTGTAATGAACCTGCATAGGTAGATCCTTGTGCCCACAGAGAGCTCTCTTAACTACAGTAGGGCTTTGTGTGGGCACAAGAGTCCACCTGTGAGTATCCAATTGTAGGAGCAGGGCCTGATCAGGCAGCGTCCCCTGCTTGTATGAGTCTTTCACACAATGGCAAGGGAGAGGTTTTTTTAGAACATAGGCAAATGTTACAGTGAAACTCAAAAGTTGTCAGTGGGACTCAGAGGCAGGTAGAACAACTTATAACTCATTGTTTTTAATTGATCAAATTTCAAACTAATACATCCCCTTGAAGAACATAAATAAACTTGCATCCGAAGAAGTGGGTATTCACCCACGAAAGCTCATGCTGCAAAACATCTGTTAGTCTATAAGGTACCACAGGATTCTTTGTTGCTTTTACAGATCCAGACTAACACGGCTACCCCTCTGATACATAAATAAACTAAGTGGCGCACAACACCTCATTGTCACATTTCATAAGAATAAATATTTATTCAGATTCCCTTATCTTAACTGGTTATTTTCCAACACAATTTAAAAAAAAAATAAAACACACTAATCCAGATAGCTATTGAGTGACTATTCTGAGAGATAGCAAATTTCTCTATGTATTTCTAGATCATCACATAGAAAGGTGTGTATCAGAGCACTGCCTGAATATATTTGGTTAAAGAAAGTCAGCAGTCTTGTTTATTGTTATGCACTTTACAATTGGCCTTACTGCTTAAGAGTAATCGTCTATTTACATTTCAAAACACCACTCTTTCTAGAAAATGTATTTTCATTGATGAATGTTAGATGCTGATCTTTTCCTTTCTTTAGAATGAGGCCTGGTCTACACTACGCGTTTAAACCGGTTTTAGGAGCGTTAAACCGATTTAACGCCACACCCGTCCACACTAAGAGGTCCTTTATATCGATATAAAGGGCTCTTTAAACCGGATTCTGTACTCCTCCCCAACGAGAGGAGTAGCGCTAATATCGGTATTACCATATCAGATTAGGGTTAGTGTGGCCGCAAATCGACGGTATTGGCCTCCGGGCGGTATCCCACAGTGCACAACTGACCGCTCTGGACAGCAATCAGAACTCGGATGCAGTGGCCAGGTAGACAGGAAAAGCCCCGTGAACTTTTGAATATCATTTCCTGTTTGCCCAGCGTGGAGCTCCAATCAGCACAGGTGGCGATGCAGTCCGAAATCAAAATCCAAAAAGAGCTCCAGCATGGACCGTACGTATGTGATCGCTGTATGGGCAAGCAAATCTGTTCTATCAGAGCTCCGTTACAGAAGATGAAATTCTAAAGCATTTTAAAAAAAATCTCCAGACAGAGGCCACAGCAGGGACTCAGCACGCTGCTGTGTGACAAACGTAACGGAAAGCCAAAGAATCAAATGGACGCTCATGGAGGTAGGGAGGGGGGACTGAGGACTCAAGCTATCCCACAGTTCCTGCAGCCTCCGAAAAGCATTTGCATTCTTGGCTGAGCTCCCAATGCCTGTAGTGTCAAACACATTGTCCGTGGTGGTTCAGGGCATAGCTCGTCAATTTACCCCCCTCACCCACCCCCAGAAGTAAAAGGGAAAAAAATCCTCTCTTGACTCTTTTAAATGTCACCCTATGTTTACTGAATGCTGCTGATAGACGCGATGCTGCAGCAGTCAACAGCAGCATCCTCGCCCCCCGTCATGGGTGGCTGATGGTACAATATGGCTGATATCCATCGTCATCATCAGCCTTGTGGCAGATGGTGCAGTACAAAAGGACTGGTATCCGTCCTCATCATCAGCCCGTGAGTGCTCCTGGCTGGCCTCCGGTGAGGTCGGCTGGGGGCGCCTGGGTAAAAAACTCCTGATCATTCCCAGTAGATGGTACAGAACGGCTGGTAACCATCTTCATCATAGCAACAGGGGGCTGAGCTCCATCAGCCCCCACCCTTCATGTGTAAAGAAAAGATTCTGTTCTGCCTGGACTATCATAGCAGCAGGATGCTGGGCTCCTCTCCCCCACACTGCTTAATGTCCTGTCTGGACTATCATAGCAGCTGGAGGCTGCCTTCCCCTCATTTTATCTCACTAACAAGTCACTGTTTCTTATTCCTGCATTCTTTATTACTTCATCACACAAATGGTGGACACTGCAACGGTAGCCCAGGAAGGCTGGGGGAGGAGGGAATCAACAGGTGGGGTTGTTGCAGGGGCACCCCCTGTGAATGGCATACAGCTCATCATTTCTGCGGGATCTAACACGGAGCGGCTGTGCTCTCTGGTTCTCTGATACACTGGTTCTCTAGTACACTTGCCCCATATTCTAGGCAGGACTGATTCTATTTTTAGATACCATAAAGGAGGGATTGTCTTGGGGAGTCATTGCCATTTTTGTCTTTTGCACCCCTGGCCAATCTCAGCCGGGGCACCTATGACAGCAGCAGATGGTACAGCACAAAAGGACTGGTAACCGTCATCTCATTGCCAATTTACAATGGCATGGTAGATGGTACAGAACGGCTGATAACCATCTCTGCTATCATGCAAAAGCAAATGAATGCTGCTGTGTGGCGCTGCTGAATCGCCTCTGTCAGCGGCATCTAGTACACATACGGTGACAGTGACAAGAAGCAAAACAGGCTCCATGGTTGCCATGCTATGGCGTCTGCCAGGGCAATCCAGGGAAAAAGGGTGCGAAATGATTGTCTGCCGTTGCTTTCCCGGAGGAAGGAATGACTGACGACATTTACCCAGAACCACCAGTGACAATGATTTTTGCCCCATCAGGCACTGGGATCTCAACCCAGAATTCCAAGGGGCGGGGGAGACTGCGGGAACTATGGGATAGCTACGGAATAGCTACCCACAGTGCAACGCTCCAGAAATCGATGCTAGCCTTGGACCGTGGACGCACACCACCGATTTAATGTGCTTAGTGTGGCCGCGTGCACTCGATTTTATACAATCTGTTTTACTAAACCGGTTTATGTAAAATCAGAATAATCCTGTAGTGTAGACGTACCCTGAATCACATGGACAGTCTGTATACTTTCTCCACATGAAGTGTCTGTAATTAACTTTCCTTGTGACAATATTGGGCGACCAGCCAATATCTACAACTGAATAGAGTATAACTGACATGCTTAACAGAATGCTTTTATTCAAACTGTTCTGTCAGAAGAAAAATTAACATGGTTATGTGAGAGAGCATTCTCATTATTTAAACAATTTAAAAGAGCTGGATACCCTACATCAGTGGTTCTCAAAGCCGGTCCACCGATTGTTCAGGGAAAGCCCCTGGCGGGCCGAGCCGGTTTATTTACCTGCTGCGTCCGCAGGTTCGGCCGATCACGGCTCCCACCGGTCATGGTTCGCCGCCTCAGGCCAATGGGGGTGAACCATTGGCCTGGAGCAGCGAACCGTGGCCAGTGGGAGCCGTGATCGGCAGAACCTGCGGATGCGGCAGGTAAATAAACCGGCTCGGCCTGCCAGGGGCTTTCCCTGAACAAGCAGCGGACCGGTTTTGAGAACCATTGCCCTATATAACATCCATTATACTATATTAGGGCTACCGGGCTCATCTGTGCTGGAGAACTATCCCTTAAAAAAGCCAGAAATGAATGTGACAGAAAATATTAGGGCTTGTCTACACAGCAAGCTACTGCACGACATGCCAGGATGTAACTCTACAGCACACCAGTATGCCATGCAATAACTTCTATGTGGATGCTGCTGCAGCATGCGGAAAGTTCCAGAGTCTTTTGGTTCTAATGTGGCCACCTGCTTACTAGGTGATGTGTCTTGCCAGATGAACATGACACCAGTGCTCCAGGGTTTCTGGTGGAGATTAAAGTATTGGTTTGCCCTTATAACGTCCTAAATGGCTTTGGTCCTGCCTCTTTGAGACACCACCTTTCTGCCCAAGTCATACTGTCACAGTTGTCAGCTTGGGCTGGAGTTTCCTCAGAAACATCTTCCAGCAATGGATTCTCCATGAGGGGCTTCCAACTTTGAAATGTACTCCCTCTCTTGGAGTGAAATAGCCAGAGCGTGCAGCAAAATTCATCTCTTTACTCAGACTTTTGGGGAGAGAGAGAAGCCCAATAAAGTTGGAAATTTGGGGGTGGGGCAAGGTCCCGTCAGGATGTCTAAATTTGATTGTTTTCTCTGGTTCATTATTTTTGGGAAGGTGCTGGGACTTGTTAATGTAACTTTAAAAGTATGGCAGGCACCTAGATCTGGTAGTAAGTGGGTTTCTCTTCACCTCCCTCCCTGCCCCCCACCACTTAGCTCTAAATCAAAATAAAGAAATAAGTGTATTTTTAAAAGGCTCAATATATTTGACAATGTATCTAGCCATCATTTAGCTACAGATTTTGTTTGGATTTACTATAGCCATAGAAGTCCTCCAAGAAGTCCTCAAGGAAAGTAAGTCAGGATCAGACTTGACATTCCTGATATTTCTAAGATAAAGACTTTTATTCCTTTATTTTTTAAAATAATTTAGTACATCATAAAAAAAAACCACCACCACCTGATTGCTCTATCTTTTTCCAACTTTAAAATTGTCAGATTCTTTTAGGGTTGAATTTTCTTATGATTAGTCCGTCTCAGCCTAATGAGTATTTTTATTTTAAAAAAATGGACAAGCAGATTGAGTTCTAGGGCTGTGAACACAGTATGTTTCTCCTTAAGAATAATATTTCACACTCTTTTGCTCTAAACTCAAATGTCTTACTTTTAAAAGTTGAAACTTGTCATGCAGTTAAATCTTCTGACAATGACAAATGCATGTGACATGTCTGAATTTGCAGTTCAGAAACTGCAAAGTTATTAACATTCAGATGTATTAACTCTCTTAGCAACATAAAATTTTAATACCTATCATTAAATGCAAGATTACTTTCCACATAACTGCTCTAATTCAGGTTGATGTATCAATCCATACTTAGTGTTCAGCGGAAACTTTTTGGTTTAAAGATCAGAATGAAAATTGTTTCTTTTACTATCCCGGAGAAATGAAAAATGTTTGCACCTTGCTGAGTTCACCTATATGCAGGTAAACAATTTAACAGCCTGTGCAAGTACTAAGTGAACAGGAAGAAGGATAAATAGATGAAGTTAAACTACTTGTAGCACCAGTGGCGTCTACAAGGTTTCTTCTTGGTCTAGAGACCAGGGAAACACAATGTGCCCAATCTGTTTCATGTTGGTATCTGGAATTTAATGAGATAGTCCAGCCACTGACCAAATAACAGTTTGGAGAAGGAACATATTCTATTAAGTTTGCAATATCTTCCAGAAGTTGTATCAGGATATGCTGGCCCTTTAAGATGGGTCAAGATCCAAAAGCTGAGAAGGGGTGACGGGGGATGGATTGCTTGATGATTATCTTTTCTGTTCATTCCTTCTGAAGCACCTGGCATTGCCCACTGTTGGAAGACAGGATACTGGGCTAGATGAACCTTTGGTATGAACCCAGTATGGCCATTCTTATGTTAAAAATTGTCATCACTATGTCAGCCCACAACACAGGCATTCTGGGAGCTGTATTTTCTAGGGCATGTGAGCTCTAAACCTCTACAGCAGGGATCAGCAACATTCGGCATGTGGCTTGTCAGGGAAATCCGCTGGTGGGCCGGGACGGTTTGTTTACCTGCAAGGTCCGCGGGGTTGGCCGATCGCAGCTCCCACTGGCTGCGGTTCACTGTTCCAGGCCAATGGGGGCTGCAGGAAGCAGTGGCCAGCACATCCCTTGGCCCATGCTGCTTTCCGCAGCTCCCATTGGCTTGGAATGGCGAACCATGGCCAGTGGGAGCTGCGATCAGCCGACCCTGCAGATGATGCAGGTAAACAAACCAACCCGGCCCACCAGCGGATTTCCCTGGTGGGCCACGTGCCAAAGGCTGCCGATCCCTGCTCTACAGCAAAGAATTCCGGGAAGTAGCTCTCTTATTTCACAAGGTGGGAGTTGTGGAAAGAGTAGGTGTGCTAGGTAAGGACTGTGGAAAGATCAACATAGATACCTGGCCAGAGAAGGGAAAGTGTAGAATCTGATACTGTTTGTGAAGGGATCCTGGAGAGAGTGAAGAACCTTGGGATCAAATAGAAGAGGCAGCATTGGCCAAGAAGATATACAGGGTTTGGGAATTGGTACTTATTTGAGGCCCAAGGGTGGCACTTTGGGAGGATGCTTCCCTCCACAACCCAATACTGAGAATTTTAAAGTGTTTTTGTTTGCTTTGGGCACCCTTGTGAAAGAGCCAATGGCTCAGTATGGAATACTATACAAAGGAAGTGCTTGTTTAAAATGTTTTTTTATTTTGCATTTTTGTTACTCTAGAAAGGGTGGACTTCTCTTTAAGAATCAATTATTCTTAGTTAATGAAAGCGATTGAGGATTGGGGTGAGGAGGTCTGAGAGACTGCCTCACTTTGCTTGATTCTCCCACAGTATTCTGTTCATATGCTACTTTTAATATGCAACTTATAAACACAGAAAACAAATGCCAATTCTTTGAAACCATATAATGCAGCCAGAATGGCTGGTGCAAATCCTGGGTTTCTCACTCCAGATCTATAGTAAAAGCAATGTATTTATATGAAATACTTAGAATGATTGTAGACAGGAAGCATCTTAAGCATGACTAGTCAATAAAATTTTCAAAGGCTAAACATCTTCCATTATTCTTTTACAAATGACACTGAAAACCCTTATTGTACCTTGAACCTTATATATGGGTACAGAACTGAGTGTCTGTATAATTGTCTAATTTCTCCTAATGATGGGCAATGGCAAGGCGTCCATATGCTGCTTTTCCTAGCTCTATCAGCAACTTTAGTTACCAATGCCTATAAGTTACTGTTCACTTGCAAGATCTTCAAGTTTCAGGGGGATCCAAGAGGGTAGTGCTGGGCACCTGGTCAGGTAACAATACCTTTTGACAGTTTGCTTATGTTCTGTCTTGTCTATCTGGACTGTAAACTGTCTGGGATAGGGACTATGTTTTATGTGTTTGTATAATGTGTATACAAACCCTGATCCTGACTGGGGTCTTTAAGTGCTACCACAATACAAGTATTAAGATATAGGAAGTGAATATTCAACACCGAAGATCAAGTTATCTCAGAGTGCCTTCAACACTATTCCACAAAACAGTATTTAAAATAATCTATGAGCCATTTGCTTTATCTAAGGCCCCAAACCTGCAACTGGCTCTGTGTACATTGACTCCTGTGCCCATATGGCACAGTAATCAAATATTTTAAAACTGGTGGCACAGCTCTCAGTTAAAGGAGCCACACCTTTAGAATTTGGTCCTTTGGTAAGTCCATCAGCATCTGGATGTATTAATGTTTAGGGCCCAGTGCAAGGTCTGTTTATTTTGATCACAATTTGATTAACACAAGGGTCGGCAACCTTTCAGAAGTGGTGTGCCGAGTCATAGATTCATAGACTCTAGGACTGGAAGGGACCTCGAGAGGTCATCGAGTCCAGTCCCCTGCCCTCATGGCAGGACCAAATACTGTCTCTAGACCATCCCTGATAGACATTTATCTAACCTACTCTTAAATATCTCCAGAGATGGAGATTCCACAACCTCCCTAGGCAATTTATTCAAGTGTTTAACTACCCTGACAGTTAGGAACTTTTTCCTAATGTCCAACCTAAATCTCCCTTGCTGCAGTTTAAGCCCATTGCTTCTTGTTCTATCATTAGAGGCTAAGGTGAACAAGTTTTCTCCCTCCTCCTGATGACACCCTTTTAGACACCTGAAAACTGCTATCATGTCCCCTCTCAGTCTTCTCTTTTCCAAACTAAACAAACCCAATTCTTTCAGCCTTCCTTCGTAGGTCATGTTCTCAAGACCTTTAATCATTCTTGTTGCTATTCTCTGGACCCTCTCCAATTTCTCCACATCTTTCTTGAAATGCGGTGCCCAGAACTGGACACAATACTCCAGCTGAGGCCTAACCAGCGCAGAGTAGAGCGGAAGAATGACTTCTCGTGTCTTGCTCACAACACATCTGTTAATGCATCCCAGAATCTAATTTAAGATTCTGTGTGCCAGTAATACATTTTAACGTTTTCAGAAGGTCTCTTTCTATAGGTCTATAATATATAACTAAACTACTGTTGTAAATAAAGTTTTTAAAATGTTTAAGAAGCTTCATTTAAAATTAAATTAAAATGCAGAGCCCCACAGACGAGTGGCCAGGACCCAGGCAGTGTGAGTGCCACTGAAAATCAGCTCGCATGCCGCTTTCGACATGCGTGCCATAGGTTGCCTACCCCTGGATTAACAAAAGAACTACAATACCAGAGCAGAGCAGTAATAGTTCTAATCCAGTACTGCGTCTCCAACAGTGGGCAGTCAGTACCAGATGTTTCAAAGAAAGAGGCAAAAATCCTCATAACGGACAGCGATGGAACAACCTGACTATAAGGGAAGCTCCTTCCTACCTACAGGCAGTCAGTGTATGACATATTTGTTTTATCCTATAATGTAACTGTGGGAGTCTCCATTAACTTGCATGTAAAACCAGAAGCAATTCAGAGACTATCACAGAGACCCTGTACTTAAGCCTTTCACCTAGTAATTTAAATATAGCTTTCAGGACCTCCAGGTAGTCTTTATTTTGCAGTTGTCTTAATAACAGATGGAAACACTTAGCTAGCTGCCCTGGCAATAGGCACTCTGGAAATAAATAAGTCTAGGAAAGTCTCTAGAACAGGGGTTCCAAAACTTGGTTCATGGCTTGTTCAGGGTAAGCCCCTGGCGGGTCGCAAGACACTTTGTTTACCTGAGCATCTGCAGGTACAGCTGCTTGCAGCTCCCAGTGGCCATGGTTTGCCACACTTAGGTAAACAAAGCGTCACACGGCTGCCAGGGGCTTACTCTGAATAAGCCGCGAACCCAGTTTGGGAACCCATGCTCTAGAACTATTCATTTTCTTTAATGATATCCATCCAATAACTCATCCTAGCCATATCCCAAATGTGGCACAGAAAAGTGAGAGAGACAGCATAAGAGTTTCAAAAAGGGGAGAACAAGTTAAATAACGTTGCAAATCACAGCATTAAATATCCTGAATTTACTACCATTTCTCTGAGTAACCATTATCCCTCTCGTCTTCCCGCTAGTACATATCAAAGAATTTTTTAATGCCTAAAATAATTAAAGAGATATGAATAATAGGAACTCTATAATCTAGAAGACAAAGGCCTAATGAGATCCAATGGTCTAGCCATTGGAATAACTATCACTAGAAGTCTTCAAATAAAGATTGGATATGCTTCTAAAAAGATGAAATTCTAGCTCAACAAGAAGTTATTGGCCTGATGGAAGAATTACTGGGTGAAGTTCTATGATCTATGTAATGCAGGAAGTTAAACTAGAACCCAAATCCCTTTTGGCTTAAATCTATGAATTGCTGGGCTGTTTACAGGCAAGCTATGTTGGCTAAAAAAAGATCTCACCCAAACCAAACTTGTAGTCTGATTTTTTTATTTTTATTTTTAAATTCATTTTCATTGCCTTTGCATTGCTTGTCTTCATTTCATTGTTGGGGATATTTTCAACTGGGAGCAGAGACTACCAGAAATCTCAGCAAAAAAAGCTTAGTCTCATGAGATTTCCAACTCAAGTTTATGTAACTGAGAGAGTTACAGTCTGAACAAACAAAACATTTTGGGTGTGCATCAGAACCAAACTGAACCTCTAACACTTTCAAGGTTAACCAGTATCAAAAATCTAGTTCTCCTTGAGCAGCAAAAAGAGTCTCTGGAATATCATTGCTTGATATTTTTAAAGCACTGATCCATCCAGTAAAGTTAGTAATTAAATCATTCCAACAGATTAATACTCAGTCCAACATTCTGAGACTCCATCTGTGCATAAACACCAGTCTCCACAAACAGATGAGAAAAGTCCTGGATAATACCTATGCTCAATCAGTTTTTTGAAAATTACATACCTAAAATACCATCTGATTCTCCAACTTTTACACCCTAAGAAAACTCCATCTGATTTTTTTTTTTTTAAATCAAGATGTGTGGTATTTTTCTAAACTCACAAGCAATCTGAATACAGGAGACTGATAGTATACTGGGATAATGCATGCCAAATTATGAAACTTCCATGTGACCGATGTCCTTTAAGCCTAATTTAAGAAGTGCTTCCGCTACCCTACGTAACTAAAGCAGCTGTAAAGTTACTGAATGTTGACACAGCAAGCTGGTAATAAAATAGCATTGCTTTCAATATCCATTCACTACTATCCACTACAAGGAAGACTTCACCAAGTACATCTAGAGAAATGTTCTCTTGCATTGCAGCTACATATACTAAATACAGTTAAGTATTAACTAATGTTCCAGTAAACTGAATGGACCCTGGTTGAGAACCACTGATATAGACAATCCCTGCCAGTAAGTTTTTAACAGATATATTGGAAAGGGAGCAACATGTTACCTTGAAAACCCAGAGGGTACATGAATGGCTTAGTTTCTTTATAGATCAGAAGGTGATTTTAAACTTCTAAACACTCATCTTCAGAATATATAGTCAAAGTTGACATTAGTGACCTTCGCTGGTCACTAAATGTGAGGCACTACTCAGAGTTGTGGTTTTTTCCCCCCGCTCAAACTAAAAATCAGGAGTGATCTTGAACAAAATATTCTTGGACTGTACCAAAATTATTTGTATAGAAGTGCTCAAAGGTCCCAAATAGGAGTTGAGCTCCATTGTGCTAGGTGCTGTACAAACACAGCATAAAACAGGCCCCTATCCCAAAGAGTTCACAATCTAGAACCCAAATCCTACAAACATTGTTGCATATGCATAAAATTTCTCACAGGTGTTTGCAAAATTAAGTCTAACTCAAGACAACAGAAGGTACAAACAATTTTCTAAAAAAAAAAAAAAAAACCCACACTTGAGTCTGAAAAATTTTCAGCAAGCGTTACAAATAACACCTATAACTGGCCAAAAAAAATTATATTTGTTTAGTGTACGTAATAGCATTTTTGGTATGGTGGATTTCCTTGTTTTCTCTATTTGTGACATTTTCACGTAGCAATGTGGGAATGAATTATTTTGTCTGTTAAATACCGAGAAGTGTATTCAAAACCATAATAACCAGCAAAGGGGGGACTCTAGGGCAAGTTTTGCACATGAAACTACTTTTAAACTCCTTAAATTGGCTATATATTAAGTTAAACATGCCCCTTAATATAACTGTTTCTATGACCGCTGAACACAGAGGTACAGAAACAGTTTTAAAGAATTATCTGAATAGTAAAGATTAATTATTGGCTACACAAAGTCAACTGCTCTTGACTTTAAATAAATATTTCCACTATGGTACACCTAAGAAAGTGAAGCAGTTTAAACTGAGTACCTGAAAGGAACTGATCAAACACCATTATGCATGCGAGTCAAAAGGCTTCTTCCCATGTTACAAGAGGTTAGGGTGACCAGATGTCCTGATTTTATAGGGACAGTCCTGATTTGGGGGTCTGTTTCTTATATAGGCTCCTATTACCCCCCCACCCCCTGTCCCGATTTTTCACACTTGTGATCTAACACCTCTTGCAGGGTGACCAGACAGCAAGCAAGGAAAAGGAAAACGGAAGTTTTATGGTATCAGAGTCTTTCCAATCCTAAAATGCAATCCTTTCCTAAAGAACACGGCACAGCTCTGGCCAGCCCTTGGATTACACATGCTATCTTCATAAATATGGACAAGAGTAGAGATAACTAACAAAAGCTAGGATTAAAGTTAAACTATGTTATTTTGGGAGGAGGAAGAGACTGGATTTGGGATGTCTCTGGAGAAGACTTTGAGGAGGCTTGTTTTTGGAGTGGTGGTGTAGCCCTGTGGGTCCCAGGATACTAGAGAGACAAGGTAGGTGAGGTAATATATTTTACTGGACCAGCTTCTGAAGAGCTCTGTGTAACTCGAAAGCGTGTCTCTTTCACCAACAGAAGTTGGTCCAATAAAAGACATTACTTCCTCCGCCTTGTCTTTGGAGTGGCTGGCTGGACTGAAAGAGGCATTTGGTGGACTGAGGCAAGAGGGTGTGTTGGGGAAAGGGACTAACTGGAGCGGGCGCTTGGCGGGGTGTGGGGAGAAGGGATGGGAGGCTGGAGGGCTGCCTGGTGAGTCGAGGAGAGCGGATGGAGGAGGGACCGGGCTGCTCGGGCAGGAGGGGAGCGGCTCGGTGTCAGCGGGGCTCGGCAGGTACCGGGTCTCTTACCTCGCATGAAACCACGGAGCGTCCGCCTCGCCTCACAGCGGCAGCCGCCCGGCATTCAGCGCGGCCGCTCGGCGCGCCGCTAGCCCGGTGATCTCACCAACGCGACCCCGAGGAGCCACCAGCAGCCAAGGCCTGGAAACAAAGCGGGCAGCAGCCCCGGGGCCACCTTTAGTCACACGCCCACCCGGCCCGGGCCCGCTGCCTCCGCCTCCAGACCCCGCAGCGCGGAGCGGAAACTCTCCGGCCGCCGCCATGGCCACAGGACACGCCGGGGAGGCGCCCACGGCGCGCCACAGTTACCACGGCCCAGCTCCCTGGCCCCGGTCCTGGCTGCACCGCCAGCTGCCCCCGTCCTCCTTGGCCTAGCTACACCCCCAGCTTCACCTGCCCCGGCTACCCCCCTCCCCAGCTCTCTGCCCCGGCTACCCCCACCCACCGGGCCGGCCACGCCCCAGTTCCTCCTAGACCCCCCCACCCAGCTCCTGTCCGGCCGGGCTACAACCCCAACTCTTGCTCCACCCCAGCACCCTGCCCCGCCCACGCCCCCCAGTTCCTCCTAACTCCCCCTGCCCTTGCTGTGCCCCAGTCCCCGCGGCCCCGGCTCCACCCCGGCTCCCTGCCCTGGCTCCCACCCCAGCGCCCTGCCCCACCCACGCCCCCCTCCCGCCAGCTCCCTGACCCCCGGGTCCCTGTCCGGGCTACACGCTCCCACCCCCGCCTGCTCTGTTACCCGGGTCTCTGCCCCGGGAGCGATCGGGATCCCTCCCGCTCCGTCCCACCGCTGCCCAACGGAACGAATCTGTTGCTCCACAACCTGCCCGCAGGCTCCTTGCAGCAGCATGTCCCGAGCCGCCGCCTCGGGGCCCCTTGGCTCGGCTCACTGCGATGCTGGCAGGGGGAGCCGACTTCACGTAACCCTGGGGCGAGACGCCTGCTTCTCCCCTAGCATCGCTGGGGCTGCTGCATTTCACTTCCTCCTCCCCTGTTCATGGCAGGAGCTGCTTGGGAGACAGACGCGCTGAAAGCGGACGCCTGTGCTTAGTGCTCCTCTCCTCTGGCAGCACCAAGCAAGCCGCCGCCTCCTCCTGCTGGAGGGAGGCTGGGTTGGAAACCAGCACCTGCTGCTGGAGATCACTAAAAATTGAAATTGGAAACCAAGGGGAGACAGGAGGAGCCCTCAGGGATCGTCCTAGGGAGGTGCTGCTCCCCTCCCTGCCCTGGAACTCTCTCGCCTGATGAGAGAGAGATAATGGGTTTTCTGATGAAACCTTAACTTGTTGTATAGATAACTAGTAGCAGTCTACGTTAAAAAAAACTGCTAAAGGAGAGATGCTGAGCTTGGGGTAGGCATGGAGGTGGGGGAACCACATTTTTCCAGTTTAACTCTAGCAGCAAAAAAACAGAACTGCAAACACTTGTTTGGTGCCTAAATAAGGACACTGGTGCTGGTAATATGCCAGGGCTGTAGCCCCAGTTGCACAGGAAAGAGCCAGAACGTTTACACTGAAAAGTTGTTGATTTACAACACAGTACCCAGACACTTCAGGCTTGCAGCACAGATGAAGCATAACTGTTGGTGGATGTGCCACTACTTGCATCCGACGAAGTGGGTATTCACCCACGAAAGCTCATGCTGCAAAACGTCTGTTAGTCTATAAGGTGCCACAGGATTCTTTGCTGCTTTTATAGATCCAGACTAACACGGCTACCAGACTTGTCTATACTGGGACATTTTAACAAAAAATCCAGCTGCTGCCACCACAGGTTCAACCGCCAGTTCTGAGCAAATCTAATTAGCATCGTGTTGAAAACAATTGCCAAAAACAGTGAGAAATCTACCATAGCACTCCCAACATTAGTAATGCCAGTATAACTGAATTAGTGGTAGCAAAAGTGTGTGGGTGGGTGGGAGGAGTGTAAATCCCTAGCATACCAAGGCTAAAGAAGAGCATACCACAATTCAAGAATACAGACAAAATGGTTTGTCTGGATCTATATCGCAAGACTAAACCATTTTTTAACTGTGTGGGGCCTTAACATGTTGAATAGACCAGTGGTTCTCAAACTGTGGACCGTGGGCCACCAGTGGTCTGCAAGCTCCATTCAGGTGGTCCGCGGATAGTTCCCTCTAAGGTGTGCGCCTGTGTGGCCGCACATGAGAGAATGAAGGGCCACCCACCTAATTAGTGGAGCCGTGCAGGCATGGCTCCACTGATTAGGTGCCTTGATCCTGGAGAAGACACACATGTAAGGTGAGGTGGTGGCCTTGGGAGGAATGGGGGTAGGTGGGAGGGGGGCAGCGTAGTGAGAAGAGTGGGTGGAGGGAATTTGGGATGTGCAGGGCTGTAGCAGCCAGAGAAAGAGGTGACTTTCCCCAGCTCCAGGGCTGCGGCTGCCAGGGTCAGACAGCCCACTTTCCCAGCCTTAGTTCTATGGCTGCTGTTGTGAGGAGATACCCCCCCTCCCAACCCCAGCTTGGCAGCTGCTGCTGCTGGGGAGAGAGGGCACATCCATCACATTAGAAAGGTAAGACTACTCATGTTAGAATATGAGTTGTATGCTTTTATTTGTAGAACAAAAACATGTTAATTATTATTAAGGGTTTTTTTATATATAGTGCTTTTATCCAAAGTGCTTTACAATAGTTAGCTACCAGTACAAACAACATTTGGAAAGATAATTAAGTGTTCCACAGAGACCCTCACCAATTTTCGAGTTGTCTGCAAAAAAAAAAAAAGTTTGAGAACCACTAGACTAGACCTTGCAACAACATAGCTTTTCACCTGATAGATGGAACATAGGATTCACTTTCATTTAGATTTTTCTTGTTGCAGCTGACTTCCAATACTGAATAACACCCAGGAATATAAACTTTGATCAAGTGTTAGCTCTCGGTCTACACTATGCGTTTAAACTGAATTTAGCAGCGTTAAACCAATTTAACCCTGCACCCGTCCACACAACGAGGCCCTTTGTATCGATATAAAGGGCTCTTTAAACTGATTTCTGTACTCCTCCCCGATGAGAGGAGTAGCGCTGAAATCGGTATTGCCATGTCGGATTAAGGTTAATGTGGCCGCAAATTGACGGTATTGGCCTCCGGGCGGTATCCCACAGTGCACCATTGTGACCGCTCTGGAAAGCAATCTGAACTCGGATGCACTGGCCAGGTAGACAGGAAAAGCCCCACGAACTTTTGAATTTCATTTCCTGTTTGCCCAGTGTGGAGCTCTGATCAGCATAGGTGGCGATGCAGTCCCAAATCCAAAAAGAGCTCCAGCATGGACCGTACAGGAGATACTGGATCTGATCGCTGTATGGGGAGACAAATCTGTTCTATCAGAGCTCCGTTACAGAAGACGAAATGACAAAGCATTTGAAAAAATCTCCAGGCTATGATAGACAGAGGCCACAGCACAGTGCTTTGTGACAAGCGTAACAGAAAGCCAAAGAATCAAATGGACGCTCATGGAGGGAGGGAGGGGGTACTGAGGACTCCAGCTATCCCACAGTCCCCGCAGTCTCCGAAAAGCATTTGCATTCTTGGCTGAGCTCCCAATGCCTGAAGGGTCAAAAACATTTTCTCGGGTGTTTCAGGGTATATGTCATCAATTTACACCCTTCCCCCCCGAAAGAAAAGGGGAAAAAAACGTTTCTCGCTTTTTTTCAATGTCACCCTATGTCTACTGCATGCTGCTGGTAGACGGGGTGCTGCAGCGCTGAACACCAGCATCCCCTTCCCAGTGGCAGATGATACAATATGACTACTATCCATCGTCATCATCAGCCCGTGAGTGCTCCTGGCTGGCCTCGGTGAGGTTGGCTGGGGGCGCTTGGGTAAAAATGGGAATGACTTCTGGTCGTTCCCGGCAGATGGTACAGAACGGCTGGTAACCGTCTTCATCATAGCAACTGGAGGCTGAGCTCCATCAGCCCCCCTACCCTTTCATGTCTAAAGAAAAGATTCTGTACTGCCTGGACTATCATAGCAGCAGGAGGCTGGGCTCCTCTCCCCCCTCCACCCTTTAATGTCCTGCCTGGACTATCATAGCAGCTGGAGGCTTCCTCCCCCTCATTTTATCTCACTAAAAAGTCAGTGTTTCTTATTCCTGCATTCTTTATTACTTCTTCACACAAATGGGGGGACACTGCCATGGTAGCCTAGGAGGGTTGGGGGAGCAGGGAAGCAACGGGTGGGGTTGTTGCAGGGGCACCCCCTAGAATGGCATGCAGCTCATAATTTCTGCGGGATCTCTGGGGCTCTGACACGGAGTGGCTGTGCTCTCTGGTTCTCTAGTACACTTGCCCCATATTCTAGGCAGGACTGACTCTATTTTTAGACAAAACATAAAGAAGGGAATGACCTGGGGAGTTATTCCCATTTTTGTCCATGCGCCCCCGGCCGACCTCAGCGAGGCCAGCCAGTAGCACCCATGACAGCAGCAGATGGTACAGAACGACTGATAACCGTCATCTCATCGCCAATTTACAATGGCATGGCAGACGGTGCAATAGGGATGGTAACCGTCTCTACTACCTTGCAAAGGCAAATGAATGCTACTGTGTAGCACTGCAGTACCACGTCTGTCAGCAGCATCCAGTACACATACGGTGACAGTGACAAAAGGCAAAACGGGCTCCATGGTTGCCATGCTATGGCATCTGCCAGGGCAATCCAGGGAAAAAGGGCGTGAAATGATTGTCTGCCGTTGCTTTCATGGAGGAAGGATTGAGTGACGACATTTACCCAGAATCACCCGCAACACTGTTTTTGCATTGGGATCTCAACCCAGACTGCGGGAACTATGGGATAGCTACGGGATAGCTACCCAGAGTGCAACGCTTTGGAAATCGATGCTAGCCTCGGTACATGGACGCACACTGCCAATTTAATGTGCTTAGTGTGGCCGCGTGCACTCGACTTTATACAATCTGTTTTACAAAACCGGTTTATGTAAAATCGGAATAATCCCGTAGTGTAGACATACCCTCAGCTAACAATTAAAGAAATAAGGAGATATTTTATCATTGAGATGGATTGATCCACATGCTGATAAGAAGTAGCAACACTCTTCTGGGGGCTCCATTTGTTTTTGATTATGGTGTCATTGCTGCACGTAGATGCACAATATGGTGCATCCGTCCATGTTACTTGGAGCCAACAGATCCAGTATGATATCTGCCTTCTGAGATGACTTTTACCCAGAAATATCATCATAGTTTCATTCAGAAATTTGATGCTGACCAATTGGCTAGGGAAAGGAACTAACTCAAGGGACAACAATATCACTAATAATTTCAAAAATTCATATTCTTGAGTGAAAGTGGGGCTAGGTAGCACCAAAACCATATGGACAGATGACTTGTAGTAAATAAAATGCTAAAATCTTAAACTTCTTAGAAACTTCTCCTGCTGTTGGATGAGGCAATGTGCTGAAAATTCTTGAAAACAAAGTGGAAGTTAATCCCCAGTTAATATGTGGTATCCTTAGCTAGTTTGGACTAGATGGTTAGGCTCTTCAGCCACAAGTGATTAGATCAGTACTTCGCATTGACTTTGATCCTACAAAATGAGTTGCCATCAGTAAATTTCTCCTGGTATTTTCTAGTGTAGCAGTTCTCAGCCAGAGGTCTGGGGCCCTTGGGAGGTCACAAACAGGTTTCCAGGGGTCTGCCAAAATAAACCAGAGAGCAGGGCCGCCATTAGGCTTGCTGGGGCCCAGGACAGAAAGCCGAAGCCCGAGCCCTGCCACCCAGGGCTGAAGCCAAAGCCCTGTGGTGTAGGGGCCCCAGGCAATTGCCCTGCTTGCTGCACCTTAATGCCTGCCCTGGCGTGTAATCTACTGGATATGCAGAAAAACAGTTGTGGCACAGGTGGGCCATGGAATTTTTATAGCATGTTGGGCGGAGGGGCTCAGAAAGAAAAAGGTTGAGAGCTACTGCCTTAGTGCCTTCCAAATGTTATGACTGGTAATAATATTTTCATTTGAGGATCTCCAAGTGTTTGCATGTGTTAATTAAGCTTCACAACATTCCTGTGAGGGAGGTAAGTAGCATTGTGTCCATTTATATAGATGGGGAGTGAGGCTCTGAGACCTTAAGCATTTTACCAAATATCACAAAGTGAGTCAGTGAGAGAGCTGGAAACAGAGCCCTCAAATCCTGACTCCAGTCCCATGCTCTAATTACTAGACAACTATTCCTCCCACCTTCTTTTTGCATTTGTGCCAACAAAGTAGTCTGTTCCTTTTCACCATCCTACTGTGTCTGCTCCTGAATTTTGATAGATGTGGCTTAATGCCAGGAAGGCTGTCAGATTGTATGAATGAATCTTTAATTTTGAGATCACAGCTCACCACTAGACTGAGCATGTGCAAAATATATGGTATAAATTACTGTCATTCATAGCCTTTAACATGTTTATGTGGTTGTCACTGACAAATATTTCAGTATTAAAAACTAAGAAGAGGTAGTCAGACTTCCAGCAGAGACAAAGCTAACCTTGTAAACTTTGTCCACAATTCAACCTATTCTATCAAATGCCTGTGTAGGAATGTGAGTCCTCTATTGTCCTGACAAAATGCCCTTATCTTTTTTGTCTTGCCACCAAAGTGTGACAGACTATATACTATGAAGACTTGGTATGGATCACAATCTATCTCCAGTCAATATCTTTGGTAAAATAAATTTTCCCTCTTATGACATGTTCCACAAGTGCTGCAGTCTTCATTAGCACAGCCATGTACATATGATGGATAACATATTGGGGGGGAAAGTGAATTATGATGGAATTTATATTTCAGAGGTTTGCAGTCTGTTGCCATTGTACCACTGCTGGCTCCTGGAGAGCTGGTGGGTCACAGAATCTTGGGTCTTCTTTTTTCCAACTGCCTGTGAGCCAATTAATTGTAAATAAGAAATTAGAGGCCTGTAAAAGCAGATGGAATGCAGGAGAACCCAAACACCCCTCAAATTCTTTACTTGGTTTGCCTATGTAACTGTCTTCCTATTACTGTTACATTTGTTTTCCATCCTCCATCCTGGTTTGCTAGTGTTTGCTATACCTACGTATTTGCATCATGGCTTCACTTAAATTGAAAACTCTTCAGGGCAGAGATTCTCACTATAGGACAAATTCTCCGCTGTGGCCAAGATCCATTGGTACAGCAGAGTTGGGAGCCACTAGAGAGCCAGTTATAACAACCTGTTCTCTGCTCAGTTTGGCCCCAGCACAAATTAGAGCAGCCTGGGGGCTGTTCCAACCTATATCATCTGGCAGTGGTCTAAATGGACTGTGTATTAGCTGAGAATAGCTGGAGGTCAGCACTGCTCCAGCAACATACTCTATGCTGGGGCCTGGAGGCAGGGGTAATGTAGGAGCTGGCTATACTGGCTTTATGCCAACTGAGAGCTTGCCCCCATTAGGGGAATTCTCATCTGGTCAGATATGAACAGATTTGTCTCCTTTGCATTGCTGGAATGGGGTAGGAACCCTGTTCATCTAGTGCTTAGCTTAATGAAGCCCCAAGCCTAATGGATGCCTCTGGATAGTACTTGAATTCTTCTAATGAAAAATGAATAATAAAAAAATGGAAACTTAGTAACTTTTTAAAAACAGATTGATTTTTAAAGGAGCTCTTTTGAAAGACACATTAATTTGACTATTGATACATTTGACAGCTGCTAACAATTGGCACAGCACTACGGTGCTTTCATGATCTACGGTCAATATGGTTTCCCTAATTCCTGTTCTAGGCTGTTTTTTGGCTATACTTTCTTTTATAACTTTGGGAGCAAAATTGTCTCTTGGTTTCAAATAATTTGTGTTTTTGTAAGGTGAAAATGTCATTTTTTCTGTACAGCATGACCTAGTGCGGCAAAACTATTCATTTGAGCTTGTTACCAGGGAGGTTTCTCTCTTACATAATTCTACTCCATGATGTCTCTCTGGTGAATACAGTGGAACAGTTACTGCAACTCTCAAACAAGCAAAATGTCTATTGACTGCAATGGGAATTCTGTTTGGTCTAGCTACTAACCTCAAGAGTCTATTATTTACTTTATTGGCTCTGACTGTGATTAATGTGACAGCAGTATTGTCAACTGTCACAATATCTGGTGTTTTTGCTTAAAATTCCAGGTCTTGGAGTCATGTGATTAGGATAGACAGTCAGCTTTGACATTTTTCTAGTGCTAACGGTTGTGAGAAAAGTTTGAACGACTTAAAAGTCTGAAGGCAAATAAACACTATTTTTTAAAAATATAATATTTGGGCTAACAATACTGTGATAGCTGTGACCGAGCTTCCAAGTCCTCTGTAGTGCCACACACCCTGAATTTATTTCCTTTCCTTTCTAATGTATTGAACCAATAAAACAGGTGATGGAGTCTGAGCCTTAGCTGTACATGGGTCAATAGGCAAAAGTGGCTTTAAGCAGCCACCTTTCTGTCTCATCCAATCCTTGGGCCACTCTGGAATGCTGCTCATTCTGTTAGTCAGAAATAGCCCCTTCATGCTCCCATCCTCTCGTTAGCCTGCCCTGGCGTGTGCCCGTCTGTGTGTGTAGGGGCAGTGGGGGTGGGGGGAGGAGAGAGGAAGAGTGGGTGGCATAAAATCTACCAAAAAAGAATCCAAACCTGTCCTTTTAGGACCGTGGAAAAGGGAAGGGACTTAACCAAGGGTGAGTACCTACCCCACTGTTTTATCACTTAAAAGGGAAGTGTACAGGCAGCTGTGTCAGATTAATAGCCTCACTCCATGCATATTGGAACATTTAAACTTTTTAAGTTGGACATTAAAGAAACACTGTCAATGGTAGGAATGTATCAAAATTTGCAAGAAGCAACTCAACAAAGGCACTCCTTTTTGTGCAAACCAATGTGTCTACAATGCTTAAAACATACACAGAAAAATAGGGTGCCAAAAAGTGTTCCCAAGAGTTTTTATTACCTTAATTACAGGTTTAGGAAGGTATTGTCTGTATTTTTGGTGTTTTGGAGTAAATTTTCAAGATGATGTGTGGGAGGTAATCCTGGAAATGAATAAGACTTTTACATATATCTATCATGCAAGATGTTCTAAAAATATGCTTCATTGCAGTTCACTGTTCAGAAATATTACTCTTTTCAGGTCTATTTTTATGAACAATTTAAATGATTTATAATGGTTTCTTTTAAAAAAACCCTATTCTCTATTACTATCATACATCTTGTGGTGGAGGATAATTTATCTGAAACTTTCAATTAATTATTTTAATGTGCCAGTCTATAGAAAACTCAGAACAGCTTTGTAGAAATAACAGAGCAAGGCTTAAAATAGTGCCAAATAGGATCAGTGCATGAATCCCTTCACATGTTGATGAGGAGAGCATGATGTGCTAGGGTGTCTTTGTCCCTCCTGGTGACATAGCCAAAGAACATGCAATGCTGCTTTTGAATGTAGTGAGCAATTGGAAAAAGACCAGATCTTTGCAAGAATGTGACATTTTGCACAAAGTCAAACCACTTTATGCTCAGGATTTGGCGCTGACAGTGCATATGGAATTTCCTCTAGCTGCTCCAAGTCTGCCTGAAAGAGGCCTCAGGTTTCTGACCTGTATAGCAATACAGGCAGTACACAGGTTTGATAGATCCTGGACTTTGTCTCAGAACAGAGACATTTTTTTATCCATAGGTGAGACTTGGACTTCATGCAGGAGGTGGTGAGACCTATTCATTGGAGGATATCTCATTTGCTGTGACAGTTTGAACTCTGAAGGCTTCAGCGCTCTTCCTGATGTTCAACCCAACCTGTACCAGAGGTTCTGGTGGCCCAGCTCCAGGATTCTGGATCTTGGTCTTCTGCCAAGAGATGTTCAATTCCATGGAGTGGATGGTCTCTTGGAAACCTTGAGGGGCAGGGCAGAAATTCTCTAGTTTCTCCAAAAGCAAAGCCGCATCGTTGGTATAGTCTTGCTCGGTGAACAGTTCTTGACCAACCTTGATTCTGATGTCTGGCATGGTAAGTCCTCATCTCCAGTTAATAGCCCACCAGAATAGTGTCAGGGTGAGAATATATTCCTATTGCACATCTGAGTTTGTGTAGAAATGTGGCGAAAGCTATGAACCAATATGCACTCTCACAACAGTACCAATGTGAAGATGGCACGCCAGATTTAGCAGAACATCTGGAACGACAACTCTTTTCATTGCAAACCAAAGCGCTGACCTGTCAACGAATTCCAAAGCCGCTTTGATGTTGATATATGCCACATGAAGCAGGCAGTTAAATTCTCAGTGCAGCTCAGCCACATGCCAGAGGCTAAGCAAGGTGTCTGTTGTTGACCGCCAGGTAGTGAAACCTCATTGCTGTGAATGATAATGTCTGTTAAGGCAAAATTGCATCCTATCAAACTAAATATGAACAAAGATCTTTCCTGGGACTAATAGCAATGAGATCAGTCTATAGCTGTGACACCTTGTGTGAGATCCTTTACCCTTGTACAGGGACACTATGATGCCATCTTTCCATTCTGCTGGTACCCTGCCTGATACCCACACTTTTAAAAACAGTCCATGCAGGCCAGTGCTCACTGGTTTCAAGGCACCTTTCAACAGCTCAGGTGGAATACCATCAGGTCCAGCAACAAGTCCATTCTGTAACTTTTGGATGGCTTTTCATACTTCCTTGAATGTCGGAGTATCAATGTGTCTCCTTGGGTCTGTGGCTGTGCAGTTTGCCAGGTCATATAGTTCTGGACAGTCATCTGCATGCTTTCATAATGTATTTTCCATCTGTCCAGGACCACGTCTATTGATGAGCAAGGAGAGCCATCTGGTTTCATGATGGGAATGCTATTAGGCTGTTTATGGCTGCCTGCCAGGTCTGTGAGAGCAGGATTCAGATTGTTGTGCTTTAGGCTGTCCTCTGCTTCATCAACCAGGGAGTTGATGTAGATCTCACAGTCACGTTTTGCCATGATCTGGAAAATACCTTTCAACTATTTACATTCTTGGACATTTCCCTGCTTGTGTGCTTCTGCCATTATTGCTATAAAGTCCCCAGAAAGCCACGGTCTGAAGCCAATTGTTTCAGTGATAGCCTGTGATATAATGTTACATTTACCACTCCAGGTGATCTCCACGTTGTCCAAGGAGGTACCAAGATTACCTATGTGATCTTTGATGACTTGTGTGTATTTCATGGCTTCAAGAAGATCCTCAGAAAGAGGCTAGACATGGTATTGTTGGTGAACATCTAACTTGCCTGGGGTCCAAGACACAGCCAAAGAAAATACAACATGGCCAACCTCATCTCAGACCTTGAGAGACTGATACTTCTGGATCTCAACGAGAAACTTCAAATAGAGTGTACTGTATTTTTTTCCTAATAGTTTCTTGGGACATGGGGCAGTGACACTGCCAGACCAGGTGCCAACTTTTGCCAACTCTTTAGGCTTCAGCCAAGCATTGACAATTTCATTGCTGGAAACCAGTCCAGCTCACCTGTGTGTTAATATGGTTACAATGAGTATTTGACTTATAACAATGTGTTTAAACTTTATGAAATTATTGTAAGTTGCTACATGTATTAATCCTGCCTATAAAGTCTGTATCCCATGCTATAAGGTAATAGTAAAGTTTTTGATTTATCAGTGGTGCTGGAACATTTTTAATAGTGGGGGTGCTGAAAGCCAGCCTCCTTACTCCTGTCCACACCCCCACGCCCAGAGCTGAGGCCAGGAGCAAAGCCCTGGGCATGCAGGGCTGGCTGCTGGGTGCCCGGGGGTGCTGCAGCACCCCCCCCCGCCCGTAGTTCTCATGCCTATGTGCTTTATAAGTGTAACATATGTTTGTTCTGAATTATGTAACTCACCAAATAAGAGCAAACTTTACCTTGTGCAAAATGGTAAATCCCCCTGAAAAGTATTACCTCTTGCCCATCAAGAAGGACTGTCAAAACTAACTGGGCCATTGTGGGACATCAAAATACAAAGACCTTGCTAATTGCCCCTGCACATCCAAGAGGAGGCTGCGTGTAAAAGGCCTTGTCCCATTAGTTTGTATTCTGGGAGAAGGAAATAAAGATAGTGGGCAAGAAAATGTTTAATCTCTTTTGCTGTTTGAGCTCTCACAAGGTTCTAACTACCAAATAGAAGCAGAGATCCCCAGGATCAACCTGGCTTAGTCCTAAAAGACATTCAGCGCTAACAGATTGCTACAACTCTTTTGGAACCATAGACTGTAACTCATTTGTGTATATAATTTTGCCTTCTTTAACCTGTAAATAACTCTCTCATTTCTTTTTTCAAGTTAATAAATCCTTAGTTAGTGTACTATAGGATTGGCTACAAGCATCTTTGTTGTGAGAGCTGAGGTACAGATTGACTTTGGGTAAGTGAACGGTCTCTTAGCACTGGAAGTAACCTGACTGTTTTGTGATCTTTGGTGGATAGCAACCACCTATCACTAAGTCTAACTTGCCTGGGTGTCAAGATAGACTGGAATGCCCCAATGGGACTGCCTGTGACTGCATGGTAATACTTGTAGTGTTTCAGGAGTTCACATCTCATTACAGTGCATACAAGAAGTTTGGGATGTCTGACCTACATTTTGACAATCTACCATTGAGTTTGGTACTTACCATCATGAACGACTCCAGACAGCATGACAGGGGGCTACTAGCAATGATTCTGAGATGCATATGTAACACAGGACAATGGCATATGCCTGCACTTTTCTTATGTATATCAAACTGAAAATAAACGTCATGACTTAACTTTAGTTTTGTCCTTTTTTTTTTGTCTCTTGGATTGTCACAACTGTTTGCTCATCTAGAAGTGTTGTGTTCAGATTCTGCCCTGTTGCAGCTGTGGGCCCATCCCCCAGCAACCATCTGAAATGGATGATGTAGCTTTTCACCTTCCTGCTAGCTTTGACCCTAGTAGAGATGAGTCTGAATCAGAGTCTCAAATGTGAGCCCTTCTCCCCTACAAACTTCAGGGGGCAGTGCAGGTTGGAGTCATGGATCTAACCATGTCCCTACTGTCATTAGATCTGACCCAGATCCAAAGTGGATTTGACAAGATGTGCACCTTGAAGGTTGGAACTCTTACGGTAATGATTGATGCTGCAAGATGCCTGTTGTGATAGGGTGTTCACCCCACACTTGCCCTGAAAGAGTTAATAAAGGCAAAGAAAGTGGCTAGTTAACCCAATGGGCCACAGCTGAGGGCAATCAGGTGGCCAAGTAATCCCCTGAATGAGTAAGGGAGTCCAGCTGTGGAGGAATGAGCTGGGCTGGACTTATAAAAAAGACAGGACATTGGAAGCAGTATGGGCTTCTGGGAAAGGGCAGACACTCCTTGGGAAGCGGGAGGAGTGTTTGGAGATTGCAGGGTATGTGAGATGCAGTTACTCCCTGGGAAGAGGGAGAAGGATCTGAGCAGCTTCTCAGCGCTGGGAGTAGCAGGGTGTTCTGGAAGCTCAGGCAAGTCCTCAGGGCAGCAGCCGTCCTCCTCAACATCCTGCTCCAGCAGCGGGAGAGAAGTGTCTGCCTCTCTCAGCAGCCCTCCGCCCAACTGAGCTGCAGGGCCCACCTTTTATACTTCTGCTTCCTGTCTTGCTCCTCAGCTTCTGGCTCTAAAACCCAAGGAGTTGGTTGTGGTTCTGCCTGGTCTATCTCTGAGGGAGGCCACACCTCATCACTACACATGTGCTCACACTATCATTTATTTACAAATCTTTCGTATAGTAATCTACAAATATTACTACTGCTACTTAATATGGCCTTAATGTAAAAATGATTGGAAAATATGTATGATGATCAGAATATACTAGGTGCCTGTGTGTTTCTGGGTGATATTTCAGGTGCTGGTTTTGAAATAAAGTCCTAAATGGCTTGGCATTTGCCTACTTGAAAGACAGTTTCTCTCCTCGAGCCATACTACTGCCACAGCTGTAGTCAGAAGTGCACAAACTGGACAACCATTGATTTTAAGACAGACAGAGCTGGCAGTAGCATGTTCTCAATGTCCCTTGACTATGAAACAAACTTTTGCCTTTGGTCCAAAATAGTCAATGATCATTGATCTTCAGGACATGCTCAAGGACTGTCCTTTTGCTTATGTGGCTAATGGGATGGAAGTTGGTGAGGAAAGTACTGCCTATTGGGTTGTGTCGGGGATAGTGTTGCTGGAGTTTTTCCTGGGGTCTTGCTGCTGGTTCTCTTTTTGTTGTATTGTTTCTTTGGATAATGTCAAAGAGGCCCAGAGTAGCAGAGAGGTGCCTTTTAATGTGTTTATAAATTGTTTTGTTTTGCTCTTTACAGAGCAAAACAATATGAGGAAACAACAGGGATGCAGTTGGGTCCCAGATAGCCATGGTTACTGAACAACTGAAAATACTCAAACTTGCAAAGCCTAATAACTTATATACTTCTGTTCTGAATGGTTTATAGCATCTTCTAAAACATAGAACACAGTGAGCTCTAATAGAGGGCTCACATGATATTTAAAAGGATACTACCCTCTTCTTATACACTACATAAATCACAACTAATAATAATACCAAGTACTTTTCAAAGGAGATAAATATCTTTATAATGCACTGACGAAACTACCAGGCCCATAGCCTGAGCATCATCTTTGATGCCTCCCTCTCTAGCTCCATCTTCTAGGACTTTTCCAAGACCTACCACTTTTTCCACTAGAGCATTTCCAAGATCTGACCTTTTTCTCGGTTCATACGTATTGGACATGTGTTTTCTATACAGAAACAACTTAACGCTAATCGAAACAACTGTTCCCTCTAAGGTGATATTGTGCCCATAGGGCTAAATGAGGAGCACTCGAGATGTTGAGTGCTCCTCATCAATGGGAGTCAAAGGCACGCAGTATATCACAGGACTACTCCACAGCTTGCGAGATCCAGGCATCTAGTAGAGTACCAGCCCATGTTTCTGGACCTGTGGGAAGCATTTCATTCATGGAGCTCAAGTGGAGCACACTGTAGTCTAGGGTCTATTCCTGCTGCTTGTTCCAGCCTCAGTGTTTGTGCTCCAGGGAATGCAAGGACCAGCAGGGGGAGGAGAGGTCTTCACATAGATGTTTTCATTTTTCTCTTGAGGAAGGCCAGATCATTTTTTGGAAAATCCCATTGCTTTCATTTCATTTATGCTAGGCCATTCATTTTCATTTACGCTAGGTGATTAACACATTTGTATATAAGAGGCATATTGATTTCTGACTTGAGTTGTGAATAAATCATTGCAGGAGTGAATGTGCATTGCTGCACACCTACAGCACCAGCTAAGAAAGGACAACAACCTGGGCAGAGGTGAGCCAGATGACTGCCTGAATATGCTTGACTCAGGTACCTGCTTATACAGTGCTAGGTGTCCCCTTCGCTCCCCTCCCCCTGCCAAAAAAAGAGTGTGAGACTAATTATTTAAAGAAAGAACAGGGGTACTTGTGGCACCTTAGAGACTAACAAATTTATTTGAGCATAAATTTGTTAGTCGCTAAGGTGCCACAAGTACCCCTGTTCTTTTTGCGGATACAGACTAACACAGCTGCTACTCTGAAATCTGTAATTATTTAAAGGGACTTGAAGTCAGCAGCGTTTCCCTGTACTTAACTTTAAATTTGCTGTATACACAGTAAAAATAATTGAAATAATGGCAATTGCTACACCTGTGCAAATAAAACCAATATAAAATGATTTATAAAAATCCTATGAGCGCAATGCATTTCTGGAAACATCTGTAAAGCACAAGAGGAAGAACTCCCTTCATGTGGATTTTAAATCAACAAAAGCATTGGGCGTGGTTTCAGTTTTCTCAGATGAAAGACAGTAGTCATTTACATTTATACATAAACATTCACACTGTGGGGGAAGCCAACATGCATCACTCCCTGTGGCAACTGTTCCAATTAAAATAAACTCTTGTTAAAAGTTCCATCCTGGGAGGTGTTGTCTGAGTCCTCCACTGCCACTACACTGAAGGCCCTAAGAGCAACACACCTTACATGTTCTCTAAAATGCTGTCTAACTAGCAAGCATATTCACTACTTCAAAGGACTATGTAGCTCAATGAATTGCTCACTGATCACCCATGAAATAAATCTACAGGTCATAAAGTGTAGCTACTACTAGCGACCACTGGCAACCCCCACTATATTCCAGAAAAGGAAGTAAATTATGAATGACACTTTATTCTTAGTAATGCCCTGTGGGTGGAGAAGACAAATTTTTAGCAGCATGACTTACTAAGCAACCTTATTGTTGTAACCCTTGTCTGTTCCACCCTGACCCCCCACCCCCAGTTTTTGTTTGTTTACAACCTTCCTGTCTGTATCTAGATTTGAAGCTCTCCGAGGCAGGGACCATGTCTTATCATCTTTCTGTGACGTGCCAAATGAATTCTGGGGTAATGAGAAATAATAACAACACAGGGCAGGACTGTCCCCTTTATATAACGGAACTCACGGGAAGGTTAGTAAATTATATAAAGTTCTGCTTGTAGAGTTTCTTCCATATTGTTCTTTTAGGTCAGGGGGAAGAGTTTGCCCCCTGCCTCTTCTCTTCCTGCCCAGTGGAATGAGTTGTGGATCTGCCCTCAATCCCCACAAACCCCTGGGATCCTCAGGAGGCTCTGTACCAGCTCAGGAGCTCTGCTTTTTCTCCTCCCCTCCCAGTAGCACTGCTCCAAAGGTTATGACTGCCCTTGGGGGATCCCTTGAAAGAGGATTCCATATTCTAGTCTATAGAAGTTCTTGTCCTGTGCTCATCGCTGTAGTATGCGAGTGCCTTCCAGTTATGCATTCAGCAACATGACTAACATCTCTCACAGATGTTTGTTCTCTCATCCTTTCCCTAGGGGTGAAGTGCGTGCAGTGGAGTGTTTTTTGTTTTGGAATTTTGAAAATAATAAACCCACGTTCTTATATGGTTGTTAGAGAAGGCCTTGCACTTAGAGTGGCAGGTCGTGAGTACTTTGTTTCTATACGAGTTCATTCCGCAGTCTTGGGCTGGCCCCCAAGAAAGCTGTCTTCTGCACAGATAAGCGTTATTGTTATTTGTTTGTATTACAATAGTGTGTAGGAGCATATATTGCCTGCACTTGAGTCCCTGTCATCTCACCAGTTTATCTAGCAGCTGCAAGTAGATTTAGAAAAGGTCCAGAAGAGAGAAATTATCCTTCTTGGACTCCCTCAAGTGAGGGTCTAGGGGCAGAGGTCCAGCTTCCCATCACTACTGATTTGCTGCATCCCTCCAGGAAGGACTCGGACCATTTTAGTGCATTAGCCTGGAGCCCTGCGCTCTCTCTCTCAGGCAAGACAGCTGTATCTCATAGTCAACAGTGTTGAATGCTGAATACAAGGCCAGGAGGATGAGAATGGAAGACTGTCTTTTATCCATTGATAGCAGGAGGTCATCCTTCAGTTCCACTAATGCATTTGCAGTTCAGTGTCCTGGCCTGAATCACACTGCGCAAGGTCTAGGATATTAGTTTCAATTAGATGAGATAGAAGTTGGCATTTGGCTAGTTTCTCTATGATCTTGCTCAGGAATGGGAGGTTTGACACTTGGTGGTAGTTAGCTAGAACTGATGTATCCAGGGTGGGTTTCTTCAGTGTTGATGGGACTGTTGTGTGTTTGAAGGAGGAAGGGAAGATTCCTTCTTTTAATGATGGGTTGGCTGTTTCAGTCAGAGGTGGCACCAATTGTTCATGACTCTCTTTCATGAGCCAGGAGTGGCATGGGTGAGATTTACAAGTCTCGTATCAGGACTCCTTTAGGGCAGTGGCTCTCAAACTTATTTGATTATGTCCCCCTTCTTTGTGTCTGTAGTCCTTCCCTCCTCCCCCTGCTCCTGCCACACAGTTACATATATAGCCGCTCTGCTCACGCACCCCCAGAATACATTTTTCAACCCTCCCCCCCAGTTTGAGAACCTCTGGGTTAGCATGTCCAAACTCCTAGATGAGTGAATGCAGGCAAGCTATTGGATGGTGGGTGGGGGTGGATCTGTGTTGTTTGAGAAGGCTTCCTGAATGTATGTGAAGTAGGATGATAATTCTCTGCACTGCTTGGTTCTGATGAAGATTTTAGGCACTCAGGATTGATGAAGCAGTTTACTACCCTGGATAGCTCTTTTGGGTGGGATTTGGCAACTTCAGTGAGGCTGAAAGGAAGGTTCCCTTCATCAGTAGTACAGCATATGCTTGGAGGAATTAGTTATGTTTAATTCTCTTTGTATCAGCCTTTGTTTTCCTCCATCGGTGCTCAGATTTCTGCCTCCTCTCTTCCTCTGGCACAGGGTGTCAGAAAACCAAGGAGATCTATGTGGGTGACAGGGAGGAAGGGGTCAGTTGGGGGCCAATGTGTCAATGGTTGAGGCTGGTGCACAATAATGATTCACCAAGTCTTTGATTCCTCATTCTGTGGGTGGTTTTGTTGTCCTTCAACATGCTTTGGCATTTGTTGGAGTCCATCAGTCTTCATGATCAAATCAGAATCATGGGCCTTTCTTGGAGCATGGGAGTTCGAAGGTCTCTGACCACTGCCTTAGTAAGATGATAGTCTGTTCAAGACTGTGTCAAAGTTTGTGATGTCCTTGATTCTGATATCTCAGCTGACGATCAGGGGTGTGACTGTCTGTGTGGGTTGGATCAGGGATGACTTATGAAAGTCCTAGGGAATCAAGTGAGGAGATGATGACTTTTCCAGTTTGTGCATTGAGGTCTTGTCATCCTGGGAGATTTCAACATGCATATCAACAAGGCTGGGGTATTTCGCCACCACTGCTGACATGGTATCAGCGAGCTCCTTTATGAATCTTTTACCCTATGGTGGTCCATAAATGAGCATAAAACCTGTTATCTTTGGCTCTGGTTTCTACTGTCAGATGAATGCATTTGAATGAATTTGTCTTCCCTGAGGCACCTCTTTTGGCTTTGATGTTTTAGAAAATGAATACAGTTGCCACTTCCCCTTTGCAGGTGCTTCATCACTCATGAGCTTGTGGATTGATTGTTGATGGCAGATAATCAGCATCAATTTTAGTTCATACTGTCTCCTTCTGGCCTGTGCCTAGGAAATGTTCCTGTGCAGTGTATAGGTATTAGATGTCTGGAATCTGTTTTCTTATGTCCACTTTGTTTCCTTGGACAGTTCCTCCTGTTTGGACTAGGTGAATTAGTGGATTGGGCCATGGGATGACTTGAGTGGAGGAATGGTTGTTTGGATTGTCATGCCATGAAAAAGGCAAGTCTGTTGTATACCTTTTGAGTCCTGGCCTGTTGCTGAGGGAATGAAACACCCTTTGAAAGGGTTTCAGCACTGCTACCCCAGTGCTCCCGGGAGCCCTAAAGGAATTCTGGGGGATAGTGTGCATTTTGCACCCAGGCCCAGAAGGAGCACTGGGGGAGAAAGTGCCTCATTAGGGTTCACAGGGATGATTTTTTTGGCTCCATTGTTCTCTGGTGCATTGGCCCCACTTCATGGACTGGGTCTGTGAGCAGGGTTTGCTACTGTGCGAAGCCCTCATGTGGGCTGGACAAACAGAGGAATGGTGTAAAGAACAACATGGAGCATGGCATAAAGCCATAGTCTGGCTCCAGGTGTTCAAGGCTGAGCTACAGATTTTGTTTTTGACACTTCAGAATGACATCCTTGAGTTCTGTTTGGAGGCTCTCGGCACAAGTTGGATTTAAGTAGTGTAGTGGCATTCTATTAGCCCTCCACACAGGGGGATATGTCACCCTATTAGCACATTTTCATTACTGTACTGTGACGGGGTGTACCCAGCTCTGCACTGGTTTCAGCTGGGGTTAATCCTCTCCTGTGGGTCAAGGAGGTCATGCATCCTTGACTTTGTTGGGCATGCTTCAGCTGGAACCAGGATTTAAAAGGGGGCAACTCGGCTCAGTCTGGGCTTACTGCTGGAGGGAACAGAGGTGCACTGCAGGCTCCTGCAGAAGGACCGTCGGCACTTCAGGAAGTGGAGGCCAGACAGACAGTGATGACCCATGACCCCCAGGTTCCTGATGCCACAGAGGAAAGAGACTGTGGGAACCCCTAGACCACAAGCTGCTGAGGAATGGGTAGGAAGTGACCTAGGGGAACTTAATGGGGAATCAATCGTAGAACTGGAGATTAATTTCAACAGGCTCTCTGCCGAGCTGGTGGTGGGCAACCCTGCCATTGCCAGGGCCGTGGGCTGGTACCCAGTGGAGTAGGGAGGACCTGGGCCTGGGTCCCCCTACCAGGGCTGCTACCCACCCTGAGGCAGTGGTGCACCCCTCTAACCCTATTGACTCTGGCCACTAGGCCATACAGCCCTGACAGAAAGGGCAACCTATTGACACTAGCCACTAGGCTGCACAGACCTGACAGAGGGTGCAGCTATATGGACCTTGACCATTAAACCCAGCAGCCCTTACCAAGAGGGCAGCTTTATTGACTCTGGCCTTTAGGCCACACAGCCCCGACTGGGAGGGTGACCCCATTGACTCTGACTGTTGAGCCGACAGCCCAGCTCAGGGGGGCCATCTTGTTGACCCCAGAAATTAGGCCACACTGCCCTGAGATTAGGGGCAATCATTCAAGCTAAGCTGCGAAGCCATAACACCTCGCCTCCAAAGGGTGACAGAGTATACCAGCCACATGACATGTACATAAATATAATTTAAGTCAAACTTTTTACTGATTGGAGGAATTCTCTTGTTTCCCACGCAAAATAGAGCTCTGGAATGGCATCAGCCTTCTTGAAAATGTTTCATCTCATGTCAAAGTAACAGAACTGTGAATGAAAATGTTTAAAAAAGGCAATGTAGCCCCCAATAAAGGGATCCCAGGGCCGCCCAGAGGATTCCGGGGGCCCGGGGTCTTCGGCAGCGGGGGGCCCTTCCATTCCGGGACCCGCTGCCGAAGTGCCCCGAAGACATTACCGCCGGAGTGGGACCCGCTGCCGAAGCGCAGCCCGGTCTTCGGCGGTAATTCGGCGGCGGGGGGTCCCCACCACGGGTCTTCGGGGCACTTCGGCGGCGGGTCCCGGAACGGAAGGGCCCCCCGCCGCCGAATTACCGCCGAAGACCGAGCTGAACTTTGGCGGTGGGTCCCGCTCTGTCTTCGGCGGTAATTCGCCGGCGGGGGGTCCTTCCGCCCCGGGGCGGAAGGACCCCCCGCCAGCGAGGACCGGGAGCGAAGAAGCTCCTGCGCCCAACCCCGCAAGAGTTTTCCGGGCCCCCCGGAGCGAGTGAGGGACCCCGCTCCAGGGGCTCCGAAACACTCTCGTGGGGGCCCCTGTGGGGCTCGGGGCCTGGGGCAAATTGCCCCTCTTGCTCCCCCCTCTGGGCGGCCCTGGTGGATCCCATCCTTTTCCAGCACCACCAAAGGGTAAATTTTTCTTCCTGGCAGGAAGTTGGGAGTTGTCTGAGGGGGACTCTGCTAATTACATTTTTGTTATAGTAATGTTGCTGCTGGTGTAATGTGATCTGTGAGCAATTGAGAAGTTTGCATATGTATTTTTAAGAACTAAAGCGAGTTTGTGGGATGGTCCCTTTTTATGTACTGTGGTGTAAGTTTGAATATAAAAGTGTGTTCCAATACCCATTGTCTTTGCAGTTGCATTTTTATTCAGTGAGTTGTTCTAAATATTTTTCTATTCAAGCATTTTTTCTGATTTTCACTTCTTCTACTGGCTTCCAACATCTGTGCATTATCAGAAAGAATGACATAAATGACTAAGACAGCACGACATGCACACACACACCCCTTTAAATGCATTTGTATCCTGCCAGTTTTCCCCCTTTCGTTTGCTGAATAGATTCTGATCAGAAAACATTTTGATTGAGATTATTTTCTCCCTAGTGAAATTGTGCAAGGGCTTTGTTAAATGCTGATGTATTCTTCTGTTCAAGGAAAGCTTTCAAAAGTAGGGTCTAACATTTAAAAGGAAATATGATTCATCATAGAGGTTATGTGCTAGTGGTTATAGGAAGATTCTTGTTCTCTTTAAATGCAACTGCTAATGGGTTTTGCAGTAATCTAAAACCAAAAGCATTGCATACTTCTCCTATTGTGTTTACAATAACTGGCAAACCAGCTAAGATCATGTTTCTGTTATTACAGCACCTGTGCTCATTGCAGAAAATAGTTATGATAACTGTCAGCCAGTGACTATTGCAGGAACTCGTGCACATGTTGCTTTTTGATTAAAGACTTAAGGTCAGATCCTTATCAGGTGTAACTTGGTGTTGCTCTGAACTCAATGGAACTTTGTCAAGTTACAGCAGCTACGGATGTGGGGTGGAATTTTCAAAAGTGGCTAAGGGAGTTAGTTGCCCAGTTCCCACTGAAATTCTGGGGGAAAAAAAAGATGGTCCAGTGGTTAGGGTGCTAACATAGGGCTTGAGAGATCCAGCTTCAGTTCTCTGTATTGCCACAGATTGTGACATTGGACAAGTTGCTTAGTCCCAGATCCTCTGAAATCAGTGTAAATTAGGAATTTGTTGATCTGGGCCTTAGTTTCTGTGCCTCAGTAACCAATCAGTAAAATGGGTATAATAGAATGTCCCTCACAAGGGTATTGTGAGGATAAATACATTAAGAAAAGACTGAGGTGCTCAGATACTATGCTAATGGGGAGGCCATTTAAGTATCACAGATATCTAAAAATGTACTGATCAATAACATTTCTCTTCCAATTGAAAAGTTACTGCATAAATAGTTCAGGCAAAAACCTAAAGAGGTGAAGACAAATAGGCCAGCCACACCACAACTAATGTTTTCCCCCCTTTGTTTCCTGGACTGAGTGGGAAGAAGGAAAATTGTAAATGGCATCTTGCAGTCCCAAACTTTGTTCTTAGTCTGCAGCCTTGAGATTCTTTTGGTCACCTGGAAGGTACTGCATGTCCAAATAGTCATAGTAGCCAAAAACTACATGCCTCCATATGTGACTGGACAGAAAGGTGCACCCTATCCTTCATACACAAACCTGGCCATGGTGATCCATGCATTTGAGGTCTGCAGGCTTGATTGTGACAATTCCTTATGTCTCAATCATCTAGAAATGCTAGTTTCTACAAAATACCACCCCCTTGTCTGTTTCAGTACATTGTTCTGCTGTCTGTACTGGCTTCCCTTTGAATATAGTGTCCAGTTCAAGGACTCTATCTTGATAGTCAAAGCCCTTTACGGATGTGACACTGCACCCCATATTCTTCATAGAGATATTATTATTATATGATTATGGCATAAGTATCAAAGAACTAGATAGATTCATGGAGGATAGGTCCATCAGTGGCTATTAGCCAGGATGGGTAGGGATGGTGTCCCTAGCCTCTGTTTGCCAGAAGCTGGGTATGAGTGACAGAGAATGGATCACTTGATGATTACCTGTTCATTCCCTTGGGGGCACCTGGCATTGGCCACTGTCAGAAGACAGGATACTGGGCTAGATGGACCCTTGGTCTGACCCAGTATGGCCGTTCTTATGACTTATTTTATGCAAGATAGGTCATGTGAGATATCATTGAAAAGGTTATGATTTACTGAATATGATTATCCTATTTGTATGCATGTATGATTTTTGTATCTGAAGTTAGGAATATTATGTATCTGTATTACAAATGTGTTTACATATGGGGAACGCCCACTAGACAAAAGGCTCTCAGTCTAGATGGCTGGCTGGGAAGGGCCTATTCAAGTTGTGGGGAGGGATAGCTCAGTGGTATGAGCGTTGGCCTACTAAACCCAGCGTTGTGTGTTCAGTCCTTGAGGGGACCATTTAGGGAATTGTGGTAAAAAATCTGTCTTGGGATTAGTCCTGCATTGAGCAGGGGGTTGGTCTAGATGACCTTCCAACCCTGATAGTCTTTGAAAAACCATTAGGGAGAACAATAGGACTTAGAAGAAGCTTATTTCCCACCTGGGGTGCCTTCCTGAGGACAGTACAGACAGCCTCCAAGTAATGGCTGCTGTGACACTACAGGGACATGTGACCAGGTCACCTGGTGCTGGACTCCATCTTGGGATGTTGGTGTTTTTTCCACTGGCTGGTGTGGTAACCAAGCTTTGAAACAAAGGGTTCCCCTCATATGCAAAAGCTATATAAGGCAGGGAAGTGACATCATCACTTTTAAATACTTGAGAGACACTAAGGGTACATCTACATAGCAACTAAACACCTACAGAGGGGACGGGTCAGCTGACTTGGGCTTGCCGGGCTCAGGTTGCGGGGCTGTAAAATTGCTGTGTAGACATTCAGGCTCAGGCTGAAGCCTGATCTCTGGAACCCCACAAGTAGGGGAAGAGTCTATGTTGTATTATGCAGGCAGGAGTCCAACCACGCATGTCCCAGACTTCCAGGGACCCTAGATAGTATCCATGGCATAGGGTACCTTTCCTCTGTAACTGGGTGCAGCACTTCGTCTCTAAGGCATCATCTCCAGGCTAATGTTTTAAGTTTAGGACTATCCTTGAAAGCCATCTAGAAGCTCCAGACAATGGAAAGCAGCTGTCCACTTCCTGTGTGGTGCTGCCTGGCTTGAATATTACACCTATGCTGAGGTCTATGTAGGCACTGGCTGCTTCTTCACTTCTGGATGCAATTGAAATTATTGGTGACATCCACAGAATTACAGTTCTTGTATTTATCTAGTTAAGAGTCCTTGCTTAGGGGAACATTTTTTTTTGTTAGGGAGACATGTATCCTACTGGATAAGGCACCGGGCTAGGATTCAGGAGACCCACGGCTTATTACTCGCTCTACCACTGACATGCTGGACAATCTTGGAAATTACTTCATCTCTCTGTGCCTTAGTTTCACCAGCTGTAAACTGGAACTACTGGTACTTACCTCCCTTGTAAAGCACTTTCAGGTCTATGCCTGAGAAGCATTGTATAGCCACCTCCTTGTGCATGGTCCTCAAGTGTGGTAGAATCCCTCCTTTCTGAGGGCTTAGTGACCCACCTTAGGACCAATGAGCCCTGGGTTCTTTTGACTCATTTTATTCACCTGGTCATTAGATGGAGACACTAACAGACCACAGCTATGACCTCTAAAATCTTATAGATTGTAGTTACAGGGAATCTTGGACCAACAGATAAGGATAAATAACACTTTCCCTGGAATAAAAATAGGGGTAAAATTAAAGGAAAGGGAATAGACAAAACAAAGGATATAAAATAAATGAGTAACCAATCAGTTGCACAAAAAAATAATTAAACACTCACTCCTTCAAAAGCCAACAGCCAAGTAAAAATAAAGAGGATGGCCATCCAGAATCTTTTAACAGGACATAGCTCATTGGTGGAGTTGGAGCTTGAAGAAAGAGTGTGGTACCCTTTGCTGGGAAGACCAGGCAGTTCCCTTTATTAGTCACTATTTGCACTCTTCAAGTCTTAAAAACACAAGTACACTTTCATAATTACACAATAAAGCAAGGTACACAATATCGCAGCTGGGCTCTCACTTTGTTCTTATATCTCACTGACTGACTGGCGACACCCTGCTCCTTATATAGCCGCAAGGGCATAGCTGACAACGTTCTAGGAGGTTCAAAGAAAATGTAGTTCTCAAAGTCTGGAAGGTTCCATGAGATTCTACAAAGGTCCAGAACATCCTAGGAGGTTAGTGAAAAATGAATCCACATATGGAATACCTGAAACATTTTACTTTAAACATTCTATTTTTCCCTTTTGTCATTAACAACAAAAACAGTACCCCAGGCCAGCACCCCAGGCAGGTTGCCTGCCCCTAAATCCAGCCCTGTATGGAGTATAAGGGTGCTGTAAACTATAATTGTAAATAAACTGCACTGGGTATTTTATTAGCCAAAAGATCTCTATGTAGTTTGTGGACTTGAGCAGAGGCAGAAGCAAGCGGGCCCTGCCACAAGCCCAAATGCAGTCTTGGGTCCTCTGCAGCAGACAGCAATTCAGGACAGAGCTGGGTTCCCCTAGCAGCTGTAACGTGACTTCTGGCAGCCAGTTCTCTCTCTCTCTCTCCCCACAAACACAGTCCCCCCACCTTGGCTCAGTGCATGTGTCATGGCTATTCCCACCATATCTAAGATCTGGCTCAGTGGCTCTCAACCTTTTCAAACTACTGTACTCCTTTCAGGAGACTAATTTGTCCTGCATACCCCCAGATTTCACCTAGGGTGACCAGATGAGAGACGTGAAATATTGGGATGCGGCGGGGTTGCCGGCAGAGAAAAAAAAAACAAAATCCAAGAGCTGGCGGTGGAGGGAAAACAAACAATCAAACAAAAAAACACCAGCTGCACGCCCCCACCCCGCGACCAGCTCTCCTCTGCTGTGCCTCCACCTCCCCTGAGCTGGCTGCCGCATCCTCCTTCTCCCCCCTCCCTCCAGCGCTTGCGCTGCCATACAGCTGATTAGTGCAAGCCTGGGATGGAGGGGTGAGGAGGAGGAATGTGGCATGCTTGGGAAAGAGGAGGGGCCAGGACAGGGATTTGGGGAGGGATCCAATAAGGCAATGAGGTGGTGGGGTTGGGGGCAGGGTCAGGGCGGGGATTTGGGGAGGGATCCAATGGGGGGTGGGGGGGCGAGCCCCCTCTGCCTGTGCACCGGAGGGCAAAATATCGGGACAATTTGTGTCCCAACTGAACATCAGTTGGGACATGGGACAAACAAGTAAATATTGGGACAGTCCTGATAAAATCGGGAAGTCTGGTCACCCTAATTTCACCTCACTTAAAAACTACTTGCTTACAAATTCAGACATAAATACACAGCACACTATTACTGAACAATTGCTTATGTTCTCATTTTTACCATATAATTATAAAATCAATTGGAATATTAATATTGTACTTACATTTCACTGTATAGTATATAGAACAGTATAAACAAGTCATTGTATGAAATTTTAGTTTGTATTAACTTTACTAGAGCTTTTTATGTAGCCTGTTGTAAAACTACACAAATACCTAGATGAGTTGATGTACCCCTAGAAGACCTCTGTGTACCCCTGGTTGACAACCACTGATCTGGGGGACCTGTCACTGGTCACCTGCCCTGACATCAGTCAGGCTCTGGCCTGACCTCAACTGGCTGTTTGTCTCTCTGAAGCACAGGTTAGGTAGGCAGTCTGTTTCAATTTCCTCAGCCTCTTTGCTGTCTGTAGGAGCTGCCTTTCTCAAGCCATCCCATGTGGCAAGGGGACTACAGCTATACAAGAGTTTGTTACCCACTCAATTTAGGGCACCCCACCTATGCCCTATTGAGGGCTCAAGGCATGACCCAATCAATTAAGACACCTCCACCCTTTCCCTTCTGAGGGCTCAGGGTATAAGGCACCTATCCTTACCCATGGGTTTCAGGAAGAAACCTGATCAATTTAAGTACCACCCTTTCCCTCAGGGCTCTACGGAACCTTTTCCCAGTGAGCAGGCCTTACACAGCTGTGCTGTAAACATCTATTTATCAGCAACACACACAGAATACATATACCAAGAAAATCTCTTATGCTCACCACTCCCAATATACAGATTTCACCCGATGGTCAGTCAGGATTGTGTCCTCCTTCCTACTCAAGTTTTTTACATTTTATCTTTCATGTCCAAATTGTAACCTTCTCTGTTTATGCAGCTAGGTGTGGCTAGGGTAGACAGTTAAAACAGTTATTACATACACTTGAATGGTTATTTGAGTCTTATAAAAGATAAAGTTTACCAATTTGCACAAAGACATCAGTTGTCTTTTTTTTCCCTCCTCAGTCACATTTTTTTCCACAAACAACACATATTTTTTGCATGCCTTCTCAGATCATTTGAATGACTAATTGCTGACTTATTTCCTGGGCTTGTGTACAGCTAATGCTTAGGACACATTTCCTTATATTGTTTCCATAGCTCCTGCTAAAAGTAATAAATTCTTTTCACGTTACTGTTGCCATACTAGCAGTATTTTAGAAAATAATTGTTGCCCCATTTTTAATTTTAACAAGGATGTACTGATGGGCTTTTCCAGTTCTTGTGTTTCAGCTGGAATATAACTTAGTTTGTTTGCCAATACCTCTATGTTAGCAGCACCTAGTATTTCAACTCTTAATTCAGTTCCACCCACAACAGTTTCCAATGTACCCATTGGAATGTACCCCATCCCTTATGGAGAGTTTGATTGAGTGTGATTGAGATACAACCTTGGATACATTTAACCCAGTGAGGTCTAAGTCAGTTTGTTTTAGAGATCCTATTGGTGTTACAATAACTTGTTCCCTATCATTCAATTTTACCACATGTAGTCCATTCAATGGGTGTTGTCTTATGTTTTTTTTAAATATATTTCAGATTCAGTTGCAAGTACCTTAAAGTTTAATTATACCCAAATGCTTAGCCATGTACATTTACCTAACTGGGTAGGGACAGCATGAAAAAGCGATCAGACACTGTTGTAAGTCAACTTTAGGCTGCTTCTTAATACAATTACTGCCTTGGGTTTCTTTGATTCATTCTGGGGGTTCCATTTTTCCTGTATCCCTAGTATCCACTTGCCAAGGTTCATTGGTACAATTCCCTAATTGTTAAAAGTGTTAAGTGTTACACGTGGTAAAATTATGAAAGGTCCCAAAAATCATGAGTTTTTTTTAAAACCAGTTTTTATTTCTTTTTCATGTCTTTTTGTTTTATTTAGTGTCTCAGGTCATGCTTTCCTCTGCAACCATGAGATTTAGAAACTCACTTTAAAAAAAAAAAAGCCAAGTGAGATTCTTGCCTAATCACAAGCCTCCAGGGGCTGGGCCAAGAAATAAAGATTTGTGATAAAATCTTGTGAGCTTGCAGCACAGGGTTCGGAGTGTAGAAGGTGTGGAGGGAGAGAGAGTTATTGTCAGGTAGATGTGGGAGCAAAGATTGTAGCCTAGGAACAGCTTTAGAACCTTTGGGGGAACAGATAAAGATGTGAGGGGTTGGCAGGAGGCAGTGAGGAGCTGGCCTGTGGAAGCAGGGAGAGAGACCAGAGGCAAAAGGATCCTGTTGTATCTCTATGCTAGCACAAGGTGGTAATGACTCAGAAGAGGTGTGTGTGTGTGTCTTTCTGTTTCCATTTCCATTTCCTAGCTGGCTCACAGTGGCATCCACTAACCCTGCCTTGGCTTGTGTTTTCTCCTTGGTAGATAATTAAGGTGAACAAAAGTAAACATTTTTTATGATGCCCATTGTCTTTGCTTGTAACTGCCTGACAGCCTGTAGCAAAAATTATATCCTCCAGAGCCCCAAGCCTTTATATTCCATCTGCTTTTTGTCAGTGTGCAGCATAGGTTTTCTCTGACTCCAGTTGTCGTACTGCACCTTGCCAGCAAGGGTTGCGAGTCTGTTAAAGTGTCCCAAAATAAATCTGTGAGCCAGTGCAATGTTGTCATAATGCTGCGATGTAACATATTTGTCCTGAGACAGAGACTTGTGAAAGGGGCAATATGAGGCTATTTCTCTTCCACTTGTTGTAACACTGAGTGGAGCCAGTGTTGAGTGCTTGCCCTCGGAAAGTCAGGCCCCTTTAAGATGTCTCAGATTGGACACCCAAAATCACTAATCACTTTTGAAAATCTTGGCTATTCTGAATATCATTCTTTATTTTGTTTGGAAGTAAAACAATGAAAAATTGTTCAAGTCCCGCAAACCAAACGATTTTTTGATTTTTTTTAATTAAAAGTGATTTTTCCTTTTTTCTCAGCTCTAATGTTTACCAAGTTCCAGTTGGTGGGCCAAATTCTATCTTCGGTTAGCACCTCTGCAGTCATCCATAGAGTCTCTATTTCTGGTGGTGATGCATAAACGAGCAAGATCACAGCTCGACTTTTAAAGCCCAAGTCAAATCTGCAGGACTAGCAGGTAAGAAAAAAGATCAACCTGAACAAGTTTGATGTGGAAACTGCTGACACAATGAACATGAAACTCCACAAGGGTATTGCTACCGTCACTTTTCAGAACAGAACCACTGTGTGACTTTGGAACATTCATTCTCCTATACGCTACCCCCACTAAAGCCTTCACTTTGGCATTCCTCCATAGGAATTGATGCAGCTCAGTATTTCCTGGTTTGGAAAATGATTGAAAGTGAGTTCTGTTCTGTTCAACTAATCTCAAACGGGAAACAGTTTTCCTCAATAGCCCTGCTGGAGTAAGATTTTGATAGTTTGTGCATTGGTTTGGTACATTAGTAACTAGTTGTGAATCTAGCACTCTCTTCATTTGAGTTTCTGGAAGCCACCTTCAGCAATCCTTTGATCCTTACTCCTTCAATCCCTGACAGCAGCTCCTTCCTTCTTATGTATAGAGCATGAATTATACATATTTTGAGAGATGCACATTTCACCTTCACGTCGTTGTTTTTCTTTTGCTAACTGAAAAGTTATTTTAAGCATTTCTCCCCAAATGGATTCTTTAATCTTAGCTGTTAAGAAATGGAGATTACAGATTTCCCTTTCTTTCGAATGATGTGAAACATTTATTGTGGACGTTAGCCACCCGGACTCATTCTCTGAAATCTTGTGTTGACAAGGTATAATATTCTCTTAGCTGTTGAGTGGAAAAGAGCTTCTCTTTAATATTGCATTAAAGAGTGCATGAAGGACAGTCTTGGATGATGAGGTCTTCTGTTTAATCTCACAGCTCCTCTCCACTCCACCTGGATAATACACGGTACTTCATCTGCATTTCACAGCTGATTTCTAGAGTTGTAAGAGCTTGGCCTCCATGCCTGTGCTCTTCTTGGCCTCTCTCAGACTGCCAGCAAGTACTAGTGGTTTTTGTACTGTGGATAAATTCCCATTAACAATGTGACTGAGATTGAAAATTCATTAGACATATGTAAAACCTATTTGATTTTGTCACTGCTGTAGGGGACTGCCTTTAAACTGGCCTTTTAAAAGTTAAAAGCCCATTTAACTTCAACCTTCCAGTGAATACAGTCCTCACTGGTTTTCTTCACTAGCCTGCACTAGTCACAATCCTATATGGTTTTGAAGCAGCGGAAAATTGTTGGTTACAATAAAGCAAAGGAACGTTAGTTGCTCTGCTTAATGAAACTACATGCCTATTGGTACAACTGAACACTTAAAACACGTACAGCACAAGGTCACCAGTTACTTCGATGCCCTGATCTCCCCAGTAAATAGCATACATTTACCACAGCTATTCTCTATTGCGGTTACATTGTTCTTTTCAAACACTTCCAGATGCTGCGCAGTAAAAGTATTATAAGCAATGAAATGTGATTTAGTGGTGGTTTTTTCCTCCCCAGTTATTTGCTGATATCTGTTTCACAGTCTTAATACAGTAATTTCTTAAATGTTGATTCAATTTCATTTTATGGAGGTCAGTGTTAGGTCATTGCTTTTGCTGTCATGGTAATGAGATTTACTAGAAATTGCATCCTAGCTGTTGTCCAGCATGCCCAACACATACTGCATACAAACAATATTTTTATATTCTATAGAATAAATCTGAATAAAATCCTCTGGACCAGATTCTGATTTCATTTACACTATAAAAGGCTAATCTAAAATCCATTGAAGTCAATGAAAAGATTCCCATTGATTTCAACAGGCTATGGATCAGGACCTAAATCTGGAGTAACTCCATTGACTTCAGACTCCATTGAAATCAATAGAATTGCTCTGAATTTACACTGGTGTAGCAGAGATCAGAATCTGCTGCTTTAAATTCTGCAGTACAGGTGTTTTTTCTAATCTCTAGATTCACTGAATTACCATAGGAGCTGCTATTGCCAACTTTTTTAGAAATGCATAATAGTGATCTGTCACTTCCATTCTCACAGCTCCCATTGTAAATTGACTAACATTTTACTAGTTTTATCCTTCACCTTTACCGGAGAAGCCCCTTTAACACTTGGTTGTTAGGTTATACAAACATATTGTATAAAACCAATTATCTATTTCAAACTGAAACAATCCAGCACCCTTTTAAATGGATGTTTGTCTTTGTAGTGGCAAACTTGTAAAAGTGTAAAACTTGCAAGCTCACAAGATTTTAGATATCTATTCTTGTCGTATTTTTCTAGACAAGAATAGATATGAGAGAATGCAAGTACCTGCTGCTATTTTTGTGGTAACATTCTGCAAATGACTCAATTCTATCGCGCTGGATGCTTTCCTGGGGAAAAAAGGAAGCAGCAGCAGGAAGAAAACAGGTACAGCAGGGTAAGATCAAAGTCAATACTTCTGAGAAGAACAGAGTCTGTGAATGGATCCACACACAGTGCTAAGTTCTGTAGAAGTCGGCAGCATCTCTTTATAAAATGTCTTTCACCGCCAAGGCTTGTTTAATAAATAATTTTTTCTCTTGTATTCTGCAACAGAGAGGTCTGCACTATCAGAATTTGGTCCCCCAACACATGTAATAGCGTTGTTACTGTCTTTTCTTTTGCTTTCAAAATGTTGGCCTCTGAATGTTTCATTTTGATTTTTTTTTTAATTCAAATCGAATGGCAAAATTCTGCTATTAGATTGTCAAAGCCAGTTCTAGCAAATTTGGGCTTCTCTGGCAGGGCTTCCTTATCTCTAAGCCTCAAGGTTCACTTTTTGTAATTGTATCTTTGCCCCCAACATCTTCCAAACCCCTTATCCCATGCCAGCCCTGTGTGGAGGTGGGTGGAAAATAATGGGTCCTGATTTGGTGTGAGAGCGCTAGGCTAGTGGAAGGGGAAATAAAAGGTAGTGAAGGTTTCCTGCTAAACTGGAAGATTGGGAATCTCTATTGTGTCCTGCACGAATATAATCAGGAGTGTATTTTATTACCACAAAGGGGAGACTGCTGTGTTATGGAGACATCTCTAAACCTGGCCATGTGTTGCTCTCAGCCTTCTGTGTGACTCCCATTGCCATCCCTGAAGTTCTGCTATGACTGTAGAACCCCAATCCTACAAACCATTACATGAATGTAGTTACGCCCATGTGGAGTTGCATTGAAGCCAATGGGTCTCTGAACAATGAATAATAATAACGCCTCTTTCTTACACAGAGCTTATCAGTAGATATCAAAAGACTTCACAACCTTTAATTTATTTATCCTCTCAACACCTCTGTGAGGTAGGGAAAAGTTATCTCCAGGAACTGAGGCACAGAAAGGCTAAGTGACTGGCCAAAGATGACCACGTACAAAGCAGTGAATTGAACCTGGTTCTTTGACAGGCTAAGCCAGTGCTGTAACCTCTGGACCATCCTTCCTCTGTGAAGTAATTCTGTGTGCATGAATAATTGTTTGCAAGATCAGGTCCTCAGAGAGCAAATAGCTCATAAAAGAGCAGCCTTTATCTCTTTATTAAAATCATGGACCAGTGCTTGTGCCATGCTTTCTGTTCTTTTCCTGGCCTTTGTTACAGGTCTGAATTCCAATTCTGCTCTTAGGCCCTTCTTAATTTGTGTTTTGAGTTCCTGGCTCTGCCATCCCTCTTTGCTTCCTGACAGAGAAATTAGGATAGAGGACCAAAACCAGGTCTCTCTTACAAAATGGTAAAAACAGTTTAATTTAAAATCTGACATAGTTCTCTCTGCCTTATAAAACCCTGGTCTCTAACGAGAGGCAGTATTGGAATGAGTCCTGGGAAGAGTAGTTTCTGGACACCTGAGAATTATACTTCTGTAAGTGATAAATTAGTTAGTAGCTGAATTTTTGTTAAATAGAACAATAACTAATGGGAAATTGATGACTTAGGGGAGTGGTAATAGAATACAGTGCTTTTCATCTCTGTGTTGCTGGTTCATAGCCAGTTCCAGCTGATATTAATTGAAAACTGTTATAATCAAATGTCTCTTTGATGGCCTGGATGACATGAATTTGGTGCTCTTAATCCTGCTCCCCAGTGCCTAAACCACTTGAAAAACTAGTCCCACAACTAACGCTACTAGAATGTTGTTGTCAGGCTCAGCAGAGAGGCCAGGGACAGAATGGGCATGGGAAGTGAATTACTCTTACCCCTAGAGAGGATCTGTCCACTTTAAGTCTGAAATACATAGATGAGATGGAAGCCTGTACTATCACTGTGGATAAATAAAGGATTTCAGTCTTCAGGGCTGTCAATCTGGTACCCCTTCTACAAGCAGTACATTTACACACACATGTAAATGAAAGCAAAATCTATATACCAGTAATTCAGAGTATAGTATTGCATGTGGCACTAATTAGTATGTGCCATAAATACATCATCTTAAAATACAGCAGTTGATCTACTATACAATTATTTTTTTTACAGTTTTCTGTGTCCCAGTATAATTCCAGCAGGGCTAATTTTTTTGTTTGCAGCCTTGCAAGTGCAGATGGAGTAGTTGGCAGAACATGATACAGAATACTAAAAGAATCAGGCTTCCACAATTGGTAGCCATAATCCACAATATATTTCAAGCAGTAAAAATCTGTACCAACAGAAGACAAAGGAAGAAAAAATGGGAAGAAGGAGGAGTGATGCCAACACAGCCTAATTCAAATCCCATTGAAGTCAGTAGAAAGAGACCCACTGACTTCTCTGGGCTTTGGATCAGGCTCATAGAAAGCAATTATGAAAGAAAGATGGAATAATACATTCATCCCTGGAGTTAGTCTGTTGAAGTCAGTGGAGTTACAGCAGGGGTGAAGTTAGTCCTTTTCTTTTAACAGTGAAATGAGACAAATTACATTGCCCTTGCTATTTTAAGCCCTAATTTAGAGAAATACTTCAGCACCTCCTGTCACCCTGTTGAAATCGATAGGATTTAAAGAAGTACTTAAGCATGTGCTTAACTTTGTCCTGAATAGGAAAGCTTTCCTGAACTGTGGCCTTAGTTACCAGATCAGAGGCACCATGGAAAAATAACAGCTATCAATCTGATTAAGATACTAACTTATCTGCCCATGCTGTAAAGAAACGTTTTGTCTATCCACAGAAGTCCACCTCAAACCTCTCCAGCAGGATAGCAATTAACAATACACAGTTAATAGATATCACATTAAAGGCATTACATAATCAGGAAAAAAAGCTTGCTAGCTGATTGTACCTTGAGGGCAGTTACAAAAAACTGCTTTCCCCTCAATTAACCCTTTTATTACTAGATAGAGATAGTAGAATTATCAACAATAATGTCGAAAAGGCAGAAGTGTTCAATAAATGTTTCTGTTCTGTATGTCGAGGGAAAAAGCAGGTGATGTAGTCATGTCATAGGATAGCATTCTTTTCATTCCTCTAGAATCGCTGGAGGATTTTAAACAGCAGCTACTAAGATAATTTGCATTCGAGAGGTTTAAAAGAGCTGACTGAGGAGCTCACTGGACCATTAATGTTGATTTTCAATAATTCTGGGAGCACTGGGGAACAGAGGTGCTGGAGCAATTTGTACAGTGGAGGTGCTGAGAGCCATTGAACCAAACTGTAAACCATATATATGATGGAAACTACATCAAGCCAGGTGGTGCAGCAGCACTCCCAGCACCCCTAGTTCCAGCACCTGTGCTGAGGAAGTTCCAGAAGATTGGAAGAAAGCTAATGTTGTGCCAATATTTTAACAGGTTAAATGCTCCCCGTAATTATAGATCTGTCAGTCTGACTTTGATCCCTGGCTAGGTTAATGGAACAGTTTGATACAGGATTTGATGAATAAAGAATTAAAGGAGGGTAATATAATTAATGCCTATCAACCAGTAGCATAGCTGGGGGGAGTGGGGGGAGCGGCTGCTCCCCCACTGAGCACAAGTGGCGCCTTGTCAATTTCCTGGTGCCTTTGTACTCACCCAGGGGAGCAATTAAAAAAAGCGCTGCGGTGCTTTTATTTTACTGACCCGGCGGCGCTCTGGGTCTTCGGCAGCACTTTGGCAGTGGGACCTTCAGTGCCGCCGAAGAAACCCAGAGTGAGTGAAGGGCCCGCTGCCAAAGACCTGGAGCACTGCCGCAGTGGGTGGCGCTTTTTTTTTTTTTATTGCTCCCCCTGTTCTCTCCACCTGGCTATGCCACAGCTATCAACATGGGTTTATGTAAAATAGATCCTGTCAAACTAACTTGATGTCTTTTTTGAAGAGATTGAAAATTTGGTGATAAAGATAATAGTATTGATGTAATCTACTTAGAATGATGCCAGGCATTTGACTCGGTACTGCACCTCATTTTGGTAGAACCTCATTCAGTAGAACCTCAGAGTTACAAACATTTTGGGAATGGGGGTTGTTTGTAACTCTGAATGTTCGTAACTGAACAAAATGTTATGTTGTTCTTTCAAAAGTTTACAACGGAACATTGACTTAATAAAGCTTTGAAACTTTACTATGCAGAAGAAAAATGCTGCTTTTAACCATCTTAATTTAAATGAAGCAAGTACAGAGGCAGTTTCCTTATCTTGTCAACTCTTTTTTTAAACTTTCCCTTTATTTTTTTTAGCTGTTTACATTTAACACAGTACTGTACTGTATTTTCTTTTTATTTTGTGTCTGCTGATGTCTTATTGCATGCTTCCAGCTCCAAATGAGGTGTGTGGCTGACCAGTCAATTCGTAACTCTGGTGTTTGTAAGTCTGAGGTTCTACTGTAAAATAAACATGGCACTCATTTAAATGGATTAAAAACTGACTGACTACTAAGTCTCCAAATGTAATTGTAAAGGAGAATCATCATCGAGCTGGTGTGCTTCTAGTGGGGTCCTGCGGGATCAGTACTTGGTCCTATGCTATTTAACATTTTCATCAATTAAAACAAAATCATCACTAATAAAGTTTGATGATGACTCAAACTGGGGAATGGCAAATAATGAAAAGGACAGATCACTGATTAAGACTGATCTGTATCACTGGGTAAACTGGGTGCAAACAAACAATATGCTTTTTAATAGGATTAAATGTAAATGTATACATCTAGAAATGAAAAATATAGGCCATACTTACAGGATGGGGTCTCTATTCTGGAAAACAATGACTCTGAAAAAGATTTGCGGGGTCATGGTGGATAATCAGATGGACGTGAGCACCCAGTGTGATGCCAAAAGAGCTAATGCTCACCTTAAAGAGGGGAATCTTGAGTAGGAGGAGAGAGGTTACTTTACCTCTGGATTTGGAACCAGTGCAACCACTGCTGGAATACTGTGTCTAGTTCTGGTGTCCAAAATTCAAGAAGGATGTTGCTAAATTGGAGAGTTCAGAGAAGAGCCACGAGAATGATTAAAGAGTCAGAAAACATGCCTCACAATGATAGACTCAAGCTCAATCTATTTAATTTAACAAAGAAAAAGTTAAGGGGTGACTTGATTACCATCTATAGGCACATGGGGAACAAATATAAGATATGCTCAAGGAATTTTTTTCAGGGAAGTCCTATGGCCCATGTTATACGGGAGATCAGACTAGATGTTTGCAGTGGTTCCTTATGGCCTTGGAATGTATCAATCTAATGATTGCCAAATACAGGAGGCTATTACAATGAAATTGCTATGGGCCTGATCTTTCACACCTTGCTCAGGCAAGACTCCCATTAAAACTGATGGGAGTTTTGCCTAAGTAAATGAGTGCTGGTTCAAGCAGAATAATTTATTTTAGTTTAATCAAGTTAAATTATTTCAATAATTTTTCAGAAACTAGTGTGTAATCACAGTGACAAGGATAAATTGGCTGACAATTACTGATTTGGTTATGATGACTGTTTGAAGCACTGAGGTTGTTGTGGCTTTATTTTGGTAGATAATAATTTGCTTAATTGATTACCTATATCTTCTGTCTAATCTGGTTGAATAATTCATGGTGAATTATATTAATTATGAATTTGTCTTTTCTTTCAAATAATGATTCACAAATAAAACATTTTAATCACTCCGCTAGCTCTACCTATTCTTTAGACATACACTAGCTACAACTAAAAAGTCAGCATGTGCCATCACAGTATTATCTGAGATGCCCCATGTTCCCCAGACTCAGAATAGGAAATAAATGTGGTAACTGTGTAGTATCTGACAAATGCTGAATTTTGAATGGCAACCACTGCCTATACACTGCAAATGTGGCAATAGCCACATATATTGCGGAGCCATGCGGTAAATTACATCTGTCCTGCACTGTTAACCACCTCATCTGCACTCTTTCCACTAATCCACCCTCCCCCTCCCAGTGAATGAAGCTATGCTGATTTGCACCAGAGGATACGGCCTTTACTGTCCTCATGTGGTAGGCCCATCTTATAGGCCATGGCTAAACTGTGGCTCGTGAGCCGCATGCAGCTCTTTTACAGTTAAAGTGTGGATCCTGGAGACCTCCAGCTATCTCCCCCATTCTCCACCTACCAGACTGGGGGTGGAAGCTTGGGGCTTCTGCCCTGCAGCGGAGTGGTGGGACTAGAGGCTTCTTCCCTGCAGGGAGGAGGTGTCTAAGAGCTTTAGCTCCATGCTCCAGCAAGTGCCACCCTGTGGGGCAGCTTGTGCATGTCTTGAGGCTCTAAAACTTCTGAAGATTTGGCTTGAAGGGTTAATAAATTTGGCCACTCCTATTATATGCTCCTCCCTTGATAAAATTTAATATAGAGGCCTGATCGTACTAAGTCCTTCTTTTAATTTCACTGTAATTGGGGGTATTCAGTGTCTTACAGGAAGTGCTTGTGACTTCACAGGATCAAGCTGTGGGTCTTCTTCAGAGAGAGATACCAACCAGAATTTATAGGGATGTGCTTAAGGAGCTATTTTAAAAAAGGCATCACTTGATTTCTGACTTCAAAAACTGTTACACTGCAAAATATTATGTACCATTCTATTGGTGGAGGGTCCTAGTGCCCAAGCTCCACCCTGAGCCCAGAAGTTTACACTTCAATGAAACAGCCCCACAGCTCGAGGCCTGTGAGCCCATGTCAGCTGGCACGGGCCAGACTCAGGTTTTTCACTGCAGTGTAGACATACCCAAAAATTCTTGCTCCTTCCTTCCAATTTTATTTCTCTTTCAGATTAGTAGGCAACACAAGCATACACGGAGAATCACTTATCGGTATGAATCTTTTATTGTCTTTAAAAGGTTAAATATGGCTTTGACAAGTAATGTAAGTAGAATTTATATACATGCTATTGGGTTTTTAATGTTTGTACATATATTTTGTGTCCTTTTTATTTGAAGCCAAAAGAGCTTTTACAGTGGAATATTTTGCAAAATCTTTCCAACGTAACAGTCAAATAAAATCTCATACTTCTCAAGGACATGTTTCCAATATCCTTTCCTCCATTCCCCCCTCCCCAAATAATGAAATAATTTGGCACTTATAAATTGAGAAAAAATGCCAACTTTCCAAGTGGAATATTCTGTTCAGAAGTTTGCATTGAACTAGAAGTTAGAGAATGAGCAAAACTTCTTATTCTTCACAAGCTTCATATTATCAGATTCAGAGAAACCTGTTTTGCTATTGACCTGAGTAAGTCTGTTTATGTGAAGGAAAATACAGCTGACTGAAAACCAATCTAATCTTATAATCAGGGTATAAGGGACATTTCACTTGAAGAACCGAACATCCAAAGGTATCTCTTAACACAACTTCTCATTTCAGAGACTTAAGGTCAATCATTTTGTTTTCTTATTTTGATTTATAGTAAGTCAGAGGGTTAATCACCCTCTTCCCTCCTATTTTATCACATCTTCCTGCTTCGATCCAAAAAGAACTTTGCTTTTGGCCGTTACTTAACCACCTCTCTAGAGTGAATTGTGTATTATACCTACTTAGCATGGGAGACACTCCCCTGTATTCTGCTAGGAAGCAAGATGACTGGACTGTTGTTGGTATCACCATCATGTAGTTCTTTGCTAATCACTTATCAGTTATTGTCTTGTGTTAAAGTTGCAGTTAACCTAGTGGTCAGAGCCACCAGTGGAGCCAGGATTATGGTCAGAAGTCAGAGCAGGAGTCAGAGCCAGGAACCACGTCAAGGGCTAGAGCCAGAGTCAGGGCAAGAAAAAGAAAGAAGATGTGGTAACAGAAGTAAGGAACAGGAACCAAGCAAGGAGACAGGAAGCTGGGCTCAGAGTCTAGTCAGCAACAGGCCTAGTAACTAGTTGCTCAGACATGGTGGGATAAGGAACAGGAAACTTTATACCTGGCGGTGTAGACTCAGCAGTCTGCTGCGTCACCTGACCCTGCTGAGTCAGTGAGTATAGCCTCTGGTGGTTGGCACTAGATGCAGTTCCCTCCTCTGATCCTGTATCAAAGTTGCACAGAGGGCAAGGCTCTTGCTCAGCAACCCTGTGGACCTGGGTTTGAGAAACATGGTGCCTGATACTATGCCACAATCTCATCCAGAGTTTTATATTATTATTATGCCTTCTTGTTGGATTTTGTTTTCTTTCCCTGTTTTAATATCCTCTAAAAAAATGTGTGACAGGAAAGAGTCAACAAATCACCTCGTCTAATATCATAGCTAGCCTTTCCCGTAACTGACTCACTGCAATGGAAAAACTGTCAGAAGCAGTAGGACTTCTTGTGAAATGAATGATCCGCTGTCTCATATTCTAGAGGCACTTGCCTGACTTTCAGAGGGTGGGGCTCAGCACTGTTTGCTAAGCAGACCCCTTTTATGATCTCCTCAAGTTGGGCATGCAAACGGAGGTGCCCAAAAATCAATAGTCACTGTTGAAAATGTAGGCAAGTACATATGTTGAAATGTTCCATATGCTGCCTATTGGGATGAGAGAGCACATGTCTCAGAGGTTTAACAAAGAGAAATAAATACTGAAGTCCGCAAATGGCTCATCATTTTGGTGAGTCTTGCATTCTAACTTCGCAGTTGTGGAATCTGAGTCAGTGTTTTGGATAATGGGATAATGGTCGGCTCCTGGGAGCAACTGCAATAGGAACATTCCCGGTGAGGAGGTGAAGTAACTGACTCATATGAATATCTTTGAATGAAACAAAACTTTCAGAACTAAACTGGTAGGAGTTAGAACATGTGTGAGAGAGATCCCAGTGTCAGTCCCTTTGGATAACTTAAATGAAGAGTATAACCAATCTATTATTCAAAAAATGTACCATTACAACATGTTTTCTGGTAGGTACCATGCCTTTCAGTTTTATGAATTTATGCTTAGTGCTGTTGAATAGGGAAGATTTGAATAAACCTGCCTCATGTCTCCTCAAGCACTCCAAAAATGGTGGATAATAAATCCTGTGAAAAGTGAGCCAGCTGCCACATCCTATACCTTCTTCCTCCCACATTGAGTGGGAGAATACCTGCCATTCACAGGTAATTGTAACCAATTTTCTATCTGCTGTAATGATAGCTTTTTTAATCACATGAAGGAGTCTATGCAGAATAGCAGACATTCAGTTATTTATAGATTCAGCCTTCATATGTGCTGATTAGGAGCCTAGGGCCCGATCACTAAAGTCACTGGAAAGACTGCCTCTGACTTCCGTGAGTGTTAGGTTGGGCCCCTCATGCACTGGTAAGCATGTGTATCCTTGCCTACTACTGAAATATAATAGCTCTCCTCATCTACAGCAGGTGATACTTGTTGGAAGCATTGCCTAGTGATTAGGGGTTAGTCCCTTCTTACTGCAGAGCGGGATTGATAGAGGAGCCTGGACCTTCCCACTCTACTCTCCTCTGGCCCAGGGCCCTGTGAGGGTTGCCAAAGTTCCAGCACCCTAGAGCACCTTAAGGCTGCCCTTGCTGGCCCACTTCCTACCTCCCATTCTATTGTCCAAGTTTTGCAGTCTGTAGCAAAAAGGTAATGAAGGAAAGGTCAACTGCACCTTCAGTCTGTCTTCCCAGAGAGGCTGCTGCTGCTGCGGAGTCCTGTATCAGGAGCTTGCTGGGCAGGTCCTTCTCCCTGCCTTGTCAGTCCCCTTCTGAGCTGTCTGGCTTTCCATTAAAGCGCCATGTGGCGCATGCTCTGCAAGTGCAGATGAGCAGGGTTGCCTAGGCCCAGAATTGCTCTTTAACCCCTTCAGTCCTAGTTAGGGGGTTTATACACTCCAACACAGCCTTTCTAGTAGACATAGAATCATAGGACTGGACTTGTTCTTTCCCTATTTTAGCGTCTGCCGATCCTACCTCATTTTCACTGGCATTCACTATGTTAGATGTCCAATCACCACTAACCTTCTTGGTGAAAATCAAAACAAAGAAGTCATTAAGCATCTCTGCCATTTCCACATTTTCTGTTATTATTTCTCCCACCCCTCACCGACTAATGGGCCTACCCTGTCCTTGGTCTTCCTCTTGCTTCTAATGCATTTGTAGAATGTTTTCTTGTTACCTTTTATGTCTCTAGCTAGTCTGATCTTGTTTTGTGCCTTGGCCTTTCTAATTTTGTCCCTACATACTTATGTTACATGTGAATGGAGATGCTCCATTAGCTTTCTTGTTTGCGGTTTTGAATCTGGAACTGAACATCCTGAGCTGAAAATACACTGGCATCCTTTTTACAGTACAGCTGGCCAATGTCTGTTTGCTCATGAGACCTGGGGTAAATTAATTCTATTCACTTTCACAACATTTTACAAAAACAGTGTTTCTCCCACCACTTCTTTGGTACAATAACACACAGGCTGGCTTGTAGCAATTGGTTTGAAGAAACTCTTCCCTGCTCCTGAAGACAAGAACATTTAACAAGTTCTCAGCACTTTTAGGATGGCTTTCCAATATTCAACTCCTGTCCTAATGTGCTTATGATTCACCAGGGTGGGCCAGTAGGACTACCGAAATCCCATACTGTCCATTCATCTCTACCTGTAGTACAGAAGCCATAAGTTTAATAGATGCTGTGGCGGGGTGACAACTCACCGGTGCGGTGCCTTCTGCTGGTTGTCCAGGGAATTAGCTCTTTTCAGCCAGGAGCGCCCTCTGCTGGCTACTGTCTCACCCTGTGTCCCTCTGGACCCCGGTGCCCTTCTAGATGAGCGTTCTGCCCCCTGGCAGTACCCCCTTAGTCTGGTCTCCCCTCCCTGGGGAACCCCCACCCTTTATCCCTCCCTTGCTTCAGTGGCAACTGTCAGTCATCGTCTAGCCCCCGCTCCCTGGGGCAGACTGCAGTCTGTACCACTCATCATCCGCAAGGAGGGTTGCACCAGCTGCCTCTGCCTAGGTCTGGGCTGCCTCTCTGCAGCCCTAGTACCTTTTTGTGGGCCCTCCCTTGGCCTGCAGCTCTGCTAGGCTGGAGCTCCCCAGCTCCCTCTGCCCTTCCCCAGCACTGCTCTGCCCTAGGCACCCTCCTCAGCTTCCCAGGCAGCCAAGTCGTCGTCTCTCCATGTAGCTAGAGAGAGTATGTGTTGGCTTCTGGCCCCCTTCTGTTTTAAGCCCTTCAGGGCAGGAGCAGGGTAACCACCCCGCTACAGATGCTTCCAGGGCTTTGTCAAATTCTTTTTTTTCAGGCCTATGCATAGTATTGCGTATGTAGCCAGACGATTGTTATATCTGTGTTTTTTTACTGCACCTTTAAATGCCAAACGAGCCTGTTTGTGTGTCTGAGGCGAGGCCTTCCATTTTGGAGAGAAGGTTCAGTTCAAAACAACGGCTGTTACAGAGCAGTCTGGCCCACCCACTCATGCTGCTCTCTCACTAGAGATTTTACTTGTTTTTGTTATTTCACTCAATCTAAAATAAAAGTAATTCAGAGAGCACCCATGGTTGTTCTTGTGCAAGGGCGAATGTAACATGGCATTGCTTTTTTTTCTTGGCAAAATATGCAGGGCTAGATTCTCAGCTGATGTAAATCAGCATAGTTCCACTGAAGCAAACTGCATAATGCCAGTTTACACCAGTTGAGCATGTAGCTCAGAATGTCTGCTTTGCTGAGTTGGAGGTGTGGTGAGGAGTGATGCCATGGTGTGGCATTAGGGTGACCAGATGTCCTGATTTTATAGGGACAGTCCTGATTTTTGGGTCTTTTTCTTATATAGGATCCTATTACCCCCCACCCCCATCCTGATTTTTCACATTTGCTGTCTGGTCACCCTATGTGGCATGCAAAGCCATGAAACTTTATATTATAAAACTATCTCAGAAGCAAGGTGGGAGAGGTAATATCTTTTACTGGACCAACTTCTGGTGGTAGAGGAGCCAAACTGTTAAGCTTCCTCTGAGGAAGAGCTCTGTGAAGCTAAAAAACTTGTCCCCTCCACCAACAGAAGCTGGTCCAATAAAAGATATTACCTCACCCACCTTGTATCTCTCATATCCTGGGACCAATATGGCTACAGCAACACTGCAAACAATTTTTTATACTTTTTTGTAGTGTCTTTCATTGTGCAATTTTCCAAACGCTGTCTAGTCATTTTTATACTGCACCCATTTTCCTGATATCTGAGCATCTTTTCCTCTATATGCAGTGAGTATGAGTAAGGCTAAGATTTTGTCATGGTTATTTTTAGTAAAAGTCATGGGCAGGTCACGGGAAATAAACAAAAATTCACAGACGCTGTGAGTTGTCTGTGATTTTTGCTGCTGCGGCTCTAGGGTTTCCCCTGCCACTGTGGTGGCTGGGAGCTGCCGCGTTCTTTCCTGCCCCTCCCTGCAAGGCTGTCCCCTGTGACCTTGAGGAGGGCCCCTGAGGAGCCTGTCGCCTGTTGCTGGAAACCTTCAGGGGGACCCAGAGGAGCCTGTCGCTGGAACCCTGCTGGGGCCCCGCTGGCTGCCAGCTCCAATCCCCCAGCCCCAGGGGCTGAAGCAGAAAATATCAGGGAGGTCTCTGGAAGTCACAGATTCCGTGACTTCCATGACCTCTGTGACATAAACGTGCCTTTAACTATGAGTTGCACCTCTACAGTACTAATTGTTTAGAAATCCTGTAGGAAATAACCACTGCTTTGTGTATTAGGAGTAAGTGATGAGCTATCAGTGTCTTCTGATGAAATAGGGTGAACCTGACTAATGGTTAAAGCTGCTTGAAAAAATCTGAGATTTTTTTCCCTTGTAGAATTTCTATTGGAAAAACATGCTTTTGAAAATTATAGCCTTGTCACGGGGGCCTTGCGTGTTTAGTGGGGCCACCCCCGTTGGCCCAGTGTAATGTTGGTACATCCCATCACACAGTCATCAAGACTCCCTGTGGGATCAGGTAATTACATTAAGGGAGGCTCAGGAACCCTGGGCAGGGCCAAGCAAACAATCAGTCTGTAGCCCCTGGATATGGCTGAGCAAGCAAACAGTCTGTGGCCCCTTAGCCTTCTGGCTGGGGCAGGCAATAACAGTTGGGGGTTCTGAACTTCTGGGCAGGGCAGAACAAACAATCAGTCTATAGCTCCAGGATGGGGCAGGGCAAGCAAACAGTAGCCACACCTAGTGGCAAGTGTGTGGGGCGGGAGTAGGGGAACCCGGACCCTCCTTACTCCTCTGGGTTCCAACCCTGGGCCCCATGAAGCCAGGAAATTCCCAGTTAAGGGTTTAAGCATCGGCTTCTAATACATTCCCTGGGTCACTTCCTACTGCAAGGTTAATCTCAGGAATCTCCTCAGCTGGCAGCAGCTCAGCATCCCAGTCAGTCTCTGCAGTCGGCTGATCGGCCACAGCGTAGTCTGGGTCCATGGTTCTTGCCATTTGGAAAGTTGCAGATTCCTCTGCAGGAGCCTGCAGCACACATACTTTTTCCTCCTCAGCCAGCCCAGACTGAGCTGGGCTGACTCTTTTTTTATCTGTTCCTTCCACTTGGAGCATGTGCACCAGGGGTGAGGGCGCATTGTCTCCGGGGCTCACAGTGATTGGTCAGCCCCTGTTGGCCCAGTGCGGGGTTGGTTCACCACTTCACAGTCCAAAACATTAAACTTCCTGTGTGAATGTTCAAAACAAAATGAAAATATTAATTTTGTTTCAGCATCAAATGCTTCAGTTTTTAAACACATTTGTTTTTGTTTACAATTTGTGGGTCTCTTTCCCCTACCTCTATATAAGAAGTATGGCAAGAGACCACCCTGGCTTAACCAGGAGCTCTTCAATGATCTAAAACTCAAGAAAGAGTCTTACAGAAAGTAGAAAATCGGTCAAATTACAAAGGATGAATATAAACAAATAACACAAGCATGTAGGGACAAAATTAGAAAAGCCAAGGCACAAAACAAGATCAAACTAGCTAGGGACATAGAGGGAAACAAGAAAACATTCTATAAATACATTATAAGCAAGAGGAAGACCAAGGACAGAGTAGGCCCGTTACTCAACGAAGTGGGAAAGACAATAATGGAAAATGTGAAAATGGCAGAGGTGCTTAATGACTTCTTTGTTTCGGTTTTCACCAAGAAAGTTGGCGGCGATTGGACATCTAACAGTGAATGCCAGTGAAAATGGGGTAGAATGAGAGTCTAAAATAGGGAAAGAACAAGTAAAAAATTATGTAGACAAGTTAGATGTCTTCAAATCACCAGGGCCTGATGAAATGCATCCTAGAATACTCAAGGAGCTGACTGCGGAGTTATCTAGGTCATTAGCAATTATCTTTGAAAGGTCATGGAAGACGGGAGACATTCCAGAAGACTGGAAAAGGGCAAATATTGTGCCCATCTATAAAAAGGAAATAAGGACAACCTGGGGAATTACAGACCAGTCAGCTTAACTTCTGTACCTGGAAAGATAATGGAGCAAACACCTAGAAGAGAATAAGGTGATAAATAACAGTCAGCATGGATTTGTCAAGAATAAATCTTGTCAAACCAACCTGATAGCTTTCTCTGACAGGGTAACAAGCCTTGTGGATAGCGGGGGAAGTGGTAGATGTGGTATATCTTGACTTTTTAGTCAAAGCTTTTAATACTTTCTCGCATGACCTTCTCATAAACAAACTAGGGAAATACAATCTAGATGGAGCTACTATAAGGTGGGTGCATATACCCTTAGGCTGGTTGGAAAATCGTTCCCAGAAAGTAATTATCAGTGGTACACAGTCATGCTGGAAGGGCATAATGAGTGGGGTCCTGCAGGGATCAGTTCTGGGTTTGGTTCTATTCAATATCTTCATCAATGATTTAGATAATGGCATAGAGAGTACACTTATCATACCAAGCTGGGAGGGGTTGCAAATGCTTTGGAGGTAGGATTAAAATTCAAAATGATCTGGACAAACTGGAGAAATGGTCTGAAGTAAATAGGATGAAATTCAATAAGGACAAATGCAAAGTACTCCACTTAGGAAGGAACAATCAGTTGCGCACACACACAAAAAGGGAAATGATTGGCTACGAAGGAGTACTGCAGAAAGGGATCTGGAGGTTATAGTGGATCACAAGCTAAATATGCGTCAACAGTGTAACGCTGTTGCAAAAAAGCAAACATCATTCTGGGATGTATTAGCAGGAGTATTGTAAGTGAGACATGAGAAGTAATTCTTCTGCTCTACTCCACACTGATTAGGCCTCAACTGGAGTATTGTGTCCAGTTATGGGTGACACATTTCAGGAAAGAGGTGGACAAATTGGAGAAAGTCCAGAGAAGAGTGACAAAAATGACTAAAGGTCTAGAAAACAGGACCTATGAGGGAAGATTGAAAAAATTGGGTTTGTTTAGTCTGTAGAAGAGAAGACTGAGGGGACATGATAACAGTTTAAGTACATAAAAGGTTGTTACAGAGAGGAGGAAGAAAAAATGTTTTTCTTTATCTCTGAGGATAGGACAAGAAGCAATGGGCTTAAACTGCAGCAAGGGCGGTTTAGGTTGGACATTAGGAAAAACGTCCTAATTGTCAGGGTGGTTAAGCACTGGAATAAACTGCCTAGGGAGGTTGTGGAATCTCTATCACTGGGGATTTTTAAGAGCAGGTTGGACAAACACCTGTGAGGGATGGTCTAGATAATACTTAGTCCTGCCTTGAGTGCAAGGGACTGGACTAGGTGACCTCTCAAGGTCTCTTCCAGTTCTATGATTCTAAGTTGAAAGTGTAAAAAGTGACAAACTGCTAGTATTGGGTGTGTACAGGGGAATACATGACAATTCTGTGTGTGTGTGTGCATGCCTGGATTTACTTCCTATAAGACAATACAGTTGCCATTGGCCAAACTTTGTCCTCAAAGTTGTCTGTGCATCCCCCATTGAAGGAATTGTGTGTAAAATCTTGGCTGTGTTGCAGTCAATGGCAAAACTTCTATTGACTTCAATAAGGCCAGGATTTCATCTGAGTACATATCTGACGGCAGATCTTAGCTGTATATATTCATTCTAGCAGAACACCATAGTTATCTGTATGTACATGGAATGGCTCATCAGTATTTTATTATGATACTTGCAATTATTGTGAATATGTTGTTGGTGTCACAATATGAACAGTGTGCTAGACCATTAACTTCTTTGATATTTCATATATCCAATCACACCCAGCAGCCCCTCTGCCACCCAAAACTACCCATAATCCTCTATTGTCACCTGTGGGATAGGGGTGGGTCCTAGCAAGAAAACGTGGGTGGATTTTTGGTTCTGGGTAGAAAAGGTTGAAAACCATTGGTCTATGTCACGCTTACTAAAAGACTGCCTCTCTCCCTTAAGTCACACAGTAGTTAGGACAAGGTGGGATGCTATGGGTTTTTGAAGTTGACCTCACAGGGCGAGGAACAGAGGCTTCTCATTTGGGCACCCTTATATTTGGAATTCACGTCCTTTGCATGTCTGCAACAATGTGGGGCTTTAGCAACTTTTAGGTATATTTGTCTGGTCTGATGTATATTTAAGCTCTATATTTAATCTTTGTGTTTTTTTATTTTTTTATTATTTTAAAATAATTTGACTGCTCTGGCTTGCAGCAACCAAGACACTTTATAAAAACCTCACTATGTACTGCACTTTATAATTTTCATTTATCCTTTTTGAGCCAGTACTTAGTTACTTCAGCATAAGTGCTTAACAACCCAGAAACAGAGTGGCAAAGAGTCCTGTGGCACCTTATAGACTAACAGAAGTTTTGGAGCATGAGCTTTCGTGTGTGAATACCCACTTCGTCGGATGCATGGGAAACAGACTGGTGAGCAAACCTCAAGAGCTTTGATGTTGAGTTCCATTTAGGTAAGCTCCCAATGGTCTCTTGTGTCTGCAGAATTTGGATGGGGATCTTGCAAGAACAGGTTTTATGATATTTTGGAACATATGGTTCTAGTATTACATAGATCTCAGAAGCATAAAAGTAGACAAGTGAACTTGAGATATGAGTCCCTTCAAAAACATCTGTTCAATATGGGTTCCAGGAATGCACAAATGTATTGGCAGAAGTTCCATTTTTCTCCAAGCTAGTTTGCCTCATACTACACAGGAACTATGACATGGCAATAGATCAGTGGTCCATCTATTCCTGGATTTTGTCTCGAACAGTGGCCAATGGTTGATAGCTTTGAAGAAAGGCATAAAACCCACCAGAAGGAGGAAACCATGGATAAGGATATATTCTAGAGAGTTCTGTGCTCTGTGTAGGGATTTCTAACTCCCCTCTCTTTCTTTGGCACAGAATATCAGTTATGTCAACAAGGGGGTATGGCTCTACTTTCTTTTGGGCTATGCATTCCATAGGTACTGGGGAGCAGTTAAATAATTTGCACCTGGTGGTTGGAATTACACTGCTGTGATCAAACTGAGCAGTGTGTGCTCAGACAGTGGTTTATGTGCCAAAGGATTCAAAGCCTTTAATAATATAAAAGACACATGTAGGTTAGTACAAGAGTAAAGACCAGGGCTTCATGGGATTTCACTCAATTCCTTCTTTTTCTCATTTTACACTTTTGGCTTTGCCAAGTCCCCTTTAAAATAAAACTGAGCCTTCATCATGAAGATGGGGACTGGGTTGTTCCAGTCTGCCATCTAAAAGCCCTGTGTTACTTTTGTTTAGTGTTACTTTTTAAAAAAAGTTTCTTCTATCTGATTGAAGCCACATTTTTAAAAAAAGCTTTTTTCTTTTAGTCAGGCCTCAGACTTGAAATACAATAATTTTCAGAAATTGTTCTCATCTGGTAGATTATATTTAAAAATGTGTATGTCTATGTCCATCATATCACAGAGAAAGAAAACAAGCAAGCAACCCCCCTTGCAAGATTATTTATTTATTCATATTGCAGCATTGCCTAGGACAGGGTCGGCAACCTTTCAGAAGTGGTGTGCCGAGTCTTCATTTATTCACTCTAATTTAAGGTTTTGTGTGCCAGTAATACATTTTAACATTTTTAGAAGGTCTCTCTCTATGTTTATATTATATAACTAAACTATTGTTGTATGTAAAGTAAACAAGGTTTTTGAAATGTTTAAGAAGCTTCATTTAAAATTAAATTAAAATGCAGATCTTATCAGTTTAGTGCAGTGGTTCTTAACCTGGGGTGCATGCACCCCCCTCAGGGTGCAAGATGCCCTTTCTGGAAGTGCGAGACATGCTAGATTTTTTTTAGAAGATAAATCATCGAAAACACAAATTAAGCACAGGCACATAAGTACAACTACTTTGTTTCATCAGACCTATATATTTATTAACATTATACGTGTTTTAACGATTACAGTAACTCCTCACTTAACGTTGTAGTTATGTTCTTGAAAAATGCGACTTTAAGCAAAACAATGTTAAGCAAATCCAATTTCCCCATAAGAATTAATGTAAATGAGGGGGAGTTAGGTTCCAGAGACATTTTTTTCACCAGACAAAAGAGTATATTTACACACACACACACAGTATAAGTTTTAAACAAACACAGTGATAATGATTGTGAAGCTTGGATGAGGTGGAGGAGTCAGAGGGTGGGATATTTCCCAGGGAATGCCTTACTGTTAAATGATGAACTAGCAATTGGCTGAGCTCTCAAGGGTTAACTCTCACAACACTCTGCAAAGCAGCAGGAAAGAAGGGAGGGCAGACAGAGACATACATCCTGTGTGTGAGAGAAAAATGTGCATTTCCCCTTTAAGTAGCTGACCCCAGGCGTAAGTACACTGCCTTGTTAATTAAATCAGCTTGCTGAGACTTGAGACCTGCAACTACTGCCTAGAAGCTCTGGCCCTCCATCTTGTGTCCCCCCCTGTTCTATGAAAGATGGGGTAAGCAGGGTGCAGGAGCCGGGGGGAGGGAGAGACACCCTGAGAATAGCCCCTCTCTTTCCCCCTCCCCCTGTACAGCAAGCAGGAATCTCTGGGATCAGCTCCAAGGCAGAGGGCAGGAGCAGTACATTGCAGTGGGGGGAGGGACAGCTGCTGCACAGGGAACTTAGAGGAGTGGGGAGCTGATAGGGGGAACTTATGGAGGGCTGCCCGTCCACCCTGGTTCCAACCACCCACCAGCTAACTGCAATGGGCTGCTCTTCCTGCAAGCAGTGGACAAAACAGGCAGCTGCCAAAGGACTTTAGAAGGGAGCATTTCACAACTTTAAACAAGTATGTTCCCTAATTGATCAGCAACTTAACATCGAAACAATGTTAACCGGGACGACTTTAAGTGAGGAGTTCCTGTACTGTAATATACAAACAAAGTTTTCAAGTTTTTAAGCTAATTGTAGTGTAATTTTTGATAAGGGATGCAAGAACGTATTTTGAGAACTCCAGAGCATCAGTGGGCTGAGCGGGGCCGGGGTGTACTGTATTAAATTTCTCCCCATAGGAATGTGCTACTTACGGTGTACTACTTACGGCTGCCAGTCCTGGTGCTCCGCGAGTAGCACATTTCTACGGGGAGAAATTTAATACTCTACACCCACAGACAGAACCCCAGACCGACGGTGGGCTGAGTCCGTCCCCCAGCTCCTGCCAGCCGGGGACCTGGCTCTCGGCCCCGCTCAGCCCACTGCCGGTCTGGGGTTCTGTCCCCCAGCTCCTGTCAGCTGGGGACCCGGCTGTCGGCCCCGCTCAGCCCGCTGCTGGCCTGGGGTTCCATTCACCCAGGCTGGCAGTGGGCTGAGCAGGGGTGGCGGCTAGGGCCTCAGCTGGCAGCAGTGTGCCAGTAAAACTCGGCTCGCGTGCCGCTGGTTGCCAACCCCTGGCCTAGGAACTCCAATTGGGATTGAGGCCCCATCGTGTTAGGCAGTCTACAAACACAGTAAGAGCCAGTTCATGCCTCAAACACCTTTCTGTGGGGTTTCCTTGTTCTGATTGCAGCCTAAGGAGCTCTATAGGGAAGCATGCAAACATTCAGTTTACAGTCAGCCAGCCTACAGCAAGCTGAGGTGAGTTGTGCTTCTCTGTTTTAGGGAGCAGTCTGTTGTGTTTCTCTCTGGGTTCTTATCTTGTTATCATTCTGAATTCTAAGGAACAGCGTCACATTCCTCTGAAGCTTTCCCACAAGAGTATTTGATGTTTTTCTCTAACTTCTCTATTTGTTGTGTAACGTAATACATACAGTCTGAAGCTCTCAATCCTGTGAAGGTTTATGCATATGCTTAACTCAGCATAAGTTTATACATAAGTCTTTATATGATCAGGGCCTAATTGAAGACAAGACTCAAGAAGTGGATAAAACAAACCCCAGAAGGGCAGATGAGGGAAGGATAACCATGATAGAAACACATGGTTGCATAGACTAGCTATGTGCACAGTTAGAACATTTCTAGTAATTTTTAAAACCTCTACCTGTTTTTTTTACTGTTCTGAAACCTCTACCAACCCCCACAACCCCATTTTTTATACCTCTGGGAAATTTTTTTGAAAATGCTTGAGTGACTTAGCAGGCTAAATCCCATTATCTGAAGTGATGTAGGCTCCTAAGTCTTATTGACTTTCAATGAGACTAAGGCCTGGTCTACACAAGGAATTTACATTGGTATAACTAGGATTTTACGCTGGTAAAGCTATATCTCCCAGGGGTGTGAAAAATCCACACCCCTAGCTATACTGACCTAACTGCCAGTGTAGACAGTGCTAGGCTGACAGAAGAATTCTTCCTTTGACCTGCTATCACCTCCTGAGGAGTGGATTACCTACTCTGATGGGAGAATCCCTCCTGTCGGCCTAGGGAGTGACTGCCTGTGCTGCTGTAGCATTTTAAGTGTAGACAAATCACTTAGGGAATGGCTACATTGCAATCCCGGTGTGAGTCTCCTCTCTCCTTAATAAAGGTGGTGGGTTTTTTTTGCTATGCACAGACTCAGTGCTTGCGAGTGGGGCAGTATTGCCTATTAGAAGCACCAGGGGAGGTATTTAGTTTTCCTAGATTTCTGGGTGGGGGCTTGAGACAGTTTTGCTTTGTAATTTTAAGAGGAACCCCTAGACATTGAACCCGTCCCTTGTTGCTGCTGGCACCACCTGGCAGACAGATTACGTATCCACAAAAGCTTGTGGTTAGAGGGGTAGCTGTGGAACATGTGGAGAGATGGAAAGATGAGAAAGGAGCTATGAAGGGAGAGGGGGAGCCAAAAGGTACATGAAAGAGGGTAGGGAGAGGCTGTAAAAATAGAAGCCCAGATGAAGAACAAGTAAATACCTGTAAATATCAACAAAGGGTCCATTAACTGGAGGACTCAAGAAATGTAGTTAGGAAGCTGCAAAGGGGCCTCCCTGGTTGGCTGTCTCCAACTGCTGGAGGCTTTTAAGTCCTTCCCAGAGGCAGAGCCCAGTGGTCGTGTGGGCCACTGGCACCTAGTGTCCCCTAATGGGTTCCGCTGGCTCTGGAAGTTTGGGGATAGGAAGAGAGGAAGCCCAGCTTCCCTTGCCTTCCTCCCTGGCTGCTGCTGCTTCTACATGGGCTCCAGGGGGCTAGCGCCTTCTACGCTTTCCTATAGAGCCAGCCATATAGAAATTTCATTGTGACCAGGCACCTGCTGGAATTCTTGGCCATGGACAGAGGGACGGAAAGCCAGGCTACTTCTCCCTCCCTCCCCCGGGGGTGATATATTAGGGAATTTGGGGGCTTTTAAGCTCCGACCCCAGAGTCTAGGAGCTGATAGCCATATAGGGGCAACATTTTGATGATTATCCTTCAGAAAACAAACTCACCCCAGCCCCCTGTCAGCAGCAGGCACCACCTACCCTAGGTGTTGCTATTAGTATAGAACATGGCTGCAGGTTAATGTGATCTGAATGATTTTTGCACCCACATCATGCCATTGTCACAGTCTTGTATGACTGTCTTCCAGCCCTGTTCAGGATCTAACCTATGTTGCACCTGTCTCCCAGGGCCGAATCAAGCCAACTTGGGGCGCTAAGTACAGCCCATGCTATGACCCCACTCCTGCACCGTGGCCCCATCCCTCTTTGAGATGCAGCAGGTTTTAGATGAATGAAGGGCAATTCACACCTCTTGGAACTATTGTTTCATACTGTCTGCAGGCTCGGGTCATGCTTGGGTTGCAGGGTCAAGCTTTTCTTTGCCTCCAAGTAGTCTAGAAAAAATGCATTTTAATAAAACCTGAAATTCTGATCTCATCATGTGACTCCAGGAGCTAAGATGCTATAGGCCGATGTCTGTGCCCTGTGATTTAATCTGGCCTTGGGTCCTTCTCAGTATTGACTGGAGATACAAATACTGTCTAGTCCACAGAATTATGCACATTTCTGCTGGTGTCACTGACTATTCTGAACAAGTGAAAAGCAATGGAAATGTTTTGCTTTCCATTCTACACAATGTGGGGAACGCTTTCCCTGCCAACATGTCCTGAGTGTGCCCGGAACAGCACCAGGGAAACAATATTATTACTAGTATATTGGATACATAACATGGCATAACCTTTTGGACATTAATGAACAACCTTATACAATGAAACCCGAAGGGTTGTTTGATCACCCCTACCTATGCCAGAATCTTGCCACTTCTGCTGTCAGTACGAGGGTGAAGGAATAACTTGTTCTCAGTCTAAGGAGACTCGAAGAGTTGATCAATGGCTCTTTTTTGGAAAAATAAAGAGGTTCTACAAAATAAGAAGTGAACTGTAACCAACTGCAGAAATTGGGAGGAGAAGGCCAAACCTATGTCACAGTGAATTATATAATTTTTCAATATTGAGATTCCAGCCATGAATAATAACTTACTCAGGATCAGACAGGAAGCCAGTGGCAGAGAGGGAATTCCTCTGTAATTCCTGGCTCCCATTTCAGTGCTCACTGCCCTATGTGCTGGCTTCTGTGAATTCACTACCAACTCAGGCCTGGTTATGACACCATGAAGCATGCCCAGCTAACCAATCAGAACTTGGCTTAGGATATTTTAATGGTCACTGTCTAGATAAGTTTGAAATAATATTTGCTATCACTTAAAAAATGGCCTAACCCTGAGGAACATAAGGAGCAGTCCTTTCTATGCCTCTCCAGGATTGAGCCTGAAGTGTGGCTCATTTTTCTCCAGATAACAATACAGAGAAGTGAAAAAAAAACTTTAATTCTTTCTTACCTTCTGCAAACTTTGTAATGCAGCTAAAGTGATACCTAAATATAAATGCTGCTATGGTTACTGATTGTACTCTTCTGAGTTGCAGCAGGAGAATAACTGATTGTGTTAAAGAACAGGTTGTATGCGGGAGATAACATCTGACCTCTATGATGTTAATTTTCATTTATCTTAGTCAACATTTTCAAACTTGGGTGGAGGCCCATTGAGAGAAATTTGAGGTCTTGGTACATCATATTTGCTGGAGCCCCTCTCTTCCCATTTCATTTTATTTACACGTTAGAGATGGTTTGGGGAGGCCTACTGAGCTTGGACTCTGGTACAATTGTTCCTTCTTTCTCCTCCTCTTGTCAACCCTGCTTGAGTGCCCAAAGTTTGGTTTCTAAAACCAAAATTACATATCTACCTAATTAAATTTTATTTTGTTTAACTTTGGATTTAGGAGCCTAACTCGACACAGATAGGCTTAAAAAGTTTGGCCATAATTCTGAGACTGTAGAATTTTTAATGTAGTGTTCATTGATCCCTCAGTCCTAAAATGCTTGCAAAAGCTCTGCTATATTCTGCATCCAGTTCCAACTGGCTGAGCCTAACAGCAACAGGAATATCACACAGCTACACCCAAGTTCTACGTCTGGGAAGCTCAGCCCTTCCCCAAAGTATCTGGTGTGGTAAATAAATATCTCCTGTAGATTTCTAGGTACATTTTCCAGTTTCATTTGGTGAGGCCTAAGAATGCAGCATAGGTTTGTAGAGTAGGGATGATCTTGCACCAAGAGTACTTAGGCACCTAAACCCTGCCACTTCCTTATTCATGTTATTTGTTCTGCAGTAATTAGTGCCCGGTGGCTCCAGCCAAGTTCAGGGCCCCATTGTGCTAGGCCCTGTACAAATGCATTGTAAAAAGAGGAGTGGGGGAAACCCTGCCTCCTATCTGCCCTGTTCATGATGTCTTGTCCTCTCTGAGGTGTTAGGGGAGAGCAGTAGCTGCACAGGAACTTGTGACTGTGACTGGCCTTTTCACAGGAAGTATCATTAGTATTTGTATGACAGTAATGCTCCAATGTGCTAGATGCTGTGAAGTGCTGAGACACAGTCCCTTCCCCAACAAGCTTATGGTCTAAGGGTATGTCTACACTGGAGCTGGATAGAAGGTGTCACTTCCAGCTCGAGTGGACCTATCTGCACTAGCTCTGATCAAGCTAGAATGCTAAAAATAGCAGTGACAGTATGAGTGATGGGAGGGGCTAGTGAGACACTTCTGAGTCCCTAGGTGCTACAGTTCAGGGCAACTGCACCTGTATTCCCTCTGTGTGGTCCATCTAGGGCACCTACACTAGTTCCAGGCGCTTCAGCTCTCACTTCTCTTGGACAGAGACTCACGTCTCTCTCCCTCCTGACTGGGAGTTTTCCAGGGGGCACTGTTCCCTGCCTACACAGTGAATTCCCCAGGAAGTCAGACTGTCTAAGCAGGCTTGATTTGCCTTCTCATCAGAGGCTATAAATAATATAAATACTCATGGGCATAAGTTATCACACAGCCCTTTCTAAGCAAGCACATTTATTCTTAAGGTGAAAGCATTACAGAGAAAACCTATTTTAAAACAATAAACAAGCCTACACACATGCTAATCAGCTTACCTGAGATCACCCCAGCTCCAACAAGGGCTGTGCCAGGTGACCAGTTCTTCAAACCCCACCAAGGATTTTTTTCTATGGTCACAAGAAAACAATAGTTTGTCCAGAACAAGCACCCCCTTCAATCTGAGAGTCTCTCCTTTATACAGTTTGGCCCTTTGATCTGCTGAGATCATGAACAGGCAATCAGCCAAAAATGATCCCCCTCCTCAGGGTGAAGCTTCAAAAGGTTGGGTCTTTGCATAACCAGAGCAGTGATAATTTGCATTCCCATCCCCCCAGGTCTTTCCTTCAGACCTACTTAACTTTGTTTGTCTGGCACATTGTTTAAAATAGTCCTCTGAAACTCAAAATTTACACTGGCCACATTCCCCTTCTAGTGATGTTATATACACTCCTACAATAATACATAAACTTTGCATTTTTAATACAATGAACTCTTAAGATAGCCCATTAAGGCTTGTCCAGAATAGTGCAGAAAATTGCCGTATCTGTCACATTAGGTACTTACTCAGGCGGCTAGCTCCTCTCACTACTGTGGCTACACTTCTGATGTTAGTACAATCAGAGTTAGCATAGGTATGTCTTACTCAAACTAGAAAAAGGCACAAGGAAGTAAAATAACTTGCCCAAGGACACACAGCAGGTCAATGGCAGATTCAGGAATAAAAGCCAGATCTCCTGATTCTTGTTATGTTCATGGCTCACATACAGAGAAGTTGGGTAAAACCTAGGTCCATAGATTAATCGCAGTTAACTACACAATTAACTCAAAAATTAATCAGATTAATTGCAGTTTTAATTGCACTGTTAAACACTAGCCTATCAATTGAAATGTATTAAATATTTTTGGATATTTTTCTACATTTTCAACTATATTTATTTCAATTACAACACAGAATACAAAGAGTACCATGCTCACTTTATATGATTTCTTTATTACAAATATTTGCACTGTAAAAATGATAAACAAAAGAAATGGTATTTTTCAATTCACCTCATACAAGTACTGTAGTGCAATCTCTTTATTGTGAAAGTGAAACTTACAAATGTAGATTTTTTTTGTTACATAACCATGCAAAAACAAAACAATCTAAAAACTTTAGCGCATACAAGTCCACTCAGTTTTACTGCTTGTTCAGCCAATTGCTAAGAGAAATAAGTTTGTTTACGTTTAGACGAGCTAATGCTGTCTGCTTCTTATTTACAATGTCTCCTGAAAGTGAGAACAGGCATTCACATGGCACTTTCATAACTGGCATTGCAAGGTATTTACATGCCAGATATGCTACACATTTCTATGCCCCTTCATGCTCTTCCACTTTCATTCCAGAGGACATGCTTCCATGCTGATGATGCTCGTTAAAAAAATAATGCATTTATTTAATTTAAGACTGAACTCCTTTGGGGAGAATTGTATGTTTCCTGCTGTTTTACCTGCATTCTGCCATATATTTCATGTTATAGCAGTCTCAGATGATGACCCAGCACATGTTGGTCATTTTAAGAACACTTTCACTGCAGATTTCACAAAATGCAAAGAAGGTACGAATGTGACATTTCTAAAGATAGCTACAGCACTTGACCCAAGGTTTAAGAATCTGAAGTGCCTTCCAAAATCTGAGAGGGACGAGGTGTGGAGCATGCTTTCAGAAGTCTTAAAAGCACAACACTGTGATGCAGAAACTACAGAACCCGAACCACCAAAAAGGAAAATCAACGTTCTGCTGGTGGCATCTGACTCAGATAATGAAAATAAACATGTGTTGGCCCATACTGCTTTGGACTGTTATCTAGCAGAACCTGTCATCAGCATGGACACATGTCCTCTGGAATGGTGGTTGAAGCATCAAGGGACACATGACTCTTTAGCATATCTGGCACGTAAATACCTTGCGACACTGGCTATAACAGTGCCATACGAATGCCCATTCTCACTTTCAGATGACATTGTAAACAAGAAGTAGGCAGCATTATCTCCTGCAAATGTAAACAAACTTGTTTGTCTGAGCGATTGACTGAATAAGAAATAAGACTGAGCGGACTTTCTAGGCTCTAAAGTTTTACATTGTTTTATTTTTAAATGCAGTTATTTTTTGTACATAATTCTACATTTGTAAGTTCAACTTTCATGATTAAGAGATTGCACTACAATACTTGTATTAGGTGAATTGAAAAATACTATTTTTTATTTGTTATAATGCAAATATTTGTAATAAAAATAAATATAAAGTGAGAACTGTACACTTTGTATTCTGTGTTGTAATTGAAATAAAAATATTTGAAAATGTAGAAAACATCCAAAAATATTTAAATAAATGTTTTCTATTATTATTTAACAGCGTGATTAATCACATGATTACTCATGATTAATTTTTTTAATCACTTGACAGCCCTAGTAAAACCATAAATATTCTTGCTGGAAGGTTGCATTGTAACACTATTTTATTTCTCAGATTTCAGAATGATGACACACAAGAACCCCAAAACAGAGAAAGACAAAGCAGGCTGCTCCCTAAGGCAGAGAGGCACAATTCACCCTAGCTGGCTCCAAATGCGCCTGAAATTTAAAGCAATAGCCTGCAACATACCACAATCTTTATTCTGTAACTATCAGGGCACATTGCACATCCTATTCTTCCTAAACTTTCCAAGACCTGCCTTGCAGCTAATTCAAATGGGGAATTGCTCAAATATTATAAACACTGACATCTCACCTAAATTGTTAATAACCACAATATTTAAGCAGAACTTCCAAATGATCAGGAGGCAAGACAACTGTTTTCTCCCTGCCCTTATTTATGTTGTGATTCTTAGAGTCTTCACTTTCTGTGTTGTGTAACAGAGAATGCTTGTATATTTAATAATCTGAGAATATTTTTTTCATAGATTCCAAGGCCAGAAGGTTCCATTGTGATAATCTAGTGTCATCCTGTATAACATAGGCCACAGAACTTTCCCAAAATAATTCCTAGAGCATATCTTTTAGAAAACATGCAATCTTGATTGAAAGATTGCCACTGATGGAGAATCCACCGCAGCCATTCTTCCAATGGTTAATTACTCTCACTGTTAAAAATGTACATCTTATTTTTAGTCTGAATCTGTCTAGCTTCAACTTCCAGACAGTGTATCATGTTATACCTTTCTCTGCTAGACTGAAGACCCATTGACAAATATTTATTCCCAGTGTAGGTACTTATAGACTGTAATCAAGTCACCCTGTAACCTTTTCTTTTTTAAGCTAATTAGATTGAGTTCCTTGAGTCTGTCACTATAAGGCATGTTTTTTAAATCCTTTAATCGTTCTCTGGGTCTTCTCTGAAACCTGTCCAATTTATCAACAGCCTTCTTTATTACATTATACACTTTTCAACCACGACCACTTGCTCTTCAGTGGCTGATCCATCATCTGTTGAGGTCAATGGGAGTTTTGCTATTGAATTCAGTGAGAGCAGGCTGGAGTTGTAAATAAGATCAAACTCTGTAATAGTAATGACTTTTATTTCAGAGTGTTCCATTCTTTCACCTCTCCTGTTTACTCTATGCATGAGAACTAATGAAGAGAGATGCTGATGAGACACAGCTCTCTATATTACTTCTGACCCGTTTGGTGCAGATGAATGACTTTCAGGTGTTACCTATCAGCACTGTGTTCTTGGGGAACCAGGGTGCAGTACCCAGCCTGTCTGACTCACAGCCTCTGCTTGAACCAAAGCTAATCAGAAGAAAGACTTACAACAAGCAATGAAAAGGCAGTGGAAGACACACCTAAACCCCTCCAGACCAGGGTGACAGGATTAAGGAAACTCCCCTAGCCTCATTTGCATCAAAGATGGGACAGGAAGGCATCTCCATTAGCATACAGAATGGAGAACAGAAATTCCAAGGCAAGAACTGCACTGAACTCTGGGACCAGAAAATCAGGGAAGCACTGCATGATGGGGAATCTCTGCTCCAGATGTTAATGAGCCTACGCCTGCACACACCCAGCTCAATAGTTATCAGACCAATTCTAGTAATAAATCCTTTATTGGTATCCAAAATAGTGAATCTGCCTAATTGCATTGTGAGCTCCCTCCAAGGAACACCCCTATTAGCCAAGAATGATCATTTCCTATTGTCTAGCCTGAACAAAACAACTGTGGTAAACTCCCTTGAGCCATCAGTTTACCCATTAACAAATCTAGTGTTCTCCCTTGAACCATTGTTCTTTCCCTACAAAACCCCCTACCCACATTCAAGTAAGTGCTCTGATGCCTGGATCCAAAATCTGCATGTGTTCCATTGGGACTTCATCTTCTCCTGACAGATTGTGCTGGGGGCACTGCCTGTCTCCAGAACTTCGGACCCTGAGCTATCACGACCACCTGGGACCCCCGATCAATTCAAGCTTCACGGAGTGGTGAGAACCCAGCTCTCTCTCTCTCCAAGTATAGCCTTCTGACCCTGACTTTTGTGGTCAGTGATAGTTTTCTAAACCTGACTTTTATAATCACATTTAAGTTAGATTTAATATTATAACTGTTTTGTTTGTTTGGCTCCCCTTGTATGGTTATTACCTGGCAATAAATAACTTTCATGGTTAAGCTGGTTGCCCCTTTCTCTCTCTCTCTCTCTCTTTCCTCCCGCTCATGGGTGTTTTTTTGGCTTCTCCATTTGCTCTGCTGCAATGTTCCTCATACATAAGCTAAAGATCCATGCAGCACCCAAAAATCCTGCGGGGTTTGCTCATCAAGTGGGTTACTAACAGAACAATTGTAACGTGAAAGTGGGGATAGGGATGTGCTGAACCTGGGACATAGGAGGGTGACAGCTTAGAAGTGCTGCTCTATCCAGCCTGCCAAGTCCAGGGACATATAAGGGGTCAGCTTGGGTGTGCTGATTAACCCATCCTCTCAGATGTGCTCAGTTAATGTGTGCACATCTGATTCTGGGGCTGGAGGAACCCAGCCCTGGGGATTCTGATTCTGGGGAACCTAGGTCCTGCAGGATAGCTCCATTGGGAGGGAACTTGCAGCAGGGAGAAGTAGAGCTCCATATGCAAACACAAGTGACACAAATAGTACATTGAGAGAATGACAGAAACTCCCACCTCCAGAAGAGTAACCCTAATAAATGAGCATACCCCAAAGTAACAGGCAAATCTGCTAACACAGGGTATGTCTAAACTGCAGTGTAAACCCAGGGTCTGTGGGATTCAAGACTGCAGGCTGGATGGTTCTAAGCCTGCACTTGAGTGTCCACACTGATTAGTGACCCTGGGTTTACAATTTCTGGACCAGATTCTGAAACCCAGGCTCATGCCTCCACACTGTGCTATGCAGACCGGAGTCAAACCAGCCTATCCCAGACTTTATAGCACTCTCCCCCACTGTAGCTGCTGTAGCCGTTGGTTCATGATGGACTGTGGGAAATCTTGACATTACTGGAAATTGTCTCAGCTTGCCAAGGCATTCAGTTAAGCTGCCTTTTGGGTCTGTACCCTTCTGGCAACCAGAGCATGCAGCATGGATGAGGCACCCTTTGAAGAACTTGTCGTTCTTGCAATTTCGCTCCTGTTACAGGAAACGGGTGGAGTGTCCATGAGACACTGATGGACATTTTGACAGTGTTTTCTGACCTACCCAAGGCACCTCTCAGAGGAGGAGGAGTGTGATACAGACATGACAGACTCCAACTGGCTGATGCTGCTTGTGACTCTTGGTATAGCCGCTGATGCCCCCTATGTAGGCTGGTGCTTCTGGAGTAGGGCCATAAGCATAAGTTGATAGGATCACATCGTCATGTGGACCTAAGATGACCAGCAGTGGCTCCAGAACTCTCGAATGAAGAAAATAACATTTCTGGAGATTTGTGAGCAGCTTGTCCTGTGTGGTGCTGTATGATTAAAGATGACAATTTATATAATTGATATTACCACCATTATACAATTGCAACAAATCTTGCACAAAGTGTATCATGGAAGGCATCAATGGAAAAATTACAATCTATTGAGTATGATTATTCTGATTAAATCCATGTATCATCTTTGTATCTAAAGCTGTGAATATTGGCTATGTATTTGTATCTCCAACATGTGTTTTGTTTCTGAGTGACACCCTCCAGATAGATTTGCATCAGGATTAGACAGCTGTGTGTTGATGGCTCACTAAGGATACTCCTCTCTCACAGTGGACCATAGAAGAATCTCATCCCACCCAGTAGGCCTTTCCTGTGGATGCCTTAGACAGTGATGAGCAAATGGACACCTCCAGTGATTCAGCAAAACATGTAAGGACATGTGATAAGGACTCCATCTTGGGCCAGTAACTTTCCATGCACCTGGACTGTGGGTTTTGTTTGAGACAGTAAACTTCCATGCACATGGCAAAGGATATAAAAGGCACCGGAGATATCTTCATTTTGCCTCTTTCCTGCTTCAATTCTCTGGACTGCGGATTTACAACTAAAAGAAGCATTTTGAACTATGGGCTGAGGGCCTTCCAATCTTTTTGGAAGTTACCAGAGAGACTTTTGCAAGCCAGCAGTCTATTCCATCACTGCTACAAACTGTTTATAAGGACTTTGCAATCATTTGTATGTATACAATCTATTAACCATTTAAAACTCTCATTTTCTTTTACTAATAAATCTTTAGTTAGTTTACTAAGGATTGGCTGGCAGCGTGATATTTGGGTAAGATCTGAGATACATATTGACTTGAGTAAGTGCCTGATCCTTTCGGATTAGTAAGAACCTCACAAATGGTGAATATGTTTTCAGTAACGTCTCACTAGATTAGTCCTGTTTGTCTGAATGGGAACCAAGGGCTGGAATGCCTAAAGGGGACTATGTAGGGCTGCTAACCAATGGGGGACTACAGAAGGTCTTTTGTTACTGGCTTGGTGACTCTAATTATAGAATAAGCCACCAGTTTTGGGAATTGTCTGCCCTATTTTGTGCAGTCTGCCCTGAGTACGGCATTCTCAGAGTGATCCATCCTAGGCACTCAGTCACACCCTGACTGTCCAGTGTTGAGACATACACATAGGGAAGCTGTACTGGTCCAGAAGCAGGTTGCTGTAACCATCTGGAAGCTGGCTATTCCTGACTGCTACAAGTCCATTGCTAACCATTTTGGTGCTAGCCAGTCTACTGGGGCGGGGGGGTGGTGGTGGAGGGGGAGGCCTGGTGGCAGAGTTTTCTGAGGTAATCAGGCATGTGATTGACCCAAAGGTGAGTGGGCATAAACAATAATTGCCAGTTTTGAGAGAATGGGGTTTTCAAACTGTCAGGGATGTTGGTGGGATTAATGTGCCCTTAGTTTGCCCTTCTATAGTGTATTTAGATTTTCAGAAAGCGCTTGACAAAGTCCCTCACCAAAGGCTCTTAGGCAAAGTAATATATCATGGGATTAGAGGGAAGGTCCTCTCATGGATTGGTAACTGGTTAAAAGATAGGAAACCAAGGGTAGGAATAAATGGTCAGTTTTCAGAATGGAGAGAGGTAAATAGTGGTGTCCCCCAGGAGTCTGTACTGGGACCAGTCCTATTCAACATATTCATAAATGATCTGAAAAAAGGGGTAAACTGTGAGGTGGCAAAATTTGAAGATGATACAAAACTACTCAAGATAGCTACAAAAAGATATCGCAAAACTGGGTGACTGGGCAACAAAATGGCAGATGAAATTCAGTGTTGATAAATGCACATTGGAACATCCTAACTATACATATAAAATGATGGGGTCTAAATTAGCTGTAACCACTCAAGAAAGAGATCTTGGAGTCATTGTGGAGAGTTCTCTGAAAACATCCACTCAATGTGCAGCGGCAATCAAAAAGCAAACAGAATGTTGGGAGTCATTAAGAAAGGGATGGATAATAAGACAGAAAATTTCATATTGCATCTAAATAAGTGCATAGTGTAGTAAGATGAGGCCCTGAAACATAAACTCTTGTATCAAAGGCCCAGTCTGAGGCCTGAACCAAAGTATTTCCAGGCATTGCTAAGCAAAAGCTGGACTGTGAGCCAGAGGCAGGTCCCACTCACAGAAGTTGGCAAGAAAAGGGCTGCTAGAAGCAGGTGCATCCACACATAAGTGCTAATAAGAGGGATTTGTGCCAAGATAGCATCAGAACACTCCACAGAGATAACAAGGAATAGGCAGGTGCATATTAAAGACAGAGTCAAAAGGACAACATGATAGATTTGTTTGAACCAACATGATCAAAGAGGGAGACAGCCCCTAATGAGTCAAGGGGCTGTGCCTCAATACGTCAGTAGGGATGAGTAATCTGTCCTGTAACTATAAAAGTAGGTCCTGGAGTGCACATCTTTGTCCAGCCTAGGGGGCAGTGGAGTGTCCTGTCACTGATTGAGCTGTGTCTATTGCCAGGGGGCACATATTCGTAGTATGTCTGTAGAGTCTATAGGAAACTATTACTGTGCTTTGTTTGACAATAAACCTGGCTCGGGTTCCTTCGTACCTTACTAGAGTCTGTGGTCTTTGGGGGTTCTCTCGGGGTTTGCTGTGTCAGCAATCTGCGCAGAGCTGGGACAGCACACAGAGGGAACACGCACGCAGCCGACTGTTATTATCATCGAACAAGAGCAGATCACCACAATGGTAGCTACTGACAACACATGATATGCCCACATCTTGAATACTTCATGCAGATGTGTTTGTCCTGTCTCAAAAAAGATATATTGGAATTGGAAAAGGTTCAGAAAAGGGCAACAAAAATGATTAGGGGTATGGAACGGTTGCTATATTAGTAGAGATTAATAAGGCTGGGACTTTTCAGCTTGGAAAAGAGATGACTAAGGGGGGGGATATGATAGAGGTCTATAAAATAATGACGGGTATGCAGAAAGTAAATAAGGAAGTGTTATTTACTCCTTCTCGTAACACAAGAATTAGGGGCCACCAAATGAAATAAATAGGCAGCAGGTTTAAAACAAACAAAAGGAAGTATTTTTTTACACAACACACAGTCAACCTGTGGGAATCCTTGCCAGGGGATGTTGTGAAGGCCAAGACTATAACAGGATTCAAAAAAGAACTAGATAAATTCATGGAGGATAGGTCCATCAATGGCTATTAGCCAAGATGGGCAGGGATGGTGTCTCTAGCCTCTATTTGCCAGAAGCTGGGAATGGGCGACAGAGGATGTATCACTTGATAATTACCTGTTCTGTTCATTCCCTCTGGGGCATCTGGCTACTGACAGGATACTGGGCTAGATGGACTTTTGGTCTGACCCAGTATGGTCATTTTTATGTTCTTCAGAAGCACAAGAGTACATAAACTGCAAAGGATACTATTCCATTGTTATGCAGGCCCTTGTCAACCACAGTGCCTGATTTATGGACACCAACATGGATTGTACTGGAAAAGTGCATGATGTTAGGGTTTTCCACAGATTGTGAGTTTACCTTTGTGGACAGGCTGGGACATTATTCCCACCAAAGGACATTGTCATAAACAGAGTAACTGTTCCAACTGTTATTTTAGAGGACTGCACATATTCCCTTTTGCCTTGGCTTATGAAACTATATAGTGATCTCAGAGACAAAAGAAGGTTTAATTACACTCTCAGTAGGTGTAGAATGGTGGTTGAATGTGCATTTAGCAGATTGAAATCTTGTTGGTGCTGTTTACAGAACCATTTGGATTCCAGTGTTATCAGTGCTCTCTGCATTACTGTGGCTTGCTGTGCTCTCCACAATGTTTGTGAAGCTAAAGGTGAGCCATTTCATCCCAAGTGGACTCATGACCATGACAATATGGGATTGCTGGACCAAGTACATACAGCCAGTAAGTGTAATTGTCACAACTAGAGCAGGATGCACACCTGCAGGGTTGCTTTGTGTGACCACATTATGGAATTTGTGATACAGCAGGGCCAGGGCCAGGGAGCAGTGGAAGAGGGGAGATATATAAGCCATAGGCTAATTAAGGCATGATTCTCTGTAGACTAGGGAAGGTTACTACAGGTTAACTGGAGCACCTGTAGCCAATCATGGCCCTGTCAGGAACCTAATAACCTCCCCCCCCCCCACTTTTGCTTTAGGCAGACAGTGTGGAGTGAGGAAGGAGAGAGGACTGGAGCTTGGAGGTGTGTTGCTGAGGATTAAAAGACCAGAGAACTGGGGGAAGGGACACCCTGCTCCAGCAGATCAGGGAGACTCCCTCTCCCAGGGTCAAGGACCAAGTAACCCTACCCAAGGGGAAAGAGGGTAAGAAACCGACAGGGATTGAGAGGGGCTGGGTCTCAGAGTGTGGTGCAAACCCGCTTCCCTCCTCTACAACCTTCCTGGGCCACATGTGGGGCTCTTGGTGCCCCAAGAGCAGGGGCAAGGGCTGGTGTCCTAGCCCCCCGGCCAAGAAAAGTGTGGGACCCACCATACCAATGCTGGCCATTTTGTCACAACTTGCATGGACCAATGGACACGGGAGTGTATGAATCTGTCTTTACAGTAATATCAACAGTGAATGAAGTACTCTCGCTGTTTGCTATGAGTTGGGGGGACAGTAGTTGATAGGATTTTGGAAGAGATGACTGCTTATACTATGGTTGGGGTGTGTGTGATGGGACGTGCCCCCATCCTACTGATAGAAAGACTAGTGACCATTCTGGTACTCAGGTAGTGCCAATTAGATGCACATGCAGAACATCTTCCACCTGAAGAAAGGGTGCTTAAAAAGATGAAACTTGACACATGGGGGAGTTTGCCCAGGATCAGAGGCTGCTAGGGAGTGCTAGTGAGCTCCAGTAGCAAGAGGAGCCCAGCCTGAGGCAGTAGCTAGTCTTTCCTTTCCCTGCCCTTTGTGGGGGACAGACTGGCACTATAAGTCTGATATGGGTGAGGGGCCCTGGAGGGTTGCTCCCCGCCAGTGACCTGGGGAATGCTGCCAGGGATTTGAAGTAATTGGACTGAGACAGGACCCCAGGAATGAGCTGAACTCCTGCTGGGAACAGAGATTGCCCAGGAGTGGGGGCTCCCGTAGGTGACCCCAGAGACACTATGGCCGAGCCCAGGCTGAAGGTCAGCTTATTAACGGGAGAAATGGTGGTTCTTATGTATGTTTACTTATGCTGTTTGTATTATAAGCTGGGGGGAGGGGAAGGGGTTCTTGTACATTTGTACTTTTCTGTGTGATGAACTGTGATTTTTACTTATGAATCTGAAAGGATACATTAAGATATTTTTGCATATGACTTCCCACTTATGCCTCAAAGTTTTTATCTCTTCTTTGAAATGCACTTTAGGTAGCTCATTTGTAGTGATGGTAATAACCTTTTGTTAATTAATTCAAAGCCTTTATTTGTTCACATGACTGTATTAGAAAATAACAAGATTTAAAAAAAACTGATAGGCAGGCCAGCTGCCATGAAATTACCCAAACAGAAATAAAATAAAGTGCATAGCACTAACAATGAGCAATGAAACCAGTGCATTGGAAACTCCCCTATTTTCAAGTGTCCCCTGCCCCCACTGTTCTCCTTTGCCCTCCTAGTGCATTTTGAATGCACTTGGTGCTGCTGCACCGGGGTGGAGGACTGCACAATATGGTAGTGTGGAGGGGACTCCGGATGTGGGCCTGGAGCAGGAGGTGCGGGTGGAGCAGGAGTCTGCACTCTCATAGCCATGAACACAAGCAGCCTCTCAAACAGGCCCTTCTGCTGTGCTCGATCTTCCTCCCTCAAACAACGTTCCTACTCAAGGAACTGTGCTTCCAGTCTCTCCTTGTGTTTTGCAGCCTCCCTCTGCCTTTCACCTTGAAATGTCCATCCTTCTCCCTCTAATATTGTAGCTGCTGGGTGACTCTATCCAGGATATCTACCATAAGGTCACTGCAAACACGATCACATGATGTGGTCTTTAACTGCATCCTGAAAGTATGACCCCTGCCAGGCTCCTAGTGGACTGTAGCTGGTCTGCAGAGGTGGAAGGCTCTGAAAACAGAAATGAAACAGTATGCTAGTCTCAGTATTGCAGAAGAATTTCACTACATCAGCAGAGGTGTCTTTGGAACCTCAAGGCCAAAAACTGACACTTTATATATTTGTGCTTCAGTATATCCTGAGACCAGCATTTTAATTCCCAGATGCTTCTTGGGCACCACTGAGAGTTAAGTGATGCATAAAGGCTTTACATATAATAGTGAGATGAAATTTACAAAATTCCTTTAAAGATATCTTTACAAATTTCAGGTCATTTTAGACTGGGTGGGAGGATGGTACCACTCCCTATGGTTTGCTACGTATGGTTTCCACAGTCCTTTCTGGAGGATGTAACAGTTCTGGAGATTCCTGAATGGTAAAGGGATATTCTGGTCCAAGCTACTGGTGGCAAACCAGCCATTTATGCTAAAGAAGTTTTCAAGCTTATGTAGAAATGTTGCTCAGTCACCAAGTGGAGTGGGCTGGTGATCTACAAAGGAGGGCCCAGAAAGTACACTGCCCTGAAATGTGACTGCCCACTGGGTTTCCTACTACAGAAAAGTTTGCAGCTATCAGCACCTGGGATTGGTTGACGATTCATGGGGAAATCAACAGGATGCTGTGCTAGCTTCCACATGGATTACTGCCTCCCTGTGAACTGCTAAAAGCTCTGCATTCATGTAGTTACCCCAGTGCAGCTACGGCTTATGATACAGCCTGAATGGACTACATCTATCTATGGACCACGTGCAAACACCCCCACGCAATATGGACTCAGAATAGGGAATGGAACATCTAAGTTTCTGCCCTCTGAAGCATACTTCTTTAAGAAAGAACTTCATCCCTGCACATTTCGGGGCAGCATACAACCCCCTGGTGTATTTAAGACAGTAAATTTGTCACCCATGGACTGCAGTCCCTATCCCCTGCCCCAGTACAGGTGGCTTGGTAAGCTCTGGCGTGGCCGATTTGTATGGTGCAGCACACTGTCTGCAGGGAAGGCAAGGAAAGGCTCTTACCTTTAACACTCCAAGACATCTTTGTAACAATGTGCCAGTATCTAGTAAATATTTCATTATAACTGTTTGTTTAACTGTTGTTTGTGCTTCCTGGTAACAATTTTGAATTCCACATAGTGGTGGGAGGGGTGGGAGACACCAAGGTGTTGGCGTGCATTCCTCCGTTATCAGATACACACTGCTACCCGCAGCTTGCGATCATTATTTCATTGGGTGATAAGCCAGAAATCCCTCCCAACTGTATCTTAATTACAACAAACATGGAGGCAGAAACTTATTAGGCTCCGGTGCCACCTCTGCCTTTTCTGTTCCTGCTGCCAGTTCTGTGGCTATCTGCTCCCCTGGGGTCTCCACAGACAGCTCCTCCAACTATGGAACCAGGATGTGCTGTAGCTGTTCCAGCAGCATAGCCTCCTCCAGGACTGTCATGAGCAGCAGAGTGACATCATAAGCTTCATATAGCGGCTGTTGGCTCCTCTCAGATTTGGGGGTTAGAAGGTTGTCATCCTGGCTGATCAGACTATCATGAACTGCTGTGGGCTCTGTGCTCAGTGCAGTTCCCAACACCCAGTCAAATTCCTCATGAAAGAGAGGATGAGGGCGAGTTCCCTGAGATGTGGTTCTCATCCCTGGTTTTCCAGTGATCAGTCTTGGTCAGCTTGATCTCTCTGCATTGGCCGCCGGTCTGTAATGGACCATCACTCGAACGCCCAACACTGCCAGCTTCTTGGATGTTTCTTGGCACACATGGTCATTTCTGGAACTCTGACTGAAGTTGAACGTCTTGTTCACCTCACACCAGAGATTTACCAGAATTGGACTGTGACCATGTAGTAGTGTTCTTGGTGCAGGACTTTTCACCAGCCATAGCTAATGCAAGAGATGGTTCACTCTGTTTGCAGTTCAGTGGTCAGAATAAAATGGAAGGGTTAAAGGCTGAGCAGCTATACTTGAAACAGGGTGGTGACTTGGCTAGTCTTGAGATAGAAGGGCCAAGAAACACTGTTGCATGGGTTTGTGGGGTGGTGTTGGCAACTTTGAGGACACAAGTCTGGGGACTTGGGAGCAAGCTGCAGCCAAACTGCAAAATGACCTGAGTCCCACTGGAGTTGGGCTGGGACCCATCCACTTGGCAGGTCCTAGCACCCGGGTCTTGGGGCATACTGATCCAAGTCAGACAGATTTGTGTATGGTCAGAAGTGGGGCTTGAGCCTGAGCTTACACTGCCATGTAGACATCAGTGACTAACTGAATCTGGGTCATGGGCAAGAGCTGGATGATTACTATACTCTGCCAGGAGAAGACTGGTAATATTGTTAGGGTAGGAAGTCATGGAGATTTGATCTGTGCCTTTGACTGAGGGTCTTGAGGAGGGGGTGTGTTGATTGGGGGAGAGCCTGTTCGGGGACAGCGGGGAAGGCAGAGCTTGGTGGAGGGGGCTCATTTAGGGTCTCTTCTGGGCATATTGAGTTGGAGTAAGATTTTCAAAAGTGCCTACATGACTTATGCTCCTAAGTGCCACCAACTTTCAACAAGAGTTTGGCCTATAAAGTGCCTAAATCACTTTTAAATTTTTTATCCTTGGTGTTACATTTCTAGTACAGAACCCAAAGCATTGTCTGGGCACTTAAATAAATGTGAATTAATTTTAAAAGATCTGCTGGAAAGAAAGGTTATTTAAAACATTATTTGAAGTGTTTAATTAGTTGTTAAAACTGATAGTTAAACTCCCTCCTCTAAAACATACAGCAATGATGTTAAATGTCAGCAGTTTCTCATTTGCATGCTAGAACAATCTCTTGTCGCATTTATCTGGTATTTAACATTGAAACCAAAGGATAGAAATAGCTGGAAAGAAAGACTTTAAAGAATTGCACAGAAGGCAGCATCACTCAAACCAAGCAACTCCTTCAGCAAGAAGCTGAAAGAGTTTTGAGGTGAGAATACAGTTCATCTGAAATAAAATGGCTCACAGAGTCTGTCTTCTAAGTATACTCATGCTATAATTGTGCTACTCTGTCAGCCTGTTTAAGATAATGCATTATGGAGTGTTCTGGCCCACTCTTAGAAGCTTTGAAGTAATTTGTGCAGTGTCCTACAGACTCATTTATTTCTACTCTCAGATGTAGAATCATTTTAGGCTAGCAAGGCTAGGGAGTTTCTAAAATACAATAATCAATTTAATTGGCATATAATAGGGAGTTAGGTCTGGGTCTGGAATGAGACAATGATTTAATGTATGTTTCTATATCTCCCTGACAAGGCAGGGTTGTTTTCTACAATTTCTATTTTTTTGGTAATGTTTCTTTGCTGACTGGCAAGCTTCCTGCACCTTGGCAGGGAATTAGATGAGATGACCCTCGTGGTCCCTTCTAACACTAAGATTCTGTGATTCTATGCTGAAAAGAATTTCCTGCTGGTTCCATCATTATTATTTGTTTCTAGTAGTGCCCCCATGTGTTAATCACCTGCCACACATAAGAGGAGACATGTTCCCTGTCCAGAAGAGCTTAGGAGTTAAACTGGTGAAGGCTGTGTGGATGCTCTTTTATCTCTGTTTAAACCAGGCTTAACTTGGTTTATCTTAAGTTGAATGGGAATAGGTCTCAGGGCTGGTCTGTGCACAGTTCTTGCAACACTTTCACTGTATCTGTTTAGAAAGTAATGAGTTCAATCAGTGCTGTCCCTAGCCCGGGTGGTATAAAGGTGCTTGCATATACAGAAATAAGCTAAACCAGTATAAACAAGTTAAAACTGATTTAGTTAATGTGGTACAAAACCTGAGGTGTACACAAACCCTAAACTAAACCAAAATGAGAGGGTCCACACAGGGGTCTGGCTCTGTTTTAAATAAATGGGTTAATGCTGGCAACAGAGCTCTGCTCAGGCACAGGCGTCTGTGCTAGCAGAACAGACACCTCAAAGACTCGTTGTTGTTGCTCTAGATGGTGTTCCTTATGGAAAGCATGGTGGCTAGAAGCTGGGATCATTGTCTTTTTATGACTATTAAAATTTTGTGTATTCTGCTTTTAAATATCTGAAGCAATGGGGTTTCCATTGCTACCTTTTAGAGACTATTCTTCAGTCTCCCCATGAGAATGTTTTCCCTGATATATTTAACCTCCATTGTCATCTTAATTTGAACCCACAGCTCCTTTGTGCCTCTGGCCCTCTTCTTGACTGACTTAAAACCCCCCTCTTCTTCCTTGGGGAGTGAACTAAGGGCCTAATCTTGTGCCCACTGAAGTCAATGGGAGCTGGGCCATTAACCCCAATAGATACAGGATTAGGCACTCTAAGAATCTGGGTATAACTGCTATGAGGCCAAATGCTACAGCAACACAAGTGTTGCGTGCTCTGATATATATATGGCAGCTGAATCTATGAAAGGTAACATTTTAATGATGGGAGGGAGGGTGGCTATGATCCTCCTGAAGCAAAGGCACTACAGATATTGGCTAGAGCCAGGTGAGCTTCTTCACACAACTCTGTTAATGCACATGATGGAGCCTTTATATGCCTGCAGCACCCTTGCTAGTCAACTACAAGGGCTCTCTTTACCAGAGCCTGTTGGTCATGATGCAATGGGCCAAGCAATCCCGTGGTTTTGGGATGTGGACAAGCAGGAACTAGAAATCACCTGTGAAGTGGAGGACAGTCTTACGCACTAGCTGACTGCACTCACTCTGCAATCAAATGTTTTCATGGTTTCGTATTGGCACCACATAAAATGAAAACTCTGCCGCAGCCTGGAACTGATTTGGACAACTGTGTAAACTGGTATGATTGTGACACAACTGCTGTCATTGGCAGCTGTGTTACAGTACAAACAGCACTTAAAAAAATTCTATAGATCACATACTTAGTATAGCAGTGTGTACCAACACCATGAGAGGGGCTTTAGAAAAAGTAATGCTTATGAATCTGGAGCTGCAGGATGTACCTTTTTGTTGCACCTTGGAGGATTTGTTACTTTGTTTTTTAAACCCAGCTTCAGAAAGGTGCAAAAAGAGGAAAAACCTTCCCAGCAAACTTCAGCACCTCAAACAAGTACATACTGGGCATTGTAATGCTGTTATGCCTTTCTAGGAGACTTTGGCTGTTGGTTCTAACACCCTGTAAGTGTCCGCTGTTGGGGTCGCCCCTCCCTGGGGTGACTGGGAGCCAGGCCGCCTCACTACACGAGTCCAGTGAGCTGGTGAATTAGCCTGGTGAGGCAGGAAACAGTCAGGAGCTCAGGCCCTCAGGCAGGGGCTGAGCAAACAGTTCAGGATTTAACCAGCCCAGGCTCTGGGTTCTGAGCGTCGGGGCAAGGGGGAGACTGCCACCTGGGAGTGGGGTGGCAGGGGAGACGCAGGCCCACCCACTCCACTGCGTCCCAGCCCGGGGCCCTAACAGCGGCAGGCAGCCTGCTGCTGTGTCAGTGGGGATCCTGGCCGCAACACACTGACATGGGCTCTGGGTGTGCGGCAGCCAGACTAGGGTCAGCTACCCCTGGGCTACTTCCGACCTCCCCCTCTACCATTACCTGCGTCTCAGCGGCGTCTTCCACGGCGTCCAACACCATGGGCTCCTCGGGATACTGAGCGAGGGGTAAACTGGGCAGCTCCTCTGGGTCTCTTTGTACCCGGTCGGCTTACTGACTCTTCCGGCGTCTGGTCAGCATCCAGCCTCCGCAGGTATGGCCAGTCCTCGGGTCAGTCACAGGCGGCAGGAGTCTCCCCAGCAGGAGCTAGGGCATCAGCGTCTGGCCTCTCTGGTGGCCAGGCAGCTTCTGAGCCCTGGGGTTGGGCTTTTATACTTCCTGCCCTGCGCCTTGACCTCTGGGGGGCGGGCGCAGGCTCCAGCGACTCCACCCACTTTGGCATCCGCAGGGGCTCATTCCTCTCTGGGGTGGTTGGGAGCCAGGCCTCCTCATTACCCCTTCTCCTTGGAAACAGCTGCAGTGTTTCTCATGAGCATGTGGCCATACCATTGGAAGCCCATTTCTTTTTGCAACGTGTTAAACATGATGAGATTTATTTTATGAACTGGGTGAGTATTTTGAGGCCTGTAAATCAAAACTAGTTTGCTTCCTGATGTATTTCATGCTCTCAGTAATAGCTCAGCCTGGATTATGAGATAGGATGACTGAAGAAATTAGTCATTTTCTGTTGTGCCTTCTCTGAGACTGAGAGATTCCAGAGACTGATCGTCATCCTCATTAGATGCTTGATTATAACATCTGTTTAAAGAAGCTGGAAATAGGCTAAGTGAGGAAGCTTCTTTAGGTACCTGTAGACCCCAAAGCAAAGGAGATCTTCACAACTAAATTCAAAAGGGATCCATTATTGTAGTGTTTCTCAACTCTTTTGATACTAGGGACTAGCTTGCTGCCTTCCTAAACTGTGTCAGGGAGAACGCTGGGACTGGCACCAGTCCATGACCGATTGTTGAGAAACACTGCATTATTGTATCTGACTAAAGGCTCCAGCTTCCCCCAACGCCTTAATTCATGTCCTCTGATCGCATTCAGCTTTTCCAAGTATACCTACCCTTCAGCTTTCCCTTCATTGAGGGAAGGGGGAAATAGTTGAAAGAATACTAAGGTTGCAAAGTCAAGCATTTAAAAGTAGGGCTGGTCAACAAATTTCCATCAAAACTGTTTCCCTGGAAAACTGGGTTTTCTGTTAAATGAAAAATTTTCACCAAAAGCGTCTGCTTGTTTGTGGACACATTCAAGATGTAATCCAAAAATGAACTGACTGAAAGCTTAAATTTTCAGTAGTAAACTAGAATATTTCTATTTAAATGTTGCTGCTGTGCCTCATGAATGTTGTAGTTTGGGTGATTTATGATCCTATCTTCCTATGGGTCAAGCTTTCTGTCTGGATTACATCTTCCATGATACACCATGGCCTGAACTCCTATGATGCACCCACTCCCTGCACCAAGAGGAGGGAAATGTGGTGCATTATGGGAGATGTAGTCCGGCCAGAAAGTCCAGATTATAGAGGTGAATGAGAGAGTAAGGCACCCAAACTACACTGTGTGTGTGTGTGTGTGTGTGTGTGTGTGTATATATATATATATATATATATATATGTATAATAGTTGGCTGAAATATTTCAAATGCTGCAAAAAAATTGAATTAAAGCAACAATTAAAAAAAGTCCATGGGACAGTGGTCCTGGAACTAGGGATGCTGGAGGTGCTGCTGTACCTCCTGGCTTAAAGTAGTAATTACAAATACCAAATACATGATTTCCGTGGTCTTCATCAGCACCCTCACTATAAAAATTGTTCAAGCATCCGGGGGTGGGGGGGCGACAACGACTTATTTTCTGACCAGCTCTGCTTCATAGGGTTGGGGTGTGAGGCCTTGATCAATAGTAAGTGATCAATTTGGTGAACTGCACCAAAATATTAACACTAATCAGAAAAATAAATAAATTAAATTAAACCAGATCACCTGGCTCCCAGCTCAATGCACCTTCCCCTAAGTCCATCCTTCTCCTCCTTTTCTGAGAGGCAGTCATAGCAGGGCAGCTGCATGTGCAACACTTGTCAGGCCTGTCAGTTATATGTAAGCCAAAATGTGTGGCACCAAACATCAACCATGTGCCAGTGAACCTGATAGTTGAACTAGGCCCAGCCCCTTTTTGTGTGTGTGGGAGATACCTACAGGTGAGATCTGTGATGTTTAGCTGATGTTCTCCCAAGATTTGGCATGACATACAGATAAAAGTGCATCTCATCACCATAAGCTCATCTGTTTTTGTGAAAGCTGGGCAAAATAATCAGAACAAAATGTTTTTGAAAGTGTAGCAAGAGTCCCAGGGCTGTGTGTGCACTGGTGAACTTGCCGCTACTGTCTCACTGGTGCAGGCTTGTGGACAGTTTTGTCACCATGTCCATCCAACTGTGCCCAGAAAAGGGTTAGACAGCAGTGATTAAAAATGGCTGAGCCCCATCTACTCTGTAGCTTCCGCTATGGGGCCATTATAGGGACAAAATGGAAAAAAAATAAAATTTTTGGATGAGTTTGAACTCTTAACAATTCCCCCCCAACCTGGCTTTGTAGAGCACTAGAATCACAATAGTAGAGTGGGTAACAGTCTAATAGATCACTGAGTCCCTCTCCCTGCTGGGGCAGTCCTCCCCCTCCCACAACGGAGGACATAGCAGATATTCAACTAATATTAAGTTTGGCTTTGGCTGAAAGGGTGGCAAGAATCTCTGCTGTACAGCTGTCAAGGTTCCTCCCCCACTCTGAACTTTAGGGTACAGATGTGGGGACCTGCATGGACACTTCTAAGCTTAATTACTAGCTTAGATCTGGTAACACTGCCACCATCCAGAAATTTCAGTGTCTGGATCACTTTCTGTCCCCCCAAAACCTTCCCCTCCCTGGGCAGCCTTGAGAGGCTTTTTCACCAAGTTCCTGGTGAACACCGATCCAACCCCTTGGATCTTAACACAAGGAGAATTTAACCATCCCCCCTCCCTTCCCCCACCAGTTCCTGGTGAGTCCAGATCCAATCCCCTTTTAATTAAAGAAAGAAAGGTAAAAAGCATCTCTGTAAAATCAGGATGGAAAATACTTTACAGGGTAATCAGATTCATATAGCCCAGAGGAACGCCCCCCCCCACTAGCCTTAGGTTCAAAGTTACAGCAAACAGAGGTAAAACCCTCCCAGCAAAAAGGAACATTTACAAGTTGAGAAAACAAAAATAAGACTAACACGCCTTGCCTGGCTGTTACTTACAAGTTTGAAACATGAGAGACTGATTCAGAAAGATTTGGAGAGCCTGGATTGATGTCTGGTCCCTCTTAGTCCCAAGAATGAACAACCCCCAAAACAAAGAGCACAAACAAAAGACTTCCCTCCACACAGATTTGAAAGTATCTTGTCCCCTTATTGGTCCTCTGGTCAGGTGTCAGCCAGGTTTCCTGAGCTTCTTAACCCTTTACAGGTAAAAGAGACATTAACCCTTAACTATCTGTTAATGAAAACAGCACTCGGCATCTCTGCAGCTCTCCAGGTAATAATCACAATCTTGCGGTACAGTTATTTACTCTGTTTGCATGGGACACAGCACAATTGGCTCTCCATGGCCCCTACGTGCTATCCAATACAAACGTCGAAGAGCGTATTATTTCTGATTGTCTAGCAAGGGGGCACGCACAGGTCACTTTATAAAAGCAAGTAACTTAAGGAATGTTACATTTGATTTGTGCTTAGCAAGAGCTGTACGACCCCCTCCATGGCTGTTCCTGTGCTGCAGATCCCATGATGAGGCTGGGAATCCCGGGCAGACTGCTACCTGGCAGTAGTGTTCAGTGTTCTAGTACCATTCTGAAACTCTGCTGTGCCTCGGCATGCCAGTTCAGCACGGTTAGCGACTGAGCTGCATGGCGGGACGCAGGGCTTGCTTCCTGAAAGGCCTAGGACAGCCGTTGTGTTGCAGAAGAGGGTGAGGAGGGGAGAGCACTAAGTCACCAGCTGGGAATTTAAGACAAGCCACTACTGCCAGCTACTATGCACACCAAACTACTGTTTCAATATTTGCTTTTACATGCCAATAAGAATCTATCTAGCACAGCATCTGAAGTGTATACACATGCCTGTGGAAATATTAGAATCTGCTTCCAACCTGGGCGTCATTCAGTTTTTAGGATGGCTCCCTCTAGTGGACTGTATTAGTACTACTTAACAAATATATCCCTCCTTTCCACATTTTTTTTCATAGATATTAGAGATGGAAAAAATGTATTAAGTGTTTAGCCAATCCCCTTCTGCCAATGCCAGATTGATTCTTACAATACAGTCTCAAATACTTTGATCAGTACAGATTTAAATGACTTGATGAAGTTTTCACCAGTTTCCTTAGGAAACCATCCCAAAAATCTTAATAGGCTCCCCATTAGTACGTTCCCCCCTCCTGCTCTTTCCCCCTCAGGTCTGCTCATCCCATATCCTAAATCCTATCTCCTCAGACATCCTTTCCTACCTACCCATATCCAGCTCAGATAGAAACAGGTCAACCTCTGTTAACAGGATGGAGTGTTTCAGGTGAAAAGGTCAGTTGCTATTATAATACATCCCTCTGTAAAAAGCAATAGGACTATGTTGGGCAATCACATAGAAGAGGGAAAGTTCTTATAAACAAGGGACACCCTAGGGGAAATATATAATGGTATAAAGGTCAAGTCCCTTTAAAAATCTTCAGAAATAAGCTGGAAGCACATGGTCAGCCAGACATGGACGGACAAAGCTCTACCCAAAGGAGAGCACACATCAGGGCTCTACACACAATTATTGCACTTATTTAATGAAATGGGTAGAAAAAACAGATTTCATCAAACTGGTGCAAACCCCCCCATATAGGTAGGGGTTTCCCTGATTAACGATATCAGTATGATAACTGTGTTTAGACATGCCCCAGGGTGGAGGCTTGGCCATGGGATACTTGCTGTATCCTTGCTTCTTTTTTTGTAGCATTAGACACTATCTAAACAGCATAGTCAGGAAGTGCTCTTTAAACCCATTATTTACAATCTGCGCTGGCCCCTATCGTGCTAATCCTCTGACTACAACAGGGCAGGTAGGCACTTTAGATTTTAATGTGCCCCAGTTTTAGCCTACAGTGGCCAACCACTAGCGTAGCCACACTTTTTCAAGTAGCGAGGGTAACCAGGGTAAAGCGCTAGAAACTGTGCACAACTAGTGGTTTTGCTTGTCTATTCAAGGGGTTTGCACCAGTGCAGCTATGAAGGTGAATGGTCACTGAAGGTTGTAACCAGAGCAAATCTCTAGGTCTGAAAGGAGAGTTGCCAAACAAGATGTGTGGTTGACTGGTCAGTGTGTAACTCTGGTGTTAAAACTGAGATTCTACTGTAAAAGCCAAGTCATGCATTCTGGCTCTTGAACATGGGTCTTTTTCAAGCCTAAATACCATCATGTCTTTCCCTCTATTCCAGAGTTGCTGATTTTTCATCTGCATTGTATCACACTTGGCCATAACAAAGAATCAGGCCTTCTTCACACTGGGGCTTTGCCCCCATTCCAGCTGTTGTCAGAGTTGTACTGGTGTGGTGCTCTGCTTTCTCCTTGTTGATATCACTCGGCTGCGTGCGTGAGTTCCCTCTGTGTGCTGCCCCAGCTCTGCACAGATAGCTGACACAGCAGACCCGACGAGAACCCCCAATAACCACAGAGTCCAGTAAGATGCAAAGTCACGTCAACTAGGTTTATTGCGACCTCGGACACAATGGCAGTTCCCCGTAGATTACTTAGTCTACCGGGCATACTACGAGAAAGTGCCTCTTGGCAATGGACTCAGCTCAGTCAGTGGCGGGAGTTTCCACTGCCCCCTAGGCTGGACAAAAGGCACCGCCCCAAGGATGCATTCTTATACACAGATACAAACAAGTTACACATCACACCTGACGTATGGAGGTGCAACCTTTCTATGTAGCACGGTACAACCCCTCTACGTATTAAGGTGCCGCCTCTCACCTTGCACATGTTGGTTCGATCAAAACAACTCTATCCATCATATTACCCTTTTGCCCCTGTCATTGGGATGGGCCAGCCTGTTCCTTGTTATCTGTGTGGAATGTGCAAGTATGTGAATGTTACGTACCTAAAATGTACTGATCTTCTTGCAGCATCAGCCCTTTCCTTGCCAGCTTCTGTGAGCAGGGCCTGCCTCTGGCTCATAGCTTAACTTTGCTTTATGTTAGCAAAGTCTTGACCATTACTTTAGTTCAGGCCTCAGGCCTCATACCAGGCCTCTGATACCAAGGTTTATATCTTAGGGCCTCCTCTTACTACACCAGCCATTGATGCAAACACATAATGTAAACCAGGAGAGCTGTGATTTCACCAGTGCAGCTTATTCCAGTTTTAAGCAGTGTAGTTATGGCCTCAGTGAGTGCTCTAGCTCAGCTCACTTCTGAAGCGGAAATACAGGGAAATAATATGGCCTCTGATACAAACATCCACAGCAGCCATTGGAGTATAATGAAAATTGACTGAGCCATGATGGGAATTGCTCTATTTGATTTATAATAAATTGTTTAAATTTAGTCTCTTCTAAGACAACTTTGTGAAGGAGCCATGTCCTGATTCTCTAATATCCTGTTCCAGGTACAGAAGATCAGATGGAGAAATTATAGTCCTGAGCCAGAACTGATTAGTTTTACTTTAAAGGACAAACCAAACCAAACCTGAAGTTTGGCAGTATATGTCAAAGTATATTACAAAGTTTGAATTTTCTTTAATGATGCAGAGTCCTTCAGGAATCACATTTACAGTTGGTCATAAAACTGACCAGTTAATAAAGATTTATATATGGTACTGACACATTTTTAAATACAATTGGCCATTTCCTCCCTGTCTGAATAAGAGCAAGTCTGATAGTTTCAGGAGCAAAAGAAAATAAGGATTGGAGTTGATCTGTTCTTTGGTAATTTCTAAAGACCTAAACTCTTAAATTAGAACTTTGAAAAAAGTTAGGCTGCATGTGTGCCTGATGCAATTCTCCATGAGTAGAAACATATTTCAGGATCATAATGCTGAAGCCTCTCCTGAACAGAATTACAAACCTTAGATTTGATGGGGCATGAGACAAAGGATATTTGTTTTCCTCATTTATTTTTATTATGTGTTACCACAGTGCCTAGAGGGGTGAGGCACTCCCCAAATGCGTAGGATTGAGTATGGAAATTAGAATGGAGAGGTTTCTAGACAGACTACAGACAGGACTGTTTAAGTGCACTTAGCGGATATTTGAATTCTGAGGAAAATTGGGAAGTCAGCTTTTGTTCTTAAATAGCACAAACCCTCCCATGGAGGCCCAGTTAGCTAACAGGAAAATCTCAGACTTTTTAGCTTTCCACCTCAGGTGGATATATGGGCACAAAGCAGAGGTAATGCTGCATATTATTTGTGTATCTGTACACCATTCCCCCTGCTGGAGAGGTTATTTACCTACACATTTTCCTAGCTGAATGGTTTTCTGAGTTGCAGGTTTTTGTAAGGTTTCTTGGAGGGGATGTGGGACAGGCACTGGAGAGGATGCAGATTCCTTTCCCCGGAGGTTGGCCATCACAACATGGAGAACCATGGTCCACCATTACCCCAGTTAGACACAGGGTGGCTAGTGTGGCTGGCTGTGCTATTCACACCCCACTTTGCTCTCTCCAGATCTGTGGCCAAGTTATGGCTTCCTCCTGTACAGGTGCCCATTTGCTCCCAATGCATCGTACTGGAGCAGCTGTAACTGATATGCTTACAGCTATGGACGTGCTCAAAAGGACACCGCTCTACATATTCGAGGTACTCCAGACATACTGAAAAAAATACAACAAAACAAAGACCCAAACCATAACTAAAGTGCAGCTGTACAAGTCAGTAGAACCCACTGGTAGCTAAAGCCAACTCACCCTCCCACAAATCCCTACCTCCATAATTCCTTGATTTTTCAATGCCTGGGAGATTTCAGGAGATTTGGGACACATAGCTTCAAGGAGGGAGCAAATATCATAGCTAGGGCCTTCATAGAGAACCCCTCACCAGCAGTCGCGTCTCATGTACACCATGAATTAAATTATATGAGACTGTTGCCCTAATTTGAAATGTTTTTCATCTGTCATTTGTGCCCAAGATTACAGTGAATAGAAACAACCCCACAGGAAAGAGAAGACAGCTCTTAATGCAAAATGCACTAGATGGCAGCATGGTACCTCTGTTAGCACAACATCAGACACATTCAATTAAGAGGAGGACACTCAGTACAAGTCAGGCAAAGTTTTAGCTTCCCACCTTAGCTGCTGAACGAAAGTTGGAGAAAAACAGGCAGACACCCCCTCCCCCCCAAAAAAAATCTGGCACAGGGTAGCAAAATGAAACATGATCATGTGCATGTTCCCATCTGCCACATTTCCACAAGAACCATCAAATGAGGAGTTTTGCATATTTATGAGCTCCTCCTCCCACCTGGTGAAGAATAATTCCTGGTACATTGTCACTCATAAGTTTGTCTATTCATAAACAATCTAGCAACACCACTGGTTTGGGTAGTCATTGTTTTAAGTGTAAGCCAACAGTTATTGGAAAAAAGCATTTATGGCACACAAGTCCTTCTTATCTCCAACAGAAAGTGTACTTAGCAATATAGAAGGTAGCTAGGAAATAACTTGGATACTCTCTTCTATGGCCATGTTTCTCTACCCATTAAAATCCATAAATAATTACTTGCCTTGGAATGATCTGCTTCCTATTGGTTGATTTTGGATAATGGATGTATTCAGGTGCCACTTTCTCTGCCCCTGCTTGTGAGAGGTGAAAGGGGAAAGCACTTAGAATAGCTTAATATTCCTGTTCCAACTGCTCCCCGCCATCACCTCGATGACCTCTTTGCTTGGGATTTCTTATCTTTCATAGGCTACATACATAACATCAGCTTGAATGATGATCCACAGTTCCCTTAAATTCTGCACGGTCTGACATGGTCCCTAGCAGGTAGGATCCAGCCTGTGGGCTGGGAGTCTCAAAAGAAGAAAGGATAGGTTAGGACTGAGGTACTTGCAGGAACATCTATTGCTCTGTGTTCTACCAATACAACTGAAATCAGGTGTCCTTGCTTGGTGCCCCAAATTTTAACCCAGGCCAGGTGACCTGGCCGTGGCAGTCATGCCCATTAGAGTTCCTCTGTTTTCAGAACATATAAATTCTTCCTTTTGTGATCAGTTTATTTGTTTCAATTCTTTAATGGGATGCTGGAAGGGATGTTGGTGGTGCAGAAAGGGATGCAGCTGGGCTAGTAGATCCAGATTGAAATAATGAATTGTTAGATTATTTTTATGGTTAGCAAAACAAAGAATCTGAACCCAAACCCCAACTTCAAACACTTCCGAACTGGATATAGATCTGTTTTTTGTGGCTTGGGCTCAGGTCCAAGATAGTGCCTGGATGGCTTTATTGGCAATACGTATTGAATAAATTATGATTGAATAAATAAAAAGTCTATAATAGAGTGTGAACTTTATGATTGATTTCCCTAGGATATAGGCATTTTTAAAGCATTGTATAGAATAGCTTAACCCAGGGGTAGGCAACCTATGGCATGGGTGCCAAAGGCAGCACGCGAGTTGATTTTCAGTGGCAAGCACACTGCCCGGGTCCTGGCCACCGGTCCGGGGGGCTCTGCATTTTAATTTAATTTTAAATGAAGCTTCTTAAGCATTTTTAAAACCTTATTTACTTTACATACAACAATAGTTTAGTTATATATTATAGACTTATAGAAAGAGACCTTCTAAAAACATTAAAATGTATTACTGGCATGCAAAACCTTAAATCAGAGTGAATAAATGAAGACTCGGCACACCACTTCTGAAAGGTTGCCGGCCCCTGGCTTAACCATTACAAAAGAGCTGAATGGTGCTATGTATTCTAATCATGACAATACTGATATGGATTCACTCAGTGTCTTGTATTCTTTCATGTATTATGATACAGAGCAAAAGGGGAATAAGTTCGTCAGGCAGTCATAGAAGTTGGATGAAGATAGGTGGTGGGGAGGCAGCATTTTTTTCCTGAGAATCTGGGAGGTTGCTTCCAGCAGAAGGAAGTTAAAACCGAAACAGAAATACTGCAGCGAGCTGGGAATATCATCACCATGTTAAGCAAAATAAGAAAAGGATAAAATATTACATTTCTCTTCATTCTTGTGAAGCAGAGTGTTGTAGCTAGCCAGATGGGTGCAGTTTGTGTTGACAAGGGTGCACACTCTCTCTCTTTTTTTAGAGAGAGGGAGAGTTCCATGTTCATCTACCCATCTGTTTGGTATCCATGCAACTCTGAAGTGGAGCAGCCTTTGCATATTTATACCATTGCTCAGCCTGCTGCATTATGAGAAACAATTACATGCTCACTGAGATGTTTCTGTCCACTTAGAAACCTTCCACTGATCCCATCAGAATAAACTTAGAGTGAATATTTTATTTTTTAAATCATGAGTAGAGCTTGGTGAATTCTGCATAAAGTATCCATGAACGTTAATGTTATGGGCAACAAAAATTTGATAAAAGGCTCTTCAGTCAAGCAGATAAAGGTCTAACAAGATCCAACGACTGGAAGTTGAAGTGAGACAAATTCAGACTAGAAATAAGGCCCACATTTTAACAATGAGGGTAATTAATCATTGGAACAACTTACCAAGTGCTGTGGTGGATTCTTCATCATTGGCAATTTTAAAATAAAGATGAGATGTTTTTATAAAAATTATGCTCTAGTTCAAACAAATTCATTGGGGGAAGTCTTATAGCCTGTGTTAGGCAGGAGATCAGATTAGGTGATCACAATGGTCCTCTTCTGGTTTTATAATTATGAACGGAGATAAAAAAATGCACATTTACTTTGGTATTCACAGCACTTTTGAAGAGTTTTCTGAGAACGTTCATATGAGTGAGTTGTGTTCGGTTGTGTGGAAATTTATGGTAAGTGAACACCCTTCCTTCAAAAGGAAGGTTGGTTTTGTGACTAAGGTGCTGGACTGTGATTTAGGAAGTCTGGGATCTATTCTCAGCTCTGCTACAAACTCCTGGGTGACTTAGGATAAGTCATTTAGGGGGAGGTGTTCAAAGGGACAAACGGGAGTTAGGCCTTTTGCTTTCAATCAGAATTGGATGCCTAATTCCTGCTTGTGCTTTTAAAAATCTTCCACGGAATTTGTCTGTGCCTCACTTCCCCATCTGCAAAATGGGGATAATAATATTTCCTTTCTCTCAGCCTTACTCTGTCTTGTCTGTTTAAATTGTGAGCTTTTTGGAGCAGAGACTGTCACATATGCTGGGTTTGTACACTCCCTAGCATTGTGGGGTTCTGACCTTGGTTGGGGCCTCTGGGTGCTAGTATACTAGAAATAATTTGTAGTAAGTGAAAATCTTGTGAAGACTCTTGTAAATGTATTGACATTGCTATCTTGAAACTACTTTGATTTCCCAGCTCCCGCATGTCATCCAATCAGGGAGCAGCAACAAAATCATGTGATTTAGGTAAACCATCATTAAGGATAAGATTATATAATGGATTTTGTGACTTTCAAAGACCTTCATGACATTTTTCCACTTCAGCCCCAGGGTGGTGGGGCCAGAGCTATCAGGCAGCGTGCAGCGCCCAGAGCCCGTGGCGGGTATTACGGTGGGTGGGGCCTGGAGCCCGCGGCTGGGCCCGAGCTCTCTTCCCCTGCTTGGGCTTCAGTTAGCCCCCCATCAACCCTTCTAACCATTATTTTTAGTAAAAATCACAGACGGGTCACGGGCTTCTGTGAATTTTTGTTTATTGCCTGCGACCTGTCTGTGACTTTTACTAAAAATAACTGACAAAATCTTAACCTTAACTATCATACATCACCAACAGCAGCATAGCTCCTCAGCAACAGTCTACCATCGGACTTTTCCTCTGCTCTTTGCATAGCTTCTCATTGATTAGCAAATCAAGTCCAAGGTCTCAGACATTATCTTCAAGGCACTGAATGGCCTGGGCCAACCACATCTAAAAGATCAATTAAAGCTGCAGGCTAAGGACTGTGGCTGACAACTCCACCCCTCAGGCCCAGTGGCACTGTCTATCACTGGTTAAGCTTATCGGTACAGGAGACAGAACTTCCACAGGAACTAAGAACCCTCATGAACCTCGCCCCCTTCTGCTTCAAGTGCAAGGCACACTTCTTTGACCTGAGTGATGGGGCGTACCAACCCCACACTGGGTCTGAAGGGATCAGTGAGAGCCTGTGGGTGCAGGCAGCCTCACCCAACTTCACGTGTAGTAAGTGTCAGACCTGGAGAGAGGAATTAAAGTCTAGACCTGGCTCAGTTAGGGCCTGACCTGGAAGGAGAGCAGATCTCTGGCTCTCACTCAGTGAGAGAAACCTGGCTAGAATCAGAGAGCAGAGTGGGACTGCTGGCAGATGCAGCCTCCTGGAAGGAAGGTACATCTGCAACAGGGAGGCTAAGGCAGTTGGGAAAGACTGTGGCAGGAAGTGAGTCCATCCAGGATTCTGTGCTCTGGTGGAGGGGCCTGCAGAGAGCAGGACAACACCTGCTGAGTCATGCACTGCCCTGAGAGAGGAGTAGAGAAAACTTTCCTGCAGCAGAACGAGTTAGGTAGCAGAAAGCGCTAAGAAGCTCTGCAGCTGGCTGGTGGACGGGGCCAGGGAGAGGCTGACACAAAGGCTCAAGACAGAACAAGGAAGCAAGTGGTCCAGGGAGACAGCAAGAGGTCTAGGTACTCAGGCTTTGACTGCCTATTCAAGGGTCCCTGGGCCAAGACTCATGGAGAGGGAAGACCTGGGTTGCCCTACCAGCCCCCTGAGGAAAGTGGAGTGGAACTCCTCCTGCCTCCCGCCCACAGAGGGTAAGGCCTAATGAAACCTCCTGATACCAGGGGTAAGGACTAGTGAGTCTGGACTCAAATTGAGGGTCCAAAGTGAAGTTGAAGGACGATTATTTGTGGGACTGTTGGTTTACCTCAGAAAGGGTGGGACTCTGTGGATATGTCTACACTGCAACAGGGGGCAAGGCTCCCAGCCTGGGCAGTCAGACTTGTGCTAGAACTAGTGTGCTAAAAACAGCAGTGTGGATGTTGCAGCTCAGGCCTTGTAGCATGTTGCCCCCAAGTATCTGCTCACAGACTTTTTCCCTGCCAGGAAATAGAAATGTAGCTGGCGTGACTCATACTTTCTATGTTTTTTGTGTTTCTTTTGTTTTAATGAGGTTAAGGATTTTGTAGTCTTGTTCATTTGTATCAGATTCTTGTAGCAGAGCTGCTCTGGATAGGAAGCCTACTATATATGATTCAGTCCTTTTTTAATAGCATTGTAACAGGGACCACAACCTGCCCCTCTTCCTGGGGCCTGCTTGCTGCCCCCAATAAGGCTCAGAGAGGCTTCAGGGTCCATATCTTTATTTACTTAAGGTTATCCCACCACCGGTGTCTGTCTATATACAAGCTTTACAGGGTTAATCACCTCCTTTACAGGCAGCATCAGCCTCCAACTAGGCAGCTGGCCAACCCAACTGGCTGACTTCTCCCTAGCTGCCCTCTCTGCCTCCTGGCTCCCTCCCAGCCTTTATAGCCCTTTGCTTGTCAGGCCAGCAGGTGTTGCCAATCCTCAGGCTGGCATCGGGCCTTTTCCATCAGCCCCAATCTGTTTCCCCTGATTGGAGCTGATTGGGTAGGGGCTAATTAGGTGCTTTTGCATCAGCACCCTGCTACAAGCATACATGCAGGTGGTAATGTTCTAGTCTTCAGAGCATATGTTGGAACCATTTTGGAGCTGATAGCTGTGGTTTCTTGAAAACGACTTCAAGTGGTTAATGATCACTTTTAATATATATGGATTTTTTTTCCTTGTATGTTGAAGATCAAATTTTTCACAGGCAAATACTATTGCTAGACACTCTTTTAAAAGCATATTGTCATTCTTTCAGAGATAAGAACATTGATGCAAAGGCTACTGGTTGTGTTTTGTGCAGGAGGGGTGCCCGAAGTCCAATTTCACTGGCATCACACTGGTAGCTGCTTCTATCACATCATAATATTTTAGCACAGGGTGTGTGGTGACCAAATCTTTAATCTGTGTCATGCTAGAGTAGCCAGATCCACGTTGCACCTATATCTAGTAAGCATCTAAGAGACCCACATATGTCTGAGAGACAAGGGAGGAATTTGGTCTTGTAATTTACAAACCCTAATAGCCATTGCATTTGAAGGTTTGGGCATTGGCTGTATTGATCTCACCCTTTCTGGACCTGGGCACAGGCCTCGTGAGGTAAGTAGGCGTCCCATGTATGGTACCTCAGTGAGTTACAATCTCATCTTCTGTTTGTTGAGTTTCAGCTTGACCTCCCTGGCCCTTTCTAGGAGATTAGTGGGATTATGATTATGATCTGATATTGACTTTTCAATTCTTACCACACCCCTACACTAAAATGCCATCAGTGATAATGCTAATCCCCATTGAGACCTGCTAATACATCTTGCTGGTAGTGATGGTATTCTTCTGCATCTGGTTTGATTTCAATGGCATTCTCAGCCATCTGTGCTGGCCTGCTAGTGGTGAGATAACTACTTTCTTAATCTAATAGGACTTGCCAGTATCTATCTTTTGCATCCACCACTGAAAATATCTTTTGTCTTAACAAGGTAAGGTGGGATTTCTTCTGTTGTAGGTATGTGGTAATGAGCCCACAATAGTGCTTTGTTTAAATTGCTAGGGTCTATGTGCATATATGAAGTTTTCCTGAAATTTCTCTGCCCCACTCCCGTTACTTATCCATTTTATAGGTTCAGTCACTTTGGCAAGAATGTCATCCTTTTCCATTTCTTTCATTGCTTTCAGTTTATTTTCTTTTAATGATATGCAAAAAGAACAGGAGTACTTGTGGCACCTTAGAGATTAACATTTATTTGAGCATAAGCTTTCATGGGCTACAGCCCACTTCATCAGATGCGTAGAATGGAACATAGTAAGAAGGTATATGTACATAAAGAGAACATGAAAAAGTTGAAGTAGCCATACCAACTGTAAGAGGCTAATTAAGATTTCAGAGTAGTAGCCATGTTAGTCTGTATCCGCAAAAAGAACAGGAGTACTTGTGACACCTTAGAGACTAACAAATTTATTGTAGCATAAGCATGAGCTGTAGCCCACGAAAGCTTATGCTACAATACATTTGTTAGTCTCTAAGGTGCCACAAGTACTCCTAATTAATTAAGATGAGCTATTATCAGCAGGAGGGGAAAAAAACTTTTGTAGTGATAATCAAGATGGCCCATTTTACATAGTTCACAAGAAGGTGTGAGGATACTTAACATGGGGAAATAGATTCAATACGTGTAATGATCCAGCCACTAAACATATTGAATCTATTTCCCCATGTTAAGTATCCTCACACCTTCTTGTGAAATATTTCCCCATGTTAAGTATCCTCACCTTCTTGTCAAATGGGCCATCTTGATTATCCCTACAAAAGTTTTTTTTTCTCCTGCTAATAGCTCAGTTGCTGTGGTGCTGAGATCACAGCCCACCATGCTGACTATGGAGGAGGTATTATGTTGGGTTGCAATCGCTTGATTATGAGATGTTGTTATAGGATACAGGTTAAGCAGAATTATATGATGATGTGGGATGAAGATCAAAAAGAATATATTCCACTGAGTGCCCAGAGAGACAGAGGCTGGGACTCCTGGATGGATGCTCCTGGAGGCTGGGTGCAGGGCAGGGTCTAGACTGGAGCAGTGCAGGAGCAGGGCTTGCAGTGAAGCAAACACAGGGAGGTAGAGAATCCACGGTAGGGTTACTAACCCTCCAGGATTGCCCTGGAGTCTAAAGATTAATCTGTAATTAAAGATAATGTCATGTGATGAAACCTCCAAAGTTGGCAACCCTAATCCGAGGGCATGTGCTTTGAGCAGCCAGTGATCTTCTTGCACTTCTGGGTTTAAGAGCAAGCCCACCTGACTTCCTTAGCCATCAGGTGGTTCTGCTGTGGTCCAGCTGCACTTGTTGGCTGCCTGATGATGGGGCAGGTGAAGCTGCAGGCCTTCATTCCTGATGCGCAGAGGCAGATGAAGAATGCCATGGGGCAGCCTGTAAGTACAGTGTGCCCTGGGAGAAGAACAAAGAGAGGCTTTGGGTCAGGGTGCTGGTTGAAAGAAGCGTGGGCTTTCAAGCCTTTAAGAAACGGCTCCTTTGGCTTTTGGTTCCTCCTGCATTTGCAGAAGCAGGGCTTGGTACATTCCTTTTGAATAAACAAGGTTGCTTTAAAGAAAATACCAGTCTCCATCATCCATGTCTACTCCCAACTGGAACAACCTCCAAGGCCCTGAATTTTGACTAGCGACTTGGGTCAAAAAGGGGGAACAATATTCATAGTCAGAGTGAATAGCTCACAGGCAACCTGGAGACTGAAATACATTCACTTGAAGTGTTTGAACAGTGCTGAATAAGGAATAAATTAAAATAAATCCATCAGATAATTGTGGATAATTCACAAACAAGGAAAGGGCTGCTGCAGTAATCAAATCAGGTATTCATAATGAATTAAAAAAAAAGTATACTCTTGCTAACCACATGGGGATACTGTGTATTGATGCTCTCTGGAAGTGGTCCAACAGGATGTCTTAACCATATTATACAAAAAAATCCTGTTTGAAAATGCCCAATGTGGCCACAACATTTTTATTTCCATTTCCCTTTATCATGCCATGGGCTGATCGTTGGTTGCAGCCGAGAAGACACAGTGCAACTCAGGAGGTGGGGGTGGTGTGTAAAGGTAGTTTTATCCCAGCTTTGCACTTCCCAAACCTGGGCCAGAGGTATGCAGGCCAGTTCCCTGACATAAATTAGAGCAGTCTGATGATGGCCTTAACTTGTACTGGCTGCCAAGTGCTTCAAGGAGCCAAAGCAGCAGTGGGGGGTGGCCACACTGATTGCAAGGAGGTGGTGGCATTGGAGCCCCTACATCAGCTCTTCACTACTAGACGATCCTCCTATCTTGGGGTGATCCTCCTATACCAGCTTGGGGCAGTTTTTGGTCAACAGTGCAGGGTTTAGCAGGATCTGGGCTTATATCTCTAAGCCTTGACAATGTCATTAACAGTCCACTTGTGTATGATGGGAAACTGAGTCATGAGACCACCCAATATTGGCTTAATCAATTTTCACCTTTATAATTTCCAAGCAGAATTATTGTTACTTATAGTTCCTAGACAATATGTTAATGCCAGAAAATAAACAGAGAAGATGGAACAGAGAGGATCCCAAGTTATCATGTTCCAGGGTATCGGGAATCTCTCCTGTACTTCCTGATGGTTGTCTCAGCCTCTGGCCTCTCGTCTGGTCCTTCAGTCTCATTCCTTCAGTTTCTGGTCCAGTATTCTCCAACTTGGAGAAATACCTTGTTCACTTGGTTCTTTATACCTTCCCACATTACATATTCACTAATTTTCTTCCAATCAACATTAAGCATTGTGTCTTACATAACCCACAACACGTGCATGCAAGCTTCAATTTACACAACTTTTGCTGTTTACGCTGTTTTCATGTCATTCTATCTTCATGTCACCTTGCTCTTGTTTTTCCCAACATGGGGACTGTTAGCATTGTGTTTTGTGTATTTATTATATTAATTAACTTCCTTGTCTCTAAACCTTCCAACAGAATGACAAAACATCACCTTTGTCCTGTCAGCCATAAGCATTATCTCAACAAGCCTATAAGAGAAAGGGATTGGCGAGACAACACTCATGCCAGGCAAGAGGTAGCCTTACATAAGTATTATCCAATGCAAACTCATACACTATTCCTAGTTTAATTTAATCGTTTATAATTAACAAAACCCTTGTTTTTAACCATTCAACAATTCGTCTTTATACCACAGTATCATATTTCAGCAAATGTATATCATGCATACCATCCTAAATTATTCATTAACCTTTTTTTTTTTTTTTAATGGGGAAGTCATAGGGAACATGATAACTGTTAATGTCACCAGTTTTTATCTTCTCTAAACATGCATTTTCAGGAGGCTTTTGCTCAAAGTTCTAGCATCATGCTTGCAAATTATTAAAAGGTTTTGTCAGTAATTTCTCTCATTGCATTTTGAGGAGTGCTTTTTGTTTTAGAGCCCTGATAAACAATTGCTCCCAACACTTGCGCCCAGACAACCGAAAGTTTAAGAGTAAGACAAGTGGGAGTGAACGTTGTAAATAATAGGGCTGAGCAGCAGTTGTGCAGAGAGAACTGTAACTTGTATGTCCTCTGTGGATGTGCATGCTAGTTGTACTACCACAAATCAAGCCCAGCCATAAGAATATTTACTCTTTTTCTCCCCACCATTCCCCTTCATTAAGTAAAATAAATCATCTCACTGCCTTATGTTTTGCAAGGGAATGTTTCAAAGTGAAAAACAGAAATTATGTTGCCTAGGACTAGGGCTGGAAGAGTTTGATTCCTTTTGGATGAATTCTGACAGAGGGTACTAATTTCTATTTCCAAATATTGTATGTTCTCCATCCCCACCAATATTCATGGTTATTGTGCCCTTACCTTATTCGAATGAGCAGAGGTTGTAATGGGAAGGAAAAATTTTGAAAACACAGAAAAATTGTTTGAAATTTCCTGCACGAAATTGGCATTTTTCAGCCAGCTATACCTGATGAGACAACTTAAAAAATGTGTAACTGTTGAAACTAGACTTTTATCAAATAATGTTTGCTCCTGTGCATTAGGTCTCAACTGTGCAAATCCAGCAAACGAGTATCTTTTTCTCTCAAATAGTGAAAAAGGTAGACTTTTTGCCTCTTAATAAATCTGCTTTGAAGGTGTGTGTGTGTGGAAATGATTAATATTTGAAATTATTAATATGTGAAATCACCAAACACCAATTTAACCATAAATTCCTTTATTAAATCCAAAGGCCAAATGGTATTTTATGCAGTTGCTCTAAACATGCCTATAAAGTCTAAATAATAAGCAATTTACTACATTAAAAAAACAACAAAACATTTATAAGCATTTGATCAAGGTATCTGGGGTGCTTAGACTCATATTGGTTGACTCCAACATGGTCAGGCAGGTGTTAGCAATGAACCCTTTACGAGTTTACTTTTTATACCCTTTAACAAACAAGTGATGTCTGCCAATTACTAACTTCAACTAAAAATCAATTTGAGACAATTCATAAATTGTACAGACAGATCTCCCAAATCATTACAGGTCCCCAGTGTGATATAGTCCCTGCCCCTAAGTGCTGATAGTCTAAACACTATGACTTTGGGGGCTGGAGCACATGACTTATGAGGAGAGGCTGAGGGAACTAGGATTGTTTAGTCTGCAGAAGAGAAGAATGAGGGGGATTTGATAGCTGCTTTCAACTACCTGAAAGGGGGTTCCAAAGAGGATGTATTTAGACTGTTCTCAGTGGTACCAGATGACAGAACAAGGAGTAATGGTCTCAAGTTGCAGTGGGGGAGGTTTAGGTTGGATATTAGGAAAAAGTTTTTCCTGAGGAGGGTGGTGAAGCACTGGAATGGGTTACCTAGGGAGGTGGTAGAATCTCCTTCCTTAGAGGTTTTTAAGGTCAGGCTTGACAAAGCCCTGGCTGGGATGATTTAGTTGGAGATTGGTCCTGCTTTGAGCAGGGGGTTGGACTAGATGACCTCTGAGGTCCCTTCCAACCCTGATATTCTATGACTGCCTCTAGCAAAAAAATCAGAATCAGATCAGGTGTGTGTGCCAGCCACACTCCGATAAGAAGCACCTCCAGGCTCTTTTGTATAAGCACACAAACTAGTTGCCTTTCACCTAGAGAAGACAGGACATAAAAACAGCTGAAAATCTGCCAGTATTGATATTCTGTTATTTTTCACATTCAATACTTGATATGCGGCTGTGAGGATAGAAGAGGGAGGAACATTGTGAGCTCAAAGCAATACAATATTCTGTTTTAATTTTCTTCTGTCTCTTGGTTTAACAAAGCTGTCGCTTAGCTCAGAGTCTGAGATTCCATTTGAAATCTGAGATTTCAAGAAAAAAAAGTATTGCAGAGGCAGCACTGGAATTGTAAAATTCCCTGCAGGGTTTACAGTGCTCCAAGTCTGAAATCCTGTAGGGAACCATAGAACTATGCAATACAATAGCTCATTGCCAACAGTTTCCTTGCATGAAGGGATGTTATAAACAGAACAGAGAACATTACATTGTATAAAGGTTCCCATTTCCCCTTTTATGTGAAAAAAGCAAGTTCTGTAATACAAGGTGTGCTGTGTATCTGTGCAAAGAAGGATCTTCTTTTTGTTACCTTTTTAATGACAACCTCTTTAAGCTGACATTTGCCTTATCGAGTTGAAGTTATCTCACAGCAACATTAAATTGTAGGAATAGGAAAATGTTGCAAGTTGTCATGTTAAAGCCATCATCATGATCAGATAAATATTTAGCAAATACAGTAGTAGCACGTGATTTTGATAGCGGACTTACCTGTCCTTTTTTCTTTGCTCAGATCACTCCTTTCTGAGTAATGCTTCAACGCTTTGGGGAAAAAATTGTCACGACATACATTTGAGATTTTTAAGCAGCAAAGAATTCAGCTAGCTAGCAGTGGTGACAGGCTAAAGTAATTTAAAACCCCCCACAAACCCACATTGAGACCTCTGAACTAAAGTAGATTACACTCTTTGATATCCCATCTCCTTCTCATATTATTCAGAACCACACTGTCTTTATGTTACTACCAAAAATAATATCCTTGGGGGTGACTTCTGTGGCATTGAAAGGTACAGATTAGCTGACACAAAGGCATATTCCCTGGAAATAGGGCATCCTAATATCCAGCGCCCAACCAATCACCAAATACTGTGATGCTTATTCTACCCTCATCATTAATGAATGCCTATGAAGACGGGATGGGTTATGTTTAGGACATTTCCTGAACCTTTACTCACATGAAGGAGGCCTCTATGGTGGAAGCTTTCATTGTAGTTTAGTAGAAGCCTGCACAGAAGAGCTTTAGTTGATTGGGTTTAGATGCATGTATTTTTAACCACTGTTGTGTTTAGATCACAGGGCTGTGCTCCTAATAAGTACAGAAATCTGATGTTATATTCCCCCCGCCCCCGAGGCGGTTGATTTTGCTATCAGAGGGTCTAAGTCTTGCTGAGTTTCATGGAAAGAGAGTGCACTGGTGTTGTGATATGACATCAGTTCTGTGCCAATGCTTTGGAGATGTATAATTCTTGCACTCTAGGGACTATTTTAATTATGGTGCTGCTTTCACAATCGTTTCTCTAAAGCATAAAGAGAGAGGAAAAAATCATTAGGAGTGATTAATGACATTAGTTCCTCTCAAAAAATCATCTGTAAAGCGCAACGTTTGTTTTAAATAACAGGAAATGCTTGTAATTCAGCACTGTGATTAAACTGCCATGAAAGGCTGTAGTAAACATCAGCAGAATCACAGGTATCTCTTGCTTTAGTGTTTACAGATTAATTATTATATGGAGATTATGCTGATTGCTATTTGAACGATTTCTTCCTTGGTCTATTATGTACGGCACTTGTGTTGCCAAACAAAAAGGATGTATGTAAAAATAACAGAGGTCTGATTTAAACTGCCAAAAGCACCCGTAAATCATCCCAGGGCTTTGTCTGCAGGAGGCAAATACAGACCTATAATTGTCCATCAGTTCAGCTCCTCTGGTGGTAGAAAAACTGGAAACTGTAGAGTAGACAGAGAGCAGGCATTTAAATTACTCTGTCACCTCATCCTTCTCAGAACAGGGTTAGATGGCATGGTGGTAAAAATTCCTGCAACCTGGCTATGCTTATGCCATCACTGCTGATGCACCACCAGTAGTGAATGTCCCCAGTGAAGATGTATCCAGTATGTCTAGGTTCTGCAACACCATGTACACAGGTGCAATCAGGACACATTTCAGACAATTGAAGTGCTTAGACAGAGTAAGCTAAAATGTGGCAAGGCAGCCTTAGCTGAAGTTCCTTGATCTTGCCTGGACCAACTATTAGTGTCAGAAGGTGATTTTGGATTCTGAGTCACCCCAGTTTTGGGGGATATGGGGAATTCAGGCCCATCTCTAGTCTTTGGTGTTGCAACAGGGTTAACACCAATTCCTTCCTCTTTAATAGCTTCTTGCTGGTTTAGCATTGCAATTCCCATGGCTTTTAGTAAAGCTTGCTCAGCTGTCACATTCTTTTTTTTTTCTCTTGACCTCTAATTCCCTGACACGTACATTCACAAGCTACCACCAGTTTTCCCTCTAATTTTCCCCACACGTGTGCGGAATGAATTTTGTTATGTGCACCTATATGGAGGTAGTGCACCATATTGGTGCACATAACAAAATTCATGTGGTGGGGGATGGGGCTGAGGGATTCGGAGTGTGGGAGGGGGCTCAAGGTTGGGGCAGAGGGTTCGGGTGCAGGGGTATGAGGGGTCCAGATGGGGGTGTTGGCTCAGGGGTGGGGCCGGGGATGAGGGGCTCAGGGGTGGGGCAGAGGGGTAGGGTGGGGGCTCTGGGGTGGGGCCAGGGATAAGGGGTTTGGGTGCAGGCTGCCCTAGGCCTCTGACAGGGAGAGAGGACTCCCCCCATCTCTTTCCCCCTATAGCAGCTGGGCTGGGGGGGAGAGACGCCTCTGACAGCTCTGGGGCTGGGGCTGTGGGATAGATGCCCCTCCCCCGGCTGTGGCCCGGGGCTGCGTTCGGGCTGGGGGAGGGACACCCTTCCCCTGGCCACAGCAGGTTGGAGACCAGGCTGTAATGGGTTAAATAATAAATTGTGCATGCACTTATTTACTTGTGAATATGGGAATCTGAGTGAACAGATCAGGGGTCTAACTACGCAATATATAGGTGATGCATGTGTAAATGCAGATTTTTCTCTCGCAAATCAGCAGGCATAGACTTTTTCAGGCCTTGCAGACCTCTTTGTGAAAATTTGGCCTTGTGACTATCAACATATGTTTTTAAGTCTTTTCATCATGCTGTTAAACTAATTATTACCTTTTCTTCTTGTTTTCAGTAGGCAAAATTCCAGTTGTAATTCAGCTTTCCTGAGCATTTTAGAGACCTCTGTTTTGCCCTTGTCTTCTCAGTGGCTATATCTCACCAAAAAACTTTTCTTATTGAGAGAGAAATAAGAAACTCGTTATCCTCCCCTCTAGCTAAGGTCCCTATTTACTCATTTCAGCATTCTCTCCAGATAACTAACATACTGAATATTATTCACATAGAATCTTAAGGGGGAAAATGTGCCTTCTTTTCTCAGCTCCTTCCTGTAATGTGAGTTGTCATACTCTGCTGCATTTATTATTGAGCAATATGCTTTTCCTCTTACCTCAAGGTATTTTTCCTAGTCTCTCTATGATTTTTTTAAATGTATTATGGAAAAATCCATAGCTCCTCATATAACAGATCACTCTGAGGGAACAGGGTGTAACATTTTTTTAAAAGCAAATTGTTCTGGGGAGGATACCATTGTGTCCCCCAAAAGGTCTTCCCCTGCCAGTTTCACACTACACAAGTGGAACATTTTGCTATACAACAAGCTCAGTGAACTTTTCAGGAGCAATGTTGAAGCCTCTTCAGAGAGGTGCCATTAAGATCAGTTTGTTTGCCAAATAGGGCTACCTCCCTCCTTGGTGACGGTTATGGGAAAGCAATTTTGGATTGTATCAGAGGGGTAGCCATGTTAGTCTGGATCTGTAAAAGCAGCAAATAGTCCTGTGGCACCTTATAGACTAACAGACTAACTACGTCTGTTAGTCTATAAGGTGCCACAGGACTCTCTTTGTTGCCAATTTTGGATTGAAATGACAAAACAACTTACTCCACAATTCCTCTTGATTCTCTGCAAGTACATGCACTCTTGAGACAGGAAGGAAACATTTATGGGAGCCCCTTGTTAAAATACCTGCAGCATCTCAGTGAGTGAAACTGAAAACACTTCTCCTGCATGTACTTTGGGCTCATTCCTCCCAATATGTATTGAATAGTGTCGTAGCCTCAATCTCTTTACTAACATCAGTGAGTGTTTCATCTGTGTTGCAGCCATGCTCATCCTTCTCATATGTGCCTTTAGCATTGTACTATCTCAATTAATCTAGTTCCCCTTTGTGAGGGATGCTTGCTGTAATATACCTGTGGGCATGTTGCACTGGTGCTGGGAATGATCGCTGCCCTGCAGTTCATTACTAATTGCCTGATTATTATGTTAGTGCTGCTAATAAAGAGACAAGTGGGGTTAGATTTCCTGTCTCAAGAGTGCATGTACTTGCAGAGAATCAAGAGGAATTGTGGAGTAATTTGTTTTCTCATTTCAATTCCACAAGTGGGGCTAGCATTTCAAAAGAGCTCTGTTTCCATTTGGGCACTTAAATGAGAGGCCAGGTTTTCAAACCTGTTCAGCATCTGCTAACTGCCATTCTGTCACTGATGGCCAGGATTCTCCAATGAGCTCAGCACCCAATAGGCTGCATGCTTTTGAAAATCTACCCACTGTATTTGGTGCCTAAATGAGTGCTGAGTACCTCTGAAAATCTGGCCCTTAGGTCTTGTCTTCATGACAATGGTTAGTTTGAGTTAGTACAGCTGAGCTACTCCACTGGTGCTAGGCTAGCTTGAGTGAGAGTGACCACACTGCCAAACAACGCTTGAGCTATGCAGAGTGATGGGGTTAGTAGCTGAGTTATAACTGGAGCTGCTGCAGCCACACTGCGTTATTGTTCTGTGTCAGCAGCACTCCAGCTTCAACCCCCAGCCTCCCCCACTCCCCAATGGGCCAGCAAACTCAATTTTAAAGCACCCTTAATTTGAGTAAGCGATGTGTGCATGGACAGAAGTCAGGCTAGGGGCAATATGTGACTTATAGCTTCAGCTAACATTGCAGTGAAGACAAGCCCTAATAAGTGGCTTAAAGCCCCACACTTCAATTACTTTCAACTACTGTGTTGGGGAATATATTCATGGTTTTAAGTGTAAGCCAGTGGTCTAATGAGCTCTCTCCTGCCATCTCTTGATGAACTGGAGGAAAAGACCTCATAAGCAGATCTTATTTGCATAAGACACATCTGCTTTGCCATTGTGATCAATTTGGGGTTAAAATTCACCTAAGTGGGGGTTGCTGGGGTAATGAAATGTTGTTATCCTTATTATGTGACTAAAGAGCAGCAGCACAACTTTATTTAGTATGCCTTACAGAGGGGTCACCATAACTGTTATATCACTTGCAAAGAATGGGGTAGTGAGCCAAATTCAAATGAAAGAGAAAGTGTGGGTGGGTTGTACCTGATGAGGCCTTTGTTTAATTGTCCTAGATGATAGTTGATGAGTTCTCTTGTTTTAAGGAAGAGTTGACTAGACTTGTTTGAGGGTCCTTATCTTCTAATAATGACTAGAATTGAAACCACTGATAAGGTGGTGTGGCAAGAGTGGTGGTAGTAAGGTTCCCTGCAACCCACTGAAATTACTAGAGTTGAAATCACTAACTGGGCTACTTGATGAAGCCTCAGAACACAGAATTGCACCTGAAGGTAGTGAGGTGAGAGATACAGCAGCAGCACAGGTGCCCCCTATCCAGTAAATCCTAGAGATGTGGTTACTGATAGCTGGGCTAGGTGGTCATGGTGCTGTGGGACTGGACTAGATTAAGCTGGACAAAGGACAAAGTGGAGCAGCAGCAGAGGTATCACTTCTCCTCGGGGCTGGAGGTGAACCCACCTGAACACACCACTGAACTCTAGGACCTCACTGACCTTGGACCACAAACCATGAGTGGGGTGCAGCAAAGGGAAGGGGGAATGGAGTATTAAAGGGACATTTGTCCAGTGGACTTTCATACTACAAGGTGGGAAACTGAGACAAAGGACTACTACCCAAGATACTGTGGGGGTGAGCGTCTTTCTTATTGTTCATACTTTTGAGTCATTGTTGCTGTTTTCCCAAATTAATGCTGTGTTCTTTCCCTTAAGAACATAAATCTCTCTCCTGCCATCCATCTCCATCCTCTAACTTTTCCTTATCCACTTTCTCAACATCACTCATGATTTTATATACTCTATCATGTCCCCCTAGTCTCTCTCTTTTTTCCAAAGAAGAGTCCTCCTAGCCTCTTTAATCTTTCCTCTTACTCTCTCTCTCCTAAATCTAATTATTTTTTAGTTTTTTTTTTTCTTTTTTTAGTGTAGAATATCATAATATATTCTCAGTCTTATTCTCATCCCTACTTTACATTTATCCACATTAAATTTCATTTGCCATTTGTTGCCCAATCCTTTTTTTTTGTGAGATCTTTTGAAGTTCTTCACAATCTGCTTTTTTCTTAACTATCTTGTTGTAGTTTAGTGTCATCAAACTTGCCACTCACCTCACTATTCTTACCTTTCTCATCATTTATTATGATTGAATATAATGATTGGTCTGTCCTTTAACCAGTTCTCAATCCATGGAAACCATGTTGACTATTGCTCAAGAGTTTATGTTTTTCTATGTGTCTGACAATTTTTTCTTTTTATTGTTTGTTTCTAAATTTGTAATTTTGATAGCCTTAAGTTTTTTATTTTTGTTCTACACAGACTCAGTGCTTGTGAAGAGGGAAGTACTGCCTATTAGAGGTACTCAGAGTGGTTTAGTTTTCCCAGTTTTCTGAGTGGATGCTTGGGCCAATTTTGTTTTGTAACTTAAAGAGGAACATCTAGATATCAAACCCTTTTGTTGCTGACACAGCCTGGCAGAAGGGTTACATAAGTATTTATTTTTAATAGCCACTATCTATGCAGGACTTCCTTTTCATTCTGTTTCTTCAGAGACCATCATTCTGCTGGCAGAATGATGAACTAACCAATCCTAGTCCAACTTCTGTGCTGAAATAATGGGTGCTGTCAGTGATGCTGATGACAAGGCAAGCTAAAATTAGGACCATGTTTGTTGTGTGCTTCATGAGAAGAAGCGGGGCAACAAATCTATATCAGCGAGTGGGACAAAACTTCAAGTTTTTATGCAAGTGCTGCAAATGAAGTGTAAATCTCTATAACAAGACTGCAAGTGTCCCTTTAACGAATGCTCGCCAGATTCTGGGTCATGCGTTACTTTTCTGAGAGAATAAACGGTGAGAGGGTAAAAATTCAGCAGACCACTTCAGAGTTTAATGTGCAGAATGTCCTGCTAATGAAGGCAGGGGGCTGGACTTGATGACCTTTTGGGGTCCCTTCCAGTTCTAGGAGAGAGGTATATCTCCATAATAAAATTAATGTAGAACCTAACTTTCTTCACAGGGAGGAAAGTTGCCTGTTAGGGCCTCAGTGAGTATCTCTACACAGCAACTAGACACCTGTGGCTGGCCCATGCCAGCTGACTCAGGCTTGCTGGGCTCTGGCTGCAGGACTGTTTCGTTGCTGTGTAGAATTCTAGGCTTAGGCTGGAGCCCAAGCTCTGGGACCCTCCCACCGAGCCCAGAAGTCTACATAGCAATGAAACAGCCCTGCTGCCCAAGTCCCACAAGCCCCTCTAGGTTGTGGAGAAAATGTGCACCTGAAAGGCTCAAAAAACAGAAGGGAAACAAATGCCCCCAACGTATTTTTTAAATCTCAAGATTTTTAAGCCATTCATGATTGGAGGGGGAGGCTTGATTTATATTTTTGAAGACATGGGGTTGCCAATACTGGGGCCTGTGGTCTGTAAACCCAAAGGATCTGGAGGAAATGCAAACTACAAAACCATGAATCTTAAGCCATTCCCACTGAGGGTTCTGTGCTGTTCCACTGGCCACCCAGCCCACCTCCCTGGCACCAGGGATTCTTCAGGAAGAGCTGGGCTCTCACTAGCAAATGGCACCTTTTCTCCCTTCCAAAGGGGATCGAAGGGACAGAGTGGGGACTGCTTCTGATTCCAGTAACTGAGCAGATTTCTACATGCCCATCTGCTGGTTATCCAGATGAGCAGGCTTTCGGGAGTGGCTGCTCCCTATGTGTATCCCTATAATTTTAAGAAGCTACGAAACACATACTTAGAAATATTTCTTTTCTACAATATTTCTGTAGCTCAGAGTGCTTACACCCTGGCATCACCCATTGTGGTGGTCTGGTTCTAGCTCATCGAAGGAGGTGTCTTTTCTCAAATAGAGGTAGCACTGTTTCACCCTTATTTTTTCAGAAGAGATTTATTCAGGCAGCAGGCGACCTTTTCTACATCCCCAATTGATTGTCTGGAACGTCTCAGCCTGCCCAGGTGAAAAGAGCTACAGAATTTTACAATTTACAGTACTTGTTTGTTTACCTGGTTATGTAATGCACTGCTGGACTGACAGGCTGGTTGATTTATTGCTGCTTTGTGCTGCTGCCTGCATCCCTCTGGTCAGGAGAACCAGGAAAGTGCTTCCCACAGCTGCTAGCTTATGCGGCTGTCTGTGAGTTAATAAATTAGTGGTAAGCAATTTAGCCAATGCTGTCCCCTTGGAATCTGTCTGTCCAGTTGCCCAGAGTTTGTCATTGCAAATGTAGGCTCACATGTGCTGTAGGGCTGCCAGTTGGCAGCACATTGTGTTATGGCTGAGGCAGGTTTGTGTCAGAATGACTATAAATGAAACATGGAAAAATTGATTGAGGGAAAAATCATAACTTTATGGTAGTCTCTCACATCAGACAGTATATTTAAAGACTGTTTTTCTGTTCATAAAGTTCCATAGCTGATGACTTCAGAAGTATGTGTTTTATTGGCGACGGCACTGAAATGGATAACTTTCAACCACTCTGGCCCAACCTGAATGCATTTAAAAAAATATGTTCATTCTCTAGGCACAAATCAAACTCCACCTTCTCTCTCCTTTTCCTTTTGTCAAGTAAGAGTCTAGCGTACCTAGTCAAAACTACTTATTTTGCAACACTGCTAGACCCTTGTGACCAGAAAGGCAGCAAAATACAGTGCCCTAAACAACTTGAAGCTGTTTGTTACGTTTTTGGAGTGTCTGATGGGATTGTGTTCTGTGCCTTTGTTTCCCCCACCCCACCCCTCAGGTTGCAAGTGAGAGTCAACACCAGAGACAGGAGCTGCATTTTAGACTTTAAGGTCAGAAGGGACCATTATGATCATCTAGTCTGACCTCCGGCACAATGCAGGCCACAAAATCTCACCCACCCACTCCTGTAACAAACTCCTAACCTATGTCTGAGCTACTGAAGTCCTCAAATCATGGTTTAAAGACTTCAAGGTGCAGAGAATCCTCCAGCAAGTGACCCGTGCCCCAGGCTGCAGAGGAAGGCGAAAACCCCCCAGGGCCTCTGCCAATCTGCCCTGGAGGAAAATTCCTTCCTGACCCCAAATATGGTGATCAGTTAAACCCTGAGCATGTGGGCAAGACTCACCAGCCAGACACCCAGGAAAGAATTCTCTTTTCTGTCTGTGCTGTTCCTTTCTTTCACCTTTTGTGTGTTTGTCTTGTTTTTCATTCTAGGAAATGGGATTGGACTTTAATAACCACAGCTCCAGCCCATCTCAACTAACTTCTCTTTTCCCCAAAAGAACTGTAATTACAATCTAAAAGACTGTCAGTGAGGGAGGGGTGGAGGAGCTTTCTAAAAAACTTTCTCCAGGGAAAGAGATGTTGTTAAAATGAAAACCTTACTTACTACTTTACATTTCAAACGCTTAACTTCTTGGGGAGGGGGGTTTCCTGCATCTTTAATAAAAGGTTTAAAAAATGAATAATGTTTGCCTCTGTATACCAAACCCTGAACCACCTTTCCCACTGTTTAATGTTGGACAGTTTCAGGGTCATGTTAATATCTTTGACTCTTAGGGCCCATATATTCCATCAAAATAATACAACAGAACCTAAGCAGACTAGAGCTATAAATGTAAGTACCACCATTGTATCAGTTGGCCAAGACCTCAAAAATTGCAAGCAGCTGCTTTTAAAGTGTCAGTTCTATCATTTCAACACTTGAGGGCACCAATAAAATAAAGAATCCGAAGGGAAGTCAATTTACTTATTTATAGTTTTGACTTGCTGTAGGCAAGAAAAAAGTGTTGCAATAAGTAACAGACCACACGGAAGGGTAGAATTATGAGCAGGTGAGCAAACGAGAGGAAAGATTGCCTGTAAAGTTTGACTTCCAATATGAAACAATCACAGTAACAAACTCTGTGTTCTAAGCCCCTCTCCTCCACTCCCAGAAAAAAGAAACGAGGCAGAAAGGAAGCCTAGAGATGGGGCCAAACTAAACCCCCATTCCCTTATGCCCTGAACAGTGGCATCTTTCTGCTTCCAGTGTCCAAGTCCCAGGGTTTTCTAGCATCAAAACAGTCATTAGAAACTCAATCAGTGGCTGGCCAAGGTCATGGCCATTGCCCAGCATCCCTACTGTACCGACTGGGGCAAGGACTGTCTTTTTGGTCTGCGTTTGCACATGAGTAGGGCTCCTAGGAGCTACGCTCAGACAGATAATTAAGAATAATTCAGCAGAGCTGTGCCAGAGTGAGAGTAGCTGCTGATGTCCCGCTCCTCCTCTAACCTCCCTTCCCCACCTCCACCAACAGAGGCAGTGGCTGAAAGCCACTTTATTCTATCCCTTTATGAAAAGTGCTCACCTAGGTGTTTGTCTTTATACACAGAAATGTAGAATGTTGTGGGTGGTTAGGAACGGAAGTTGAGACCCCAAACCTGAACAAAATACCATATGTTCAACATTGATATCTCGTTTCCCAGCTACAGTGAGTTTCAAGAGTATAACAATATGCAAAAAAAACTCATCAAGAAGTTGCTGTCTCAGGGAATATTTTGCGTGCCTTCCTGAACAGCTGTCACTCAGACTGGTGCCTCGGAATATAGTTATCCAATGAGATGCAAAACTATCAGTATTTTATTAAAAAATGCTGCAGGGAGTAGGGCGGTAAACTACTTAGCATGCCAACAGCATCATGTGCACCAACATATTTATTCTATAATGTTCTTAAGAACTGCAACTGTTCTTCTGGAGTAATCCATTTCCTTTTTCATTGGCAATGGGCCTTGATCCTCTGCATGCACTTATGGTGCAACAATTTGATTTTTGGGGGGAGGACAGCAATAAGGAGATACGATCCCTGTATCATGAACTTTGCCAGCAAGTACTATTGATGCACCAGCTAATAGAGCCAGAAGGATCTTTGCCCACAGTGGAGAGGAGCAGGAAATAACAAAATTAATGATTATAGCCTGAAAGTAGATGACATGTACACTCTGCTTAGTATAAATAAGGTCTTGACCACAGACAGGAGATGGAGGCAAATAAAATAAGATAGTTCACTAACCTTATTAAATACAATACAGTTAAAATTAGTTAAGCTACATGAATGTAATTGAGAGTAGAATTTATCCCAGGGACTATAAATTAACTGTTCAAGGAGCCCTCATTAACTTTGATTTTTCTAACCACTCCTGGAGCTCTCAGGTTAGTCATTCTCCTGGTCATGCAAATCCTATGTATCAAAATGCACCATTTTTAGTCTTTGGACTTATCCATCCCTATCTGTCCGTATGGTCTTAGGTGCCCATGGCTCCTCAGCTTCCTGACAGTCACTGGGCAGAATTTCTATGGCTTAACTGATGATTCTCCTTAGACAATGATGGCTGGACAATTCTTTGTATAGGTTGTTCTCAGTGACCTTTCTCTGGTGCGATCCTGCTGGACTAAAGGCTACTGCATCTTGCTTCCTCGCTTGACTAAAATATCCAGCCCTGGACAGTCAAGGTACTTCTAAATTTTGCTTCTTACTCCTCCACTTCTATGTGCATGAGCTCAAATGCCTCTTTGCCTACATATCTTTAAGGCAGCCAGACTATGGGCCCAAAACTGCCTACATCTTTAACTCCTGAAATGCCATTCTAGTCCTCAGTAACTCTAATAGACATCCACAGGCTTTTCAGAGCCAAATGGTTGGCTGATGTATTAGTTCATTGTTTTTGAAGCTTGTGTTTAACAATTTAGAACTAGAAATGGGTCAAAACCAGAATTTCACTCTTCAAGGGTCATGGTGCAGCCAACTAGGAAAAAAAATTCTAAAATTCTTCCACACTTTTCCATAGGTGGGGGTCATTGTAGCAGATATCTCACTGCTAAGCAGGGAAATGACGGCACATCTGCTCCATGCTTGTGGCTTCCACCCTCCTCCTTATGCTGCTTGCCTGTGTGCTGCTTTGATCCCTGCACAAGTGATTGCCAAATGGCATGGGAAAGTTTCCTACAATGGGGGAAGGAACAAAGCTGCTCTGACATGGAACCTTCAGCAGAGGATTACTGAGTATCTCCAGGAAACTTTCCTGGAGATCTCTCTGAAGGATTCCCGTGAGATCTTGGTATGCATCAACACCCTGTTCCACTGTACTAATTAGCTACACAGGGAAATGTGTAGCTCATGGAAAAACAGCCAGCCTTGTACATTTCTATACCGTGAACCCACCTCCGCACTACACAAACCACAGCCATTTACCAGGCGTCTCCTTTCCTGCTTCTTCCTCACCGAGAGCAGCTGCTGAGACTGGCTAGACACCTCTGGCTGCCTGCTCCATGGGGCAACCCCATCGAGAGCTCCACATTGTCTAACTCCACCTCTTCATCAATGACTTCATCCTCTGGGTTAGATCCTCTTTCTGTTGCCTCCAGGCTCGCCGAAGTATCCATGGGGCTATTGGCAGTGGAAGTGGGGTCGCCGCTGAGGATAGCGTCCGGATCCTTATAGAACTGGCTGGTCTTGGGTGCAGCACTGAAATGACAGTTTGCCTCCTTTGCCTTATGGTACACCTGCCTCAGCTCCTTTATCTTCACTGCAGCATGTCCCTATCACAGCCCTTTTTGCACAAGCCTTGAGAAATGTGCCCGTAGGTATCCCACTTCCTATGGCTTAAGGCAGCTGTGACTGCACAGCCTCCTCTCCCTATATACTGAGCAGAGCCACAGCTCTGCAGTGGTCTAAGCGGGAGAGCGTTTGCTGTGATAACCCACCATGGTCACCTGAGATGCGATGAGACATCTCCACGCCGAGCCAGCAGGAAATGGAATTCAAAAATTCCCAGGGCTTCTAAGGGGGAGGGGTGGATGGTTGTTTCCCTGGCTGCAGGATAGTGGAGTTCAAACTGCTGACCAGAGCAGTCAGGATGAGCATTTTGGGACACCTCCTGGAGGCCAATTAAAGCAATAAAATCAAGCTTGGTGTCTACACTGACACTTTGTTGACACATTTAGAGGAAAAATATGTCTCTCATTGGGGTGGTTGTATTTTTGCTGCCAAAACAGGGCATTTTTGCTGACAAAAGTCACATTGCAGTGTGTATGCATTCACTGTTTTTGTTGACAAAAGCTGCCTTTTGTTGACAACTTTGTAGTGTAGACAAAGCCTAAGCGAAGCAGACATGGATGTGACTTGCCTATGTGACTCCAAAATCCACCTTGTTACCTGTATTTTTCCACAAGCAGTGTGGTGGGCTTTTGTTTGAAACCATGGGCTTCCCTCCACATGGCAGAAGCTATAAAAGGCCCTGGAAACACCTCCATTTTGCCTCTTTCCTGCTCAAACTTCTGGACTATGAACTTGTACTAATGGAAGCATTCTAACCAAAGGACTGAGGACCTTCCAATGATTTGGAAGCAACCAGAGACTTGACTTAAGCCAGCAGTTTATTCGATCACTGCTACAAACCTAACCCAAGAACTTTTCATTTATTATATGTATTTGGACCAATTTTAACTCTCACCTTTCTTTCTTTTTATAAATAAACCTTTAATTATAGATACTAAAGGACTGGCAACAGCATGATTATTTGGTAAGATCTGAGTTATATATTGATCTGGGCACATGGCTGGTCCTTTGGGATCAGAAGAACCCTTTCATTGATTAAATTGGTTTTAAATAACCACTCATCATTAAGTTCTGTGTTTTTGGTGGTGATACAAGGACTGGAATACCTTAGGAGGCTGCATTTCTGACTTCTTGTTAGCCAGTGTGGCGAACAGAAGTTTACTTTTGTTGCTGGATTGGTATATTTTATGGGAGTATAACCACCAGCTTTGGGGTGTCTCTGCCCTATTTCTCAACAGTTTGTCCTGAATTTGGTATTCTCAGTTGTGACCCACTGAGGCACAGTGACACCCTCTATGAATCTTCCCTTGGAATAAAGTGTTGGTTAGAGATTCTCAAATTGTGGCTGTGGACCAATGGTGGTCTGCAGAAGACTTCCTGATGGTCCACAAAGGGCTGGCTGCTCTTATGAATCTGGCTTCTCCGTATGTCCCACTACTAGATGACATTAAAGAACAGTTCACAATATATTAAATACTCTTCTTATTTTGCTTTTCCCCACTTGCAGTTGCTGCAGGTGTCATGGGAATGATATGCAATCATGAATGGAAGAGAATTAGTGCATGCACTTGTGACTAGCTTGGGAAGGTGCTCCAGGAGACAATCTCCAACTTGCTATGTGGTTCCTTCACAGCCTTGGAAAAGGTAGAGAATCCCTGCTGTAAGTCACTGAATGAGAGGATCCTGTCATCCCAAAGTTAAGCCATTCATAAGTTTTGACACCAACAACTTCTGATTTAAGACCCGCTTGGAAATGTTTGGGTTTTGTTGAAGTGTTGGGAGGAGGTGAGACAGGGAGTTATTTATAAGGATGTTGTGAATTCCCCTTTTTAAAGAAACTAGTTTCCCTTCTGCCAAGCCAGGAGGGAAGCAAAAGCCTCTTTGTCAGACTATGCACGTTACCCAGTGTAGGAAACAATTTGCTATGCTGGTGGTTCTTATCTCCTCCAGACTTCAAAGACTCTGACTCATTTGCTACTCTTTGTATGGTTTAGGGAAGAGAAACATGAAGGATGATGTAATCAGCCACCAATTGTGGTAGTAGATGTTTCCTGTATTATTTGGAAGCACCTGAAACTGTGTAGATTGGGCCCATCCACTAGACTATCTTTCCTACTGTGTGTCATTTATACATTGACTAAAGGTGTCTAAGTGCATTGCACTGAATTTATTTACTGGCAGTTATCCCAGTTAAACAAATGTCATTCATTAAGTGCCAGCTAGCAAACTTTACTGCAGTTGCCAATAAATTGCATAGCCATTGCTGTTATGAAAAGGTGTGTAATAATATAGCTTCAGTCAATAGCAAGGGGTGTGTGTGTGCATAGCCCTATCCTGAACCAAAATTAAATAGTTAGACCTGTGCATGAAATAAGACTTTGAAACATGGGTATGACAGCACTGACCATCAGCCAGAAAACTGGCTTACAGCCATTTCTTAATGCAGGATAATTTTGCAAGTATCCAAGAGGCTCTGAGCTGCTGAAGTATTTTCTGAACATATCCATTCATCTCTGCAGTCCCTGGTATCACCGTCCTTGTCCAGAATGACAGCCGCTCCCTTTTTCATTTGCTTTCCTCCAGTGTCACATGCTGGATTAAATAGATATGGGTATTCCACAGGGGGTAGTTGTTTGCCCTTTCTCATTTTTAACTAAGACACTAAAACTTTCTGTGCTCGTCTCTGACCTAATCCTCTTTTCTACCTGCTTGGTATTCCAGTTCAATATTAGTGTCACTAAATGCTGTCTAGGCTGTCCATCATAATGAAGACATTCAAGGGATCCATTATTATATTATTCATTTGAGCAATGTACATTCATCATCATTCTTCCACTGCTTCAGACTAAAGTATCCCTGATTTGTAAGGTTTCTGTTCTTTCGAAGATTGCTTTGCTATCATCAAGCCTTCTGCTACATCTATTGTTTGCTTCATAATCCGGTTCAGGGTGCCAGCCCACTGCCCCTCTTCATCTTGTCTTAATGTACCATTCATCCTGGAAAACATTAAACGGGGATTAATTTGCAATCAATTGCCGTTCTGCTCTCAGCCGCTGGAAATCCCCCTTGGAATATAGATTGTCCCTTTGTCAGGCTGTTAAGTGTGAACCCATTAATCTTGTTCTTTTTCTTAGTCCTTATTCTACTTCCATTGAGGAAAGGACTTTACCCCATTTTCCTAAGGATGCAGGCTGTGATTATTCAGCCTTGTTTTTGTTTAGCATTAAGCTAAACAAATTGCATCTACTGCATGCTCTGACCCCTAGAATACTGCAGTGTGCATTTGCTATACATTAACTCATGCCTGCATGCTTACAGGTGGTTCCCACTTCAGGTATTTTTTCAGCATGTACAGCAGGCCTTTTTCTCAGGCTAAATTATGACTGCCCTGAGAGGTGTACTGCAGGGAGAGAAGATGCAGGGAGCCCCTTTCCCCCATTTTGGTCATACCTGCACAGGAATCAGTCATGCTTTGCTATTTAGCATACTAGGAGCACCACAGTGGAGACTGAATTATGCTGACTACAGTTCTACAGGACCCAGAGGAGCCTTCTGAAGTGAGGGCATAGGCATCATCCCGCATTTCCTGTGCACCAACCCACAGCTCCAGACTATGCACTACGATGAACGGAAGATGAACCCATAGCAAAGAGAGGAACTGCCACTCTTAAGCCCACCCCCTCCAGCACCCTGAGGCTGCCCCCTCCTCCATTGCACAAACATGATGACTCTCAGGGCCCCAGCTCTGGCTGTGCTCCTCTTTCATCTAGCCAGTGTGGTTCCAGTTCATAGCGCTATTGCTGAGCATTTATAGTATGTGCGCCAGGTGGCCTGAAGCCCCAGAGTGTAGGCAGCTCCCTATTGATGATTGTCAGCGAACAGAGCAGCATAGAGCTGCCCCAAAGGGAGGGAGCTCTCTGCTCGTGAGCAAGGGAAATGACTGAATGGGCCAGGACTAATTTGCATTTCAGTTATGTGACAGTTTGGGGGCATTTTGGTTGAAATACAGTTAAGTCTTGAGTTTGGGGCAATAAAATGCTATTCGCCCTGCTGGGAAAATGAAAGGACAAAAGAACTGCACCAACTAAGCCTGGCATGAGGGGTCACGCTGACAAAAACCACATACAGGCATAGTTGGGTAGTGATACTAATGCTTTGTTCAGGTAGGTAGGGAGTAGGGAAAAAGGGGCTTTTATCTTGGGCCCTGAGTGCTTCCTTGGGGGGTTAGTATTCTGGTTAGGGTCCCCTAATGCCAACGATTCCTTTCTAAAGACTTAACATAGAGGCAGCTTCAAGACAGCAAATGATTTAGAGGCAGTAGAGAGAACTGAGTGGAGACAGCTTCAAGGTTATGGCTAGCACTGAGGTGGCTTGGGCTGAAGCCCCAGGAATGACAGTTGATGAAACTTCAGTTTGGTCAGGTGGTAGACCCCAGACTGAAGACTGTTGTGCCTGAATTTTTGGACTCCATCAACTCCGCTCAACAAACTGTGAGTGGGGATGGAACTATCGCTAAGACACGTCAGGGATGGGTGGGAGGCTTATCTACTAGATATTGTTGATTTTATTAATTTCTGCCTTTCTACAGCTTATGCTGTTGTCCCCTCTTCCCCCTTAATAAAGTTCTCTTTGTTTTAACCCTCTGGACTCAGTGCTTGCAAGTGGGGAAGTACTTCCTATCAAGTGTGCCCAAGGTGGTGTGTATATATAGGTTCCTAGGTAGGGGTCCATGCCAATGTTGTTTTAAGTTTTAGGAAGGGAACCCTAGAAAACTGACAGCACCCAGCAGAAAGTAGATAAAGGGTAAGTATGTTTAATTTCCAACTAGTTATGGAAGACATTGTTAGAAAACCTTTTAATGATTTCTTGGTTTAAATAGTATGGAATGTTTGAAGGTCAATGTATTCTGCTGAACTGAGAGTTAAATAGACTTGCATATTGATTTTGGACATACAGGTCTGTCGCATTTCAGCTTTACGCAGTTGACAAAAAAAAAAGAGAAAAATAACAATTTTAATACTGTACCTGTAGTGTGGGCAATTCCGTCCACCATTCAACTCAATGTAATTTTGACTATATGCGGTTTTCGCTTTACGTGCTAACCGCGGAACGGAACCCCCGCGTAAGATGAGACTCACCTGTATGTACAATAATTGATTCTAACAATAAATCATTATTAGTGTGCATAAATAATTGTTCCACATGCAGCAGTTGCTAGGAGGGTGCATTTGGATTCTACCATAACATTGTTAACCTTAAAAATCTTGGTATTTGAATAACTCCAAATAGTTCAGTGTTTTGTATGGATAGTTTTGGGTGGTTTTTTTTTTTTATATTAAAAACAAACAAACAAAAAACCCCTAAGCCCTACCCCTCTAACAAATCTGAAATAACATGAGAGCTGATCTTCTCATGGTATTTCTACCATCCAGGAATGGAAATACAGTGAACATCAGCTCTCCCTTTGTTTTCATCCCATAAATAACTTCCTCATACCGAAAGCCACTGAATTTTTATTTTTAAAGAAGATCTTGAAGTTGCAGGAACAGAAAGGGAAAGAGCCGCAGATGAAAGGAAGCTAAAGCTATGGAGAAAGAGGGGAAAAGCAAAGGGAGAGTGGAAGGAAGGCTGCTTGACTGGTCTTGTGACCTCCTTTAACCCACCACTGACCTCTCCAATCACTTCATATAATGCATGTTTAATGCCCTTTCCCCATTTTTAGTTTCATTCATATTGTGAAATAAGCAAAGATAGGCAATGTCCTGTGGCTAGGACCAGGCTGGGATGTGGATGATTTAAGTTCTAGGCCTAGCTGTGTTGGGAACTTGCTGTGTCACCTTAGGTAATTTTGCGTCTCCCCTCTATGTGCCTCTGTTTCCTTTCCTATCTTTGTCTATCTCTTTCTTTTGGGCAGGGACTGTCTCTTCCTTTGTGCCCACATCTTCTAGCACAGTAGGGCACTGATCTCAATTGGAGCCCCTTGGCACTATCACAGTCTAAATAAATACTTTAAAATATCTCTATAACTTGCTAAAATAAACCACTGGGAGCTTCAGATGCTCAGCACCTCTGCAGATCAGGTCATGGATTTGTTTGAAAATCTTGGCCTTTTATGCCCTGAGAGGCAACAGGGAAGTGGCATTTCACCTTTTCCCTGTTGCTGCAACTTCAGTATCTCTCCCTTTTTAAATAAAGCAGTAGCTTAAATATGACAGCATTCAACAGGTTTTTTTCTTTCCAGATGATTAAATAGTCTTCTTTATTTAAAACCCCCTGATAACACAATGAGAGCTATTGGCAACTCCTGAGAATCCATAACTTATAAAGAGTCGTACAACTTGAGAACCTGGCAGATACCATTGTGTAGATAAACTATACATCAATAGAAGTGGATTATGCTAATGTGTTAGTTTAACAGGTGAGTCCCTAGAAGCAGGTCAACACCTGACTGAGTTCATCACTGACTGATACCTGCATAAATATGGTTATATATACTCTATATGTAACAACTTACTGAGACCTTTTCTCCTCTGTCAGGCTACCAGTATCAGATACAGGATACAGCTACTCGAGCTATCAATGTGAATTGCTTATTTCATGCAGCAGGAGAATCAGGTTCCCTCTGTCTATCTGAACTGTACTTTTTGTTTTATCTAACTATTTTCTTTAATAACCCACATTTTTAAAAACATAGAACTCTGTTCCCGCTACCATCAATGACCAACCTCCCCCTGGCTCTAACCTGAGGAAGATCAGGCCTGATATGCATGAATTAAATATAATTAGTTTTCAGTGAGCTGCTGGAGATGACACCTTTCTGGCTTTGACATTATCTCGGCGTTAAGATTAGGTGTGACCCAAAACTTTCAGAAGAGGCTCTGCGAAAGGGCCGGCTGATACTGCATATGCGTAATACATAGGTGCGTGGTGCTATATAAGAAGGTAGATGGACAGATAATGGGCACCACTAGCAGTTATTTAAAATACGTTCTGAACTGTGCTCTAGACTGAATGTTAACACTTGGAGACTTTGCCCTGCAGCTGTCTTCAGATGAGTGGTTAGGGCCTGAAGATTTCTGAAGATGGGAAGATTTCCTCTTGACTTCAATGGGCTTTGAATCCAACCCTTAATGCATTGGAGATGCTTGGTATCCTCCAAACTCACATTAATCTCCAGTTATCCTGATGTCACCTCCTTAAATGCAAGCAGGTCTTAAGATGCTGCCTTGACCACCACACACTTATGCAGGAGGGGCGCCAGGGTTTTTGGCGCCCTAGGCGGGGGTCCTTCCGCACTCCCGGTCGTTGGCGGCAATTCTGCGGCAGAGGGGGTCCTTCCACGCTCCCGGTCTTCGGGGCACTTTGGCGGCGGGTCCCGGAGCGAGTGAAGGACCCGCCGCAGAATTGCTGCCGAAGACCCGGAGCGCGGAAGGACCCGCCGCCCGCCACAAATCCTGGTGTCCTTGGCGACCGCCTAGGTCGCCTAAATGGAAGCGCCGGCCCTGCACTTATGATTATCAAGCATCAAAGGCCTAACTGAGAACATGCCCCCAGCCTGACATGCGCAAGTCTATTGCTGGTTGATTGGGTACATAATGAAAGAGCATGCCAGACAGATGAACATACTGGTAGTGCAAACATGATTTCATGAGTAAGCAAAAATCCCACGAATGCTAAAACACAATCAAGCCCTGGAACTGCCCTTTAAAATACAAAGGACAAATTTTTACAACTTTTGTTTAAACTGTGAATAATCCCATGGTACCTTCTGGAAGATGTTGAGTATTTAAATTCCTTTCCATATGCACTCCAGCTTCCAGATACCAAATACATTATTAATCAAGCTCGAAAAAATGTGCTAGAGCCCCCAGCTCTCCAAAGAAGGATGATATAATAACCAGAAGAATTCAGAAAGCAAGCTACGCTGTCCCGAAACAGCTGAGCAGTATAATTCACCTTCATTTTATGGTCTTCAGAGTTTATAGGCCTGACTGCTATGCAGCAGGTGCACAATGATTCCTCCTTTTTCACTGCTACTGTGCCATTCCACTGATGGAGCACATCATGCCATTAGAGCTATGTACCCAGTCATCATGATGGTCTTTAAAGGAACACAAGCTGTTATGGCAAAGTTTCTGAAGGAGATTTGAAATATTCAAGGGCTTGAGCAGAGAAACATCACTCAAAAAGAGCCTCGGGGCACTTTTTTGTGTTAAATTAATGCTGGTATGTCATCCAATTATTGATGACCATTGTTAAATGAAAGATTTACAAATAATTGTCCTTATTAGTCATATATATGGTATGTGCTGAGCTCCATTAATGCTACTCTATAATAAAGCACACCTCTTGAAATAATTTTATGCTGTAGCCTTCTATGGTCTTGACTGAGGAATTTGTTTTCCAACATTGGAAATTATGGAGCTTATGTCTTCCAACATTGGAGATTAATGCATAAGACTAATAAATAAAGCTCTTCCATAAATAGAGACTTCCTGAATATATCCATTAGTCCCTGATAAATCTGTTTTCTTTTTCATGGGTTTGATGTTTCCAACCATTGATCCTGGTCCCTGACAGAAGGCTTGTCTATACTGAGTGTAGCAGAGTTGCCCCATAAATCTTACGTACAAATGAGATGAGTCATACAGCTATGTGGTAAATAATATAAGCATATCTAGGGCTGGAGCAAGACACAAATGATTGAGATTTAGGAAACATTGGCTATTCATGGGGGAAATATTTACATAATCAAAGTCCGTGTGTTAGGATTCTGATGCTTTAGTGGCTCAAATGATAAACATTTAATAAGTGAACCCCCCCTTCTGGTCTGACCTGTCCCCTGCTATATTAAACTAACACAATTTACTTAATTAAGAGAATGGCACATGGATCCTCTTCTATTTCATGAAAGACTCTGAATTCCCCCATGCAAGGAATAGGGTGGCATAACCATTGCTGTGTGTGGGAAGAATAGGTTCTTTGGGGCTATTACTCCACCCCCAGCACAGGTGGGTGAGGAGTGGGCAGAGAAAGGTGGAGAATGGGTGGAGCCTTAGTTCTGCTGCCCCTACGCACCAATCAGTGTAGCTAAGCCAGCACTGAGAAGGCAGTCACTGTCTGTCAGCATGGGCCAGTTGTAAGATTACTTCTTCCCTGGAGTACATGTGAAGAGGGGTGGAATTGTGACCCCCAGTTCCTTCTCTGAGCTGCTCCTGGGATGAAGCAGATAGACACTGCTCATTAGGACAGGGGATGAAATCTCAGTCTTGCCCTTCAGTGGATTTTATAGTAGTGAAGCACAGGTAGCATTACAATGACAAAAACAGTGCCAGTATTTTCAATTTGTTTCTCTCATAACAACAGCAGTAAAAATATATGTCCTTGGCAGCCTGTCCAGTCTCATGGCTATAGTAGCATTATGTCCTACTTAAGCTACCTGGCCACTACATGAATACAGGAGAAATAATCTTATGACAACTAAGCAGGTTTTGTTTAATTATTATTCAGCCGATATTACTTATTATCTGTATGGAGGTAGCATCTTGATGCTTCAGTCATGATTAGAGTCCACAAGCTACGAGAGAGTCTCTGAGCTAAAGAGCTTACAGTCTAATATGAGACGATACACAATAAGAGAGGGTGAGAGGAAACAAAAGGATGGAAATGGGGTGTGTGTGTGTGTGGCAGGGGATCAGAAAGGGATTCTGATGTTAATGTAAATAGAAGGACATGGTCGCATCCCATTAGGTTAGCTACTGCATAATTTCTTGGTTCCCATTTTTTTCTTTTTATAAAGAAATAAAATCAGCTATTACCGATGCACAAATCGTCTCTGGCTGGCTGATTTCTTGTAGGTGTCACAGTAGGTGTAAATCTTGAGAGGGATGTGACAATGCAACAGGTGGGTCAGGCAAACAAATGGGAAGCAAAGGGAGAGAGAAGGGAGGCTGGCTTGACAATAATACTGCCACCCTAACCATGTGCACAGCTGTTAATAAGCTAGTCGGTACCAGTAATCTCAGCTAACCACCTGTGTTGCCAGTCAGCCGTAAGTACCCGTGGGAATCAGTAAAACATCCATTACAGAAACTATTGTACAGTGTACAGCAGTTGTTATTAGAGATAAAAGATATCCAAGTCTTTTAAATAGAAGCCAAGCAAAGAGATCAGATCTCAAAATATAAGGCGACTCCAGCTATTTTAATTATCCACTCCATGATTTGGTGGCCCCAGTTTCTTTTGCCAAATAGATCTTAATTAAAAAACCCTTCTGTGACCCACATATACCAGTCAAACCCCCTCTGGCAACAGCCAGCCTTTTCTCCTCACAGTCCTTTAAGAAGCCATTACCACCGTTCATTGGATAACACTTCAAAAACAAAGCCACCACTCTTGTCAGTACCACACTGAGAACTATTAATATCTTCAGGTTACTGTTGCTAACTCCATTTCACCCTTATAATTTGCTTCTGGGGATTTGCTTTAAAAATATCTCAAGCGTTCTACAACAGAAAGTTAAAAAGGAAAACTAAGGAAGCAAAATAAAGACTGCTGAGTGGGGAGCTCAGACAACATGTGTCCACACAGTTCAAGAACTAGCAAGATATAATTGGATGGTACCTCCTTTGTTGGAGCACTGCATTCAGTTTGTCACTCCAAAAAGGCTTAGAAGAAAGAGGAAAAAAGTCCATCCCCTGAAATCAGCCCTGTCTGAAGAGTCTGAGACTAAGAGAAAGGAAAACATGGGAAAGCCCCGGGGCTGGGGGGAGGGGAGAGAACGACCAGAGATGCACACAAAGCCCCTGGCATGTGCGGGGGGAGGAACAATGTGGGACACGGAGCCACTGGCATGCAGGGAAGAATGGGGAACAATGATACAGAGGGAGAGATACACAGGGGCCACACACAGAGAGACCCTGGCATACGGCAGAGTAGGGAATGGGGGGGCCCACACAAAGCTCTTGGCATGAGGGGGGAAGAGGGAAATGGAGAGGACACACAGAGCCCCTGGCATGGTGGGAGAATGTAGTATGGGAAGAGGGGAGATTTGAGGCCTAGGGAGCATACAGAACCCCTGGCATGAGAGGGGATTGCAGGGTGTCTCTGGAATAGAGGGGAGTGGGAGGGCAGCACACAGGGAGCATGTGTGGGGGAGGGATGCAGGGAGCCCCTGGTGTGCAATGTTCTTGGCCTAAAGAAGCAATTAAGTATGCAACCCTCTAATTAATAAATGATAAAGGGCTAGATTGTGCCACTAGCACACAGGCCATAGTACAGGGCTGTGCATTGCTGCACCATGCCAGGGGCATCCCAACGAAGGAATTGTGGCTCCAAGAGAAACATTTCTGATCCTGCTTCCCCAGCTCTCTCTCTCTCTCTCTCTCTCTCTCTGTGGGTGGGTGTGTGTGTGTGAGAGAGAGAGCAGTTGGCCTTTACCGGCAGCAAATATCTACCAACCCCATGACAGCTCTGCTGTGTGGCACCTTGCTCCATGTATTCTTTGACCTCACAGAGGGAGGGCAGGAATCAATGGGCACTCAATGCCTCTTACTCCTATGCATCCAGGTCCAAAGCCCACATAGGCCATGCAGGGGCATCAGGGATGTTCTTACTCGCCCTTGACCCTGTCTGAGCATGCAAGTCCAGCTCAGAACCCAGCCCTTACCGTGGGAAGGAGCCCATTTTCAGACAGGAAATAGCACTTGCAGTTTTGCCCATCTATTTCATGGTAGGCTTTACTGCAGGCATTAAAGCAGGTCTGGTCCACACTTAAAACATAGGTGGACCTAGCTATGTGATTTTTCTCCCCTCCTCCCTCGAGAGATGTAGTTAGGCTAACGTGAGCCCCAGTGTAGGCACCACTCGATCTACAGAAGAATTCTTCCTTCAACTTAGCTGCCACCTCTCAGAGAGGTGGATTCACTACAGCGATGGAAGAACCCTTTCTAATGCTGTAGTACGTGTCTATACAACAGCTGTAGCACTGCACCGCTGCAGCCTTTCTAGTGTAGGGGGAATTATCAACATTTTGCAAAAAATTGGAAGGTTAAATATATACCAGCATATTGGAAATGGGGTTTAGGGATAGTTTGCTCTCAAATAGTAACAACTTCCTCTTTTCTCTTTTAGTTTTTTCTAGTTTTACAAGTACCTGAGTCTATAAGCCTCATGAAATTTCTAATGCTTCCCTAGTTACATTTTCCCTTTTTGAGGTGTTAACATGGGTAGGTGGCTTGTTTATCCAAGATCATTCACCTCTGGAAAAGGTTCGTACAAAGACAATCTTTGTGTTAAATCCACATCTCCAGCTCAAACACTTTTCACCAGGACTTTGTAAAGGATCAAGATATTGACAAAGAGGAGCAAAGTAAGGCAAAAGTAGCAGCGTGTGACTGCCCATGCTTGTTACTTCCATCCGCAAAAGCTGCTTGCTGACATTTTGAAAAAGCTGCAGTCTTGATGAACAGATACTTGTAATTAGCAGTGATTACAGCAAGATACAGAATGCTCCTTGGCAGGGTTCCATCTATTACCTTCCTTAGACAACTGAGGGAAAGTGCACAGAACTTGGCTTCCAGGCAGAAAGGACTTTTTCAGCTAATACCTAGGGGAGAAGAAATGGGTTAAGAATGTGTAAAGGCCTATTCAATATACAGCACAGGCCAGACTGTGACATTGACCAATAGCCCTGAGTAAGTGGGGCTGTGGAGATGCACACTCATCCTGTCTGCAGTGTGCACACTGTATCCTAGCTAGAGCTCCCCTGCATTGCAGAGTGAGCGCCTGGGATGCAGCATCCCACTCTGCTGGCCAATGTAAGAGTGGGGAGAATCATGGGCCTGCCTCATGCCTGCCCCCTTAGTGATGTCTTCCACCCCAGGGGTTATAGGAGGGAGCAGTAGCCACACAGGGTTTATGATCGGCCTTTATGCAGGATGTATCATTACTCTTTGCATGATGGTAATGCCCCAGTGGGCTAGATGCTGTGAAATGGTCCCTGTCCCAAAGATCTTATTATCTAAATAGACAAAGCAAAACAGGGGTGAATGGACTTGCCCAAAGTCACAGGCAGAGCTGGTGCTAGACCCCATATCACTTGTTGGCCAAGCTAAGGCCCTAGCCATTGCACCATGTTGTCTCCCTCTCTAAGGTGAGGAGGCTCCTTGGGCCTTCCCCAGCCCCTATGCAAACATCTTCACAATTGCAATCATTTTAATGTCATCATTTCAATATATTTTCATATTGGATTTTTAGGGCACAACCCTCTCGAAGTTGGTGACCAAACTCCCATTGGTTTCAGTGGGAGAAGGATCAAGCCCTTAATTGTGCTAACTGCAAATATTCAGAAATTAAGCCCAGAGTTTACTAAAATTCTATGTGTAAGTAACATTTATTAAACATAAAGTGAGAGCTTCTATCACAGCAATTCTAAAAGAAGACTGCAACCCTGTTCCCACTACACACCCTCCATATGTTCATAATTTCATTTAAAAATCGTAATGAAAACAGAGTAGCTGCAGAGAACTAGCAGAAAGTGGCAGTGCTCCATCCATCATTTGTGCTCAGCATGCAGAGATGTACAACATTGCTTGCCTCTATAGAACAGAAGGTTAATTATTTAAAATAAATATTAATTACAAGCTGCTTGAAAATTTCTATTTTGATCACACAAATAAAAAAAAAAGCTGCACAGTGCAAACATTGTGCTTTGCACACCAAAGTCCAACTGCTTGATTCATGCAAATTACTCACAGGATCTCCCGGTTGGACAGCATTTGCAATTGTATCTATTCAGCCTCCTTGGCAGTCATCTGAAAATCGCTGGAGAGGGTGAGATAATATTTGATTAATTTATTCAATGAGTTTCATAAAATGTTTGGATTAAAATCGTCTATGAATAATATTTTTCATTATTCCCTCAGCTCCCATGCCAGTGGGAGCAATAAATAAGTAACATAAGCAAACACTTGCAATATGACAATAATATTGAACTTTGTAGGTACGCATTACTCTGAGCTAAGGGAGTCTAGTTCTGCCTGTAGTAATTTTGATCAATAGAAATAAATAAATCATTAAAAATGTATTTGTCTCTTTGGCCTTTCCCTAAATAAGGTCTGCACTCAAATTGTCTGAAAATAACCAACAGGAAATAAGTTACAGAACATTTTCATTCTTGAACATTGCATTCCAGCATTTCTGCAATTCCTTCCCAAAAGATGGCAGCACCCCCCTTTCTTAGGGCTAGATTATGGGTTTATTCCTGTCAGAACAGCCCAGGGAAGGCACTGACTATTCCTTCCTTGCTCTCCCTTTTGGTCCTGGGGGTAGTAATTGGCTACTGGTCATTACCAGCTACAAATTAGCATCCCTCCTTCTCCAAGATGGCTCATTTGGGCTTACTGGTGAGTGGGAGAATGGAATCAAGGCTGCTACCAACTGCTGGACCTCCCAGCAACTCCTTGTCTATCTGCTCAGCCACATTCTAGCCATAGTACCCACTTATCGCTGTGCACCAGGCCCAGGAGGACACCAGACAACGACAAAGGGAGAGTCTTATTCCCCTTTAAACTCTGGTGTGGCTATGAAGACCAAAGTCACAAACAATCACATATCAACTTTGGCCTTTGCACACTCCAGGTCAGATCCTCCGCTTGTGTAGATCAACATAGCTCCATTGATTTCACTTTACACCAGCCTAGCTAGGATCTGGTCCTGCATCTATTATTCCAGACACTTTGACGTAGAGGTATTTTAGTTATTAAAAATAACTGCACAAGTATAGCTTTCAGACTTTAGATTTGAATGCCAGAAGGGATTGTTATGATCACCAACTCTGACCTTCTGCATAACACAGGTCACGTAAATTCACTGGCTAATTCCTGCATGTAGCCCAACAACTTGTGGCTGAATGAGAGTACAGCTTTTCTGCAAACAACCATTCTAGATTTCAAGTCTCCATGTGATGGGAGAATTTATCACATCCCTTTGCATCTGGTGAACCACCCGCCACTTATAAAAGGAAAAAAGACCATGTGAAGTCCTGCTTCTGTCCCTGACTGAAGTCAATAGTAAAACTATAATTGACTTAAATGATCCAGGACCAGGCCAATCACCTCCAACACCCATAATCTAAGTGATAACTGAGCCTCCTGCTGGGGATGAGGCCTATCCATCAGCAGCTCTCAACTCCAGAAGGAGAACAGCTTACCAGGCAATCCAGATCGCTCTGTGTCGGTGACCTGTCCTCTTTGTTATTTACCACTCCTCCCATTTTTGTGTAATTTGCAAACTTTGAGTGATGATTTTATGTTTTCTGCCAGGTCATTAATAAAAATGTTATGTAGCATAGGGCCAAGATCCAATCCCTGTGGGACCTCACTGGAAACATACCGTCTCAATGATCAGCCATTTACAATTTGAGATCTATCAGTTAACCAGTTTTTAATCATTTAATGTGTGCTGTGTTCTTTCTAGTTTTTTAAACAAAATGTCATGTGGTACCAAGTCAAATGCCTTATAGAAGTATATTACATCAACACTATTACATTTATCAATGAAACTTGTAATCACATAAAAAAAGATAGCAAGTTAGTTTGTTGGGATCTATTTTCCATAACCCATATTAATTAGCATTAGTTACATTACCCTCCTTTAATTCTTCATTAATTGAGTCCCATTTCAGCCACTCCATTATCTTGCTTGGCATCAGTGTCAGGCTGACAAGCCTGTAATTACTCAGGTCATCCAATTTGCCCTATTTAAATATTGGCATAACATTAGCTTTTTTCCAGTTCTCTGGAACTTCCCCAGTACTGCAAGTCTTATTGAAAATCAACATTAATGGTCCCGCGAGCTCCTCAGGCAGCACTTTTAAAACTCTTAGATGAAGTTACCCAGATCTGCTGATTTTAAAAACTTCTAGATTTAGCAGCTGCTGTTTAACATCCTCTTGAGATACTAGTGGAATGAGCTTTAGGATGACTCTACATCATCTGTTTTTTCTAAGTTGCCAGGCTTGTCATAACACTGCTAGACACTAAAAACCATGCACTTAACAGAGACACTGGTTTTTATGGCTCATTACAATAATTTGTAACACATCCTACTGTCTGCTAACTCTTAATTGCCCACTTCATTTTAAGTGGTCTTCTACAGCATGTGTGAACCCTTTATGCTTAACAATCTGTCCCATCTTGTATGTAGCTTGGCCACTCTGGTTACCTTCCCCAGACCTGAGGAAGGGCTCTATAAAGTTTGCAAGCTTGTCCCTCCCACCAACAGAAGCTGGTTCAGTAAAAGAACAGATTTAAACATTTTATTAATGTTAATGTTTAAAATTAAATATACACAACTTAAGAGGGAAGGTACTGTACATCTGGGGTCTGGCTTGAGTTATATGGGATTATTGGTATCAGTTACAAGGATGAAGAAATACATACATATCACATAACCAGCATAGACCCAGATTGAGGTGCGGGAGTTTTTAGAGCGTCAGTGGATAAGTGGGCTCGGGTACGCCACCCATGGAACGTATAAAGAGTGTATCTCTCAGATCCTGGGACCAACATGGCTACAGCAACACTGCAGACATGTTAACTTTATATCGTTTTAATTTTTTAATCAAAATATTGTGCAGTAGCAAGTCAAATGCCTTACAGAAGTCTAGGTGTATTACATCAGTGCTATTGCTGTTATCAACCAAACTTGTAATCTCATAAAAAAGTCCCTCTGGCAATTACTGTAATAGTTTAATATGTGTTGTATGAAAAAGTATTTTCTTTTGTCGTCTGTGAAAACTGTGAGAGAAGATGAGCTCGTATATAAAACTATACAGAGATCTATGTGCAAAGTATGACAAAGTGGCACTGGGCAGCAATAACAAAAACATTTCTTTGTCTGTACGGAGCAAACCTGCATCTCTAGAGAAATGGTTTAGATCAGGGATCGGTAACCTTTGGCACATGGCCTGCCAGGGAAAGCCACTGGCAGGCCGGGACGGTTTGTTTACCTGCAGCTTTTGCAGTTTCGTCCGATCGCAGCTCCCACTAGCCACAGTTCGCTGTTCCAGGTCAATGGGGGCTGCGGGAAGTGGTGCAGACCGAGGGATGTGCTGGCTGCTCTTCCCACAGCCCCCAATGGCCTGGGACGGCAAACTGTGGCCAGTGGGAGCCACGATCGGCCAAACCTGCAGATGCTGCAGGTAAACAAACCGTACTGGCCCGTCAGCAGCTTTCCCTGGTGCGCCACATGCCAAAGGTTGCCGATCCCTGGTCTAGATAGGCTTATAACACTTTTCTATGGCATAGCTGCAGCTGTGCCTCTGTAGTGCTTGTAGTGTAGATCTACCCTTAAATTCTATCTCCCTCTGGTTTTTTTACAAACTCTTAATCACAGACTGGGCCCATCACAAGGGTTATTAAAGTTCATGAACCTTTAGAATGAGCCTGTGCCCATATTCCAAGGGATTCTGGACCAATTTACTTTAAAACCAAACCAAACAGAATGCCAGATTCAAAATTTCCAGCTTTGCACAATTTTGACAAGAAACCAGGAAAAAAAAGGGCCATTTCAAATGAACTTTTCTTTGCGATTTTAGGTGTGTTTGAAGCTAGAACCCACTAAGAACATCAGTATCAAGCCGTGTGTGTTAGTCTATGTCTACACTACAGACCTCACAACTGTACCGCTGTACCGCAGCTGCACCACTGTAAGGTCTCCTGTGTACTGCTCTATGCCGATGGGACAACTCTCCCGTCAGCATAATTAAACCACCCCCAATGAGCGGTGGGAGCTATTTTGGCGGGAAAGCTGTCCGCACCGATGCTTTTGCCAGTGAAACTTATGTTGATCAGGGGTGTGTTTTGTTTCACACCCCTGATTGACAAAAGTTTTACCAACAAAAGTGCTAGTGTACATGTAGCTTTAGTATCTTGCCACTGGTGAGAATACAATCTGTTAGTGCTTTCAGTGAAATAACATCACTTTAATGGCCCAGTCATCCATAGGATGGAACTCTGCTGTTTCCTGCTGATGCCAATGGAAGATGAAAGTACTTATCATTTCTTGCGTTCAGGCCCTGAAAAAGCCAAAGCAGTGAACTCTACAGTAGTGAATTTTTTATTCAAGAGCCATTATTAGATGCAATATGCGTGTTGCTCAACTGAGACCTGATGGTAAGAGTGCATAAGAGAGTGGAATAAGGATGGCTGAACAGACAAGAGGTGTCAGTACTTGTGTCATAAATGTTGCAATATTGATTAACTTGTTTTAAACCAAATTAATCTGCTCTCATAAATTGAAAGTAGTGGCTGGTCATGAAATGTATTCCTTGTATTCATTTCTTTATTAATTAGTTCCAGCCTGCAATTTGCTTAGAAAAAATTATTGTGAACTTTTGTTTGCTCCCTTCCATTTGAACATGAGCTCAATTGATTGTATAGTCTGCTTTAATTATTTTAGGTAAGATCTTGGTGATAAAGTAATGCTTGGACTAGAAAGCCTCTGTAGACTAGCGAAGGCACTGTGTAACCTAAAGCCTATGTAAGTGTGACCTGATTCAGTTAATTGAAAAGTAATTTTTCTGAAATGCTGAATTCCTGCCTTTCTAATCACCCCATGAGCTACTCTAGGAGATGTACAGTAATGACACCTGTCCAGATTTATTTCTGTTCCATTCCCATCATTCTGAGTATGTGCTGCTTTTCACAGAACATTATCAAGGTCAGTTTGAGGTCAGTTCTTTTGTGGTGAGTAAACCATTCCAGGTTAAAATAAAAATGCATCATGACCCTGTCCTGTCTAATTAATTCTCTGTATTACTAGGGGAAGCAAAATTAGGATAATGTAAAATGGAATGAACCCACTGAAGCTTGTCTTATGTAAAGAGGTTCTGAGTTCCTGAGATGATGTTCATCTATGAGACCTGATTTCCTTTTCAGTTTAAGATCCCAGTAAAAATCCCAAGCATCCTAGAAATTGTAGTATGTCCTCATGAGGCTTAGGTCATGAAAAGTATGAAGTGTCATGAGTAAGACAGTGCAAATGAAAATTAATCTAGAACCCACTTAAGCCCAGATAGTGAGAGATTTGGGCAGATGGAGAAACCCTTAGCTTTAGTCTTTGGGGCAAAATTAATATCAAAATGAAAGTGCTTCCCAGAGTACTATATATCCTGATTACTGAATCCTGTATATTCTGAATACTGTTGTCAAGCTGTCTGGAGTGGCTCATGAGCGTGCGGACAGACTGGTTGTAAGTTCTATACTTAGATTTCACCTATCAAGTGTCTGATCTCTGTAAGCGCTATAATGGTCTAACCATGGAGCCACAGACAGTCCCCTTGGGTATTCCAGGCTACCTTACCACCCAGGTAAGTTTGCCTTTGTGATAGATGGTCCCTTACAGCAAAAATCACAACAACATTCGGGTTACTCCCAGTCACTTACACTGGGTCAGTTGCACCCTGACCAAAGACAATGTGTGCAGCCAATTCTATAATAAACTAACTAAGGATTTATTAATTAAGAAAAAGAAATGAGAGGTATTTACAACATTAAAGCAGGTTAAACATACACACACTAATGAGTTATAGTCTTAGGTTCCAAAAGGTACTAGAACAGGGGAGGGCAAACTTTTTGGCCCAAGGGCCACATCTAGGTATGGAAATTGTATGGTGGGCCATGAATGCTCACCAAATTGGGGGTTGGGGTGCGGGAGGGTGTGAGGGTTCCAGCTGGGGGTGCGGGCTCTGGGATGCAGGAGGAGACTCCAGGCTGGGACCAAGGGCAGGACGGGGATCAGGGCTTGGGCAGAGGGTTGGGGCACAGGAAGGGGTCGGATGCAGGCTCCAGGCGGCGCTTACCTCAGGCAGCTCCCGGAAGCAGCGGCATGTCCCCCCTCCAGCTTCTACACGGAGTTGCAGCCAGGCAGCGCTGTGTGCTGCCCCATCTGCAGGCACCACCCTTGCACCTCTCATTGGCCAGCTAATGGGAGCCATGGCACTTGCAGAGCTGATCAAGCCCCTGACCCCACTCCTCGGCTGGAGCACCGGAGCAGGGCAAGGCCCAGACCCCTCTCCCTGGCAGGAGCTCGAGGGCCTGATTAAAATGGGGCCAGAAATGAGGAGTTCAGGGTACAGGAGTGGGCTCCGGGCTGAGGCAGGAGGTTGGGGTGCGGGGGTTGAGGGCTCCAGCTGGGGGTGCGGGCTCTGGGGTGCAGGAGGAGGCTCTGGGCTGGGACCGAGAGGTTCAGAGGGCAGGACAGGGATCAGGGCTGGGGCAGAGGGTTGGGGCACAGGAAGGGGTCAGGGTTACAGGCTCCAGGTGGCGCTTACCTCAAGCAGCTTCCGGAAGCAATGGCATGTCCCCCCTCCAGCTCCTATGTGGAGTTGCAGCCAGGCAGTGCTGTGCGCTGCCCCATCTGCAGGCACCACCCTTGCAGCTCCCATTGGCCACGGTTGCCAGCTAATGGGAGCTGTGGGAGCTGCACGGAGCCACGGCACTTGCAGAGCTGGTCAAGCCCCCAACCCCGCTCCTCGGCTGGAGCACCAGAGCAGGGCAAGGCCAGACCCCGCTCCCTGGCAGGAGCTCGAGGATCTGATTAAAATGTCTGAAGGGCCAGATGCAGCCCCTGGGCCGTAGTTTGCTCACCCCTGTACTAGAAGCTGCTGTAATATGCAAGCTATATAAGTCGTCTAGGGCTAACCCACGGCAAACAGCTGGGGATCCCTTGCTTATGCTTAGAAATCTTCACCCCTTGGAGTTCAAGCAGCATAGAGATACAGTTCCTTCTTGTTAGAGATTTTTATTCCCTCCCCCCCCCCCAAGTTCAAGCTGATTGGACAGGTCCACCCGCACATCTCCTGTTCATGGATATGGGAAAAACAAACAAAAAAAGTCTTTGTTCTTTAGTGATTTACAATGGTTCATTGGTTTCAGTGGGCCTTCTTGGTGGAAAGGACCTAAAACCTTCTGTATGAAGCCAGCATTTTACATTCATAAATGCTAGTTTCCTGTTTAATGACTTATGCAATTAGAGGATTACAATGCAAACATTTAATATAACCTTATAACATGGGGTACAGCTGTTTATAAGAAAGATTAATACATACACCATCTTACAAGCATTTCATAAAGTCTAAACACTGAACACATTCTTATCAACTTAACATCTATTTTAACAATACTAACATACAAGGGAACCAGACTGGTTTCCAGATATGCATTTGTCAGTGTTCAGTGAGACCTAGGGGGCTTTAGCATGAGTTGGCACCTGGTCTACCAGTATCACAACTGTTTCTCCCAATTACTATTCCTCTATTATATTTTAGGATAATTAAGTACATTTTTTAAATATTTCTCAAGGTTGTGGGTGGGAGGCTTTGTGTAAATTGCAACTCCCAATCACATCTGGAGGCTTCTGTTTGCTCAACTTTCAGCATTATCTTACAGCCTTAGCCAGGCAGCCCAGTGGCTACAGAACATGAGAGAGAAGCCAGCTCCCTGGCTGTGGGAGTTGGTCCATCCCCTCCCACTGGCAGGAATACTGGGTTCAGTCTGCTACTGTTTTGATGGTAAAATGTCCCCTACAGTATTGGCTACCAGATAAACATGGGCCAGTTTGGCTAGAAAATTTAAATTCCATTCCTTCTCACATATTGATGCTGTACTTTGGGGCACCCCATTGTTAAAAATTGATAAGCGTCTGTCAATGTGGATGGAGTGGACAGATAAGGGAATAATTTGGTTCTCTTAGGCCTGGTCTACACTAGGACTTTAATTCGAATTTAGCAGCGTTAATTCGAATTAACCGTGCACCCGTCCACACCAGGAAGCCATTTAATTCGACATAGAGGGCTCTTTAGTTCGAATTCTGTACTCCTCCCCGACGAGGGGAGTAGCGCTAAATTCGACATGGCTATGTCGAATTAGGCTAGGTGTGGATGCAAATCGAACTTAGTAGCTCCGGGAGCTATCCCACAGTGCACCACTCTGTTGACGCTCTGGACAGCAGTCCGAGCTTGGATGTTCTGACCAGCCACACAGGAAAAGCCCCGGGAAAATTTGAATTCCTTTTCCTGTCCGGACAGTTTGAATCTCATTTCGTGGTTGGACATCGGGGCGAGCTCAGCAGCACCGGCAGCAATGCAGAGCTCTCCAGCAGAGGAGTTCATGTAATCTCTGAATAGAAAGAGGGACCCAGCATAGACTGACCGGGAAGTCTTGGATCTGATCGGTGTGTGGGGCGAGGAGTCTGTGCTTTCGGAGCTGCGCTCCAAAAAACGGAATGCAAAGACCTACGAGAAGGTCTCCAAAGCCATGAGAGACAGAGGATACAGGCGGGATGCAACGCAGCGCCGCGTGAAAATCAAGGACCCCAGACAAGGCTACCAAAAAATCAAAGCGGCAAACGGACGCTACGGAGCCTGCCACCACTGCCCCACCAGTGACCATGGACTCTGACGATGGGACAGTGTTGACGGCCAGTTCCTCGGCGATGTTCGCGGACGGGGAAGATGAGGAAGGGTTTGTGGAGGACGAGGCAGGCGACAGCGCTTACAACGCTGGTTTCCCTGACAGCCAGGATCTCTTCATCACCCTCACGGAGATCCCCTACCAACCCTCCCCGGCCGTTAACCCGGACCCTGAATCAGGGGAAGGAGCAGTCGGTAAGTGCTTTAAACATGTAAACTTTTATTCTTAATATTACAGGAATCTGAAGTATGTGAAAAGGAGATCTCTATATATATGGGGATAGAACAGAAATCATCATGGGAGATTTCCACGAAGCTCTCCAGGAGTGAATCGAAAAGCCTCCACAGGAGGTTCCTGGGGAGAGCTGCCTTATTGGGTGCTCCGTGGTAGCACACTTTTCCGCACCAGGCTTTCATGAGGTACTCAGGGAGCATTGCCTCTCCAAGCACAGCTGCATAGGCCCCTGGTTTGTGCTGGCTTTCACGCAGCATGTGTAGCGCTGCTGGACTGCCTCTGTCAGCGGCATCTAGTACACATATGGTGACAGGCACAAAGGGCAAAACAGGCTCCATGGTTGCCACACTGTGGCGTCTGCCAGGGCAATCCAGGGAAAACGGGCTCGAAATGATTGTCTGCCGTTGCTTTCCCGGAGGAAGGGATGACTGACGACATTTACCCAGAACCACCCGCGAAAATGGTTTTTGCCCCATCAGGCACTGGGATCTCAACCCAGAATTCACAGAGACAGACTAGACTGTGTTCATTGTTCGCAAAAATGTATCTTTGCAAGGAATTCACTCCCTTTTTCCCATCACACAGCTTCGACTGTCTCCAGACCTGCCACAGCATCCCCCTCACAGAGGCTGGCAAAGATTAGGCGGCGAAAGAAAAGGACACGGGACGAGATGTTCGCTGAACTTATGGGGTGCTCCCGAGACGAGGCGGACCAGCAGAGCCAGTGGAGGGAGACCCTCTCTCTGTACCAGCGCTCACACAGTGAACGGGAGGAGAGGTGGTGTGAGGAAGACAAGCAGGCGACTCAAATGCTGCTTGGACTAATGAGGGAGCAAACGGACATGCTCCGGCGCCTTGTGCATGTTCTGCAGGACCGCAGGCAGGAGGACAGAGCCCCCCTGCAGTGTATCTGCAACCACCCTCCCCCGCCACAAAGTCCCATACCCCCCTCACCCAAAATAACCAGAAGGAGGGGCGCCAGGGGCCGTGAAAACTGTCACTGCACCCTAGCAGAGTGCTCAAGTACCCAAAAGCTCTCATACCCTACATTTTGAGAAGTCCTTTCCTTCCCGCCTCACCCAAGCCCCCGTCCCAGTTTCATCCTCTAACTGTCTAGTTGATAATAAAAAATACTTTTCTGTTAATTACTGTTTCCGTCATGTTCTTTTAGAGGAGACTGTGTTTGAAGCGGGGGAAGGGGGTTGGTAATTGGACAGGACAATCACCTTTACCAGGGTACAGACACGGTGGCAGGATCAGCAGCAGGTCACACACACAGTGCAGTCAGTAGGCACCCTGGTCGGTATGGGAGGTGGTTTGCAGGTTCTGTGTGTGTGTGTGGGGGGGTACGTGACTTTGTAGCAGGGGAGGGGGGTTACAGATCTCATGCAACGGTCCCTGTCCTGGACCACAGAGCCACGCAGCAGAGGAATCTGTATCTGTCCTCCCCCACCAAAAGGCCACATAGCCCCCGCACACAGAGTCCCAAAAAGGAGGGATGGCAGGCTCCATTGAAACAACTAGTCCGGCACTGCAGACCGCTCTGGGAGCAGGAGCCTGTCATTCCTCGAGTTTAGAGGTGGTCTTTACATCACCACACACCCTACCCAGCACAGTCCGCCTCCCAGTTTCAACCCTTTAACGCAAAGTCATCAATAAAGAAACCTTTGTAAAGTTGCAGTGGAACATGTATTTTATTTTTAAACGTGTGTTGGAAGTGGGGGAAGCGGGGTGGACGGGCTATGTAACTGCAGATGCTAGTCAACAGTAACTTGGTAAAGAAACAGGGGCAGGTTCAGCTTCTCTGTAAAGAAACTGAACAGTCACAGGTCACGCTGCTCGCTGCTCACTGGTACTTGAAGAGTTCCTTGTCGCTGTGCAAGGCGCCTGCATAGGGTTTCACGAGCCAGGGCATTAGCGGGTAGGCTGGGTCCCCGACGATCACTATAGGCATCTGCACATCCCCAAGAGTTATTTTGTGGTCCGGGAAGAAACTACCTTCCTGCGGGCGTCTAAACAGAGCAGAGTTCCTGAAAACATGCGCGTCATGAATTTTGCCTTGCCACCCGACATTGATGTTGGTAAAACGTCCCCCATGGTCCACCAGTGCTTGCAGCACCATTGAAAAGTAGCCCAATTTCTCAGCAGCTGACTGTGGAAGAGGTGGACGATAAGGTGCGAGGAGTTGACAATGGCCATAACTGCAGCGGGCTCCGTGCTCGCAGTGCTGTGCCGCCCGCGCTGTCACTGAGCAGAAAAGTGCATGAACAGATTGCCTGCAGGCGCTTTCGGGGAGGGAGGGAGGGCGTGATTGACGGTTCAATGATGATAGTTACCCAAAACCACCCTTGACACATTTTTCCCCCCAGCATGCATTGGGGGGAAATCCCAGAATTCCAGTGGGCAGCGGGGAGTGCGGGAACTATGGGATAGCTTCCCACAGTGCACCGCTTCCAAAGTCGACGCTTGCCCCGTTACTGTGGACTCACACAGTCGAATTAGTGTATTTAGTGTGGATACACAAATTCGACTTCATAAGGTCGATTCCACAAATTCGACTTAAGTTGATTCGAAATAGTCTTGTAGTGTAGACATACCCTTAGTTGATCTCAGAAAATCCGTTTCTGCCACTCCAACAACAATACAACCTACCAGGTCCAGCTGCATGGCATTACCTGCAGCTTAAACATCTCTTGAAGGATATATTTGGTCCTGATGCACTTGAGCAGCAGAGACTCCAAAATTGTTATGTGGAAAGAGCTTCATAGGTTCAAGCTGATCAGTTGTAGCCTGTTATCAATTTCTGTCCCTAAAGAGCCTCCCTAATTTAGATTGTCTGTTCCAGGCCTTGAACAAAGATTTGTGTATATCTGGAACCCTTGCCAATGGGGAGGTGTCTTGCAGCATGTTAACTCTATAGTTAAGGCTGACTCAGCAGAAAATTATATTTTGTTCACACTGGTCCTTGCATAGGTTACAGTGCCTGGGCCTTGCCAAAACAAACTGCTGCTGGAGACGTGGGTCTCTCAGAGCCACACTGACTCACATGTTTTGGGACTGCCCCAGGATACAATCCTTTTGGCTAGAAGTAGGCAGGAGGATTAATATGATAATGGATACAGCCTTAAAAATTACTTCCCAGAACTGTTTTGGAAACTCTCCAACTCATGGAAAGCTTGGCTTTCTAGAGCACTGTGTGTACCCAAATAACTCATATTGCTTAGATGGAAGAGCAGACTGCCTCCAAAGATAGAAACATGGCTCAGTGACATGGCTGCCCTGGCAGCTAATGAATGGGTAACTGTGAGGATGTAAAAAAAACAGGAGTACTTGTGGCACCTTAAAGACTAACAAATTTATTTAAGCATGAGCTTTCGTGAAACCTGTGAGGATGTATCATGCCTTTTGAGGCCCCCTGCTGGAGGCCTCATGGTCCTACCATACCCCGCTCTGGAAAAGGAGCACTGAAGGTGGATCCTCCAGGCCTGCCTAGAAAGGCTGCAGGGAAGCAGCCAAACCGAGCACAGCAGGTTCAATTAAACGGAGCTTTAGGGCCTGAGCAGATCAGTCCCTGGCTGGGACCAGAACTGGAAAGCAGTGAAACTCCACAGGTAAAGAGGCCTGGGAGAGATGCTGCTCAAAGAGGTAACCAATGAAGAACTCAAGAAGGTGAAGGGACTAAGTGGGAAGCAGCCCAGGGAAAGCAGCAGTAGCCATTAAAGGTAAACAGTACGGGGCTGCTGTCTATAGGGTCCCTGGGTTGGGACCCTGAATCCCCCCTACTGACCACTGGAAAAGTGGTGTAAGCCCCAAGATGGGGATAAGACTCTGCATTAAAAACCCAAGGAAGAGGCTGGGAATGTAAACAGGGACAGGGCTGAAGATGCTGAAGAGGGCCAGGCATTCATTGAACTTTGTTACCCCAGACGGGGGCTGAACTTGAAGGAGTGACCTGGCTGGAGAGCTGGGGCAATGAAAATTGGTAAAGGCAAAAAGTCTCCAGGGAGAAAGCCCTGGGAGCACTGCTCTATACCAGGGCAGGCACGGACTAGAAGAGCCTGAGGACTGAGCCCAGAGACAGGGCTACAGACATTAACAAGGGCATAGGGACAGGTCCCGGGGGGCTTTTTACCCTGTTCATCCATCCATTCACCTATTAACTGAGTGACTTAGCCAGGGGGCTGAGCCACTGAAGACCTGCCTGATAAAGGCAACAGTCAACAGGAGGCACTGGGAGTAGAGAAAGGAGAGAGAGAAGAATCGCACCCAGCTGACAGGAGGTGATCACAAGAGGTGAGGCTGCACTGTCACAGTAACGTTTTGGAGAAGAGGCACTTCAGATAAACTGGAAAAGTTTTGGTCCGACTTCAGAACCTTTCATTAATCCCTAGTGGATAGTAAACCAAGACGTCGTTCTCCTTTCCCCTCCTTGACCCCTCTCCCTTCCTCTTGTATGGTTTTGTTCTTTTGTTTTCTGTCTGGTTTTCCCCCTTACTTTTGAAAAAATGCCACAGAAGTAATTATATTCCATGGCTCTGATCTTTCAACTGTATGCGAGTGAGCAGCCCCTTGACTTCAGTAGAACTACACATGTGCACAAAGTTACATGCATAAGTGTATGCAGGATTGGGATGCCTAAATGGGTGTATATGATATTAGGAAACTTTTCACTTCCCCTTTTCTTTTCTTTGAAAACAAGAGTCTTTGATATAGAGAAATCAATACAGACAATGAACCCTAATTTTACTGTACTAAGAAGAGGCAGTTCACTTTAATAGGGAAAAAACTGAACACTGTACTTCATGTGGGAGGTGTATGTTTGCAATAAGCTGTATGAACAAGTACATGCCACCATATGATTAACAGCTAAACACAATTTGGTGCTGAACAAATAACCACTGTAAACATAGCGATCTTCACTGCAGTGGGGAGCTATCACAGCAGGCTAGCTGATAAGCAAAGGGTTGACAGTACTTCATTTCTTTAACACAAGTCTCGCTTGGAGTGGCTGTGGTCAGCAGGAAGCTATTTCTGACATATTTGGCTGAACCCTGCAGTTAAACTGTTGACTGCTGCTAGATTTACCAGGTAGATTTTAATTGACCATTGATTTTAATGGAATGTTAATGAGCACAGCAGATCATAACTGGAACAGCCCACTAGCAACAGAGAAGTGGAAGAATTCAGGCAGCACTTCTTTTAGCACTTCTCAGGCAGAACAAGATGTCCAGGTTATATCCAAAATATTGCTTCTCTCTCTTGCCATGGCATTTGAGTATATTGCAAACATAAAAACAAAACATCTATCTATAACCACCCACCGTGGCAATAATTATCCCCCCTGCCTACAACAGAAATAAAAGTTCCTCCACTGTTTTCAGCTGGCCAGGAAAATGCTTAGTTGAAAAAATAAAATGTGCTGTGCATTGTAGTGAGGCCTTATTGGAATTCCTGGGAGGTGAGCGGGCACAAGCCCACCCGTGTCTAACAGCCTCTCCTTCAGCCTCGTGGGAGGGATCACTGGACCTGGGAACCAACTGAATTCAGGGGACAACTAATGAATAACAGGAACGGGAGTGGGGGTCATAGGTTCAGAACTAGGGATCCAGAGGGGGACACCGAGCAGAGAACCCCGGATAGCGCCTACTGCTCCTCAAAGCTGTCTGGGAGCCAGTGGATGCTGCCCAGAGGAACTCTGTCCAGATGCATGAGACCAGGGAGGAACGGAAATAGGCCCCACAGTCACAGAGCACCCCTTGTCTAGCATCCTCCTCCTAGTGTTGTAGATGGTCACTTTGGCCAGTGCCAGGAGGAGTTTGATGAGGAGGTCTCGCAACTTTTCGGGATCACGGACAGGGCATATGAATATGAAAAGGTGTGGGGAAAAGTGAAGCCAGAACCTCCTGTTGAGGTTCTGGAGGACTCGGAATAGGGGCTGCAACCTGGCACATTCTAGGTAGGCATGCGCCAGGTTCTCTCTCACGCCGCAAAAGGAACAGGCATCAGGGATGGGGGGTGAACTGCGCCAGGTACATGCCTATGCTCACAGCTCTATCAAGGAGCTGCCAACCAATATCCCCAGTGAGCCATGGGACCAGGGTGGAATAGAGGCTGGCCCACCGGGGTTCCTCATCCTCTACTGGCGGTAGATAATCCTGCCACTTGGTATCGGGGCCTCCCTCTAAGCCTGAAAGTGAGGGACCATTACCCTCCCCCTGGTAGGTGGAGCCAAACCAGTCCCACCCCCTATGCCAGAAGTGCAGGGGTGGGACAGGAAGTATAAAGGGAGGGCCCTATAGCTCAGTTATGGCCTAGCCAGGGAAGGAGGCAGACATCTCTAGCCCTCTGCAGGTCTCTGAACCCGGCACAGAGCTGCACTGTATGAGAATCTTCAAGAGGCAGGGAGCCTCCATCAAGAATGTCTTGTCTCCAGCACCTAAAAATTTAATTTAAACACTGGACTGTCATCAAGTGCACCTGAAGTAGTCTCAATTACTGTGATGGGTAAAGGGAGAAAGGCAGACAATCTCTAGGCCTTATCTACACACAGGATATACTGCTTTAACTACACAAGCACAGTTAAAAGTGCTACTAGAGGCTTAGTGTGGACTAGTAGAAAGGTGCTTCTAGTGGTATAGTTTATTCCTGTACAGGAAGAATCATAGAACTGGAAGGGACCTCGAGAGGTCATCTAATCCAGTCCCCTGCACTCAAGGGTGGACTAAGTATTATCTAGACCATCCCTGACAAGTGTTTGTCCAACCTGCTCTTCAAAATTCCCAATGATGGAGATTCCACAACCTCCCTAGGCAATTTATTCCAGTGCTTAACCACTCTGACAGTTAGGAAGTTTTTCCTAATGTCCAACCTAAACTGCCTTTGCTACATTTTCAGTCCATTGCTTCTTGTCGTATCCTCAGAAGTTAAGAACAATTTTTCTCCCCTTTCCTTGTAACAGCCTTTTATGTACTTGAAAACTGTTATCATGTCCCCTCTCAGTCTTCTCTTCTCCAGACTAAACAAACCCAGTTTTTTCAATCTTCCCTCATAGGTCATGTTTTCTAGACCTTTAATCGTTTTTGTCGCTCTTCTCTGGACTTTCTCCAATTTGTCCACCTCTTTCCTGAAATGTGTCACCCAGAACTGGACACAATATTCCAGTTGAGGCCTAATCAGCGCGGAGTAGAGCAGAAGAATTACTTCTCGTGTCTTGCTTACAATACTCCTGCTAATACATCCCAGAATGATGTTTGCTTTTTTTGCAACAGTGTTACACTGTTGATGCATATTTAGCTTGTGATCCACTATAACCTCCAGATCCCTTTCTGCAGTACTCCTTCCTAGGCAATCATTTCCCTTTTTGAATGTGTGCAACTGATTGTTCCATCCTAAGTAAAGTACTTTGCATTTGTCCTTATTGAATTTCATCCTATTTTCTTCAGACCATTTCTCCAGTTTGTCCAGATCATTTTGAATTTTAATCTTACCCTCCAAAGCATTTGCAACCCCTCCAAGCTTGGTATGATCTGCAAACTTTATAAGTGTACTCTCTATGCGATTATCTAAATCATTGATGAAGATATTGAACAGAACCAGACCCAGAACCGATCCCTGCAGGACCCCACTCATTATGCCCTTCCAGCATGACTGTGAACTACTGATAATTACTTTCTGGGAATGATTTTCCAAACAACCTAAGGGGATATGCACCCACCTTATAGTAGTTTCATCTAGGTTGTATTTCCCTAGTTTGTTTATGAGAAGCTCATGAGAGAAAGTATCAAAAGCCTTACTAAAGTCAAGATATATCCTCTTTATAGATGGGCACTATATTTGCCCTTTTCCAGTCTTCTGGAATATCTCCCGTCTTCCAAGACTTTTCAAAGATAATTGCTAATGACCTAGATATCTTCTCAGTCAGCTCCTTGACTATTCTAGGATGCATTTCATCAGGCCCTGGTGATTTGAAGACATCTAACTTGTCTACATATTTTTTTACTTGTTCTTTCCCTATTTTAGACTCTGATCCTACCCCATTTTCACTGGCATTCACTATGTTAGACGTCCAATCGCCACCAACCTTCTTGGTGAAAACCGAAACAAAGAAGTCATTAAGCACCTCTGCTATTTCCACATTTTCTGTTATTGTCCTTCTCACCTCATTGAGTAACGAGCCTACTCTGTCCTTGGTCTCCCTCTTGCTTCTAATGTATATGTAGAATGTTTTCTTGTTTCTTTTTATGTCCCTAGCTAGTTTGATCTTGTTTTGTGCCTTGGCTTTTCTAATTGTGTCCTTACATGCTTGTGTTATATGTTTATATTCATCCTTTGTAATTTGACTGATTTTCAACTTTTTATAGGACTCTTTCTTGAGTTTTAGATCATTGAATATCTCCTGGTTAAGCCAGGGTGGTCTCTTGCCATACTTCCTGTCTTTCCTACGCAGTGGGATAGTTTACTCTTGTGCCCTTAATAATGTCTCTTTGAAAAACTGCCAACTGTCTTCAATTGTTTTTCCCCTTAGACTTGCTTCCCATGGGATTTTGCCTACCAACTCCCAGAGTTTGCTAAAGTCTGCCTTCTTGAAATCCACTGTCTTTATTGTGCTGTTCTCCCTCCTACCATTCCTTAGAATCGTGAACTCTACCATTTCATGCTCACTTTCACCAGAATTGCCTTCCACATTCAAATCCTCAACCATTTCGTCCCTATTTGTCAAAATCAAATCTAGAACAGCCTTTCCCCAGTAGATTTCTCCACCTTCTAAATTCATGGAGGTTAAGTCCATTAATGGCTATTAGCTAGGATGGGTAAGGAATGGTGTCTCTAGCCTCTGTTTGTCAGAGGGTGGTGATGGATGTCAGGAGAGAGATCACTTGATCATTACCAGTTAGGTTCACTCCCCCTAGGGCAGCTGGCATTGGCCACTGTTGTTACACAGAATACTGGGCTGGATGGACCTTTGGTCTGACCCAGTACGGCCATTCTTATGTTCTTATATATTTCTATCTCAACCGCAGTCCAAGTGTAAACATTTTTAATATATAAGGCAATATCTCCTCCCTTTTTTTTCCTGCTGTCCTTCCTGAGCAAGCCGTATCCTTCTATACCAATATTCCAGTCATGTGTATTATCCCACCAAGTCTCCATGATGCCAACTATGTCATAGTTGTGTTTATTTACTAGCATTTTGAGTTCTTCCTGCTTGTTTCCCATACTAATCACATTAGTATACAGACATCTAAGATACTGCTTTGATTTCCCCCCCTCCAGTTCTGTCTTGTCTCTCCCTTATTTCTGCTAAAACAGCTCATGCTCCCACCAGATTCCGAACCTTCTCCCAGGTCTCCATGTTTTTGACTTACTTGTGGGCTTTGGTCACCTGCCCAGCTGAACCTAGTTTAAAGCCCTCCTCACTAGGTTAGCCAGTATGTAGCCAAATATGCTCTTCCCCTTCCTCGATAGGTGGACCCCATCTCTGTTTAGCAGTCCTTCTTCCTGGAACTGCATCCCATGGTCAAGGAAGCCAAAGCCCTCCTGGTGACAGCATCCTTGCAGCCAGGCATTCACCTCCAGGATGCATCTGTCTCTGCCTGGGCCACTGCCCTTGACTGGAAGGACTGAAGAGAACCCCACCTGCACTCCCAACTCTCTTTCCCTTACTCCCAGAACCCTGTAGGCACTTCTGATCTGCTGAGGGTCATCCCTTACAGTATCATTAGTCATACCTCGCAGTATCATTAGTGCCCACATGGATGAGTGGCATGGAGCAGTAGTCAAAGGGCTGGATGATCCTCGACAATCCCTCCATAAGTCTCAGATATGGGCCCCTGGCAGGCAGCATACCTCCCGGGGTGCCATGTCAGGGTGACAGATGGGTGCCTCTGTCCCTCAGAAGAGAGTCTCCAACCACCCCTACCCTACATTTCCTCCTGGGAGTGGTGGCTGTGATCCTCCCAGCCTTTAGGATACCTGGCTTCTCCTCTTCAACCTTTGGGGGTGATTCCTCATCGCTCATTACCAGGGCAGCATAATGGTTCTCCATCACTGTGGAGGGTGGGTTGGGAGTAGGGGTTGAGCACTGCCTGCTGCCAGAAGTCCTCCCTGTGAGAGAGTCTTATCCTCCTCTCCCGGTGGCATCTCTAGCTGGATAGCGTCCTCAGCCTTGGAAGTCTCCATATGAATACTGTCAATGAATTTTTCTTATGTACAGATGCTCCTCAGTCTGGCCACCTCCTCCTTTGGCTCTCCCATTTGCTTCCTTAGAGATTCCACCAGCAGGCACCTCTCACCTCAGAGTAATAAGCTACACCATTATATGACCTGCTTATACCAGTATAACTACCTCCACAATGAGGATTGCAATGTTATAACATTATTGACAAAAAAACACATCCCTAATAGAAATACACCCATACAAAAATGGGTGGGTGGATGAATGAACTTGAAATTAGCATAAAATGATAACTGAACTCTACCTTTCAGAGGTTCAGAAAAATTTACTCCCTTGGTCTCTAAATTATTAATTACATTTCCTCATTGAAGACTTTTGTATTATCTGGTTCTGCCCACTGGGAGCAGGAAGTGCTTGAAATTTCACAAGAACCTGATTTGACAGATAAATGGATAGTTCTGATAAGCATCCAATCCTCTGAGTGATCATCCTAACCACTGACCTTTTTGAGGTTCTCGCATTACAAACTGAATGCATGTAAATGTCTAGTATCTTCAAAAAACATATGACAGATTAGGGCAGCTGCTTAACAAATCTAAGGGCTAGTAGAGCAGTGATATATGTTATGTCACCAGCTGCTACGGCACAACACTCATTAAACAGCAGCCATTTTTCCACAGAACACAAGTGGAAGTGGAAGTGACAGCTGATGATGACCCACAGGATAGTGATCGCATTTTTTTCCCATTTGCAGAGGAGATAAAGCATGTCACCACTGAATGCAAGGGCTTCAGAAGCTTTAAAGCACTAGAAGACTCTTGTTTTTATCTATAAAATAGTAATAAAACTGGAGACCAAGAGGTTTCACTGAGAGTTTTGTAGGTTGGGGGTATGCGGGCAATGCAGGATGTAGTCATGCACCCATGTTTAACATCTGCTTGTACAATCTCTTACCCACAGTTTCATACAAACCATAACTGATTTCAGAGCAAATGTATTGCTTTAGCAGATCCACCCAAGATCTCTTAGCTTGTCCTGGGTGCTTTTACTTATTATAGATTGTCGTCATCTCGTAAATCAAAATGAGTGAATAAAAAATAGTTTTCTTATTTAATCTCTCAACTTCTTGACAGATGCAGGCAGCATCTATTGCAGCTCTCCCGTCTTCCTGTCTTTATTCAGGCAAAACTCTCCTGGACTTCAATGGAATTTTTGCCACAGTAATGAGAACAGGATCAGATCAACAGCTAGAAATACAGATTGCAGCAGTGGAGGAAGCAGTAGGGGCCGCCGAGGTCCTCGCTCTCCCCTGAAGTTCTCTAGCGCAGAGATTGGGAATCTTCTCTTGGACCTTGCAGGTACTGGTGGATACCCCACCATCATATGGCTCCCCTAAGAACTGCCAGCTTAAAAGTCTCCAACTCACCCAGAAACCCAGCCCAGCTGGAGGCTGCTGTATCAGAGGAGGAGGCACCCAGTTTAGATTAAATGGGCGGTAGTGTAGTAACTATGTTCACCACCACATATTAATCAACACATTTTAATCACCACTTCTCACCTCGGGTTGACCGCTACCAATTAACATGTTTTCAAATACCACTGTCTTTGTCCTCACTGGGTGCCGTGTGATTTCTAAGGACATGTTGATTAATACGTTAGTGAATATTTTTGTTAAGCATGCTTCATTTTCCTATTCCAGACAAGGCTAGTGTGGACACTTCTAATATCAGATCCTGCTTTTCTCCAAATCAGCACCCCAGACTTCCAGCTACAGTTGCCTGATCCAAAACTCATGACAAAAACTCCTATTGTTTTCAATGGGCTTTAGATCAGGATTTTTGTGGACACTTTCTATATTACCATGCATCCTGCTCTCAGTCTCCTGACTCTAACATTCACACTTCATTCCTCTGCTCCTCTCTATTCCTCCTTTCTCATTTCTGCCTTTTGAGCCCCAACATTCCATAAATACAAAATGCTCAAAAAAACCACCTTTACAATAGACTGAAGTTAAAGAACAGAGGAATAAAAATAGAAAAATAGGAAATGCCGTAATATAAATAGTAGAAACTGATATCCATCTGTTAATAAATAGAGGATAACAAACACAAATAACAGATTGCATACTGTAATGGATCAGTCAATAAACACATAGCAGACTACACATTGTAGTGGATCAGTCATTAAAACCATATCATTCAAAGAACTTTTGTAGCTGAGTCTTCTAGAATAAAAAGAAATCTTAATGAAGGATACATCTTCACTTTAAGTTCAGACACAGTGTATCAGTTTCAGAAATCTGTGCCCTTATCGAGCATCAATTTCCAACTTAGAAGAAACAAAGACAACTTTTAATGTAAAAATCTAGTTTTGCTAAGGTGTAGGGGAGAAATAAATATCTGAAACTTTCACTCTTGTCTGTAATCATGTATGGCATTTATTCAGGAATATTTCTTTTTTAGTTCAAGTCTTCCTCAGTTCGTAAGACTTAAAGAGACACCATCGATTTAAAATATGATGTCTATCTATACTTTTACCTGCTACTGTTGGCCTTAATTGTACTCCACCCAAAGCATGGGGCTTATGCCCATGCATAACATTAATCTTGTGCATAGTCCTATTCAAGTAAATGAGATTACTTATATGCTTAATGTTACACATGTACTTAATTACAGTTTTCCTTATATTAATTTTATACATGGGAAAGAAAAACATTTAAAAAATAAGAATATGTAATTGTAAAACCACAAAAATTGACAAGGGAACTTGGGGGGGGGACTTAAAACTACCTATAATTCATTGTTTTTAAAAGCGATTAGATTTCAAGCTGACAGTGTCTCTTTAAACTAATGGAGACTAAAGGAAAGATTAAAAAACATTCAAATACCCTGGAAGAAATGTAGGATGGCACTGATGACAATTAACTAACAATTATTAATCTGCTTGATATTTACTGTAATGACAATAATTATGATGCATTCATTTTGTTAGTGTGGCTGCTGTAACATTTAATTACCTGGGTTCTTCATTGCAATTTCAATTAATTAATATCCACTTTCTGTCTAGTTTTTCTACTGAAAGTTTACAAGATATGAACAGTCTTCAGTGCAGTAACAAATGCCATTCCAGTTGATGTGCTTAACTTTACTCAGGCCAGTAGTTCCATTAAAGCCAATAGGACAACTTGCCATGGACAATTTAACTTGGGAGTTCCCATGCTAAGTTGGAAATGCCACAGGAGAGATTTCCCGGAGAAAATGCTGGCAGAGCCTGAAAAAGCTCCAACAACTCTGGTTTCATGGACTGGGGAGTTCTGGGGAGTGTTGGATCCATTTCAGGATTTTTTTTTAAACTGTGATTTAGAAAACTAGTCCAAATTTCATTCTAAAAGATGGAAGAGATCTGTTACCTTCTAGGACAAGGTTCATATTGGTGTCCCATTGGGACAATATTATTTCCCAAATAATTATTTGAGTGGCTTTCAAAGATTGATTGGTGGATATTGTACTTAGTCCAGCTTCTTTATGAATTCTTGGAAGCATGTTTGTACTAGTAATTTAATATCACTAGTTCTTCAGTGTGGTGTTTATCAGTATGTCTAAACACTCCTGGGGAATTCTCTTTCTAATTCACAAAATGCTTTAGCATCCTTAACCATCTTCATAGAATCATAGAATCATAGAATATCAGGGTTGGAAGGGACCTCAGGAGGTCATCTAGTCTAACCCCCTGCTCAACTAAATCATCCCAGCCAGGGCTTTGTCAAGCCTGAACTTAAAAACCTCTAAGGAAGAAGATTCCACCACCTCCCTAGGTAACCCATTGCAGTGCTTCACCACCCTCCTAGTGAAAAAGTTTTTCCTAATATCCAACCTACACCTCCCCCACTGCAATTTGAGGCCATTACTCCTTGTTCTGTCATCAGGTACCACTGAGAACAGTCTAGATCCATCCTCTTCGGAACCTCCTTTCAGGTAGTTGAAAGCAGCTATCAAATCCCCCCTCATTTTTCTCTTCTGCAGATTAAACAATCCCAATTCCCTCAGCCTCTCCTCATAAGTCATGTGCTCCAGCCCCCTAATCATTTTTGTTGCCCTCCGCTGGACTCTTTCCAATTTTTCCACATCCTTCTTGTAGTGTGGGGCCCAAAACTGGACACAGTACTCCACATGAGGCCTCACCAATGTCGAATAGAGGGGAATGATCACATCCCTCGATCTGCTGGCAATGCCCCTACTTAAACAGCTCAAAATGCCATTACCCTTCTTGGCAACAAGGGCACACTGTTGACTCATATCCAGTTTACGTCCACTGTAACCCCTAGGTCCTTTTCTGCAGAACTGCTTCCTAGCCATTCGGTCCCTAGTCTGTAACAGTGAATGGGATTCTTCTGTCCTAAGTGCAGGACTCTGCACTTGTCCTTGTTGAACCTCCATCAGGTTTCTTTTGGCCCAGTCCTCTAATTTGTCTAATTCATCTGTGTGTATTCATTGTAGGTGGCACAGGTAGCAATGCCTATAGCTAAGGTTGTCTTTTACTCTTTCCATTATAGGAACCTGTTTTCTGTTGCATATATAAACAGGATCTGAATGAGCTCTCCCCTGACATCTACTGATGAGCTGGAGGAAAAGACTTCAGAAACACACCATGTTTGCATAGACACATCTACTCTGCCTAGGTGCGCAGCATGGTGGAGCTACTGTGCCAAAATGAGTATTTTTGGCTGGTGTTCGGTTACAAATCACTGTTGTATTGAGTGCAAGGGATTGAAATGGTCTTGTTCTTATTGTATGAGTAAAGGGCAGCAGAACTTTACTTAGCCTGCCCTGATGGAGGGGGTCGCCCTACACTGAACCTCACTGGCTAAGGAGCAGGGGAGGGATGCCAAATCCTAGTGGAGATAAGAGGAGGTGGGGACAGATGTTCCTGCCTGGTGGTGTGGCCTCTGCCTAAAGATTCCAATACACCATTTGACCTGCCCCCCTCTAATGTTTAAAGGTAGAGCTGATTAGACTCAATTGAGAGTCAGTGTTTCTGTTCAGGGATTACTAGGGCTGAATCACTGATAAGCAGGTCTAGGAGGCTATGCCTTAGACCTGGCGTAAGGACAGTAGTGAAATGAAAGACAAGGCAGATACTGTAGTAGCAGTGAGGCTCCCTGCTACCCAGTAAAATCATTAAGAGCTGAAATCACTAAAGACCTGGGTTAAGAAGTTGAACCTCAGAACATGGGATAGCAGAAATGGCAGTGAGCATCCAACATTGACAGTGCATGACCAAACGCAGCAGAGAAAAGCAATGGAGGCAGGGGCAAACAGTCAATTGCAAAGGCATAGAGACATTGCCTGACACATGCACCTCTTTCTGAGGTGGGAGGTGAACCCCTGAAAACATACCTCTGAACTCTGAGTCTTATTAGCCAACTGTGAATGAGGTGCAGCAGAGGGAGAGGGGAGTGGCGTGTTTTAAGGGACATTCATTCGTCGCACTTTCCCACCACAAGGTGGGGAATTGAGGCAAAGCACACTGCTCAATGCACTGTGGGGTCAGGTTTGCTTATGGTTGCACGCTTTTGAGTGTGGCGTTGGTGGTGTTTTCCCAGATTAATGCTTAAGTTCCCTTTCCATTTACCAAAAGCTCTTTTGTTAGACTCCGTGCTTGTGAATGGGGAAATATTGCCTCTTAGAGTTGTCCATGGGTGGTGTTGAGTTTTCCCAGATTACTGGGTGGGGGCCCCAGCTGTTTCTGCGTTGTATTTTTAAGAGGAGCCCCTAAATATTGAACCCAGCCCTTGTTGCTGCTGACTTCACCTGGTAGAAAGGTTACACTTATAACTTAACTATTTTTTGTAATGAACTATATGGTCATGAGAAGAAGGCCTCTGCTTCTAAGAATAATCAGCAGCATGAGGGTCAGTGCTGTAGGTTCAGTGAGCAAAAATGCTTCTGACTAAGGCTTTGTCTACACTAGCACTTTTGTTGGCAAAACATTTGTCTCTCAGGGGTGTGGAAAAAAAACCCACACCCTGTGACTGACGTAAGTTTCACTGACAAAAGCGCCAGTGTGGACAGTGCTATGTCGGCAGGAGAGCATCTCTCACTGACAGAGCTACTGCCGCTCATAGGGGGTGGTTTAATTATGCTGGCCCAGAGAGCTCTCTCCAGCCAGAATAGAGCTGTGCCACTGTAAAGTCTGTAGAGTGGACATAGCCTAAGCCTCTTTTCTACAGTTATCTCTCTGCCTTTCTCCTTTCCTCATCCTGAAAGCACCAGACTAGATTGTCTCAGACACTCCAGCTGTTTGGCTTCATCTTGGTTTATTCAAGGCTTTCACCACATTTTGACTCTTCATAAATCTGACCAGTGTAAATACTGGATTCATTGAACCATACTGTCTCCCATGTACAAGAGGTAAGATCTCATTGTGTGAGTCTTGAGTCTAGAATGGTTTGCTCAGGAGGAAGATTCTATTCTTGCCCACTCTGGCTGCATAGCAGATGATGGCACCAACCTTATGCACTCAGACTGCCAACCTTACGAAGCTATGGAAAGTGAATCTACAGCACACAAGCTTGCTGCTGATTAATTCACTGTGTGGACCCTGCTACTGCGCACTAAAAGCTCCACAGTATGCGTCTAGCAAGAGTATTTCATGTTTTTCTCTAGCTTCTCTGTGTATATACCGTAAATACAACAAAAATCATTGATACATTCTCCAGGACTATCCTCACACTGTCCCCGACAAACATCAACTCTGGGTGACCCTTAACTTCAGAGTAAAGGTCAAGGGTGAATCCCCTCTCAAAGGGTCTGGTAAGCTCAGGCCTGGCCTTTGCAACTTGTCCCCTGGGTAGTTCCTCCCATTGTTTGGTCACCTGGTTGCCTGGGAAACCCTCAGTCCCTTTGTGACATCAAGTTGATGAGGGTTCTGACAAGCTGAGCTGCACAGGGAGAGGAGAGCATAACAGGCAGACAAGCCAAACTTGCGGAAAAAATGCAGAAATTGGGCTTGTTTTTGGTTTAATTGGCTTGTGAGTTGCCTGTTGGCTAGTTTTTTACTTGTAGCTTGTTGTGTCTTTGGCTTGTAGCTTGTTGCTTCTTTTTTTGATTGGCTCCTGGGCAAGCAGAGGGAAGGGGGAGCAAGCAGAGGGAAGGGGCAAGGTGGGGAGAGAGTTAGGGATGCACAGAGGGCCCACCACAGTCCCAGACTGCACGCCGGGGGGATCTAGTCACATAGAGTGTTGGGGTTCTTAGGGATTGGCTTGTTTTGGCCTTGTTTTGAAATGGGATTGGCTTGTTTTTTGACTTATTGTGAAAGTTGGGGTGTTTATTTGCCATGTGAAAATTGGCAACTGTGATAACAGGAGGTGTTGCGGGGGAGGGCAGGGGCTGCCTAGCTCCTCATGTTTCTTAAAAAAATAAGAGATAATATTAAATTATTTTCTCCATAGATCTGGCCATTAAACTGTCATCCCTGTTAAGGGATATGAGATGATCCACAGTGGAAGGACAGACAGAGTGTGGATGGACAGATACATGGGCAGGACACATGGTAAGGGAGAGCTTTCTCATCTGTATCTAAAGCAGGTTTAAGGGGAAATAAATGGATGTTACTCATTCAATATTAAGAACATTGGGACTCTGGAGAGAACAGAACTAGGGGTTGCTGTTAGAATAAATTCAGAAAAGTGGGGAGGAGTAAAATGTAGAGAAAAGAATTGAGTAGCTCTTCAAGGCAGAAAGATACCTGCTGTCTTTTCCCTGTTAATTTAATTTGCTTTTCTTGTTGCTCTCCCTTATAATAAAAACACATGGGATGGAGGTGGTGAAGCCTCTCCCTTGAGAGAATGGGACTGAATCATTAATCTTTGCTTTTCCCCCTGCCTTTATCAGTGTTGACAGGAGGGATGGGCCCAAACCAGAACCCCAGATCCAAACAACCTGAACTCAGGGGAAAATGAATCTGTACCCAAACATCACAGCCCAAAGAAGGCCAAATTCTCTCCTGGAGTGGTTTCCCCTGGACTGTTTGCATGTTAATTCTGCTGCTTGTATTTTTATATAAAAAATCTGGAAATAATTAATAGGCCATAGAACTCTTGGGAATGTAAAGTTGTAAATTCCCGGGAATTCATTTTACCAATACCCAGTGAATAAATTACAGGGATTAGCAAGTGGTTTATGTGTAAAGATTCCTATAAAGCAGCCAGTAGCTTCTTGCTTCAGAAACAGTCCATTTTTTTGCTCCATCCTCACACAACTTCTATGTGCGGACTGGACTGAGGATGTATGATCTCCCCCTTCTGCACCCCAGTTTCTGCATGTCAACCTGAATGCAAGTGTTCCAACCCCACCCAGGCAGCAAGGAGAAGGAGGAAGAAGATTGACTCAAATGAAATCGGGTGAGGAGCAAAAGTGTTGACAGAAACAGGAGCTTTCAGGGGATGGAGATAAGAGGAGAGTGGAGCGAGAAACAGGAGCTGGCAAGAGGAATGGGATTAGGAGAAATGGGGGGCAAGGAGAGTAGTCAGAGGATAGACAGAAGTGAAGGAGAATGGATGAGAGTAGTGGGGGGAAAAGGGACAGAAGCAGCAAGGGACAGGGATAAACTCACAGGGGGAGAGGTAGATTAGCGCATTCCCCTACAAAATCTGGAACTGAACCCAGGTTTCATGAGTCTCAAAATTTCTCTTAGTTGGAAGGTGTGTACTATTTGTAATACTGGGAGAAGCAGGTCTAGATCCATACCTACAGGTCCTCCCCCTCATTTAACGGGGAGGAACCACTAAGTCCAGGCTACAGTTGATTGCTTGGGACAACAAGGGAGAAAACAGAAATAGAAGTGAGGCTGAAGGTTGAAAATCAGGGAAGCAGAAGGGGACACTGAGAGAGAACCCCGGTCAGTGCCCACCGCTCCTCGAAGGCATCCAAGGGGTCAGACCTTGTCCACCTGGAGACATGAGTGGACAAGGGATTGGAAATAGGTCCCACAGTCGCAGACTAACCCGCAGTCCAGCTTCCTCCTCCTAAAGTGATGGATGACCATCTTGGCTGGTTCCAGGAGGAGATTGACAAGGAGGTCCTTTAACTTTGTGGATGAGGTGTGAAAGAATCAGGAGATGTGGGGAAAAGTACAGCCAGAATCTCAGTAAGAGGTTCTGAAGAAGCCAAAAGAGGAGTTGCAACCAGACACACTCTACATAAATGTGCTCCAGGGTCTCCCTCTCTCTGCAAAAGGGACAGGTGTCAGGGGAGTTTGTGAACTGTGTTAGGTACATGCTTGTGTTCATGGCTCTATGGAGGAGCCACCAACTAATATCCCTGGAGGGCTGTGGAACCAGAGTGGAATACAGACTGGCCAACTGGGGTTCCTCACCCACTGCAGGTGGCTACAGGTCCAGCCACTGAGTGTGGGGCAGGAAACAAGGTCAGGGAAGTGAATGATATGAAGGACGAGCACATACAGGTGCCCGATGACAGGTTCTGGAGGTCCCGGGGGGAGGGGAATGTACCCTGGAGTGGTTCAGAAATTCTGCTGACACCTGCCCCTTCAGCAGCACATCTACGTAGAGTGTCACAGGACCTTCTTGTCAACCTTCTTTTGGCACTGGGCAAGATGGCCATCCACCAGACCAGGAAGAGGAAGTTGGATGGGGGGTGCTCTGTGACTGTGGGGCCTGTTTCTATTCCCTTGTGAAGTCGTGCCTCCAAGCCGAGTTCCTCTGGGCTGTGTCCACTGACTCCTTAGATGCCTTTGAGGAACAATGGGTGCTATCAGGAGCTCTCTGCTCAGTGTCCCCTTCCAGTTACCTGATTCTCACTCTATGACCTTCACTCCCATCCCTGTTTTTTTTCATTTGTTGTCCCCGCAATTACTTGTGTCCCAGGTTCACTGGCCCCTCCACATGGCTCAGAGGGCAGGCTGTTAGCTATGGGTCAACTTAGGCCTGCTGTTTTCCTGGAACTTCAAGAGGTACACACCTTTCGGCAGGGTGCGCCCCTATCATACAGCCTGCTTAAAAAGGGTGACCTCAGGATTTGGTGTGCATTTTCCGATCCAAGGTTGGACAAAGGCACCACATTGTGGCTCCACAAGCAACCTTAAGTCTGGCATTTCCATCTTCTGAGTGCTTGAGTTTGCAACCTTAAAGTTCTATTAACATAGGGTTTGTGTATGTGTGTTTAATTTGACCAATAGTTTTGATAGTTTTCAGTCTTTAGGTTGTACATGAATGTCATTATTTATGCTGTGATTGGCTGCTAACATCACATGGTATTATTTCTGCTCTTTTACTGGACGACTGAAACAGTTAAAATAGTAAATGGTGGATCATTTATTATAAAACAACATTAACTTTTTTAGACTGCAGAAGAAGTTCATTCTGAATTCACTTGAACTTATGGGCAGAGATTCAGGCCATCTTTTATCCTCTCTGATGTACCTATCCCTAGTTGTGAGTCCACTTTGGGGTCTCCATGTCGTTAACACACTCTTGTGGTCTGAGATGTCACCAGAATCCCGTTGATACAATTACAGCCTAATTATTAATTTAGCTGTAGATGAAAGTAGAAAGGAGGTTCTTAAGTTCTAGTGTGTAAGAGGTTACAAGGGGAGACCAGGCTTTCTGTCCACTATGTGGCGATCTGTGGTAGGGCTATAAAAGCAAAGGGGAAACAGTTGCAGCAGTGGCTCCTAGAAGAAGCCCTTTTGCCAAGTGTTCAGAGTTGCTTGGCTCTTGTTTTTGAGTCTTTGCTGTGTTAATTAATAAAGCCAGCCCTGAAGAAAGGGACTGGAACTGAACTATAGATTGAGACCGTGTTTTATCTTCTCTATCTGGTGTATCTGCCTTCTGGTTTACACTGTGGCATGTCCTGGAGAGGGTATGTTACTATTTATATTACTGCAATATTAATATTTATTACTAAGTGGCTTTACAGTATATAGAACATAGGTGACACCTCAGTGAAAAAGACTGTAAATAACCACAGAGCTTGATACACATTATACTAGAAAATGGTTATAGCCCTGTGATGTTCATATAAACCCCACACCAGTGTCTAAGCCATATCTTGGCCTGGGATAAAAACTCTTACTTAGGATTTACCACTGCTCTGGCTTGCATAACAGAAGACAAATAAAAATGGCAGACCCATGCCCTCATGAAGCATACAGTGTAAACAGACCCACTGCAAGAGATGACAATACAGAAATAGAGGATGCGGAAGGATGAAATATACAGTTCTGACTGATCATGAGGAATGCTGACGGTAGTTACACATGCAGCTTGTTAGTTCCTTTTATGTTATTCTACATATAAAAAAAATTGGGACAGCATCTTGGATGAAGGCCAGGTAGAAGGAAACTGATAAAGGTCTTAGTCAGAGGTCACAGTTCCCTGTTTGCCTGCTAACAGTGAACAAATGAGTCAGTTGTTCTGGTGAGGAAGGCAGAGAGATGTCACGTATGGCCTGTTGTCTGTTACTACAGTACTTTGGGCATGACAGCTGAGCAACAGATCTAATTATATTACTGAAAGGGAAGAACCATCTTTATTTCTGTGATCTACAGTGCTCATTGTAGAGCTACAGAGTAGTAGGAGGTGCAACCAAGCATTAGGTGATCTGTAGAACAGAAATATATCAAATGTCTACCTATTCTACAGCCACAGTAATATATAATGCATTGGCTTTACCTAATAGTACATCAGCTGAAAAAAGGGACAGCTCATGTAAATGGCATCAGTCAGGTAACAGTATCTATAGTAGATGCTTCACACAATCTATTCATGAAGCAATGAACCATATCAAGGGCTTATATTCATTTTCCCATGACTGTACAGGAGCTATTCATAAAACAAAACATGAAAGAACAAGTCCAGCCGGCGGCACATTCTTGTTCTCATTATATTGCTTATAGATTATAACTAGGTCATATGGTACAATGACATATGGAGAAGGGGCCACAGAAAAAAATCTGATCACTATTTGAATAATTAATCAAGTGATATACATATACACATAATGCTATTATCTCTAATTGTCTGAATTTAAAAGGATATGGCAAGCAATAGCTCTAATCCCACGAGTCCGTGGAAATCAATGACCCAGAGTGTGTCAGACACTGTACACAGGCAATTCTGAGAAATACACCACATTCCTTAACTACTAAGGTGGAAATACATAGCTGTATATGTCAGGGAAGAATGGGGTTTGCTATATTACGTCCAGCACACTTAGTAAGTAGGCACTTTTACAGCTCAGCTCTCTGCAAATAGCTTCCTTTTCGCAGCTTCTGACATCAGCTGTTGAAGTGCCAACCAGTTTCCCTGCATATTATAGCCAGTCCACAGATTTTTAGCAATTAGCTATTTATTTTGATTTATAGAGGTTAAAAGGGGCCCAGCAATAAATTACAAGAACTAAATAGCTAGCTATTGGTAAATAATCAAGTGAACATGAGCTTCTAATGTGAAGTGGTGGCCAAAAGAGCTACTGTGATCCTGGGATGCATATATAGGGGAATCTTGAGTAGGAGTGGAGAGATTATTTTACATCTGTATTTGGCACTGGTGTGACTACTGCTGGAATATTGTGTTTAGCTTTGGTGTCCACAATTCAAGAAGAATGTTGATAAATTAGAGAGGGTTCAGAGAAGAGCCAGGAGAATGATCAAAACCTTAGGAAACATGCTTCAGAGTGATAGACGCAAGGAGCTCGATCTGTTTAGCTTAACAAAGAAGTTGTTAAAGGGTGACTTGATTACAGTCTATAAGCATCTGCATGAGGAGCAAATATTTAATAACAGGCTCTTCAATCTACCAGAGAAAAGTCTAACACAATCCAATGTCTGGAAGCTGAAGCTTGACAAATTCAGACTGGAAATAAGGTGTACATTTTTTACAGTGAGGGTAATTTACCATTGGGGCAGTTTACCAAGGGTTGTGGTGGATTCTCCATCACTGGCAATGTTAAAATCAAGATTGGATGTTTTTCTAAAGTATCTGCTCTCAGAATTATTGTGGGGAAGTTCTATGGCCTGTGTTATACAGGAGGTCAGATGAGATGATCACAATGATCCCATCTGGCCCTGGAATCTATAAATCTATGAACTGGCAACTAAGCCTCATGTACTGAACCCCAACAAAAAACTTGCTCCCTCCCTGACAGACTTCATCCCCCACCAGATCCCTTTGCCTGCAACGGGCTGAAGAAATACTGTGGGATATTGCATTAGAATAGATATGGCTGTGATGTAGTCTAACCTGTTTACATTCTGCCACAATAAGTCGAACGTTGACATGCTATGCAATGGGATATTCAAAGGAATAATACAACTGCAGAAATATGTGGTTTTAAGATTTCCACTATGGATAAAAAGCCTGTGACTGAATTAGCAATGAGAAGCATTTAATTTATGCTACACCTGAGGTGGTTATTTAAAAAATTTGCCTGGGTATGTCATTATGTGTCTCTCCCGTTCTAATTCACAACAGAAGTTTATGGTGATTCCCATGAAAATACTACACTCTGTGAATATTTTAAGAAGGTGAAGTATAGAATCCTAGTGAGACCTTTTCCAGATAAGCACTGACACAAGGGAATTCCTTTTGACTTAAATAGCAGTTCTGCACACTCTAGGCTCACAGGATTGGATCCTGAATCAAGATGTAATGGGACTTTGAATGCTTTTCTTTTTCCATTTGAATTCCTTTGGGGATAGACTGTGCTGTTTGATGCAAAGGGTGGTTGGAGCCATTTCACTCCAGAGGTGCGTGGAGCAGCAGCTATTGTTTCGTAAGGATGTGGTTGTGGCTACAGAGACGAAAGATCGCCTTCCACTGGAAGATGGGGCTCTGGACTAGTTGTCACTGGGCTCAAGTTGGTGTTGTGGCAAAGTTATGCAACATTTAAATAAGAATAACTTGGTGAAGTCACCGAGAGCTTGTAGTTAACAACTAAGAAAACCACACAAGAGGGAGCAATGCTGGCAGTCATAGCATTGCTCCTTAACAATTACAGACTTATTGAGGTTACTTACCATTTCCCTGTGTGAGCATTTTATATTATATTCCAGATTTCCATTCTCCAAATCACGGGCACACGGGCAAAAATGCACTAACAAATATTATCAGAATGGATGTCTATTAAGGGCCAGATTCTCCTCTCATTCTTGCATTCAGGGTACATCTAAACAGCTGCTGGGGCAGGGGGTGTAATTCTCAGGTCAGCTAGATGGGGGGATGTAATTCTCAGGTCAGCTAGACATACATGCTCTAGTTCTGAGCTTGCACACTAAAATTAGTGGTTTAACATGGTGGCCACAGCCTGTGGCTTGGGCTAGCTGCCTGAGAACAACCCTACTTGGGCTGTTTTAGGTGTATTTTTAGGGATAGTTTGGGTAGCAAGTGTAGATCTACCCTACCTGGAAATTATACTTCCCAGTTTCTGTGCAGACATATCCTAATGGAGCTTTTTGGGATTTCAGCTGTAGGTAGGGCCTAACTGACACCAGTGTGAGAGAGAAGGGATTTAAGTCCTTAGATTTCAGATATACTCAGAAAATATGGCAGTCCTCCCAGTAGTTTTAATTGCCTTGCTTGCTACTAGAGTTGGGAGATATTTTAAATTTATTTTGTGGTGGGTGGGGGGAGGAGGGAATGCAGTTGCGGGGCAATTTAAACTATTCACAAATTAAGGTTGAATTCAGCAAATAGCTTTAGCCAAACAAAAAAAGATGGAAAAATAGTATTTGGCTATTTCATTTAGAAACAAAGCCTTTCAAAATGAGATTTCATTGGATCCTCTTTTGGTTTCTCAAATTTCTATATGAAAAATGAAAAAAATTCAGTTGTGGTTCAAAACTAACCAATTTTTTTCCACTTTGGACACTGAACCCAAAACAACAAACAAAAAATCAATTAATTGCTCAATTCTCCTTGCTACCCACAGCTTCCACTGAAGTCAGTCTGAATTGGGCAGTTTTGAGTGATCTATCCCCTGTTGTCCAGTCTCAGCTTCTCACAGGTGGAGGCTTAGGGACATCTGGAGAATGAGGTTGTGTCCCTGGCTGCCTTGACTAAGGATCTGGCCCTACACTTTGAAAGTTGCTTAGTGCATTGAGGCTGGAATTTTTAGAGGAGTCTATGGTGTTAGTATCCAAACACCCATTACATTTTAATAGGATTTACATGCCTAACTGGCTTAGACCCCTTTGCAATTCTCAGCTTGAGTCTCCAATCTCTTCTCTATTACCATTAAATTAGCTTGTCAATTTCTTCCAGAATGTTTAGGGTTAGTGGGGTTTTTTGTTTTTGTTTTTAATCAATTTCCTCTCCTACATTTTCAGTAGCTTGGGGCTTTTTTTCTTGCTTGTCTTCATTTTGTTCTTCATCTTTTATTTATTTATTTTTATTATCTCAGAATATAGAGTGACACATTGAGAACAGGAAAACTGATGAATCTCTGGGGCTGCAGTTCCCCACCCTGTATCAGAAACAGGAAAATATCCTCTCGTGAATTACTGTGTATGTTACAGACAGCTTTTCCCTCTGACCCGGAGGAAGTGGATTCTCTAAATTGCACATTTGCATGTGCACAGAGATTAAAGTTTTTGAAAATCAAAATCCTGGGGAAAATCCAAATGTAAATTCAGACATTTTTGCCTGTAAAATAAATGACCCTAGGGGGAAAAAACAATTACAGTGGGTTCAGTTTCACAGCACATATAATGGGAAAACTGCTGAGCTATTTAGAAACAAAACTGAGTACCTGTTAGAATTAAACTGATGCAAAAAATATGGCCAATATGCATAACCAGTTACAGCCTTGTCTCTTCGAAAAAATAGTTTTCATCAGCAATTATTTCTCTGTCTACCTGTGATATCAGCTAATAGAGGCTCCGTGGACTTTGCATTGCACTGCCACAGTTAACAATAGGATAAAATGTTTAGGAGCTTCAACTTCTGTAGATTGTAGAGTCCTGTGTTTGGTCTGAAGTATTTTGGAGGAGATGTTATCCCAGCAGGAAAAGCTGTTTTCTCCAGAAACACTCTTCTGAGCACTTATTGCCCAACATTCATCACGGTTTCACATTACTAGGGCAAGTGCAAGCCTCTTCTTAGCATCCATTTCTATCACCTTGAAAACAGAGTCCCAGCTGGATTTTGCAGAAATTTCTTTTGTAATCAGTGAGATGAAAAGCAGAAATTACTCAGGTTCCTGGTCCTTAGCAGGGTTTTAAATGATAACTTTATAAAGATTTAGGTATTGATCATGGAGAAGTAGCCTACCACAATCATTAGTGACTCAGCACTGCCAGCAAAAAACCAGCCATGGGTTTTCACCTTGTGTATCAGAGACCTGCAATACATAAAAGCACAACAATGTGGAATACACATAGCCTGGGGGTTTGTTAGGGTGAGTGACTTTAACAAAGGGGATCCATGACATGGGGTCCACGCCACACAAGGCCTGAGTAGGTTAAAAAGGGCCAATTAACCTTACAGTCTGCACCTGAAGGAGAGCTAGGGCCTGACAGTCTTAACTGAAGATGAAGCCCACCTGAGCAGGGGCAGATTGGGCTTGCATAAAGCCAGGATGTTGAAAGTAGGAGAAAGGAGTGCTCTGGTTATTCTCTAGTGAGAAAAAGAGCTGGCTAGGAACTAGGAGTAGTTCTAAAGGGGGACTGTAAGTGTAACCCACACACCTCCTGGGTATGGTGTTATGTCCCATCTAGTGGCACTGAGACCACTTACAGAGAGAGTTAAAATGAGTCTGCTCTACAGCCTTAGCTAACAGCCAGTTGGCTATTAGCTCATGCAGTAGAGGCTCATGCACTAAGTTCTCGAGGCCCCAGGTTTGTTCCTGATGACCAGGGTGTGGTCAGTGTTACATAAGCTCTGGGATGCTGTCCTGGACTACAGAGACTGGCAAGAAGCTGAGAGAAGAGTAGCTATGGGGAGCAGAGAAAGTCAGGTTGGTGAACCCCAGAGGTCAGCTACAATAGAGCCATGAGGTAGGCAGGAATCCAAGGAAACAGCCCCAATATCTGAGTTTGAATAGACTGTGGTTGCTAGGCATAGAGTCCCTGGACTTGAAACTAGAGTAGTGGGCAGGCCCAGATTCCTCTCCCAGCCACTGGGTAAATGGCACTGGACCTGGTCTTGGACTGGAAGACTGCCTGACATGGCATAGGGACAGCTTGTCCCATGGGACTTTGACCCCTGGAAGGTGAGGGCTAAAGCATGACTTGGTCCTCTGGCCAAGTCAGTAAGAAGGAGCAGGTGATAGAAAGGGGGCCAGAATGGCCAAGAACTTATCCTCAAATCCAGCCAGAAGAAGGTGTCCCTGCAATGAGTGAACCTGGTTACAGGGACAGGCAAGGCATAACAGTTGTATGACTTGTGATTAATTTTTTTTTTTTTTAGGATGTTTCCATTTACCGTGACAGCCCAAAGAAACAAATACTCAATTCATAGACATTATAAGATGCTTTACTGGCACGGGGCTGGATTGTGCCCCATGCTCTGCCGTTAAGAGATGGGATGCAAGAAGCCTTGCTGCCCCTGGTGTCCATGCATGGGCACCAGATCCAGTTCAGTTGGGCGGTGAAGACACTGTCCTAGGCTAGTGCTGGGGGTGACACTAGCAAGCCCAAAGGTGAATGTTTTTGCAGTGAGAGGCAGACCCTGCATCATTGCAAGGGGCAGCTGCTGGAGCATGCATGCTCCTAGGGGCAGTTAGCCAGAAATCACCCTGATATTCCTTCGCACTTCAGGGCAGCCCAGATGTAGGCCATGGCTTAAAGCCATGCAGTCTCCCATTATTTAATTAATGTTCACAATTGCCTTATGGAAGAAGGTATGTAAGTAAATATTGTCCTCTGCTGCCACTAAAGTGTATGGGAGCAGTAAGAGGCCATTTACAGATGGACAGAGGTTAAGGACTTGTCTAAAATCACAGAAGGAACCAGGATCTGAACATAAACCTCTAATTCCTAGTCCCAGTCTCAAACCATTTGACCACCTATCTCCTCTGAGTATTTCTAAATCCATGAAATATAATTACTGTTCAGCCTCAGAGCCAGTGCACCTTAGAGCAGACCCCTACGTACACCACTGGCCTTGCCCTGGTTAGGTGACGACAGTGGAATGATGATCATGCTTCACCACCTGCTCAGCCAAAGGCCCAGTGGGCTTTGACCTCTTGACTTCTCGGTGGCTCTGTCTCACCCTGACTCCCCTTCCCTTTTCCTGGTGAGGAGATCAAAGATCACTGATGTGAGGGGAAGGAAGGTCACAGGAACTTGACAGCCTCTCCATAGCAGCACTGCTGTATGAGAACCCTGAAGCTGTTTAAAAATACTATAACTTTTCCACCATGACCAGACACTGAATTTATTTTAAAACTAGTGCAGCTAGATCCCTATATTTATATTTTAGCAATCTGGACTGGCTGAAGAGACTCTGGCTGATTTCTTTTTGCTTGCAGCCATTTTCCATGTGTATGATGGTAATTGCTAAACATGTAAAGAGTTGCCACACACTTTTATCTGAGATCCTGGAGGTATAGCTACAGGTAACTTATTACAGATGTATCAGAAACCACTGTGTCATGATCGGTGGCCATAATAGTTTATATGTTCATGCAATGAACCAAATTCTGTTCTGTTACACTGATGTACATGTGCAGTTATGTCAGTCTGAGTAAGCAAGAGAATTTTTTCTCCGTTCTGTCTCTTAAAGTGTGTGTCTCTACATTCTGCAGAGATAATAAATGTAATTAATAAAGCAATCCATCTGTGACAGTGCTGAGAGCTAATAGCTGTTCCAGCACTTGGGTCACTTAATCTTTTATTAGTCCCCCCTAGAGAAGACTTGATTGAGGAATGGAGTGCTTAACTATCTAATCAGACTGTGGGCTGGAGATGCTAAGGAGCTAATTGTCCAGTCCGCTGAGAGGGGTAGTTATAAAGCAAGGAAGCAAATGCAGAAGGGAGAAGGCTAGCAGAGCTGAGGGAAAAGGTATCTGAGGAGGGTGAGATTTCTCTCAAGAAAGGGCTGGCATCTGAAGGATATTGGAGATAAAGCTGCTACATGGGGTGGTGGTGGTAATAATAAATCCTACAGGCGTGTTGACAAACAAAGTGCCCAAGACTAGCTGTGTGGGATCACAGGATAGGAGTGGAGTCTGCCCTGCTAAACAGCCCTGTATGTTTCACTACAGAAATAAGGAGGTAAGGGGACAGATTCTGATCTCAGCTATGGAGTCACTGTGAACTTACGCAGGTGTAACAGATCAAAATCTGGTCCTATTAATAGCAAGTAAACGCTACTATTCCTAACTTTAAATTTCCTAACCAAATATGAGTCTGAAAATGATTTCCCTCCTATTACAAACCATAATTATGCTATTTACACCAGCAGTCTGGTCCATCTTCATTGTAGTAACTGTCCTACTCAGATGAAAATTAATTTCCAAATCCCCTAAGCTAACAGTTTTTCTGTTGTGCTTAGAACTAATTAAAACAAGGGGTAACTTTGTGTGTGGAATTTTTTCAATGAAAAATAGAAACCCATTTTTTTTTCAGTTTCTCATTTTTTCTCCCTTTCTCTCCCCCTTTTCCCAGGGGTTAAATGGGGCAAGAGGGAAGGAAGATATAAAAAGAAAGAATGGAGTTAGAAGCCAGATAAATGAGGGTGTGGAAGATGAGAGAAATATATTTGGGTTTTATTTTTTAACTGAAAGATGGAGGACAGAACAAATTTTTAGAAGAAAATGTTTTCTAACCAAAAAAAAAATGAAATAAAATAAAAGCATCTCAATCAGTTCCAGTTGTCTGCATCATTAAAAGGGTGGTGGGATGTGAAGTTTCATAATGACTTATCACATCTGCTCTGTTTGCAGGTCTGTTAGGCCGTTGCTCAGCTATACATTCAGTTTTAGTATTGTATTTACAGCAAAGATACAGGGAAATTGAAGAGTGCTGTGAAGTGCAGTTAGTGAAGCAGGATTTAGAGGGATGGGAGTGAAGAAAGATTAAGGGAATGAAATATGTATATCTTAAGGAAACCTAATAAATTATAGTATTTATGACAGCAGAGCCTTGGCTATAGTAATGAATAATACCTATCCTGTTTGTAAAGCTCTTTGAGATTTACTGGTAAAAGCACAATATAGGAGCTAGGCGGTATTGATTTAATTGTGAGCGTTCTGGTATTTACTGTTAGGCTGTCTGCACAATGGGTGTGCACAATGCGGGGCAAGCAAGGGCATGTTCCCCCTCCCTCCCCCATAATCATCAGGGGCACAGAACTCCTCCAGACCCGGGCCAAAGTGGCGGGGAGAGTGAGATCCTCCCGGCCTGGGGCTGGAGGAGAAGAGGGAGGTCCTGCTGGAGCTGGGGTGGGGGAGGACGGAAGGAAGAGTGAGCTGGAGCGGGGATGGGGAGATAGGGGGAGAATATGCTCCCCCCCCAAAGGGGTCAAAGTAAAAAATCTGCACACACCCCTGGTCTGCACTAGCTGTTTCCTCCTTCCAAAGTTCCCACTGTCACTTTGCCTCAATGTGTCACAACTGAGAATACCAAATTCAGGACAAGCTGCTGAGAAATAGGGCAAACATACCCCCAAAGTGGTGGTTATTCTTTCATAAGATATATGAAACCAGCAACAAAAGGAAACTTCTGTCTCACTTCACTAGCTAACAAGAAGTCAGTAATGCAGCCTCCTTAGGTATTCCAATCCTAGATTCAACATCTAGACACTAGACTTAACGAGGAGTGGTTATTTAAAACCAATTTCATCAACCAAAGGGTTCTTCTGATCCCAAAGAACCAGCCACATACCCAGGTCAATATATAACTCAGCTCTTAACCAGTAATCATACTGTTGCCAGTCCTTTGGTAACTAATATCTAAAGGTTTATTTATAAAAAGAAAAAGAGGGATGAGAGTTAAAATTGGTTAGAGGAATCAAATACATATAATAATTGCAAAGTTCTTGGATCAAGCTTGAAGAAGTGATTAAATAAACTGCTGGCTTGTTAAGTCTCTGGTTGCTTCCAAATGATTGGAAGGTCCTCAGTACCTTGGCTAGAATGCTTCCATTAGTATAAGTCCAAGAGCTTTATGAGGAGAGGCTGAGGGAACTGGGGTTATTTAGTCTGCAGAAGAGAAAAGTGAGGGGGGATTTGAAAGCAGCCTTCAACTACCTGAAGGGGGGGTTCCAAAGAGGATGGAGCTAGGCTGTTCTCAGTGGTGGCAGATGACAGCACAAGAAGCAATGGTCTCAAGTTGCAGTGGGGGAGGTCTAGGTTGGATATTAGGAAACACTATTTCATAGAAGGATGGTGAAGCACTGGAAAGGGTTACCTAGGGAGGTGGTGGAATCTCCATCCTTAGAGGTTTTTAAGACCCAGCTTGACAAAGCCCTGACTGGGATGATTTAGTTGGTGTTGGTCCTGCTTTGAGCAGGGGATTGGACTAGATGACCTCCTGAGGCCTCTTCCAACCCTAATATTCTATGATTCTATAGTCTAGAGATCAGAGCAGGAAAGGGGCAAAATGGAGATGTTTCCAGGGCCTTTTATAGCTTCTGCCATGTGGAGGGAAACCCATTATTCCAAACAAAGTCCTCAGCCCAGTTTGTGGGAAAAATACAGGTATTAAGGTGGAGTTTACAGTCACATGATTTAGTCACAGGCTCTTGCATGCTTCGTTGAGTCATAGCAGAGGCCATTACCCATATTCTAGCTAAAACGTCCACAGGAAGGTCTATTAGGTAGGAATAAGCCTCTTCTATGGCCCATTATGAGTTAAGTGTTCTTTGATGGACCATTTAACTTGAATAGTCTATTCACAATGTGCTGGTTTGTTACCTGTAAGTACCTTGTGGTTGTTATCACAGGAGCGAACACATTTGAAATGCAGGTGCATAATCAATATTCATAACTTCAGATATAAAAATGATGCATGCATATTAATAGGATAATCATATTAAGCAAATTATAACTTTTCCATAGACACTTTACATGACCTACTTTGTACAAGATGTACTGAAATTATAAAACAGTGGTAGCAACAATGATCTACATTGTCATATTTTAATCATATAACATCACACCCACATTTGCTACTTCCAGTTCTGCTTCACTGTAGTGGTATAGCAATGGTAACAGACCTACAATGGCTGCTGATGCCTTGTTTAGACTAGTGCTCCACCATTATCGTGACCAGTGGGGAACTGGTGGTAGCAGAAGTAGGAAATGTTATGGAAGGCCTATGTGCCTCCGGAGATGCCAGAGCTGAGTGAATACTGAAATACAGTGTTTATGAAAACTCCATGAAATTATGAATAACTGTTCAGGTCAGCAACATTCGTGCCCCTTGTTATTCACTATCTACAAACATTTCAGAAAACGTGTTTGTATTGATTCAGGAAGTAGGTGTTCTTCAGCAGAATCCCTTTATTTGCATGCAGACAAAGGTATTCATATGCAAAAAAGAATAGTCACTAGTCTCTTGTTTCAAAAGTGTCAGTCATCCAGCCAGGGGAAGGAAACAATAGCATGTGAGTTAGGTGACCAGTCACAAACCAGGAATGCTGTCTAATCCAAAATCCACTGAAATCTATGGGCGATGTGATCATATATACTGTTCAGTGAATACTTACAGTTATAACCAATTTGTTCATAGAAATCAGGATTGGTTTGCAAACAATTCGATAGAAACATGGGCTACATTCTTATACAAAGAAGGAGGGTAGTTCATGTCAGCAAACAATAATAAGAGAAGAGATATTAGATTTAAACTCAAACTGAAATGACCAGTAACCTCAATTAAGGAATGGAGCTAGTATCCTGTTTTGGAGGAGCAGTAGTGTCATTGATTCATATGGTTTAAAGCCAGAAGGGATCACCAGATCATCTAGTATGACCACCTGGATATTACAGGTCACTAAACAGCACCTGCACACCAAGCCCAACAACCAGTATTGGCCCAAAGTATTACAGCCATAAGGAGACTAATCTAGTGTGTGCTTTAGGCAGGGAAACGGAGGGACTGAGGTGCACCCCAGGCCTGAGGTCCCTGCAGGGGAAGGGAATTGATTAGTTAGATCTGCTCAGATGATCCTAGCAAGTGACCAATGCTGCAGAGGAAGACAAAAACACTAAGGCACCAGCCAATCTGATTTGGTGGGAAATTTCTTCCTGACTGCACATATGGTGATCAGTTTGACTCTGAGCACATGAGCAAGACCCATCACCCAAGTACTTGAGAGAGAGAGATTTCTCAGTACCCGCTCAGAGTGCTGGCTCACCCAATCTAGTGTCCTGTCTTCACTGAGCCCATCTCTGATGCTTTGGGGGGCGGGGAATACAACCACAATACATTGGGGGTGTGGGACTTTCCTGCCTGATCCTGCAGATAACTGGCTGAAGCCTTGAAGCATGAGATTTTAGAAATATAAGGCATGAACCAGAAGGGAGTGCCAGGGCTTCTGTGCACAGCCCCCACTACTGCAGGCATCTCTATCATACAAGCCTACTTGTAAATGTAACAAGATCTACCTTAAAACTAATGAAGTTGTTTGCCTTTACAAGTCCTATTGGGAGGCTGTTCCAGAACCTCTGATAGTTAGAAACTTTCTTCTAATCTCCAGCCTGAATTTAAGCATGGCCAGTTTATATCCATTTGTTCTTGTGCCAACACTGTCCTTGAGCTTAAATAGCTCTTCTCCCTCCTTGGTCTTTAGCCCCTGCAACTGATATATTAGAAGACTCCTGCCAACATGTTTGCCAAAGGTAGGTGGAAGAAGGAAATCAAACATAATATAGCTTCCTCTCAGCCTTGATAATGTTGTGATTGTGTGATTTCGGATAGGAACCTATAGCATCTACTCAACTGATCTAGTCCTGAAGAATTAAGTGAATTTGTTAGTCTGTTACACACGTGAGCTCAGTATCAGGCCCTAAGTCAGAAATAATTCCACTGAAGTCAGTGAACTTTTACATCAATGTAACATTGACATTAGTGGAGTTCCTTCTTTCTGTACTGGTTTTTGTACCACCCTCATGGTAGAATCCAAGCGCTTTCTTGCACTGCATTAAGCAATATGACTAACTCCTGTCCACGTTTACACAAAGGATAATCAGGCTCTCGTTATTTCTACGCCCTCCAAATCAGAGCAAGGAGTATTAATAATAAAATTCTCTTATGGATTCAAATGATCAAAATGTATTTGCATTAATAATAATAGGGGCACATTATAACAAAACAATTGATAATGTAATACTTTGAATGTTAATACATTATCCTTTCATAGATTTAACATTTCCATTAATCACTAAGTTAAACTCATACCCAATTTTGCTGAACACCCATTATGCTGGACAACAGTTTGCAACCACTCTTCTATCTACAGAAAACTGATGAGCTGCCAATAAGTGTCTTTAATTTTAGATCGAACTGAAAATCAGTTTGACAGGTTTGCATATGTATTTTTTCTTTTAATTTCTGCTTATCTGCTCTGCAGGAGAAAAAGGAGTTGTAATTACAACCTCTTTCCCTGCACTAAAAGTTTTCAGTACTATTATAAAACCTTATGCATTGTTTACAATCTTAGCTTAAATGTCCTTTAAAGATTTCTGATGTATAGGGTGCAATTCTTCTTCAGTATGCAAGCAAGGTAGAGTCAGTCATTCCCACCCTGGTACTCAGCCTGCTGATTATCTCCACTGAAGAACTAAAATGTTCTTTTCTTTTCCTTCCACAGCAGTGAGAGGTTACTTATCTCTAAGGAGACACATTTCTAATGAAGAAGACAAAAATAAAGTGAAATAATATGATATACTCTGAGTCAAACATTTCCAGCTTAAACAAAACTGTTTAAGGAGATACTGTACTGTTTTAGGAGACAGAATAAGATATTAGCATCAGGTCACTACTCAGCGTATAAAATGAAGCCTAAAGTCAGCATTGATCAGCTATCTTAATAAACAGATTCACAGAACTCTAATTGTGTATCTACACTGCAATAAAAATCCCAGGGCAATGACTCTCAGAGCCCAGGTTAGCTCACTCGGGCTTGGGCTGTGGGGCTAAAAATAGCAATGTGGAAGTTCTGGCTCAGGCTGGAGTGTGGTCTCTAACCCTCCCATTATGGGGGGTCAGAGCTCAGGCTCCAGCCCAGACATCGACACTGAACTCTGGTATACCCCCAGCCCAAATCAGCTGAGCTGGGCCAGCCATGGCCCTACTGTTATCTTTTATTGCAGTGTAGACATAGCCTAAGGGCCTCAGTATCTGAGTGCTTCCAGCAAAGTGTTAAGTGCTCTCAAGTCCCCCTAAAGCTAATAGGAGTTGAGAGCACTCAGCTCTTCACAGGGAACGGTCAGCACCTTCCAGCACTTGGCCCTCGCATCAGTGACCACTCTCCATGATCAGGCCAGCATTGTTTTTGCTAAGGAATAATGGATTGGGCTTCCCATGAACTATCTTTGGAGCCTATCAGAGCCACTTTTTACTGACTCACTTCTCTCCTCCCCAGTCTCATCCCTGGCATAGGAGCTTGCAGACTGTGCCACAGTAAGGAACAAAACCAAGAGTGAAGGACCAGAATCTGCATCCATAAGGGCCCTACCATTAGGCTGGGCTGATAGCGTTTAAGCTGATGCAGCAAACTGAAATAAATGGATATGAAGTAACTAGCAATCAATATAACATCCTATAATATTTGTAAATACACAAATATAGAGAGGTTCCAATTCCGTTGCTACGTTAGATTAATGTACGCTAACGTGAGTGTTCTGTAACACTTGGAAATGCAAATTCTTACACTATAAGAGATCAACAGCAAAAATATCCTTCAGACTAGTTAGCTGCTGAAGATTCTGTAAAAACCAATTGATTTGGTCCACGCTCTGGGAATGGGTCCCACATGCATCCATTAAACATTCAAAATAGCATTAAACTCTCATTTATTATTCTCAGTGATGGGCAGTCTTACTCCCCCACATCCATGTATCATTTAGGCCTTTTCTACACTGCACAATTAAGTCCACCTATGTTAGGTCAATGTACAGCAACCACATTAATTACTGCGATTTTTCATGTCTACACTACCCTCCTTCTGCCAGTGGTGTGTGTCCTCACCAGGAGCGCTTGCACTGATTTAAATGTGGCAGTGTGCGGTGCTGACAGACCAGGATCTCAGCTCCACGCAGAGCCCTCAACTGTGAGCTCTGCTGCTGGGCGCTGACAGCCTGTGTTGTGAGTGCCAGGCAGCAGGGCTCGCAGCCCAGACTGTCAGCACCCAGCAGTGGTGCTCACAGTTGATGTAAGTAATGCAGTGTCTACACAGACACTGCATCACCCTAACTACATCGACCTAAGTGGTATGCCTCTCGTGGTAGTAGATTTATTATGTCGGCGTAGTGGGAGACTTACATCAGCGGGAGCAACGCTGCAGAGTAGACACTTACAGTGTTAGGCCAACGTAAGCTGTTTTATGTTGACCTAACTCTGTAGTGTAAACCTGGCCTCAGATTGAGGTAGCTAATGCCATTTATATTGTACCCTGTTTGAGGTAAGGTCCTATGTTTTTGTTTGTTCTGTGAAGCGTCCAACCCAGCTAAGGTGTTGTGTAAATTATACTATAAAACCAAGAAGACTACGCATTAGATTTTTTTTTTTTTGGCAGGACACTTGTCATATGTGAGGGGCTTGTGTTAAAAATATTGTTATACTTTCTGTCAAAATTACCACAGTACCAAGATCAAATGTAAACAACATGCCTGGGTTTGGTAACTGCAGAGCCCAATTCTTCCCTTTTGTAGTTAGCCTATGTTGAGAATGAAAGGAATTTCTGCATTATCTTTATGAATAATGTGTATGACTCAGTTTACCTGTTTAATGTTATGCTGCTTGTTACCTGATCTCAGGGGGTACTTGCTGAGAGTGGGGAAGGACAGGCGATCAATGGACTAGTGTGTGTCTGTCACATAACAATAGCTGGGATGGGTGAGTGGACCTATTGGCATTTGAATAGGTCTACCTGGGCAATTCAATGGCTATGCTAACTAAAGTGGCCAACCTAAGAAAATTGGTTCTGCCAGGTGGGCTGGTAACTATGCAGCAGATCACGTGGTGGGGTACTTTCATCACATGATGGGACTGATGAAGGGATCACCTGGGCCCGGAAGTTACAAAAGGAAGGGTCTATCACTGGCCATTTTGGAGAATGGAAGGACTCTTAATTGCAGGGGTGTGACTGGGGTCCCAGGAGAGCCACGCTGAGGTTACTCCAAACTGTAAAGAATGGGGCAGACCATCCCCAAAGTTGGTGGATATTCCAATAATTAGATTTATCAAGCCAGCACAAAACAGTTACTGTAATACCTTACTGGTTACCCAGAAGCCAAAACACAGTTCCCTTAAAGCAACCAGCCTTGGGCTTCCACCCAGAAACCCAAGTCAAATATGGTGAGGATTACTGAAAATGTTATTAATCACAGAAGAAAGTTCTACCAATCCCAAAGGATTGGACACATCACCTCCCAGATTAATGAATATTTCAGATCTTACCCAAATACACACTTGAAGCCAATTCTTATTAACTAAACTAAAATTTATTTAAAAAGAAAAGAAAGAGAATATTGGTTAAAAGATCAGTATACATACAGACATGAGTACAGGTCCGAGATCAGTTTTATAGTAGAGATGGTGAACTTTGTAGTTGCAAAGAATTCTTTCAGAATAAGTCCATATGTTATAGTCCAACATTCATATCCAGGGTGATTCAGGTGGGACTGGAGATCTCAGTCTTACGACTTAAGCTTCCCTGCATAAAGCATCAAGCAAATCTGAGATAAAAAGGATCAGGACCCAAGGGTTTTTTATACAGTTCCAGGCCATCTCTGGACAGCTCAGAGTCCTTAGGTAAACAATAGTCAATTATTGAGACTTTGAAGTAGACCTATTTCCTAAGCATCATTGTTAATTAGCTACTCAGATTAACATAAGGCAATTGCCTGTTTTCTACCATTTGCAGGTGATTTGTTACACATTTCAAAGAGAAATCAATACAGTGATATCACTATATTTAAGGTTTATTTAAATGTTAAGATGTCCTTTTGATCTCTGAATTAACAGAATACAGCATAGACAGGAGCCATTTGGTTACATTGTTAACCTCTAACAATATATATGTAAAGACACAAAAATTGTCTACCAATATGTCCCTAAAGGTTGAATTTGGGTCATTTATCCTGCAGGATGCTTACCACTTTCTGGCCATGTATCACAAGGAGTCAGAGAAAAAGACTCAGATTCTATATTTAGAAGAGAAGCCATGAACTGCAGGAGGGTGATCCTGGACACACTAAAGGATGCTGATCAAATCCTAAAGAATGTTTGAGTGATGAGGAAACTGAGGCAGGAAGTGGAGTATAGAGATTTTATTGTTTTGTCTGGATCTGTATATTTCTTGTGCTGTCTTAAATAAAGAGTGATTGTGTTTGGAATCCTTTTGCAAAATGTATGTTTTGTGCTTCAATTACCACGTGCCCCTGGAGAGGTAAACTGTAAACCAGAGTGCCCACAAGGTTGGAACTCTGCAAAAACACGTGCTTAAGCTGGCATTTAGTAAGTTGCACTAATTTCTGGGCCTATACAGTTAGACCCAGGTCTCAGCTCTCAGAAGAAGATGCTAGACAAAGGATCGGCACTCTGTGTGTGTTCCTGGAGACTCGGAGGCAATGCCTGTACTCTGCTCAAACTCTGGGAGCTTGAGAGCATATACGTCCAGTGTGATGGGATCCAACACAGCAATCTGGTAAGTGTCCAGCAGGGGAAGCTTGATCAGGGGTATGACTCCATTACTGCAGTCAATGGGAAGTTAATGGGAATTGTGTCTGAGAGATTTGACCTAAGTGTAACTGATATAAATTCATAAGAGTTCTGTAGATTAGATATGTAAAAAAGAGAGATACAAGTAGAATAATATATAGATTGTTACTCCCTTTGCTGCAGATTGGTTTCCCACTTGGAGCAGAGTCAGGGTAAGTTCTCAGGGTATGTAATTTGTTTGTTCACATGTATGCAAGTCCTATTTCCTCAAATGGGCACAACACCCCTGCCTTGTCTCCAGAAGCAGTCTGTTCCTTCTTCCAGTTCTACCAGAACCTCTTACTGAGGTTCTGGATGTACTTTTCCCTGCATCTCCTGATCTAAGATACTCCATCCGTGGACTCACAAAGTCATTAGGTCCTCCTCGTCAACTGCCTCCTGGCACTGGCCAAGATGGCCATCCATCACTCCAAGAGGAGGAAGCTGGACGGGGGAGGGGTTCTCTGCAACTGTGGGGCCTATTTCTGTTCCCTTGTTTGGTCATGTCTGTGGGCAGAGACACTCTGGATAGTGTCCACTGACTCCTTAGATGCCTTTGAGAAGCAGTGGGTGCTGTCCAGAGTTCTCTGCTTAGTGTCCCCTTCTGGTTGCCTGACTTTCAACCTTTGACATCAGTGACCCTAACAGCATCTTAATGCAAGAGGGCAAGGGACTCATTAGTATCTGGTAGTGAATCAGCTGGACTGACCAGTTGAATGTACCCCAACTCACTAATGTCATAACCTGTATTTAAAAGGTGTCATGTAAGATATCAATAGAAAGCTAATAACATACTAATCATTAATATTATTGCATGGTGTATATATGGAGCATAGACTCAGAATTACAAACATATTGGAGATCATGTTATCAAAGTGTGTCTGCCAGGCAGGGCTAAAGTTGCCTCCACCCTGGACAAAGGAATGTGGTTCTGCCACCTTGAAGGTATCTCCAAGTTGCATTAAGAGATGATGGGAATGCAAATTACATAGAAGGTAAACATGACCATCCAGACAACAGTGGGAGGAGATTTCAGGAAACGGATCAGTTTGCATTTTAGCAAAACGCCAGCAAGAGAAGAAACCAGCATGGAACTTCCTTCACCAGGAGACTCCATGTTGCCTTCCTCACAGCTTGAATGAACCTCACTCTGGCAGGTAATCCTCAGAAGAATCCATTTCAAAGGTCCGCTGGACTATAAAGGGAGGGGCAAAGAACCCCAAGTTAGCTTTCACATAAGAAGATAAAGGAACCAAGCACTTTGGATGTGGTGGGAGATCCTGACCAGAGGGGTTGGTCAGCCTCTTGCTGAAATATAGATTGGTATGGAAATCACCTTGAACAAAGGATGAAGCTTGTTTTGTTAAGTCTGAGCCTCTAGAAAGTGTTTTCCTTTTTTATTGGCTTGTGACCATTTCTAACTCTATCCCTTATACTTGAATCATATAAAGTCCTATCTCCTTTTGTTAATTAACTTGTGTTACTTTCGATCTAAACCAACCCAGTGCTGTATTTGATTTAAAGTGAATATTAACTCCAGTGAATATGGCAAGCTGCTGGGTACAGTATCTTTAAAGGAACAAACAAACCTTAATATCTTTCTGAATTGTCCAGGAGAGGGCTGGCTGTTGCAAAGCACATGGTTTGGGGAAAATTTGGGACTTTGCTGGGATCACGTTGCCAGAGTGTGGCTGGATGTGGCTGCTGGAATCAGAATTGCTGAGTCAGAGCTGTTTAACACACAGGCACTTGGTGCAGGCTCGCATGCTGGCTGGGAGCCTCCAGACAAAGAGTGTTACAGCAGCAGAACATTCTGAGACATTTAGGATTTCAGGGAAGGCAGTGACACAACCCCTCACTGGTCTGGACAGCACCCCAGAAATGAAAACCTCGCTCCTGTTTCTGTTTTTCTCTTCGTTGTCCCATGCACTTAGCTGTAGCCTGGGCTTAGCAGTTCCTTCCCCTTAGCTGAACGGGGGTGGGGGCTTAGTTTTGGGCAGGCCTAGACCTGCTGTGTCAGATGTGCAGATAGAAGCAGTCAGAACCTCCAAGACCTCATACAAGTCTAACTGATGAATAAAATCCATGCCTCCTTTCCTGCCTCAGCCCCTGTACTTTTCACCTGGGAAATCCCTAGTCCAAGGTGCTCATTGAGACCACATGGCCTAGAAAAGTGAACTTGGGCATCTACCCTTCTTTTTTGCAGCTGCTTTGCAAAACAAAGGAACCTCAGCGCTTCAACAGTCAGACAAAGGAGTGTGCTTTAACCCTCACAATAGCCTTAGTGATTCTCTGGAGGTCGTTACAGCATGGCATCTTTAACTCTTTCTAAGGCAAGTTTCATCCTGGGTTCTCATACATTAAGGACTCCTAATGTGCAAGCCATTGTTTGCCATAACAATTTAGATATGTCATTTACATTATATATTTGTATTGCTGACAGGGGTGGCTCCAGGCCCCAGCACGCCAAGCGCTTGCTTGGGGCGGCATGCCGCAGGGGGCGCTCTGCCGGTCGCCGGGAGGGCGGCAGGCGGCTCCGGTGGACCTCCCGCAAGCGTCCCTGCAGAGGGTCCACTGGTCCCACAGCTCCGGTGGAGCATCTGCAGGCATGCCTGCGGGAGGTCCACCGGAGCCGCGGGACCGGCGACTGGCAGAGCGCCCCCTGCGGCGCGCCGCCGTGCTTGGAGTGGCGAAATGGCTAGAGCCACCCCTGATTCCTGAATAGATCTAACGATTGGCTTTGTTGAGGTTACACAAATGTAAAAGAGCCAAATCCAACCTAGTAAAAATATGTGCTATCAGTCAGCTTCCTACTAGCTGTGCATCTCCAATCTGTGGCAAGCCAGTTCCTCCACCCAAGGTTATAATAAATGTATCCTCTTGCAACTAGTTTTTACATGGGAGACTGTTAAGCATTGTGTTTCCTCATGGGGGAAAAACATGTATTTGCCCTCTGCCCTCTTGGAATTATTGTATCTAAAATGCAGAAAAATGCAGATGGAATTTTGCACTTGTTGGAAGGATGGCCGCTTACTCAGCTCACAACAAAGTGCATTCAAATCATTTTTCAAACTACTCATGTTCTTGCCTGATTGGGCCCTATCAGCCTGTAAATGGTATGTGTGCGTGTGAGAAGCCGAGGGAGCACAGCACACTGCTGTCTTGTAATTTGATGTGCAGCCCCATAGCCCTTTAAGACCTAAACGTATGTCACTGACCTTTTCAGTGTATGACAAAGATCCAAAACGAGGTACACAACCAGTACTAATAGCAGACTAAGTTTGTCATGATATCGGGTTCATTTCTTTAAAGGTTACCTACAAATGAAGAAAAAATTGTGTTCGTGCCCTTTTTTCTTGTTTACATTATATAGAAAAGGCCTGGAAGGGGTTTTGGCTTAGTGTAGTTTTGTTTTTATCTTGCTTGTGTGACAAAGTTCCTCCTCTACCTTGGTCCTGTGCTTATTGGCGGATTTGCTCACCTCAGTGATCTTCCCCTCTGGTGGAACCCACATTCTGGGTCAACTCCTCCTGTGTCTGATCAGGAGTTGGGAGGAACCCGGGTCCACCCTCTACTCTGGGTTCCAGCCCAGGGTCCTGTGGATCACAGCTGTCTATAGGGCCTCCTGTAACAGCTGCATGACAGCTACAACTCCCTGGGCTACTTCCCCATGGCCTCCTCCAAACACCTTCTTTATCCTCACCACAGGACCTTCCTCCTGGTGTCTGATAATGCTTGTACTCCTCAATCCTCCAGCAGCGCAGTGCAGCGCAGCACTCCCACTCCCACTCCCTTTCAGCTCCTTGCGCCTCTTGCTCCCAGTTCCTTATACGCAAATCTCACTGACTAACTGGGAGGCTTTTAACTAGTTCCAGCCAGCCCTTGATTGGCTTCAGGTGTCCCAATCAATGTAGCTATCTCCACTGCCTTCTAGAAAGATCTTAATTGGCCCCAGGTGTCTTGATTAACCTGGAGCAACTGTCATTTGATTACCATGGTACCAGGGATTTGTGTAGCCTGGGGCTAACATACCTGTTCCTCACTACTTTACTGTAGCCATCTGGCCTTGCCCCATCACACTTGTTATTGCCCTAAAAATATCAGAGCTTTCAAATATGGTCTGCCCTGGGTTCGTTTGAGGTCTCAGATATCACTATCACTGTAACTCTTGTTCATTCCTGCCTTGAAAACCATCCCACCCCACCTTTGTCTGTCTGTCTTTCTCTAATCTAATTTACACCCCCAGTTCTACAATGAGCTCCTCGTGGGCAGCCCTGCTCCTTTTGTGTCCAGATCTTCTGCTGTATAAGATCTCACTCTGATACAGAATTAATTAACACACTCCAGGTTTATTGCTGCTGCTTACAACATGGCTTCTTCAGCCTCATGGCTTCTCAGCCAGTTCTCCAAGAGGTGTCCCTTCCCTACAAATCACCCCAGGAACAGTATGCTGCCTGAAAGTGTCTGCTAGCACTTTCGTATTGTTACATCCCTTCTCTTTTAAAGAAAACTATCTAACACTCCAGCAATAACTGTCAAGTATCAGAGGGGTAGCCGTGTTAGTCTGGATCTGTAAAAGCAACAAAGAATCCTGTGGCACCTTATAGACTAACAGACGTTTTGCAGCATGAGCTTTCGTGGGTGAATACCCACTTCTTCGGATGCAAGAAGTTGCATCCGAAGAAGTGGGTATTCACCCACGAAAGCTCATGCTGCAAAACGCCAGCAATAACTGATCCTGTAATCTAATATCTAATGATTGTTCTTGTGGTTACTGCATTCATCATTGTTGTGATGGGTTTGGTCACAGAAACTCCCTCAAGACTGTCACTAGATATGCTGGGATACCACTGAGAACAAACCCCCCTGCCAGAGAAGGCTTCCCTCTACTCCCCTCTTGCTGAGTTAGACACTCCATTCAGCTACAGCACAGACCAAAAGGTTGGGCCATGCCCCCTGAAGTTCACAGAAACTAAGATTCACTTAGCCCAGGGGCTTCACAGTTAACAAGGACTTTCCCAGCACCCAGTATTCAGTCTTTCTGGGAGCCTAAACCCCAAATGAATCCATTTTACTCTGTATAAAGCATATACAGGGTAAACTCATAAATTGTCCACTCTCTATAACATTGATAGAGAGATATGCACAGCTGTTTGCTCCCCCAGGTATTAATTACTGGCTCTGGGTTAATTAATAAGCAAAAGTGATTTTATTAAGTATAAAAAGTAGGATTTAAGTGGCTCCAAGTAATAACAGACAGAACAAAGTAAGTCACCAAAAAAAAATAAAGCAAAAACACGCAAGTCTAAGCCTAATACATTAAGAAACAGATTACAGGTAATATTTCACCCTCAGAGATGTTCCAATAAGCTTCTTTCACAGACTAGACTCCTTCCTATTCTGGGCCCAATCCTTTTCTGACCAACTTTGTGGTTTATGGCCTGGGTTCAGCAATCACTCACACCCCCGTAGTTACAGTCCTTTGTTTCAGTTTCTTTCAGGCATCTCTTTGGAGTGGAGAGGCCATCTCTTGAGCCAGCTGAAGACAAAACGGAGAGGCTTCCAGGGCCTTTTATTTTCTCTCTCTTGTGGTGCTGAAACCCCTTTGTTCTTCTGTGCAAAATCACAGCAATAAGATGGAGTTTGTAGCCAGCTGGGCAAGTCACATGTCCATGAATGATTTAGCTTTTTGCAGGCCGATGCCATTGTTTACATGTTAGTTTGAATGTTCCCAGGAAAGCTCAGATGTGGATTGGCATCTCCCAAAGTCCATTGTCAGTTAAGTGTTTCTTGATTGGGCACTTAGAATAGTCCTTTCTCAAAAGACTGACCAAATGCTTCACTGATGCTACATAGAATCAAACACATTGAGATACAAGTACATAGCCAATATGCATAACTTCAAATAAAAAATGATACACACATACAGACAGCATAAGCATAACTAGCAAATTAAAACCTTTCCATGGACACCTTACTTCACCTCCTTTGTACAAACTATAGGACCTTGGTTGCAACTATAGGACCTTGGTTGCAACTATGATCTATATCGTCATAGTTCATGTCAATAACATCACAATCGTATCATTTTCTCTAGCTATAGACCTGTACAATTTGGAAGTCCATCACAGAGCAGGTCTCTCAATAATCCACCCTCAGCTAGTATGGTATGGTTCACTGGTGCCTGTCTGGTGCGGTCTTCCTTCAATCTGATCAACCACAGTCTCTAGGCTTGGTGTTGCTGGAGTTTCCACCAAGACACCCCCTTCCTCTTGTCTTTCCTCAGGGATTCCCCTGACGTTGTCCATTTCTAACAACTTTGGCTCAGAATTCTCCTGCTGTAGAGCCATTAGCTGTGTGTTGTCCATACTGTCCTTAGAGGTTTCTTCTATTTTCCAGAGATGCCTATAGCTATGCCTCACTATCTGCACTATTTGCACTTGATATGATCTTTGGTTTCCTGGTTGCACCACTGTAACTTTGTGCCAGAACTTAATGGTTAATGGTTGTATATGTGCTTTTTCACCCGGATTCAGATCTGACAGATCTCTTGCAGATCTGTTGTAATAGAACACTTCTCTGTTTTATTGGTTTCTCCATAGTTCACCAAATGAAGCACCTGAGTACCCAGACTCAAACAACCTTCTGCTGTCAGCCAGAGAATGAAGACAATCTTTGGGCCGGACTTGAATTTAGGACTTGTAAGGGAGTATTCCTCTGATCTAGTAGTGCTAGGTATGGGTCAGCCTTTGCAGGTTTTCCTTTTTTTTTTCAACAGTTTCTTAGCAGTTTTTACTGTTGATTTCACTTTGCTTCTGCTTTGAGGTTACCCCAGTGAAGATATTGTGTGATCAAAATTCAAGTCCTTACTGAACTTTCAGAACTCTCCTGAAACAAACTGTGGTCTTTTAGAAGAAGACATGATATCTGGTATCCCATACTGTGCGTAGTATGGTTTCATCTTTCATATGACTTCTCTAGATCCTGTGTCTGGTCAATAGTCTATCTCCCAGAAATGGGAAAAATAGTCTACAATAATCATGTATCCATTGTCTCCAAAGGTAAACAGATCCACTCCCACATATGCCCATGGTCTATCTGGAACTTTGTGTTGCCACAGGGTCTCGTTCAATTGATAGTCTTCCCAGGATCTGCATACATCACACTCTTCCATGAAGTCTATAAGTGCTCATTCATTCCTGGACAGTATATAGTCTCTCAGGCTAGCCTTAAGCAACTTTCAGTTCCCAAGTGTGATGAATGAACTTTGTGCATAATTTATTTCCTAAGAGCTGCTGAAATAACTGCTCTTTCTCACTGAAATATAATGCCATTCTGTACACACAACTTGTCTCCTATCTGAAAGAACAGAGTTATCTCTTTAGGTACATGGTGTTTTGTTGCTAGCCATCCTTGTAGGATCATGAATTTCAATACCTCTAGCATTCCGTCTTGCTCTGTATTTCTCTCAGTCTTTCTTCTGAAATAGATAAGTACTGTACCATATTTATTGCCTCCCCTTAGCCTCTACAGATCCCTCCTTGCTGGATTCTGGTAGGTATGTATGGTTTAAGGTGTCTGCCAACACCAAGTCTTTGCATGGGTGTGACATTATCTGATTAAAATATGACCACATAGATCATTGTTGCAACCAGTTATATATTTGCAGCAAATATGGTACAAAGGCTGTTGAGTGAGGTGCCTATGAAAAGGTTATGATTTGCAGGTTATGACTATGCTATTTGTATGCATGTATCATTTTTGTATTTAAAGTTATGAGTAATTGGCTCTATACCTGAATTTCAAATGTTTGCTCCTGGCGTAACACCCACAAAGTAATTAGCCAGCACATATTGGAGGGACTATGCAAACTGAGTGGCCCATCAGAAGAACATTTAACTGACAGTGGACCATGGGAGATGCCCATCTACACTTAATGAAATTTCCTGCTGTGACTAGGCGAAATGCATGGATATGTCAATTGCTCATGTGACTCCAAACTCCATCTTCTTGATGTAATTTTCCACAGTAAGAACAATGGGATGCCCTCCACATGGCAAAAGCTATAAAAGGCCCTGGAAACATCTCAATTTTGTCTTCAATCCTGCTTCTTACCTCTGGAGGAACTTTGCTACAAACTGAAGCTCTGAACAAAGGACTGAATAACCCATCCAAGCTGTGGATGTACTCCAGAGATTTGACTTAAGCCAGCAGTTTATTCCATCACTGCTACAAGCCTGAACCAAGACCTTTGCTATTACTGAATGTAATTGACTCCTTTAACCAATTTTAACTGTCACCTTTCTTTCTTTTTATAAACCTTTAGATTTTAGATACCAAAGAATTGGCATCATCATGATTTTTGGGTAAGATCTAAGTTATATATTGACCTGGTTGTGTGGCTGGCCCTTTGGGATCAGCAGAGCCTATTATTTGATGAGACTGGTTGTAAAGAACCACTCATCTCTGAATCCTGTGTTTTTGGGGGTGTTATAAGAACTGGAATGCCTGAAGAAACTGCCTTTATGTTCTTGTTAGCCATTGTGGTGAAACAGGAGTTTACTTTTGTGGCTGGTTTGGTATATCTTATAAAAGAATAAAAACCAGTTTTGGGTTGTTTGCCCTATTCCTCAGCAGTTTGTCCTGAATTTGGCATCCTCAGTTGTGACCCACTAAGGTACAGTTACAATGGGCAATACTTGATCTGTCCGTTGTACCGCTGCAGTCACATCATCATCCGCCGTAAGCACTTTGGCGCACTAAGTAATGGCTTTCTCCTAATGTTTTTGAAATGGTTATGGTCAGGCTGTATGTCCACGATGCGACCGTAAGTTTATATTAGTGAAATGTTTCTGTTCCAAAGGGTATTGCTAACAACTCTTTTTTCAATTGGACCATAGCCCTTCTCTGTCACAGACAATGCTCTGCTAGTGAGCTCAACAGATTGTCCGTCTTGCAGCATGGTAGCCACTACACCCGACTCAAATGCATCACATGGCAGCGTCAGGGATAGCTCTGCATTGTAATATTTCAAAATGGGAGCCTTCTGTGATGCTGTATATAAGAAAGGTTACCATTTATATCACTGTTGTAATCACTGTTACACTTTATACAATATTTATTGTAATTGTGTATCATATAAGGTGTCAATGGAAAAGTTACAAGCTACCAAGTATGATTATCCTGGTTAAATCCATGTATCATCTTTGTATCTAAAATTATGAATATTGGCTATGTATCTGTATCTTAAACACGTGTTGTATTCATGGGTGACACCCCCCCACCCGACAGATTTACATCAGGACTAGTCAGCTATGTGCTGATGACCCATGAAGGACACTCCTCTCTGACAATGGGCCAAAGAAGAAACTCATCCTGCCCAGCTAACTTTTCCTGTGGATGCCTCAGATAGCCAGGAGCCAGTGGCTACCCCCTGTGATTCAGCAAGACATGTGAGGACATGTGACTCAATACTCCATCTTTTACCAGTAATTCTCCATGCTCATGTGATCCTGGACTCCATCTTGGGCCAGTAGAGGATATAAAAGACCACTGAGAAATCTCCATTTTGCCTCTTTCCTGCTCTGATTCTCTGGACTGAATTTACAACTAAAAGGAATACTTTGAACTATGGACTGAGAACCTACCAATCTTTTGAAAGTAATCAGAGAAACTTTTGCAAGCCAACAGCCTATTCCATCACTGCTACAAACCTGATATAAGGATTTTCCAATCATTTGTTTATCTGATCCATTAACCATTTATAACTCCCATCTTTTCCTTTATTAATAAATCTTTACTTAGTTTACTCAGGGCTGGCTGGCAGCCTGATATTTGGGTAAGATTTGAGATACGTACTGACCTGGGAGTGTCTGATTCTTTGGGCTTAGTAAGAAACTTACATATGCTAAATTAGGTTTTCAGTAACTCCTCACTATATTAGACCCATTTGTCTGGATAGGAGACAAAGGCTGGAATGCCTAAAGGGGACTGTGTTTGGCTTCTGATTAACCAGTGTGATACTGCAGAAGCTCTTTTGTTACTGGCTTGGTGAATCTAACTATAGAATAAACCACCAGGTTTGGGGATTATCTGCTCTCTTTCTTGCAGTCTGCCCTGAGTGTGGCATTCTCAGTGTGGTCCATCCCAGGCTCCTGATCACACCTTCCCAAGCATCTTTCTTATTTTCTGGAATGCTTGCTCCTGGTGGTTCATCCACTCCCATCAGGTGTCTCAATGTATCAGCTGTCTCAGGATCTTGCAGCTTCCAGACAGATGATTGCAAAACTTTGCTAAATAATTGGTCATTCCCAGGAATCTTTGGACTCCTTTAACATCACTGTGTCTTGCCATTTCTCTAATTGCCCTCATTTTCTCTGAGTCTTTCAGTCCTTCAGAGGTCAACCAATTTCCAATGTATGGCACCTTGGGTGTTCTCATCCTGAACTTATCTAAGGTCAATTTAATCATCTTTTCTCTGCATTGCTGTAAAAATTATAATAATTTGTAGTTGTGAGCTCTTTGTGTTTGTTCTGAATCCTCACCCTCTCCCACTATCAGCAACTCATCTGCCCTTGTCTGGATTCTCATCCGACCCTTGATGTTTGGGTCAATCTTCTCTGGAATACCTCTGGTGCTGGACTGATTCCCATCGGCATCCATCTTCTTAGTGTATGCACAACGTCCCTCAGGTAGCACATGACCAGGATTCATCACTGAATTTGGTCTGCTGGTTGGATCATTAACTTCCCCGGGCCAGGTACTGACAGGAAGTGCAACATGAATGCTGATCCATTCCCCCTATTGGCATTCATAACATCCATAATCATCAGTATCTCCCAAATGGAGTTGCAACGGTTGTCTAGTAACTGGAGTCTTCATCCAGTTCAACATTCCAGAATCCATTTTTTAACACCACATACTGTAAAATGTCTCACTTTAGACAGACCTGGTTATTTTCCTCAACAGTTCGAATTCAAAGCTTTGTTTAGTGGATCTAGTGATCTCAGTTTTCTGGGTGGCTTTCTTACCACCACAAGCTTGCTTATCCAGTCTGTGCTCTTTTCTACAGGCTGTATGATTCCACAACTATGTAGGCTGTGCGGTTTGTCTTTCGGTGGCTGTAGTAACACAACAGATACTTTTTTTTTTGGCAATTTGACACTGGTGTGAAGCCAGTTAATCTCTATTTTATAAACAGTGTCTAGCTAACCGTCCCCCTGAAACACATCTCTACACTCCCTCTGTCATCTCCTGATCCCAAGTAATCCAAGGTGCTTTCAGTCATCCCACTGTCCACTTTCATTATGTTTTGGAACTGTATTTTATCCGGTTTGTGGCTTGGGCTGCTTTGCGGCCCAGAAGTGGTACTGCTGTCTCATCTGTGACAACGAAGTTCACTCTTTCTTTTTGTTCCTTGGATTTCTTAATTTAATTTTACATTTCTCCATGGGCTTTAAAGTGATACGGTTTTACGTTGTTAACAGCTGGTTAGTCTCTTCCAACTGTATGTCTGGATTCATCAGACTGATCAAGATAACGTTACAACTTGCACCACAATCTAATTTAAATCATTTCACTTTCTTCCCAAGTAACATGGCTGCCTACTACTGTTTCTGGTTCTTACTAGGGTCTTCTTGCACTGTGTTTACCATCTGTTCAGTCACCTACATAATGTCTTCATACTCACTGTTGCTCTCTTCAGTTACTGTGTGTGCCTTGGATTTGTTTTTCTTCTTGCTGGACAATCACTTGGCTGCAAAATGACTATATTTGTCACAGAGGTGGCATTCTTTTCCCATAAGTTGCACACTCTCTTTCTATTTTACATGTTTTATTTCCCACAGTACTTGCATGTGTTTGTACCATTGTCATCTACTGATGTTGTTGCATCTGGTTTTGATTTCTCTCATGTAGTGCATGGACAGTTTCTGCTGACTGCCCTTCCAGGGTTCTAATCCTCTCTTTGGATATCTCTGCAGCCCTGCATATCTCCAAGCTTTTCCTCAAAGTTAAATCAGCTTCCATCATCAACCACTCTTGTACATGCAAATGTCATATCCCACACACGATCTGGTCTCTTATCAATGCATTTTTTATTTCCAAAATTGCAGGTGGCTGCTAGCACTTTTAAATCAGTGCTGTACTCATCTATACCCTCCCCAGCTGCTTGATTCCAAGTAAAGAAATTATATCTTTCCACCACTTACATTCTTCCTGGGGTTACAGTGAGTACCAGAACAGCCCATTATTGCTTCTAACCTGCTTGGGGATTTTCCAGGCACACATTCGCACTTGTCTCTCTCCCTTTTTTCCAATCAGGTCACAAAACCAGTTTTATTTTCACAGCATCCTCTTTATCTGCCAGAGCAATATCTACAGAGAGGTTAAATTCCCTTTTCTAGCTCTTCCATGCCTAAGCTAAATTCTTAGCTTGCAGGTTTAATGTCTCTGGAGGCTTCAGTCCCTCCATTTTCTGTTATCTACCTTGTCTTGTAAAGCAAACTGTGTACTCACAGAAGTACTCTGCTCTCTGCAGTGCAGCTCTGATTGGTCTCTTCTGCTGTCTAGGACTCGATTATCACTGCTACCATGTTTCATGCTTCACTGTGTCTTGATTTTCTGCTGTATAAGATCTAACTCTGACACAGGGTTAATTAACAAACTCCAGCTTTATTGGGGCTGTTTACACAACATGGCTTCTTCAGCCTCCTGGCTTCTCAGAGACTCAAATAATTCCCCAGGAAGCATCACTTCCAAACAGTTCCCCCAAGAAACAGTATGCTGCGTGAAAGCATCTCCTAGAAATTTCATGTTGTTACACTGTGGAGCTTATTGCAGGGATAGGGCCTTAATACTGTCACCCGTCTGTTAAGCAGTAGCAGATTTTGAAGTCTTGCAGGTCAGTTTCCAGTTTGAGGAGAAATTGATGTGGAATCTGAATATATTCTTAGTGTAACCTGTTTTATTTACATCTACTCACCAGTTCTGGGACAGAGGTGGTCACAAACAGCATGCAGGTAATCACGTCTTTCAGGGATCTCAGCCGAACACTAATGCCGGGGTTCCATGGAACAACTCTGTCTCGAGAATTGACTCTAGTTTGAGAGAGCAAGGCAGACAGCAAACTCTCCTGGAACTGGTCTATACTAGAAAATTAGATTGATCCAGCTATGTCGCTCAATGGTGTAAAAAATCCACACTCTTGAGAGACATAGTTAAACTGACATAATTCCCTGTATAGACAGTGCTAGGCCAGGGGTTCTCAAACTGGGGGTCGGGACCCCTCAGGGGGTTGCAAGGTTATTACATGGGGGGTCATGAGCTGTCAGCCTCCACCCCAAACCCCACTTTGCCTCCAGCATTTATAATGGTGTTAAATATATTAAAAAGTGTTTTTCACTTATGGGGGGTGGGATTGCCCTCAGAGGCTTGATATGTGAAAGGGGTCACCAGTACAAAAGTCTGAGAACCACTGTGCTAGGCCAACAGAAGAAGTCTTCTGTCAACCTAGCTACCACCTCTGGGGGAAGTGGATTACCTATGCTGATGAGAGAACCCATCCCATTGGCATAGGTTGTGTCTAAAATGAAGCACTACAATGACACAGCTGTCACGCTGCTGCTGTGCCACTATAACATTTCATGTGTAGACAAGCCCTTGCTGTTTACCACAGCCCTTCTTAAAAAAAAATGCCCTAGAAAACCAAGACAGTATTTCTTCCAAGACTACAAACTTGCTCACATGCTAAGGAAAAGGATTAAGATGGTGTCCCATTGCCATCTGACAATTCCTGCTATGATAATATGTATGCTATTTAGCAATCAGGTGATTCCATAGCTTCAGTGAAGCACATTTATGGATGCTACTAGATGAATGTGGTGAAAATATTAACAATTAACAGTTGGTCAGCTTTCCCAGCTCTTAATTAAAGGAGCAGTGGTGGTGAATCTTTAACCAAGACATCTTCCTTCACAAGTGTTACTCAGATGTTTGAAGCAGCAAAGAATCCTGTGGCACCTTATAGACTAACAGACGTTTTGCAGCATGAGCTTTCGTGGGTGAATACCCACTTCTTCGGATGCAAGCAGTGGAAATTTCCAGGGGCAGGTGTATATATAAGCAAGCAAGAAGCAAGCTAGAGATAACGAGGTTAGATCAATCAGGGAGGATGAGGCCCTGTTCCAGCAGCTGAGGTATGAAAACCAAGGGAGGAGAAACTGGTTCTGTAATTGGCAAGCCATTCACAGTCTTTGTTTAGTCTGATGTTTGAGTTATATGTTAAGAAAAACAAACTTAAAAAAAATTAAATAGTCTTAATAAAAATCTTTTCCCTTGTCAATCAAGTTTATTTCATGGATTCTTTCATGTCATAAATACTACTAGATCTCCAGTTATTCACAGAGCCCTTCATGAAAAACAGGGCAGACAAGACCTGAATTTGTAAACCTAAAGAAACAAGAAAGAAATAAAACACTTTTAATAAAAAATAAAAAGACAACCTTCCAAGCCTCCTTTAAATATCACAAAGAAGCAAAAATTGGTACAACTCCCATCTATTTCCTTTAAAGATTGTCTGTAACATAAAATGTTTTATAAACATGATTTCAAAATTTGGGGCCAGAATATGAACCACTTACTCTCAGTGGAAAGCAGTTATAGAAATAGTCTTGCCACACTGGGTCTATACCTGTGAGTAACTTCTTACCAGTATGAGTGAGATGTTCACAACCTGGCCTGCTGCTTTTAGGTTGTCAATAATTTAAAGTAATTTAGAGAGAATAAAAAATGTACATGGAATAAAACCATGGCCACAGTTTATCAAAGCACTTAAGTGTATGCTTAACTTTAAGGACAAGAGTAATCCATCTCTATTTAGCAAAGCATGGGCTTAATTTTAAGCCCATGCTTATGTCTCGTGGACTTCAATGGGACTTTAAGTACTTTGCTGAATCACACTATTTTGTTCAGCACACAGAACCCAAGCATGATATGCTCCAGAGATCTTAATGGTGGATAAGCACCACCGAGCAGCTTGGAGAAAGGAGAATTTCATCCTCACTGGGGAGGAAAGGCAACAGGTTACTGATGTAAGTGTATATTTGAATCCGTTAAGGTTTATAAATAAAGACCTTCTGTTTCCACTGGGAGGTTTAAGTGACATTCTCCTTCAATATTTTGACAACCGTTTTCTTTGAATATCTTGTTCTTTTTTTATTTCTGTAGCATGTTATGGTGAGCCAAACTAGCAGCAGAACTCCTTATGGCTTTTTGGCAGCTAGTATCCCAGATGGCCTGGAAGGCACCATAACACATTATGCAAAGGATCCAATATAGCAGGTCGAAGCACCTGGGAATATTTCAGGTGATAACATTAAGTTGTTTACCAGGGCATGGGTAGTGTATCCCCAGGCTGATATCATGAAGTGCTAAATTCTTGGAGAGTTTAATCTGCATTCTTCAACCTTACAGTTATACTTATAGCAGCCGTCTCTCTTTCAAATGCATGCTGCTAACCAGATGGCCTCAGAAAAAGAACTAACTGAAGTCTGAGCACTCTTACCGTATATAGTCATTCATAAGCTGAATATTTTTGGTAAGAAAGTGATGCATCAAAGAGCATGGGTCGGCTTATAAATGTGTCTACACCAAAATTTGATGATTTTAAACTCTATGGAATTATTGAATTGACTATTTAATACATTGTCGTTTTGCTTACCTGGAACGTCTGCAGGCATGGAGCCCCTCAGCTCCCAGTGTCCACGATTTGCTGTTCCCAGCCAGTGGGAGTTACGGGAAGTGGCGCCACTTCCCGCAGCTCCCATTGGCTGGGAACGGCAAACTGCGGACATTGGGAGCTGAGGGGCTCCATGCCTGTGAACGCTCCAGGTAAACAAAACATCCAGGCCCGCTAGCGGCTTACCCTGATGGGCCGGGAGCCAAAGTTTGCCAACCCCTGAAATATAGGGTTGGCTTATGAAAGGGTCATACAGCTTTTGCTATTTTTACCTAACCTACTTGGGGGGTCGGCTTATAAACAAATGGGCTAATGAACGAGTATATATGGTAATTCTTAATCTCTTTATGCAATGCACTTTCTTGAGTTTGCATCAAGAAGCCCAATCTAGTAATCAGAGCACGAGACAGGTAGTTGGTTCTATTCCCAACACTGCCACTTATGTGTGTGACAGTGGCAAGTCACTGAGCTGCTCTGTGCCTCAGTTTCCCCATCTGTAAAATCAGGATCATGCCCACCTTTCAAAACACAATTTTCTCACTCAGAAGGATGAATATTGGTGCCAAAAATTGTAACAAAGCATTGTCAGTTTTTCTGCATAGTTATGTGTACTATGATTTCAGATGAAGACTTTTGTCGCCCAGAAGAAACATGAGTAGAGCTCACCTTTTAGCAGAAGGGAATAATATGATTGATGAAAAAGGACAATTGTATGATCATGTTATCTAGTTTCTTCCGTGTGTCCTTTGTGGAAGGAAGTGATGGCCATCCTGGTGCTATCCGGCTATCACACAAGGAGAGAGTTTGCCGTAGCTATGTGAGTTGAGGCTATGAAAATACACAATCACATTTTCCCCCTCAAATTTGTGCGTCACCATCACATTTATAAATGATCAAAGAGACACCATTTTTATTAACTACTTGAAACTATGTGAACAAACTGGGAGGCAGGGGTACTATTATATAAGTGTGTGCCCTTAATGACTGACATCTGATAAACCTCCGCACTGTGTCATGAGGGAATATTTGTGCTGCTGTTGGTGGGACATGATATATAGTTGCCTGTAATTGTTCTAAAACCCTTGACAGATTAATATGGAGTTAGAGCTGATGGCAAGCACTAATTACAAATTCAGTCCCACATCCTTCCATCAATGTGTCTGAACTACGGTAGCATCCAACGTAGAAGAGACAGCCCCTCGATGTTTTGCAGGTGAAAGTCACTTATGTACCTAATACTAATCAAGCTTAGGAAATATTTGTTTTTTCTAAGAAACTTTTGAGGGAAAAACTATTTAATTTAAATTGAAGCTTGACAGCTAGCACTGAGAAATAGGGCCTGATTCTCCACAGCCTTGCAACTTGCTTGCCTTGCTCTGTGCTCATTTGGCAGATGTGTGACTGAACCCCCACAAGGTGCAAGGCAGTGGAGAATCAGGCCTATAGCCTTCTGTTTACCCTGTCTTAATAGAATTGGACCTGGGCCTGATTCTGGTTCTCACACTGGTTTCACTTCAGTGTAACTCCTTTTGCTTCAATGAAGTCACTCCTGATTTATACCACTGTGCATGTGTGTTGCTTTAATTGTGACGTAAAGCTTTCCTTCTTCCTGAGTGGCTGTCCTACCAGTGACATGTGACTTACATGTGACTTAGATGTCCAGTCATTCAGTCTCCGAGGCACCACAGCACGTAGCTTTGTCTAAACAGCTCGGATGGAAATCCAGGCTCTCCCAGACCAGCTGTGCTTGAGTTTGCTAAACCAAACCTGAACTTTGAATTCAGTTAAGCAGATATCTGCACAAGGATGTTGTGCTATGACCCAATTGTACAGCCATTGGGAAACAGCTGTCCCAGAGGAGCCTATGTTCCTGGACTCTGTCCTCAGCATCATGGTAGGGGGAAGCCTTCTGCACAAGCTATGAAGAAGGAAAGTTCCCTTCAGTCTAGCACCTCGGCGCTTCAGTCATGGACACGGACCCCATTTGCTAGGTGCTGTACAAACACGGAGCAAAAAGACTTGTCTGTTTGTTCTGAGAGGCACCTAATCCTCTTTGGGTGCAGTACAAATAATAAATACCAATCATGTATCTTTTGGACCATGGAGTCACTGTTCTGACCATCTTCACACTGTAAAGGCTATGTGTCAGCAAGATGTGCCTCAGCAGCCAGCACAGGGCATCAGGACAGCCGGGAAACTGGCCGTGGCTTGAGGCGGAGCAGAGACAGGCATGGACTGCAGGGTTGGAGTAGTCTGTCAGAGCTTCCAGGAAGCAGGGAGCATCCCAATAAGGGAGCAATGTTGAGCAGACTGGAGTAGCTGCCTTGGTGTCAGCTGGCTAGACCCTTGCTGATGTACTGGCAGGGTCCTCGGGATTCGTAGGCAATTCTCTCAAATGCCTCAGGCTCAGGGATGACACCTCAAGATCAGAACACTCGTCACAGGGAGCAACGATGTGCCCAGGCAGATGGGTGGGTGAGTTAGTGCGCACTTGACCTTTTCAGTCCAATCTAATCTATGTAGGAATTGTGGTAAATGGACTTTCTGCAGTAGATGTCACATAATAGTAAAAATAACTTATTGTTTGTCTGAAAGAGACCGCAAAACTCAGTGGGTGGCCTCGGGGGCAAAGCTGTCTGTTTAAATTTGCACGGGCGTGCTCCCTAAATGTATGTGCCTTCCAAATGGGTCCTGCTTGCTCTGTTTATGACTTGGCTTTACTTGAATTGCTCAGTCAAGCAGGGTTTAGTCCAAGAGTCGGCAACCTTTCAAAGAAGAAGAGCCATTTTTTTGTTTTTGACCAAAATATTTCAAGAGCTGCATCACACACAAAGTGTTGGGATGCAGGAGGGAGTGCAACTGGCAGCCAACCACTTCCAGGGGCAGCATGGAGCCACGTGTGGGAGGGAGTTTGGGTGCAGGAGGGAGCTCCGGGCTGGTGCAGTGTGTTGGGGTGCAGGACAGGGTGAGGGGTGTGTGCTCTGGGAGGGAGTTTTGTGCAGGAGGGGGCTCTGGGCTAGGGTAGGGGATTGGGGTGCAGGATCTGGGAGAAAGTTTGGGTGCAGGAGGGGGATCTGACTTGGGGCAGAGGTTGTGGTGCAGGAGAGGGTGCGAAGTGCAGGCTCTGGCTGGATGGATCTTACCACAGGCATCTCCTGGCCTGCAGGGCAGCAGGCTGCCTGCATGCCATGGCCCCAGGCTGCTCCTGGAAGTGGCTGCTGCTGGCATATCTCTGCGCGCCCTTGGGGGAAGGGACAGCAGGTCTCCGTGAACTGCCCATGCCTGCAAGCACCGCCTCTACAGCTCCCATTGGCTTGGAACTGGCCACTGGGAGCTATGAGGATGGTGCTGGGGGTGGAGGCAGTGCGCGGAGCTGCCCCTGCCCCACCAGGGGCACGCAGAGATGCGCCAGCAGCCAGCCACTTCTGGGAGCAGTGTAGGGCCACGGCATGCAGGCAGCCTACCTGAGCCCTGCTGCACCGCTGGACTTTTAGCGTCCCAGAGATCACTACTGACTGGCGAAGGCTCCTGGACTGACCAGTTGATCACGATCAACGGTTTTAGAGTGTAAAGAAGTGAATAAAGTACATTTGTTTTTTTCAAAAAACGTCTGCCACAAGTGGACAGCCAAAGAGCTGCAGGTCGCCGACCCCTGGTTTAGTCCATAAGAAATTATGAATGGTAGAAAATTAACTCTGTTGATAATGCTTTGCTCTCTGTTTCCAGCCAGTCAAATTACTGAGCCATCTATTTAAAGTAAATATATCTAGGGAATAGTCTGTTTAGTAAATGTCTTTTATTTAACACTTAAATTGCCCACGCACAATCACAGCAAAGCATTTATAAAACAAAACAGTAACAAACTAAGGGCATTGAAGGCAAAGCCCACAGCGCAGGGAGCTGTGCAGCCGCAGCACAGCAGGGAGAGCACATGGGGGCTTTCGGCTCGAAAGGGGCAGCATACCTGCTGCAGCGTCACAGCATGTATTGGCAACAGGGCCTGGCCACACCCTCCCTCATGGGATGTAGCTTACTAGCCTCTACGCAGCTGGCCAGCCTGTGAGCTAGTGGTCCCATTCCTCTCTCCATCCTCATTGAGGAATCATGCACTGCCAGAGGAACAAAGTGGGAGCAGTCGGGACTGCAAATCTGCCTGGTCCTTATACAGGGGAATATCCTTTACTCGGTGGCTCTCAAACTTTTTTACTGGTGACCCCTTTCACATAGCAAGCCTCTGAGTGTGACCCCCCCTCATAAATTAAAAACACTATTTAATATAGTTAATGCCATTATAAATGCTGGAGGCAAAGCAGGGTTTGGGATAGAGGCTGACAGCTCGCGACCCCCCATGTAATAATCTCATGACCCCCTGAGGGTTCCCGACCCCAGTTTGAGAACCCCTGCTTTACCCCTATCCTATCCCCACTTCATACCCACATAATAGCCAGGCCAGATCTAAGCCTAAATTATCAAACCCATGAAACATTAAAGATCCATGTATACTAGCGCTAGCAAACACAGTCATAACGGAAACAATTTATTCACCTCTGCTCTACTAATGTATATTTATTCAGATAACAAATAGTGTTCCTGAAAGAGAATTTCAAACAGGACTCCTATCTGAGTCAGAGTAAATAGAAGAACCTGCCAAATCTTCCCATCAGAATGCTAACAATCTCATATGTGCAGTTGTTACGAGCCATTGTAACCTCACAAAAGGGTAATGGTGTAGGAGTAGAGGACTTTACTGTGAGTTGTTGATAGAGGTCTGCATCAATAGAAAATCGAAGATCTAAACAAAGTAGTTAAAGAACTGGAAGAAGATAGTCACTGTAACATATAATTGATTACTCAAAAATGGAGGGAACCACAGAGCTGAAGATAACTGTCATGTCTGCATCTGGTCAGACTGCACAAATGGTGTTACTGAAAATTTGATTTGATCATGTTCATTCCCTTGTTTATCTGCCGTTTGTGGACATTGGCATGAACAGGCATTTGTTGGCACTAATGTTTTTGGAGTGCTGTCCATTATATGAATACTCATGTTTGCATGAGAACAGTGTATTTGCGACTCTCTAGCCATCATTAACTGCTCGTTATTTTATTGTTTAAAAAGTTTCAGTCATCCCACCAGGAAGCAGAAACAACATTTTATATGTGTCAAGTGCCCAATCACAGAACAGTAATAAGGAACAGGGAATACTCTGGAAATGACCAATAGAGTGAAAACAGTTAATCCAAACTATTCAACTGGTGTTAATTAATCAGTTCATAAGCAAAAAATAGCACTGACTGGTATTTGTGCACACGATATTTATGCAAGGAACAATTTGACCAGCAGTAGTAACTTCCATACTTCTGTACATCAGTGACCGAGATGCAGTTCCATTTGAACCCTTTCCACAAGTTTCCAGAACTATTCTTTAAAACAAAGGCACTGGAAGGAATCCAATTGGCAAATCTCCTAGATTATCTGATCATATTGTGAATGAGGACAAGAAAACAAACTTTCTTTCTGCCTTGTCTCAGTTTCGTCTCAATTTAACTTGGGGTTCACTACCATGTGACCATCATAGGTGGGCTTGGAAGGGATTCCCAGACTGTGCGAGGATCAGTTGATGTAAACTACAGTGGAAAAGTCTGAAAGAAAATCAAACTCAGACATAGCAAATAACCAGCAGTTGTTCTGTACTGTATCAGAGTGAAACAGCACGTGCTTAAATAATAAGCTGTCATGTTTCCTCTGATATTTATTGATTGTTTGTGTGTTTGTTTGTTACTTTTGGTTTTAGTGATGCCTGTTTCATCACTCTGAGTGCCTGCCATACATTAAAAAGACAATAGTCAACACAAAAAGTTGGGCTCTTCCAAGAATCATTGAAATATCCCATTCTAACTTTTTCTTTCTGTAGCCTGTGTTTTCATTAGTGAAAGCAGGGCAAAGAAGTGCACTTTGCATGTAGTACAGAAAGGGATGGCATTTGGGAGAGGTCTTAGCTCCTGCAGGATATCAGTCCAGCCTTGAACCTTGGAAAGCTATCTTCTGCACAAACCACTTTCACCCTTGCAATGGAAAATTCCATTGTGTAAGAGGAGTGAAGTTGTCTTCATCCCAGAGCTTTAGGTGGCAGAATTGACTTTACAATACTACCAAAAGCCTGCCAAGTAGTCTTTCTTATATACTAGCTATCTCCTAGTATATCCCCACTTATCTATCTAGTATTTAGGTACCTAACGCCCATTGAAATAAATAGAGTTAAGTGCCTAAATACCTTTGTGAATCCCACCCCGCCATCTCCCCTTGATGGAGAGAATGGTGGGCTTTCAATATACTTAGGAGGTTAACAAATCCTGGCTGTGATGGTCCAGCGAATTGTAGCAGGGCCATCCGAAACCTCTGTTTTCTTAAGCCTGTTCGTAGGTATGTGGCAACATGGCCCAGGATCAGAGATCTGCTGTTGAATGTAATCATTGCTGACTGTCCTCCTGTGGTTTTGCAGTTCATTGGGATTGTATATTTCATTATATCGACTAGGAGTGAATATTTATAGTGTCTTGCTTTGCCTTGTTGCTCAGTCCTGATTAATATGTAGTGCTCATGAAACAAAATAGTCCTCTGAGGCCTGCTTCATCCCTTAATGATTCTCTCCTTGCAAAATGTCAAAGCACTGAAGTGCTGAAGGAAGGCTACCAGAAACCCATTGTAAAACTTTTGCCACCCAGCTCCAGGACAGGTTGGGATGGTTTCCAATGGGGCTCACGCCCTTCCCTGCCAGAGATGAATTATACAAATACTTCTGAAGAGCAATTGTTTTGCTTTTGCAATAGACTAAATGACACCAAATAAATAACAGATGCTATTGCAAAAAGTGTTCTGGGTAAAGAAATTGTACTTTCCCCAATTTGCAAGGCTTTCATTCCCCTTCAGAACAGAAAGCAGAGCAATGTGCTATCAACAAACACCATTGGCCAGATTCTCAGCTGGTGAAATTCAACATAGTTCCATTTATTCCAATGGAGTTAATAGAGCTATGCTGCTTTACACCCACTGGGCATATGACCTAATATATTTTCCAGAAATAAAGTCTAAAACAATTGTAGCAATGTGCCGCTTCGCATAATTTTGTTACCTATTTCCCTGATGATGGTTCTGAGACAGCATTTTTGTTTAAATGGGAAAACAGTAAATGGGTTTTGTAAGCAACATAATGAGCAACCGATAAACTATCACAAGCAAGCATCTAGCTTAATTGATGCTAGATGTACAAGTTTTTTTATAAAAATGCTCCTCAGTTACCCCAGAGATATTTTAAATGATTTTTTGCTTTCTTTGTCTTTTCCCTCTTGAATAATAGAAGTGCTTAGCACTTATGTAGGATATTTTTATATGAAGCTATGAAAGCATGAATTAAGTTTCACATTACCCCTGTGATCTAGTATTACAAATGAGTTAGCTGAAGCTAAGAGAACTAAGAAACTCCCCAAATGTCAACAACAAATCTCTTGCAGAGATGGGAATTGAACCCAAGAGTCCTAATTCTCAGTCCTATACTCCAACCACTATAAAATACAACACCATGCTCTTCGTTTCTATCAAGCCCAACTGATGTAGTATATAATTATACACACCTGAAACACAAACTTGTGCTGACTTAAATTAATGGTAATGCTTTTAATAATAGAGGATCTTCTTCATTTCCTTGGAAATGTCATGTGTTTCTACAACCATGCTCAGTAGTTTAAAATCCCTGAAAAACACCACAGTGAAAATGTCATACAGGTGTCTGTTCTTAGTGCACATTGGAATGGTTTATTTTTCTGATCATTTTATTATGTTTGGCAAAAGTAGTATGACTATATTTGAGATGTTACTAATAATCCCTAGAAGTTTGGCAGGTGGTTAGTATTGAAATATGAAATTTGAAGTCTGAAGGCTAATTCTCAGCACCCAGAAAGTCATAAGGGCATATCAAGATGCATGACAACTCCTTCTAAATACATAGGTGACATTCCTGAATAAGACACATCCATGCAGATCCTTCATAGGACTCTATGGTGTCAAATTTCTCTGCACAATCAGGGTTATGGTGCCAGTCAGAATTCAGGAAAGACTATTCTTGTTCTCTAAGAGGGAGGGTTTGAACCTTACAACACCTATTGGAGCTAATAGATTAGAGATTCTCAGATATTCTGTTGTCCTTTGGCCTGAGAGGTTAGCCAATATTTGAGGTCTTGCTGAGTTGTTTCCTTTTGGAGGAGAAATTGCTTATGAGAGTCAGGTATTTCTTTGGCATGATACTGTTTACTTATAAAAGGCTTGTCTACACTTACCAGATGATCGACGCTGCAGCGATTGATGCACTGGCAGTCGATTTAGTGGGTCTAGTGAAGACCCACTAAATCGACCACCGATCGCTCTCCCATTGACTCCTGTAGTCCACCTGATAGAGTCGAGCAAGGGAAGTCAATGGGAGAGCATCTCTCATTGACGTCACGTAGTGTGGACACCTTGGTAAGTAGTTCTAAGCTACGTCAATTTGAATTACACTATTCATGTAACTCAAATTGCATCGCTTAGATTGACTTTTCCCTTTAGTGTAGACAAGGCCTAAGTATGTACACAAAGTCCTGTTTCCCTGAACACAGTAGGAGCAAACAACAGGAGGCAGTTTTCTTGTTCAAAATTTCCAACCCTGTTTTTCCAGACAGCACTCTGGCTAAATGATGCTTTCTCACCTTCCAGAGCCAGGCTACCTGTGCTTCTCTCACTTTCTCCAGGACTTGAGCAGTGGCTTCTACCATTTCAACTATAACTAAAGAAAGGGTCCTTTCATTGCTTCCTCAGTTAGCCTGAAAGAAGAGTGGTACTCTGCCCATCACTTCAGAATGGTTCATGATTGCTCTTAGATCAAAGACATGCTTGCTGACAGCTGCCAATACCTTCCAGCACAACAATGAGAATTTTGGAATTGTGTCTTTTGGGGGAAAATATAGTATCTAGTATAACCCTTCTGCCTGTCTGAGTTGGCAGCAACAAGGGCCGGGTTCAATATCTAGGGGTTCTGTTTCAATAACACAATGCAAAATCAGCTTGAGCCCCCACCCAGCGACCTGGGAAAATTACATACCACCCCCTGGGTGCCTCTAAGAGGTAATATTTCCCCTCTCGCAAGCACGGAGTCTGAGTGTAGCAAAATCCTTTTAATAAAGGAGGGAAACAATGCAGCATTATGTTGGGGAAACACCACAAACAGAATTCATAACACAAACCATGAGCAAAAGACCCACCATCCCAAGTAAGTCTGGCAGTATCCTTTTCCCCTCAGGGTCTTAAGTCCAGCAAACCAAAAAATCACCCAAAGTCCCAAAAGTCCAACATCCCAAAAGTCTCTTGAGTTCAGCAATCCATAAATCACCTAAAAGTCCAACAACTCAAAAGTCTCTGTCCCTGGTCAGTGCAGCCCCAGAGTTTAAAAGTTTATCTGCAGAGTTTTACCTCCCAGCCTTGGGGGGAGGGGGAGGACAGCAGTGTTAAGGGGCACCTTACGTGGTCCAAGGCCAACTGCCCCACCTCTCCATAGGGGTTCTGCCGCAGCCTTCACTGCAAGCCACTCCACCAGCCGCTTCACAAATTGCTCCGCTCCACCAGCTGTCCCACTAGCCACACCAGTCATCTCGCAAACTGCTCTGCTAGCTGCTCAGCAATATACCTTCATGCCCCTCAGTAGAATTAAAATTAGCTCTGATATTCTACAGTAGAGAGAAGGAGCAATTAGTATTTCAAGCCCTCAAAGGGGGCCCATACTATCAGGTATAAATACCTGTCCCAAGCCTCTCTCAATTCACTGGGTTTTGGAACCCATGTCCCTTGTTTAGCGAGTGCTACTTAGTTGATGGTGAGTCGCTTTGTCATAAAACAGTTTCATTGTCTTTGATTCACATAATCAGGGTAACAACACTTTATTCTTCTTGCCCCAATAACAAAGAAACTGGGGATCCCACAATAGCCAAAGTGACCATTTTGTGTGGCTGTGGGCTCATGCTAGGTGGGGTGGGTGTGCCTATGCAAACAAAATCAGCCTCTTAAGTTCTTTTCCACAATTTGCCACAATTCACCACCAGATTTCAGGGTAGAGCTCATCCTAACTCTGCTTACACTAGCAAAGAGGAAGGATGCTCCCGTAGTTAGGGCACTAACCTAGGACATAGGGTACGTCCAGACTCCCCGCTGTATCGGCGGGTAGTGATTGATTTTTCGGGGATCGATATATCACGTCTCATCTAGACATGATATATCGATCCCCGAACGTGCTCCCGTCAACTCTGGAACTCCACTGGAGCAAGCGGCGGTAGCGGAGTCGACACGGGGAGCCGTGGACGTCGATCCCACGCCGTGAGGACCCGAGGTAAATCGATCTAAGATACTTCGACTTCAGCTACACTATTCACGTAGCTGAAGTTGCATATCTTAGATCGATACCCCCCCCCTAGTGTAGACCAGCCCTTAGGATACTTGAATTCAATTTCCTCTTCTGCCACAGACTTCCTATGTAACCTTGAGGAAGTTACTTGGGCCTAGATCCTCAAAAGCATTTAGGCTCCCAATTTCCTTTGAGGAGTTGAACCTTAACCTTTCTGTGCCTCAGTTCATCATCTGTAAAATGGGAGATAATAGCACTGCCCTACCACCTCACAATCTTTAAAGGATTTGATGTGCCCATACAATATGGTGGTGGGGCAGTATAATAGCTGGATAACACTATAAACTGTTCAAGATCTTCAAAGCACTTCAGAAACACTAATTCATCACGACAACACTCTGAGGGTGGTAGGTGGGGCACAAGGGAGCCTGGCATGGTTTCCTGGTTTAGAGACTGGTTTTATTTTAGCTCGGGGTCTAGCACAGATTAAAGCAGCGTTGAGGCTGCTCTAATCTATATTGTCTGGCTAGGGACCACAATAGCGCCATCTACCTGTTGGGGATTGCTGGAATACAATAGATTTTTGCCTATGCCTCTCCTGTCCCTGATGTGCCCCGTGTGCTATATTCAGACCTCACCACTCTCTGGCTGGCCATGCCTTTCTCCTTTTCTCACCATACTGATGTTGATGAGTCACTGCCTGCAGTCCTGCTAAGCATAAATTTTGTTTTCAGTTCATTTTTGTTAACACACCAAAAGGTCTTTGTGAACAGGTACCAATAAGTTACACATTATTAATGTTATTACTTTTATTGCATGTTCCAATTCCCAGGTTTATTTTAATTATGCACATTATGTGAGAGCCATGTTGGCATAACAATGAAAAATATGCTGATCTGCATGACATTTCATTTATAGATTGACAGGAGACGCCTATGATGATGACTAATTCCACGATAGAATCATGTCACTTATTGCTACCCATAAATGAAATGTTATATGCAGCTACCTATTCTTCATTCCTTAATTAATTCTAATTACTGCCCTTGGACAAATGCTGCAGACTTTGGTTCTAGCCTTTAGTGCATGACGTCCCTTTGCACAAGTGGATAATATTTCATCGTAAATTAATAAAAATTTGTGTATGTCTTTATATCCCTTCTTCCAACATATGAATCCATACATATTGATAAGTTTCTTGCACTTTGTATATTGTTTTCCATTGAGTTCATTTCAGAATGGCTTGTAATCACAGTGTTCAATAATTTAATGCAGACATTTTCTTTCTGGCTGATTTACTAATGTTCCTATTCTATGCACAGAGGCTTGACTAAAGTAACATAAATCTCCCAATGATGAGAAAATGTGATCATTTATTACATGGACAATCAGTTTATTTAAAAACATAATTAGTTTGTACATCAAGGAACTTTTCCTCAGGTGTGATAAACTGCAAATAATTACTGAACCTCCACCAGTGAAATTAAAAGTCTCACAAGGCTGTTACTAGGAATTTGTGATTTGATAGAGAAAAGGGTTTCAGTTCCAGGCTGTATTTATACAAAATTGATTTTTTTTCTTTTCACTACATTAAGACTGAGCGGCAGGGAGGAAGGGGGGTGAGAACAGATTGGCTGGTAGCAGCAGAAAGAAGCCAGAGTGTACTCATTCTTTTCAACATGAAGAATCAAGGACCCAGTCCTCTTTCCATTGAAATCAAAGGCAATCTTCCCATTGAACTCAATGGGTGCTGGGGCCAATGTTCAGACACAGTTTAATTGCACTGTCTAGAGGAAAGCTGTAGTAATAGAAATGGGATGAAATTCAATAGTGCAAAGTCAAGGTCATGCACTTGGGGACTAATAACAAGAAATTTTGCTATAAACTGGGGACATATCTGTTAGAAGTGACAGAGGAAGAGAAAGACCTGCATGTACTGCAGGGGTGGGCAACCTATGGCACGCGTGCCGAAGGCAGAACGCGAGCTGATTTTCAGTGGCACTCACACTGCCCGGGTCCTGGCCACTGGTCCGGGGGGCTCTGCATTTTAATTTAATTTTAAATGAAGCTTCTTAAACATTTTAAAAACCTTATTTACTTTACATACAACAATAGTTTAGTTATATATTATAGACTTATAGAAAGAGACCTTCTAAAAATGTTAAAATGTATTACTGGCACGCGAAACGTTAAATTAGAGTGACTAAATGAAGACTCGGCACACCATTTCTGAAAGGTTGCCGACCCCTGGACTAGATGATCATCATGGTCATCTGGAATTAGTCTGAGTCTTGTAACCCAGTCTGCTATTTTGATTAAATATTACTTTTTTTCTTCCAGCTTTGAGTTATTAGTCAAGATGAATTAACCTTTGTTCAAGTTTGGATTTATATTTCCCAATCTCTGCTTAGATAAACCATGAGTCAAAGGATTGGAGCAATAAGATAGAAGGCAGGACTCTAGAACAGTGATTCTCAATATTTTCCATACTGGAATCTCTTTTTCCATCATGGCACTCTACCTGGAAATTCCTCTCCTAGTTAGCTGCGGGGTAGGATGATCATGACCCTGTGGTTGGGAAGCCCCTGCTTTAGAGTTCTATTCTCAGTTCTGTCATGAACTGGCTGTGACCTTGGTCTTTGTGTTGGGCCACCCGACTATAAAATGGGGATAATATTTACCCACTTGAAAGGGGTGTTGTGAGGATTTAGTCCCTCCTGCATGTTTGAAGTGCTCTAACATCCTTGCCAAATGGGAAGGCATCATTATTCAAACAAATTGTTTTGCATCAGATCTTAAATTCTTACATCTCTTGTAGTGTCCATGCTTAACCTTGCTGCAGCAAAGCAACAGTGAAATTCACTTTCCAGTCATGTAATAAACATGCAGGTTCTCAGTTCACCAGCCAGTTTGTTTGAGTTGTCTTGATAAGCCTACGTTGCTGGTCACTCACTTACTGGAAGTTACTGGTAGAGCTAGACTATACATCACAAATCAACAGCATAGGTAGTATAGCTATACAGATGATGACATTATTTATTTGCATTTGTTTCAGACACCTCCATTCCACACACTGCTCTTAAATACTATAGATTCAACTATCAGCAGAGAAATGTTCTTATCAAGAATAATCAGTCATTCAAACACTCTGCTTTTACCTTTGGCATTTATTCTATTCTTAATTACCATGCTGTCAGCTTTGCCCTTGTAGGATAAATTGCGCTGCCCATGATACACTTATAAAACATCTAACTATTAAAGCTCTGATCAACAGAATTAAGTACAACAAAAGAAGGGGGGAGGAGGATAGGGAGGAGCCGATGTTGGAAAGATCTCTTGCCTCTCAGCTTTTTTGTGAACTGATGTTCTGTGCTTCCTAGTCCAGCAAATATTTCTTTGTGTGATTTAGTAACAAACGAGATTTGTTCGGCTCGCAGGGGCAGTATTTGGGGCCTGATCGAAAGCCTGCTGAAGTCAGTGGAAAGGCTCCTTTAAATTCAGTTGGCTTTGGATCAGGTCCCTAGATTCTCAGCAAAAGCCAGCCATTTATCAACTCTTACAGCTGGGTTGGTTGAGGAACAAAGAGGTCAAGTGACTAGCTGGAGATGACTGATGATTGAGCTGTTCATTCCAGTTTTGACTTAGGACCATTCTGATTGTCCTATCTAGGCATCTAGGTCAATGCCTACTTACCCAGGCATTTACAAAGCATCCATCATCATGGTATCTGAACACTAACACAATCACTTAAGCAGACGATCTATCTGAACGTGTTCTCCATTCTTTCCTTGTATATGCTGATTGGGGAATGAGTTCTCTTTCTTCCTCCTTCTCTCAAGGGAAGGGAAAGCAAATTCTTTCGGAATTGCTGTAGAGGAGCATCTCATTCTGCACATGGTTATTGTAACCACTAGCTCACCTGCTAGGTAATACAAAAATCAGCAACATAGATTGTGTCTTAGGTCTTTAAAATATATTGTTTTGTTTAGTATAAATACAACACAACAGCAGTAAATCTCTCTACTCTCACTTATGGATATAGAGTCTTATTTGCCATTTGTTTGTGGCTAACTCAACACAGAGTTATTCTTACCAAAGTGGTATTTTATTTGCAGCCATCCCAGAAAACATTTAAAATCTCTTCTGTTCTCAAGTGTTATGTTTCAAATGTGTATTGGTCAGCTCTGGCAAGGAGAGGGCATCTTCTCTAGTCTTAGAAATCCCCAGCTTTATAGCCTGACATAACCTTTTCTCAAGGTTCTTCTCTGGGAGGGCAACACCTATCTCAAGAGAATTGTTAGAAATCAGCATGCAAAAAGGTTACCGAAAACACGATAAATAAGCTAGGGCTGACTTCAAGTGAGACTCAACTCAGTACAGAATCAACCTTAGAATATAGGAGAAAATTGTATGGTGGAGGAGGGATTTGGATTTTTCTTCTAAAATATAACATCCCACCTACAATCACTTACCACCTTATTATTAAAAAGATAATAGAGATAATGCACAGAAGAAGTCATTCTATAGCAATTAATCCAAAATAGAGTGCTGGCCTTGGGGTCTATTATAAGTTCTCAGTAAACTACATAAGATGGCAGTCTCTAACTGTTTTTAAATAATTATTTTATTCACTTACTGTACTCTTCATCCATTTTTTCTTGTATGTCTTGACTTTGCTCTAGAGATACACCTGGGGGATATAATTTATGTAATCTACTCATTTATCTTCCAACTACTATTTGCCTTGGTTGCAATTTGTAAATGAATCTAGCTGAAGGCATATAATTATGTGAATAATTAGAGGAAGACAATAAAAAAAAGTTGGTTTGATTTTTGTCACCTGGCTTCAGTTAGATTTGATATTGAGTGTCACACCTGAAAAAAAGTCTTCCACCCTTACTCATTCTGACTCCGAAGTACCTTGATTACTTGGGGCAGCACCTTGCTCCTGGAGCAGTCCCCTTGAAGAGAATCATGCCCAGTCATGCTCCTGTCTCTTCTTTCCACTAATTGTTGCATAATGCCCGACAACTTCAAAATGGAAAGAAGTGGATAGAAGGTTGTGACAAGGCTACTGTTAAAAGCAGCAAAGAGTCCTGTGGCACCTTATAGACTAACAGACGTATTGAAGCATGAGCTTTCGTGGGTGAATACCCACTTCGTTGGATGCATGCTGCTATTGTGGAACATAGGAATTGCCATTCTGGATCAGACCCAAGGCCCATCTAGTCCAAGGCCTATCCTGTCTCTGAGAGTAGTCAGTACCAGACGTTTAGTGGAATGTATAAGCACTCTGCAATATGCAGATGGGGAGTAATCTCCCCCCCCACACACACACTATATTAGGTCTTATCCTGATCTCTAATAGAGATTGGCCTTGAATCACGAGGTTTAACATCCGCTGCAAAATATTTGTCATTAATCCTGATAACTTTGAACACTCCTAATGGACACATATATGTCCACTCCCTCTTGAAATCTTGTTAAGTTCTTAGTCTCAACCACTGCCTGTGTTCCAGTAGCAATGAGTTCCACAGTCTAATTTTAAGTTACATGAAAAAAACATTTCATTTTATGAGTTTCAGATTCCCCACTTTTTAATTACATTGAAAGTCCCTTTGTTCTTGTGTTACAAGATGGATGGAGAACAAAAGTTCCCAATCTGACATCTCTAGACCATTCATTTTCTGTACTTTTATCATGTCCCCTCTTATTTGTCTCCTTTCTAAGGATTTCCGTAAATATTCACTGAATAGTTTGTATGAATAATTTTCAGACTTTTGAGGGAGTTTTGCATGGCCTATTATTGTTTAGTATTTATATTTCAGTAGCACCTAAAGGCTGCATTCAGGGTTAGGGGACCCTATTGTGTTAGGTGCTGTACCCACACAATGAAAGGCAGTCCTTGCCTCAAAGAGTTTACATACTAAGTTATGAGAGACAGCAGAGGGATGCATGGAACAGATTGGGGAGCACAAGGTAACAGTGAGACATTTATGATTAGTGCAGCAAGTGGTTACAGCACACCAGCTGCCCAGCTAGTATATACAAAGACTGTGGGGAATCTTGCAGCTGTGTCTCTTGCCTTCATTCCTCTGCCTTATTTTCAGCATCATCGGTTTTCCATGAAGATCCAGTGAGTCTCGTGGATAGCACATTCAGTGTCATGTCATGCAGTATAAAAGCATCATTGCAAGAGGACATGATACATGCTTCAATACAATACATACTGTGTTCTGGTGCTTCAGTTTACCTGTTCTCTCGGGTTTATTTTCTCTCTCACTCAGGTTCAAAGTACGGCACTTGAATAGCCAGGAAAATAAGGGGCCTGTCACTGAATATATGCTTTGTTCAGCACAGTGATTATCTGATTTCTGTCTAGCACAGTTCACTGTCATGGTAGTTAGGCTGAAGGAAGACCTACTGTACCTTGACAGTGGGACCATCTGGTGTTCATTCTTGTAATTAATGTCAAACCCATACAGTCCTGCTGCTGCAAATATATATATTTTAATGCATCACAGGGCATGTTCAGTCATTTATTGTGAGTCTTATGTCATCTGAAACCTATATTCTGGGCATCAGAAATAATCAGTTATATATATAATATATATATCAGTTATATATAGATAATGTGTGTGTGTCCACACAGAGTACGTGAGTAGATAGATAGATAGATAGATATGTAATTACACAGATGTACTCTTGAAAACTGGGAATCACAGATGATTGTCAGGGAAGGTCGATTTTTCATCCTAACAGCTAGAGAGTGTCTTTATATCTGTAACTCTCTTGCCAGTTCTTTTCGGGAACTGCATCTGGGTAAAAAGGAATTAAAGACATTCAGCCTGTGAAAAGGATTGCAGTGAGAATGCACCAGTGTCAAGACTGATTTGCATCTCGATGGCTTCTGATTACATATTTTATAGATGTGCATGAACATATGGTTGTGTGGCTTTATGAGGACATATTGTGAACAGAAATTGCACAAGTGTAATCTTGGAGATTGATGTACTAGGCTGTAATTTTGCCCCTTTATGTCAGACACTTTGGACATTTGGGCTTGCTGGTTAGAATTTTTTAAAAGTGCCTAAGGCCCATTATCAAATGTGAGTTAGGACCAGATTTACAGAGGTGTTGAGGTGCCTAGTAGAATTTAAAAAGCAGCTTAATACTTTAGGTGCCCAACTCCCATTAACTTGCATTAGGAGTTTGGAGCTTCAATCCTATTGACTTTCAGTTAGATGTAGGGCCAGATTGTCATAGCTATTTAGGCATCTGGCTTCAAGACTAAGCTTGATAAGTTTATGGAGGGGATGGTATGATGGGATAGCCTAAGTTTGGCAATTAATTGATCTTTGATTATTAGCGGTAAATATGCCCAATGGCCTGTGATGGGATATTAGATGGGGTGGGATCTGAGTTACTACAGAGAATTCTTTCCTGGGTGCTGGCTGGTGAGTCTTCCCCACATGCTCAGGGTTTAGCTGATTGCCATATTTGGGGTCGGGAAGGAATTTTCCTCCAGGGCAGATTGGCAGAGGCCCTGGAGGTTTTTCACCTTCCTCCGCAGCATGGGGTACGGGTCACTTGCTGGAGGATTCTCTGCACCTTGAGGTCTTTAAACCACGATTTGAGGACTTCAATAACTCAGAGATAGGTTAGGGGGTTGTTACAGGAGTGGATGGGTGAGATTCTGTGGCCTGCGTTGTGCAGGAGGTCAGACTAGATGATAATAATGGTCCCTTCTGACCTTAAAGTCTATGAGTCTATCTAGCAGAACTTTCAAAAGTGTCTAAGGGTACATCTACACTGCAAAAAAAACCCAACCCACTGCAGCGAGTCTCAGAGTCTGGGTCGGCAGACTCTGGCTTGTGGGGTTCACGCTATGGGGCTCTAAATAGCAGTGTAGATGTTCCCACGCAAGCTGGAGCCTGGGCTTTGAAACCTGGCAAGGGGGACAGGTCTCAGGCCCCAGGCTCCAGCACGAGTGGGAATGTCTACATGGCTATTTTTAGCCCTGTAGCGTGAGGCTGAGTCTGTGGACCTGGACTCTGAGACTCACTGCTGTGGGATTTTTTGCAGTGTAGATATATCGTAAGCTGGTTAGGCACCTAAGGGCCAAAGTTACTTTTGAAAATGGCACTTAGACTCCTAAGTCACTTAGGTGGTTTTGAATCAGTTTCCTGCTTTCTTTTATAGTTGTTTGGTAATTTGTGAATGGTACACCTGCTGATTCTCTAAAGAGGCATAGATGTACCCACTGGTGGATACTCCTGTATGACTATTGTTTGAGAACAGTCATATGCTCTTTAGTTCAAACATTAACACAGGTTTTTGATCCCCAAATCTGTATAGTTGTCATGAACAAATAGGTTATATTCATCCTGTATTAACTACATCCTGGGTCAAAGGGATTTTGCACATAATGTATCTCAAAGAGCAAATGTCTGCTCAGCCACATGATTTTGCCAGAGAAGGGGAAAGGTTTGGCCAGGAATACAGAACTCATTCACAATTCCTCACATTCCAGTAATAGCAAGAGCGCTTTCTAGATGGTGCTAGGAAGAGTGTGACTGGCTATCAAGCTAGACAACATACTTTTGTCCCATTGGGGACATGGTCTGTTGATGAGAGGCATATCCAGCCTCACAGCACAGCAAGGTCTAGCTGGCATATCCCAGCTCCTCTGCTCCTCGCCCATCCCTAAGGAAAGGCCTTTGCCCTCAATCAACAACTAGAGAATCCCAGTGCCCACAAGAAGCACGCGTCACACAGCTCTGCCCTCACTTGGCATACACCTGCACAAGCGGACCACTTTCCCTTGTGAAGCAGGCCCATTATTTTCACATTGCAATATCACAGAAAGTTTTCAAATCCACTAGCTCTCTTAAGGCCATATTTGGTCCTGGCATGAGCAACCACAGCATCAGTGGAGATCTTCTCTCTCACAAGAAGACTGAATTTGGCCCCATGACATCAGTTAGGAAACAACCTCAAAACTTATCTCAGATGCCAACAATTCTAGTGATCTGGGATAAAACATCACCTCGTCCAGGGTTTGCCTACACTGCCCGCATTTTGGACTACGTCAGAACGAATAGTAGTACCCACCGAAGTGCTGAGCTGGCAACTCCCCCGTGTAGATGCTGTGGGCGTGAGCTAGAAGATTCCTAGTCCTTCTCATTAATGTAGTCCTCTTCAACAGGTCCACATTCAAGCTCTGGTGTTGAGGGGGAAGTTTTTACTCCCTATTACAGACAGTTGTGCTCAGGGTGAGGTACGGAGCTGTACTGAGCGCTGACACTCTCAAAAGATTTGTTCACAATGCAGTTACAGTGTTTCCTGGGGTCTCAGTTTATATATTTTATTAAACCATTGGACACAGTTTAGAAATAAGAGATGGTGCTAAGATTTGTCTAGGCAAACCCTTGCAGAGGATTTTGTCTGTGTTCACTCTTGACATGTCTGCTGGGAGACTCTCACTTGATCATTTGGATTTTCAAATTTCATCCCATCCAGTGGACTAAAAGCTCTTTCAACCCACCAATATTTTAAGATTTATGTGAAGGAGCTAGAGGAAGAATTTGTTATTAGATTTTCTCCTCTCTGATGATGATAGATATGAAAATCAGCTTCTTTTATCAAATGAGCAAGATCCCAGAATAAAACAACTCAAGGCATTGGAGATAAATGTGAAGCGGTTGAGTTTGTAAGTTCAGTGTCACGGCATCATAGATAAATATACAACAATGATTAAATGTTTCTGCTCACTGCTTGAAGTAGTTATACTAACCCTGGGTTTTAAAATTCAATAATTGAAATTGAAGGGAGGAAGAGTGGACAGAAAAGGGCACTATCATGAAGTCGAACAGCTAAAATGGAAGTTTATTCATAGTTTAAATGGTTCTTTATTAATAATGAGGCTAGTTCTTGTGCTCAGGATTTAAAGAGATTCCAGTTGTGTCATGGTACAGGAGTTCAAGGATTGTCTGTCATAATATTTTAAAAGGAAGTGTTTTGTGTGGAAGAGGCAGAAAGTGTGCAGTGGGGCCCGGAGCAAAGCCTTGGAGGGGTGGTGTAGGCAGTAAAATCATGGAAGCGGGGTGAGAGGGGAAAAGGAAAAAAGGAGCTAAAAAGAGAAGCTAAATTTGCCGGGGTTTTAAAACCCACACTGCTTGTTGCTAAGGAAGTGGAGCAAAAGGTGCTCAGAGGTCCCCTTGCCCTTTTTGCAGGCAGGCATATCAAGGCTTGAAATGGAGAGACACTGGTGCCATCCCACTAGGCAGGGGAACTGTGCCTGGGAGACTCAGCAGGGGAATGCCGCACTTGTGCATTATAGAGCAGTGTGGCTCTCTCCATAGGCCTACAGAAAGGGGATGGTTATGGGCTGGCATGTGCCAGGGCATGGCCAGTGGATCCTTGAACTCCATGGAGCCAGCAGCCAAATTTCCTGCATCCAGTAGCACACAGAGGGTCTATTTGCCTCTGCAGTCCATCGACTGTAACAGCAACCGCACAGCTGCTGTGCTGGTGTTCCTCCCTTACTGTGTGCAGTGCAAATTGGGAGATGTCTAACTGCTACCATTTGTGGTTGCAGTTCACTGCAGCTGCAAAGTTAGAAGTCAAATTGCATACCAGTTGTCAGAGGCCTCTTATCTCTCTGTGCTTTTCTTTCTTTTTCTCAGATAACTTGCAGAGGTGTTATGAGGCCCCAATCATTAATTTTTTGAACAATGTTTTGGATCCCAGGAAGGAGGGAGCCATAGAAGTGCAAAGTATTATTTATTATTAAAGAAGCCCAATTTTTACATGCATCCAACGAAGTGAGTATTCACCCACAAAAGCTCATGCTCCAATATGTTTGTTAGTCTATAAGGTGCCACAGAACTCTTTACTGCTTTTACAGATCCAGACTAACACAGCTACCCCTCTGATACATTTTAGCACAAAATACTTCCAAAGTTTACTTATTCTGCTTGTTCATAACTTTGAATTGTGAGTTTGCACTAGAGAAGTTAAAACACAAGACTACATAAAACAAAGACATACAACATTAGCCTTTAAAAAAGTGTCAGTTTCCTTAGATAACTAAATACAGCTTTCTATTTTGCTTCAGTGTTTTCAGCATCTTCTATATTTTTATAGTAACCACAAAGCAACACTGCACATACTGAGTTACTCATATCTATTTATCTTAGATAAAACTGGCAAGTTTTTAAGGGTCACCACTATATTTGGTAGGAAAAGTGAAATTTTATATCACTGTTATAATACCACTAGAATATGATTATTTCTCCAAAATCATCCCTTCTGTTCTCCATCACTATTCTAATTCACTGGAGATAAACCATCTTATAGCATTTGATACTAAGAAACTGGAAAACATATACTCACTCATGCACTCATCTACTTACATGACAGATATACAAAAGACAACAAATGCACCATTAGACAGACAAAGGTAAGACATTATCAGGGCTAGACGGTTTAATAGAAAACTGCAAAGAATAAAGAGCTTTGGGCGCCATGCATGAAGATTTGCAAAGTGATGTAATACGGGGACTGAATTTACTGTTCAAATATCCTGAGAGACCAACCATCAGTGGAAATAAGATGGAAACAAGTTTCCAAAGGGCTTGTTGCATCCAAACAAAAATATAAGAAAATATTAACTTTATGGTCTTCATAATTCTACCATTCTGTCTTTTGGTGACCAGATTTACAGCATCACAGAGCAGTTAATTTGCCAAAGACCCTCTCTACTTTAATTCAAAAGGGCTGGATATCTGCTTTACGAAACAGCAGAAGACATAAATAGGAGTCACAATGATTACAAATGGCAACTGCTAGTTGCAGTGTTAGTACATTCTGCACCATTTATCTTTGCAATTGTTGCCTAAAATGAAACGATGACGGCCAACCCTAAGAAAATATTTTGTTGTTGTTTATTCGCATTACAGTTGAAACTGGAACCTCGACTGGGATCAGGCCCCCATTGTGCTAAGCATGGTACAGGCATATAATAAGAGACAGAGGTTCTAATCTAAATAGACAAGACGTATATACTGTGGGAGGGGAAACAACATGGGTGAAATCCTGGCCCCACTGCTATCAATGGGAGGTTTGCTAATGATATTAATGGTGCCAGCAATTCAAGTCTGCAAACACGTCTGATACTATTTTGGATACATGGGGCCAAGTTCAGCCCTGCCCTAAAGAGGCACAGCTCATTTGGAGACACTGGATCTCAGTACTGAACTTAGCTCATCGTTTATAACAGCTATAAAAATGCAACATCTTGTAAAAGATAACTAACTTTGGCACACATGACTTTTACCCTCCACGAGACAGTTACTAATATGCAGTAGGAAATAATCCATAAAACAATTGTATCTTTACTTCTGTAAAACACTATGCGCATGAGTGAGTGTGTGTGAGGGACAGAGAGAATGTGTGAGTATGTAGGTATATCTGCTAGATACTTATATTTAGCCGCTTGCCAGCTGGAAAAATCAATTTGTATTCAATGACTGCCTCACAGCTCCTAAATTCATGAAAGTTCTGGGGACTGAGAATTCATATTGATTTTTTATAGTGCTTTAAGCTTTATTCCTAGGAATTGATTTCAGCAGTCATTTCATATTATAAATCAGCAAAGCTAAGTAAAATCTACACAAGCAGCCCTTGTTTAACATAAATTAGCTCTAATACATTTTCTTCATTAAGTATGATGGGCATGTAGTTTTGCTGTTTGCCATCATGGGAGACAGGGAGAAATCTATTAGAGGCTTTATGAATGACAAGAAATTGGAAAATGCCATTAATTCCTTTATTTCTGGATGATTAATAGAGGGGCCTTTAAACATTTTATCATTGTATTTGATTCTGTGCAGTTTATTTTACCATTGTACTTTGTGCCACTGTAGATAAATGTATTCTGCAACATTCTGTGGCCAAATACTATGTATATAGACTGCACAGTGGTTCAAAAAGCTGTGCCACAGCAAAAAGGGCTCCTGGCTTTTTGCTCCAATACTACAGCTTTCCATATGGGAAGATTAAAATCAGAGAAACGGCGGTGGCACTGTTGGAGCCTGAAGAAAAACTTGAGCAGAGCTGAGATTTATTCAATCCAAGAGAAGACGCGCAAGCCAGATTACTGTGGGGCTGCTTTCTACAATAGGTTGTCAATAGAACACTTTTGAATTTTTAGGGGAATTCAGATTTGAATCCCAGCATCCAAAGCCATTTGGATCCAAAACAAGTTCATTAAGGGTCCAATCCAGAAAGAAACTAGATTGAGATTTTCCAAATCTTTAAAGGGCCCTCATTTCCAGTGGATGAGTGCTCAGCACTTTCTGAAAATCAGGCCCTTTTAAGGTGTTTCAAGTAGAATACTTAAAAACGGAGGCCTTCTATAACTGGCCACTTTTGAAAATCTTGTCCCCAATTTCCTGGTTTTAGTTCAGCTGCAGCCAAAATCTCATGAGTTCTTATATGATTTGGGCACTACCTTTATGGAAAAGTCCTATAGAATTCAACAGGGTGAAATCAATAGGGTTCTACAGAAATGTAACAGTGTTCTTCAGAAATTACTCTATTCCCAATGGCCTAGTGAAGAAAGGCTCTATAGCCTATTAGAAACTCCTTAAATTTTCTGGTCCTCTGGCATGGTGGAATTTTGTGCAATCATGATCCCACTAAAGGATCAGAAATGATTTGTGGGAATGTCTATATTAAATTAACCTTGCTGTCTCCAGATCTAATATGCTTGGTGACTAGTCTAAGTCTGCACAGTTCTTTAGCCTTAAACACTGTCAAAGAAAAAGAAAGTGGGTGGTGGACACATGCAACTTTCTTCCCTATTCAGTATCTTTGTTACAGATGTATGTTCTCCAGCTAACTACATGGGATTGGCTAGTTTAGGGGCTTGGTAACTGGCTCTAGTGCTTTCACCTCCTGGTTCAAATCCAGCCCTGATCACTAGTAACTGAAAGTTGTTGCTACCAGTCTTCAGATAGGAAACAAGCTTGGATTTTTAACAGTAGGGTCAATTAACCATTATAACAACTAATCAAGGGATTCAGCAAATTCTCTGCCATTTGATGACTTTAAATGAAGATGGTAATAACTTTCTAAAACACATGCCCTCGCTCAGCCAGACACTCAAGGTTCCCAGGATGAACTTCTTTACATTATGCAGGAGGTCAGACTAGATGATCATATTGGTCCCTTCTCTCTTTAAAATCTATTAATAACTCACAAAGAAGAAGCAGGATAAAGGAGAAGAGTAATTGTGAACAGAAGTTACTCTTTGACCTTCAACTCTGTGTGATCCATACGTTATACTCATGGCAAAACTCATCTAAGTACCAGAGTAAAGGTGGGATGGGGCAGGGCTCTGTATTTTGATTAAACCACTGGAAAAGCTATAAATTGCGTTTTACTCCAGGTGAGAACAGTGTTTGCATAGCTCTGCGTAATACTAATAAATAAAAGGCAGCTAGTGCAAGGCAAAATCTTCAACATTCTTTATATCTTAATTGCTGAATATGAATCCCTGTTTTATCACAGTCAGGAAACTGGGAACACTGGAACGTGAAATCATCTGTCCTGAGACAACCATTTATTTAGCTATGGTGTGAGATGTCACCTGCTGTTCAGCCCTCCTAACAATTTCAACAGGAAGGAAAACACCATCTATTATAAGCTTTCATTTTCCTCTAGTATTTACTCTTTTACCTTTGCTGAGAAAACAATATTTGGACCAGTGGATACATTGTATGCAAGAGACTCGGAAACTGTAGTGACACTGAAATGCCAAACTATTGGCCTTGTTACCCAATCAACAGAGAAATCCCCCAAATAAATAAATAAAATGTTACCACAACCAAATTATTTTTCATTGTTATTTATAGATCCTGGTTCCTCCAATTCGTCCATTTTGAGTCACTCTGGTAGCACAAAACAGACAAAAGACTGGCGTAACCAGCCAGCTGGGTAATCTCTAGGGGTCCCAGCCCAACGTTACCTGACTCAACATCACCATGCCCCTGCAATGGCAGGTATAGAGGACTTACTGAAGGTCTTGTCAATGGAAAGGGGTTGTGACTGGAGCCCTGTTGCACTCCAACAATCTCCTGCTGTAGAGTGCCTTCCCTTCCCGTTGGGGAGGTGGGGGAGAGGGAAGGAGAGAGCATTGCGACTAGGCATAATTTAAAACTGCCATGAGGCTGCTCTAAAATAGGCCAATGGCTGGACTGATTTCTAGCCAGCCCCGGGATTAGCTTTGCCTCCTCCTATACCTGAGCTGTACCAGATCTTGGGTACAGCCGAGAATCTGGCCTGTTGGTTTAACATTGTGCAATTTCATATGCCTCTCCAGGGATGCATCTCCTCCGCATTCAGTACAACTTCTTATTGCATCCTCCTTTGCTCCCCAAATGTCCTTGCCTTATTTCAAATTAATTTACCAATGGATTTTGACTTTTTTGAGTATATTTTGTTATATCATAATGTCTTCCTTCTTCTGGGCTCTTTTCCAGCCAGCTCCAGTAGAAACTGGCTCCTAAATTTTAATTAAAAGAAGCTTTGTTTGGCTCTTAAATTAAAATGTTCCTTTTTCTCTGTCCTGTTCAAGGCATAGATCCAAATGTCAACTACTAGATCTCAATGCAGCCTGTGTATAATGGATCTCTGTATTTCCCCCCGTTCTCCAAATTGCCCACAAGAGACAGAAATATTGCCAGAAGAAATTTCAGTGACCAAAAAAAATCACCATGCTGAGTCCTTCCTTTGCAAAAGTTTTGGCTGAAATGATTACACCCACAATTTTGCACCCATGGAACTGTAGATGACGATAACACATGAGTGCATTAAAACAGCAAAAATCAGGAGTTTGGTGTCCCACTATTGAACTTTTGGGCACACATGCAGGGGTTTGTGTACAGAAAAATTGTAATACCAAAATATTGTGTATATCAGCTGGGTTAAGGCCGTTCTAAACATTTGGCCTGTGGCCACAAGAGGTTAGATATTTAGGTTAAACTAGCCCCACAACCCCATTTAAAAATATGTGACAGTTGTGTGTATGTTAGAGGAGCAGCAGATAGAAAGAGAACTAAATGTTCATTCTGTACTATATAAAGCTAAAGACTAGGAGGGTCCCACATTACTGAGTAGCTATTCCAAGCTCTGACCTCACGGGTAGAAGAACAATAATTGCACTTACTAAATTTACAGACTCAAGCAGGGAGGTTAAGTGAGCTGACTGAGGACACAGTCACTGTCAGAGTCGGGATTCTCTGGCACCAGTCTTGGCACACAAACCACTGGGCCTCCACCCTTACCTCTTCCTTTACTGTTTTTTTAAGTTTCATTGTTAAAGATGATGGGCCAAATTTTCTACTGACATAATTCCACTGACTTCAGTGGAGTTACATCAGCAGAGAAGTTGGCCCGTCTTGTAGACTATGAACAAGGCCTAGTCATTTATGCCAAAATAAGCAAAGGAAATTTTAAGCTTTCATAGGAAGAATTAGGCCATAACTCAGTGAGGAGGAGTGGAGGAGGCAGAAGAGGGATATCCAGTAAGAGTTACAATATAGTGCTTTTTGGCTACCTACTGTCACAATTTCTGAATGATCAAAGTCCAAGGATTTTATGTGTGGTTTCAGGGAAGAGGAGGTAGTTGATTTAAGAAGTCGTGACTGAGATTAGTTTGCTTCAGCGTAGCTTCACATTGTCAGTATGGCATGATTACCACTGAACATGCTGCTGTCAGTTAAACGCAGTCTAATGCAATTACATATTTGGCAGCCTTAGAACTTATACTGAGCAATGGGGTGGATGATTTATCTAGAAGCAGTTTTGGTTTTTGTCATTCTCTAAAGAATCCGTAAAGTCATATCCAGACTGTGAATTTTATCTGGAATGAGGAGGGTGAACACTCCAATCAGTATCTTGATCACAACAGTAATCTTGATAGCATTGTGTTTACCTTAAAGGGAGAGTTGTATTTATTTCCGTATTCCAGCCAATCAGAATTTCACCATAAAACTGCTAAATAAGGTCCATAATAAATCCAATGGACAATGCCTCCTGTGCACCTTCCATAATGCACCAGTTTGCAATCTACTGCTCTTCTGGATCCAAATCCAAGTGTACAGAGATACAAAGTGTAAAAACACCAACAAGAAAATAGCTCATTCAGGATGTAAATACATTTTTAGGAACAGTCCTTTCAATTTAAAGTAATCCCACTGAAAAGCATGTATTGTGTATGTACATATGATGTAGGCAATAACACTGCTGATAGTTAAAGTTTCCTGACATTGTACATCACAAATAGGACAGGAAGGAATAGATTTTTATCAATGACTGCCAGTAAATATTGATTTCACACTACAACTGCAAACTGATGAAAAAATATTTCCATTGATAACAGTCAAAATTTACAGATAGGCAAAGTAAGAAAAATGCTGCTTGAAAACTTTAGAGTTTGATTTAAGAAAATTTACTGTGTATCTTTTGACATGTGATGTTACCAATTTGTGTTTAATGGTTATAAAGCTTAAATTTTTTGAATTTCAGCAGCAACTGTCATTAAATAGCTAAAGCAGCAAAGAATCCTGTGGCACCTTATAGACTAACAGATGTTTTGCAGCATAAGCTTTCGAAGAAGTGGGTATTCACCCACGAAAGCTCATGCTGCAAAATGTCTGTTAGTCTATAAGGTGCCACAGGATTCTTTGCTGCTTTTACAGAACCAGACTAACACGGCTACCCCTCTGATATTAAATAGCTACTGGCTTATCCCCCATTGTCTGTCTCTCCCATAATTTCTCACAACTGTGAAAATGTACACTAAAAATATTTAAAAAGTTTAAAATCTATAATTTTATGCAACTGTGAAAATTTAAATTGATGACAATTGAAAAAAATGCTTAAAAATCACCTGGATCTATCGGTCTTCAGCTGTCGTTAAGACTGCGCCGATCACAACACGTCCGCCATTCTTCTCGCATTCTTGCCTTTCTTCTCCACATTCGTTCGAATGTTTAACAATGTCATCTTCCCATCTTCTTGGAGGCCGACCAAGTGGTCTTTTCTGTTCTCGCAGGTACCACTCAGTAATGATTGCGGTCCACCTATTGTCCGTGAACCGTGCTATGTGACCTGCCCATCGTATCTTATTATATCTGCTTTTCATGACAATATCTTTCATACTGCTGCGTTCTCTAATAATTTCATTTGGGATACAATACCCATTGTTCTTTCCCCGTTTTAGCCTCAGGTCCTACCCCATTTACGCTGATGTTCACTATGTTAGTCATCCAATCACTGCTAACTTTTTTTGGCAGAAACTGAAACAAAAAGTCATTTAACACCTTTGTCATTGCTGTATTTTCTGTTATTGTTTTTTCCTCCTCATTGAGTAATGGGCCTACCTTGTCTTTGGTCTTCCTTTTGCTTCTCATGTATTTGCAAAACATTTTCTCATTACCCTTTATGTCCCTAGCTAGTTTAATCTCATTTTTTGCCCTGACCTTTCTAATTTTGTGCCTACATGCTTGTGTTGGTTTTTTTTATATTCATCCTTCATAATTTGACCTAGTTTCTATTTTTTTGTATGACTCTTTTCTGAATTTCAGGTTGTTGAAGATCTCCTGGTAAAGTCAGGGTGGTCTCTTACCATACTTCCTAGCTTTCCTATGCAGTGGGATAGCTTCCTATTCTGCCCTTAGTATTGTCTCCTTTAAAAACTGCCAACTCTCCTGAACCTTTTTCCCTTAGATTTGCTTCCCAAGGTATCTTACCTGCCAATTCTCTGAATTTGCTAAAGCCTGCCTTTTTGAAGTCCATTGTCTTTATTCTGCTGTTTTCCCTCCTACCATACCTTAGAATCATGAAGTCATCATTTCATGATCACTTTCACCTTCAAATTCTTGATCAGTTCCACCCTGTTTGTCAAAATCAAATATAGAATACCATCTTCCCTAGTTGCTTTCTCCATCTTTTGTAATAAAAAGTTATCTCCAATGCAGTCCAAGAACTTGTTGGATAAACTGTGCCCTGCTGTATTATCAGCAGGTGATAATTGCCTTTTGCATAATTTTATCCCTTTAACCTCAGCATTATCATGTGGCATGAATTTGGTATCACTCAGCATGTGATGTTGTAATGTTGTAATATGTCCTCACCACTATATTTCATAATCATCCAAAATACATCCACCTCCACTCAGCGTCTGCCCTTCCTTCTCTCCATTATTTATTATCCATTAGATCCAAGAGAGGTTTTTTCACCCAATGTGCTGCTTTTTCAAACTGCTAAAAAAAATCAGTTTATGAAAAATCCCTAAGCTACCTTTCAATACTCATTCCAGCAATATTTCACTTACACTGATTTTCAGAACTGCTTCTGCTCCAGCAACATTTACTATCTTTTGTAAAGGGACTGCTCAGTACCACAAAAATAAGTCTACTCACAGGACTGCAGGCTGGGAACTTGCTGATTTATTCAGCTGCATCAAAACAGTGTGTGAGTGGGAAATCTCACTAATTACACCAGGCATAACTGCGGTAGACATGCAGGGGCGGCTCTAGGAATTTTGCTGCCCGAAGCACGGGGCGGCAAACCGCAGGGGGCGCTCTGTCGGCACCGCAAGGGCGGCTTGTCGGCTGCCTTCCGCAGCTTGCCTGCGGAGGGTCCGCTGGTCCCGCGGCTTCTGCAGACCCTCCGCAGGCAAGCCGCCGAGGGCAGCCTGCCTGCCGCCCTCACGGCGCCGGCAGAGCGCCCCCTGTGGTTTGCCGCCCCGAGCACGCTCTTGGCGTGCTGGGGCCTGGAGCCGCCCCTGTAGACATGGCTCCAACCATAGTACTCTGAGTAACCCAGTTAACCCACAGGTGACCACTTTAGTACACAATCTTTGTTAAATTGGTTGATCTGGGGATCATTGCAGAAAGACCAGTGAAAACCTGAGCTCAATGTGTAGTGGCACTTAAAAAAAAAGCAAAGAAAGTGTTAGGATAAAGATAAGGAATAGGCTAGAAAATAAAGAATAAAGCAAATAATATTATAATGTCAGTATATAAATTCATGATATGCCCTTCTCTGGACTTGTGGGTTCTGTTCTGGTCGAATGACCCACCGGTTAGATTTGGGTAGTAGCAGAAACAGAAGAAGCTTAGAGACAGGTGATGAATATTTTCCCATAGCTTTCCAGTATATGGTTTCCTGCACCTTCCTTTGAAGCATCTGGTGCTAGTCCCTGTCAGAAAGAGAACTCTGGACTAGATGGCTTGTTGGTATGAGCCAGTAGGACAGTTCCAATGTGCCTGTTAGTTGTAATACTTTTCCCTTGAAATGCATCAGCTTTTGTTTGTGTACAGTGAATTCTCCAGTTTAGAAGGTGATATTAGCAAACCTTTTTTCTGACACAGTCGCATGTACTAGTTAATATCTGTGCAGCATTATATATACATAGTAGGCTGAGATCTTAGTGCCAGGAAGCTAAATCAGGGCATAACACTACCTCAGTTATTCCAATTCCCAACTACTTAAGAGTTTCTTCCTTTCCTTTTACAAACTCTCACAGACTCAGTATGTCTCTCTTTAGTCTTTTCCATAATATCAAACTCTGGATGCTTTATGAAATGTGAATAAAAATGAAAGCATCTCAGACAATGATTTTCATTGGCTGCTAAACCACTCCTTCCAGTTCCTATTCTGGTTGTCTCTGCTGAAGATGCCTTTTCTTTCACTTTCAGACTACACACAAAACGCTTTCTAATTCAACTATATTTATGCATCTCCCTTACAGACCATATAAGGACACGTAGGATCAAACCCTTTGTGTCTGGCCTCAGAACACATGGTGTCATAACTAGGTTTAGAACTCAGGAGTGCCTTGTTCAATATACCAGTTTGGGTACATCTACACTGTGTTTTAAAACCCATGACAGCAAGTCTCAGATCCTGGGTCTACAGACTTGGGCTCAGGCTACGGGACTAAAAACAGCTGTGTAGGTGTTGCAGTTTGGGCTGGAACTTGAGCTATGAAGCTTATCCTCCTCACCAGGCTTCAGAGGCGGGAATCCAAACAACTACACAGAGCTTTTAGCATCTTAGCATGAGCCCCACAAGCCTGAGGCTGCAGACCTAGACTCTGAGACTCGCTGCCACAGGTTTCAAAAGGCACTGTAGACATACCCCTCAATGGTAGATAATCTCATGCACAACTCACAAGACTGTGCTGCCCTCCTCTACCTTTGACTTCTATGGTAATGTTTCTATGCTAAAAGTACTAAGTCAATTAGGCAAAATTATAGGGGTGCCCAAAATGACAATAAAAATTATCTACCCTGTTCTCCTATATGAAGATCCCTGAGTAAGTAAGCATGTTTAAATACAGCTGACAGTGTTTGCAACAGTGAGCACAGAGGAATATTTATGAGTGGATACATATATTTCTTAATTATATTTATTTCCACTTAATTGCTTTGACTAAGGGAACGGGTAAGTGTGATAATGAACAAGAAAGTTTTTTTTAAAAAAGATGTAGAACCATATTTTCATCAAGAAAGAGTACATAAATGTACAGTCTTTTACAAATCATCCAGTTTGTCTGTGGATTTGCAATACTATTTTAAGTATTCTGATCGGTAATGGATTTCTGGAGTAGTGCCAGCATATTTGCATGTGAAAAACCCCATGATGTAGCTGCTGCATCAAGGGACTAGGTCTAAAAACATGCATTTTCCACTGTAAGCCAAACTTGTGCTTTTTGCAATAGTGAGTCAACCAACTATTAGAACTGGTCAGAAAATGGATTTTCCCTCTTGCAAAAAAATTAGAGATTTTTATTTCATGCTGAATAGGTAGGGAAAAGCCCCCATTTTGAAACTTTTCATAAAACAAAATTCTGAAACATTTTTCATTTTGGGTCAATCAAAATGTTTCATTTCAATCTCAACTCTTTTTATGTATTTTTTTTAGTTTATTTTTCTAGACAGATGTAAGCAGAGTCTGAATGAGCTCTCCCCTGACATCTAGTGATGAGCTGTGTAAGAGGACTTCAGGAGCTGATATTGTTTGCATGGACACACCCACTCTGCCTATGTGCTCAGCATGATTTCATTGCTTGCCCAAATGATCACTTTTGGCTGGTGTTGGACCTGAAGTCTCCTTGTTATTGGGGCAGGAGTAATAAAGGGTTGTTATCCTTGTCGTGTGACAAAGGACAAAATAGGCTAAAGGTGGTGTAAGGAGAACATATAAAAATATAGACATTTATATGTGCCATCTAATGGAATCAAAACAAGTAAATAAAAGCTGTTGTTGCAGTATATAAGAAGTGAAGGTTTGAATAAATGTCATTAGGGCTGATGCCCATTCCTTGAAGTCACTTTTTGTATAGAAGAGATACCAATCATGACAGTGTACTATAGTTACCGCCTGGAACAGAATAAAAGTAGTTAGTTGTCTGCACTCCTCAAAACATATGAGGTCACAGCGAAAAAGGAGATGCTTTTATATATATGCTTCACAAAATGGTCAGGAAAAAAGTTCATTCCCCTGCTCTTTGGCTGCCACATATGTTAGTGGGGCCAGTTTTTGTATCTCGCCCACTGTAAACCCCAGTGTTTTTAGTTACTATCAGTCCAATTGTGCAGGGCTCAGAGGGAGCCATGAAAACCTCTAAAAATAACCTAAATGTTAGGAGACCTGTATGTGTCGGAGGGGGCTTGAGGAACAGCGTTCTGAATGGGAGATAAACTCCGGAGCCCAATAATCTTCCATATAGGGGATGGCAACCCCAGTTCTTGTTTTATACAGAGGGGCTCACAGGTTTTGGCAAGGTTTCATGTATTTTTATTGCTCTTTACATAGAAAATAAACGGGCTGTGAAATTCTAGTTAAACTCTAGGTCAAAGGACTCTTTTTGACCTATGATACTCCTTCTGTAATGTCTTGAAATGTTCAAAAATGTAGGAAATTCCATCAGAAATGTAAAATGTTTCTAGGGGAAAGAACATCCCATTTTATTTTTGTTTTCACGTGGTGGTCAAGTCCAAATACAAACATGCATTGGAACAGGAGTGAGAGCATCAGAAATGTGCCCCTGCACCCAGGAATATGTCCCTGCATCCATACCAGGGCTGGATTAACTCTCCTGTGGGCCCGGGACTATTCGATTTTGTGGGGCCCCTGTATACAAGTCTTTTTCCTGGGAGGGACTTTGGTGCAGGAGGGGGCTGGGGCAGGGGATTGCGGCGCAGGGTCTGGGAGGGAGTTTGGGTGCAGGAGGGGGATTCTGACCTGGGGCAGGGGATTGGAGTTCAGGAGAGGGTGAGGAGTGTGGGCTCTGGGAGGGAGCTTGGTGCTGGAGGGGGGTTCTGACCTGGGGCAGGGGGTTGGGGTCTGGGTGCAGGCTCCAGCCTGGAGGTGCTTACCACAGGTGGCACCCGACCGGCAGCGCAGCAGGGCTCAGGCAGGCTGCCTGCATACCATGGCCCCACGCTGCTCCGGGAAGTGGCTAACTGCTGGCACGTGTCTGTGCACCCCTGGGAGAGGGGGACAACATATCTCCAAGCAGTTCCCGGCCAATGGGAGCTGTGGGGATGGTGCTGGGGGGGAGGGCGGGCAAAGCACAGAGCCACCTCCTTCCCCCCCACCCCCCCCGCCATGGGCCATAGAACCATGCCAGCAGCCAGTCACTTCTGGGAGTAGCGTGGTGCCAGGGCAGGCAGCCTGAGTGCCCGAGAGATCACTACCTGTGATTTATTTTTGAGGGGCTCCCCTTGAGCCAGGGCCCCAGGCTGCAGCCCCTAAGGCCCCTGCCTTAGAATTATAGAATCATAGAATCTCAGGGTTGGAAGGGACCTCAGGAGGTCATCTAGTGCAACCCCCTGCTCAAAGCAGGACCAAACCCAACTAAATCATCCCAGCCAGGGCTTTGTCAAGCCTGACCTTAAAAACCTCTAAGGAAGGAGATTCCACCATCTCCCTAGGTAACCCATTCCAGTGCTTCACCACCCTCCTAAGGAAAAACTTTTTCCTAATATCCAACCTAAACCTCCCCCACTGCAACTTGAGACCATTACTCCTTGTTCTGTCATCTGGTACCACTGAGAACAGTCTAGATCCATCCTCTTTGGAACCCCCCTTTCAGGTAGTTGAAAGCAGCTATCAAATCCCCCCTCATTCTTCTCTTCTGCAGACTAAACAATCCCAGTTCCCTCAGCCTCTCCTCATAAGTCATGTGCTCCAGCCCCCTAATCATTTTTGTTGCCCTCCGCTGGACTCTTTCCAAGTTTTCCACATCCTTCTTGTAGTGTGGGGCCCAAAACTGGACACAGTACTCCAGACAAGGCCTCACCAATGTCAAATACAGGGGAATGATCACGTCCCTCGATCTGCTGGCAATGCCCCTACTTATACAGCCCAAAATGCTGTTAGCCTTCTTGGCAACAAGGGCACACTGTCGACTCATGTCCAGCTTCTCGTCCACTGTAACCCCTAGGTCCTTTACTGCAGAATTGCTTCCTAGCCATTCAGTCCCTAGTTTGTAACAGTGAATGGGATTCTTCTGTCCTAAGTGCAGGACTCTGCACTTGTCCTTGTTGAACCTCCATCAGGTTTCTTTTGGCCCAGTCCTCTAATTTGTCTAGGTCCCTCTGTATCCTATCCCTACCCTCCAGCGTATCTACCACTCCTCCCAGTTTAGTGTCATCTGCAAACTTGCTGAGGGTGCAGTCCACACCATCCTCCAGATCATTAAGATATTGAACAAAACCGGCCCCAGGACCAACCCTTGGGGCACTCCACTTGAAACCGGCTGCCAACTAGATGTGGAGCCATTGATCACTACCCATTGAGCCCGATGATCTAGCCAACTTTCTATCCACCTTATAGTCCATTCATCCAGCCCATAATTCTTTAACTTGCTGGCAAGAATATTGTGGGAGACCGTATCAAAAGCTTTGCTAAAGTCAAGGAATAACATGTCCACTGCTTTCCCCTCATCCACAGAGCCAATTATCTCCTCATAGAAGGCAATTAGGTTAGTCAGGCAAGACTTGCCCTTGGTGAATCCATGCTGACTGTTCCTGATCACTTTCCTCTCCTTTAAGTGCTTCAGAATTGATTCCTTGAGGACCTGCTCCATGATTTTTCCAGGGACTGAGGTGAGGCTGACCAGCCTGTAGTTCCCCGGATCCTCCTTCTTCTCTTTTATAAAGATGGGCACTACATTAGCCTTTTTCCAGTCATCCGGGACCTCTCCCGTTCACCATGAGTTTTCAAAGATAATGGCTAATGGCTCTGCAGTCACATCCGCCTACTCCTTTAGCACCCTTGGATGCAGTGCATCCGGCCCCATGGACTTGTGCTCGTCCAGGTTTTCTAAATAGTTCCGAACCACTTCTTTCTCCACAGAGGGCTGGTCACCTTCTCCCCATGCTGTGCTGCCCAGTGCAGCAGTCTGGAAGCTGACCTTGTTTGTGAAGACAGAGGCAAAAAAATCATTGAGTACATTAGCTTTTTCCACATCCTCTGTCACTAGGTTGCCTCCCTCATTCAGTAATCTGGCCCTGATCCAGACATAGACTCTAGGGCAGCCTGGGGACATGAACTCATCCCATATACCTTTCTTCTCTTGTCCCCATTCTCTTCCCCTTGCTCTGTCCTATCATCACAACACAAAGCAATACCCCCCCAACCATATAACACTGACAGCCAACAAAATCCATGAGCTCCCTATCCTATTTTAATCTGTAATCACTGGAAGACTGACAAATAAAAATAGCAAAACTTAAAAGTATGTGGGTGAAATCCTGGCCCCATTGAAGTCAATGGGAGTTTTGTCATTGACTTAAATAGGGCCAAGATTTCACTCTTTGTCTGGACCATCCAGGGCAGAGAGTGAAACCTGGACTCTCTTGGGAAGTTGGAAATCTCCCCTTCCTAATGGGACAAAACTCCTATTACTAGCCCAATGACATGGAGATAATCAGACTTTAAAGCAGTCACATTTTTGTGTATAGAAAAGCTGTTACCCAGCTGAGGACTGAACTTTTTGCCTGTCCTGGCTCTTGGGCAAGAGTAATTTTGGAAGCAATTTTTGGTTTGTCACATTGATTAAAAAACTGGCTGACAGACCTAAACAAAAGGGAATGCTAAACAGTAATGGATCAAGTTTAGGTGTCCAGATTGATGAGTAAGTATCAGGGGCGGCTCCAGGCCCCAGCACGCCAAGCGCGTGCTTGGGGCGGCATGTCGCGGGGGGCGCTCTGCTGGCGCCGCGAGGGTGGCAGGCAGGCTGCCTTTGGCGGCATGCCTGCGGAGGGTCCGCTGGTCCTGCGGCTTCGGTGGATCTCCCGCAGGCGTGCCTGCAGAGAGTCCGCTGGTCCCGCGGCTCCACCGACGCTGTGGGACCAGCAGACCCTCCGCAGGCACGCCTGCAGGAGGTCCACAGGAGCCGTGGGACCGGCGAGTGGCAGAGTGCCCCCCGCGGCATGATGCCATGCTTGGGGTGGCGAAATGTCTAAAGCCGCCCCTGGTAGGTATGGGTGCTAAATCTTCTTTTAAATATCTTTAATTATCTGGAAGAGGGTGTAGGCAGCATGTTCATTGAATGTGTAGATGGCACTAAACTGGGAGATGTTACAAACACAGCAGTAAATATATATTAAGAGCATTGCATGAGTATTTCACAGGGACTCAGTGGGGTTAGAAATACAAGCCAGAAATAAAATGAGATTCATCCTGGAAAAATAGACGCTAATACAGCAAATCAGAGGAGGAAAATCTATAGTTAGTCCATGGGACCATGAGATACATGGAGATCAGCAATACAATGAAAGATCTAGGAGTGGTCATTATAATTTAGTGGATAGAGAAGTTGATTTGAGGTTTCAGTGTGGTTATGACAGCAAAAAAGCCCATGTGATTTTGGGCTATGTAGTGTAATGGATGAGACAACATAATGAACAGCCACTTCCCTAATTAAATTTAGAACAACTGACTCAATATTCCTATGTGGAACTGGTAACCGCTGGGCTTTGTGTGTCTGGGTTCAGTGTCAAATAACTTATGAAGACCCTAATCCTTTGACTAGCTGGAGTTGCTAAGCTAGAAATGTAGAAGGTGTCTTCTTTAAAATTGTAGTCCTGCCTTTTTTGTCTAGGTGCACAAAGGGAGCGCCACCTGGCTTCCTTTTGTGGGTGTGCAACATACTTGTGAACAATTTTTTTTCATGCTACTGTTTATCCACATAATTTTGATAGTCTTTACAGAGGCAGGTGCCATTTGGGCTCAGATCATGTGCACTACTGAGCTGTGTGTGTGTCTCTCTGAGCGTGTGAATGCTGAATGCACACAAATATTGTGTACCTAAAGGATTTGCAAATGCAGAGGTTCATCTTTTGAAAATTTGGCCCTAAGTGCCTGCTAATAAACTTGCAACATTGGCATGAAAGAACAAACCTAAGCTTGTTAGCCGTGGTCAGATTCAGTTTGCTAACTGGCTTAATCTCAGGTGGCTGTTTTAATCTCAGTGCAGGGCTCTGATTTTGAGCTCTCATGTGGTATTGGAACAAGTGAGTAGAGACTGGAGTATGTTTACTTCTGCCAGAGGAGCAGAGGTTTGTCAGAGGCCAGCGACTGGAAAATAAATCTTCTCTAGAATTTTGTTTCATGAACAAAGGAGAGTTTGGGCAGGAAGAATTAATGGAACAGTGGGATTCCTGTAGCAGGGATAGGTTGCAAGGGGATTTCTCTGAGAATGCGCTGAGCGAAAGATTTTCCCTCTGAGCAAGTAAGGACAGAGTTTGCTTTAAACAGATCTTTCAAAATCCCTATCATTTGGAAAAAGGTTTACAGCTCTGAGTAGGGGAAAAAGGAAACAAGGATTTGGGGTTATTTTCTCCTAGTGAAGTGTTTGGCGTTAAATTCTTGTAGCTCATGTTGTTTCGTAGACAGCTAAATATTTTGCAGCACTTATAATAAAGTAAGACTCACAGCACACGGCTGCCCAGTGGAATCCTCAGCCCTGAGTGAGGCACCCAGGTTCCTCATCCAGCACATGGAGAGAGTTAGGCACCTATGAAAATGATTCACTGGGTATGTCTACACTGCAGTTCATAGGTGCTTGAACTAGGGGTGCTGCTACATCCCCTGGCTTGAAGTGGATTCCATAAATACAGGGTTTACAGTCTGGTTCAATGGCTCTCAGCACCCACACTACACAAATTGTTCTAGCACCCCTGCTGCAGTTAGACACTCCCTGCTGGCCCATGTCAGTTACCTACGGGATTAGGCAGTGGCTGAGTGGTGGTTTGCAAATGTCAGTGGCACCTAAATATTGGATTTAGACACCTAAAGAAACAGGTACCTAAATACCCTTTCTTCTCTAGCCCTAACTGACTTGCCTAAGGTCCTAGCAAGAAGTCTATGGCAGAGCCGGGAATAATACACAATTCCTGCTTCCACTTTCATGTCTTTCCCATAGGATCATCTTTCCTCCCCAGTTATGCATTATAGATAGTTTTTGATAACTGAGGTGAATCAAGCATTTATCAACCCAACCTCTCTCCAAGACCAGGAAACCTTTGGGGAATCCAGAGATGCAATGAGTAGCTAAACAATTTCAGCAAAACCATCAGACTATTAAAACCAAACCGCAATTCTGCACACTGTGAGAATCCATATTCTGTTTATAAGGCATTACAGAAGTGTTGTAATGTAACTGATAAATGTAAGTCATACTGTGCTGTTAACTCATGGCATGATAGTAAACAAAGGGGGAAATATTGTTATTTTATGTGGTGATTCCTTTTCACTCAGATAACCATCAATATAACTTTTCCTTTGAGCCAGTCTAGGGCACCTCTTCAGGAAATTCTACCAATCCACAGAAAGGAGGGTGAGGGAAATAATAGCATATAAAGACCTTACAGTGAAGGGAGGAGTGGGGAGTGTTTTCCCCTATAAACCACTTTGAGTATTGGGTGTAGGATTTTGCATTTGTTTCTGGCATTTCCAATCCATACCAGAAAGATGTCAACAAACTAGAGGAAATACCAACAAACTGATGAAGGGACTGGAGTTATTGATTTATTAAATGTACTGATTATGTGCCGCATGGCCAGTATTCCAGCATAGAGCTGCTGGTTTTCCTCTTTGGATCCATGCTACTGGGGGCTCCCTCATCAAAGCAGAGTAAGTGGGGTCAGGTCTGCTTATTACTTTGACTGGAGGTTTCCATGGAGACCTACTTGTGGTAGGAAGTGGCGATGGTGATTCAGTCAGGGATACTTTACATGTTCAGGTGGCACTGAACCAATTCCCCAGCATGGTTTTGGGGGCACAGATGGGCTAGGGCGTGTCTGGTCAAGCTCTCCCTGTGGGACACTTGCCAGACTGCTGTGAGGGAATTCAAGCACTGAATCACACATGCCCTTGGCTTGCTGGGGCTGAGTAGGCTTTAGGGCCTCTGTGATGTTGGGCCTCTAGTCATGCATTCCAGATGCAGACTTAATGTCTGATGACCCTCTTGACAGTGGGGACTCTTACAGTTCAACTGATTAAGCCCTGAAACTAGTGTTATTTTCCCCAAGCCTGACCAGAAGCTTTTGCACATTCCCCAGGATCCCACCAGAAGTGTGAGCCTTCTGGTTTCCTTCTTCAAGGGCATGCAGTAGTGTTAGCCAAGAGACACACAGACAGGCTTTGCACAGGATTAGAATAATAGAATATCAGGGTTGGAAGGGACCTCAGGAGGTCATCTAGTCCAACCCCCTGCTCAAAGCAGGACCAAACCCAACTAAATCATCCCAGCCAGGGCTTTGTCAAGCCTGACCTTAAAAACCACTAAGGAAGGAGATTCCACCACCTCCCTAGGTAACCCATTGCAGTGCTTCACCACTCTCTGAGTGAAAAAGTTTTTCCTAATATCCAACCTAAACCTCCCCCACTGCAACTTGAGACCATTACTCCTTGTTCTGTCATCTGCTACCACTGAGAATAGTCTAGATACATCCTCTTTGGAACCCCCCTTTAGGTAGTTGAAAGCAGCTATCAAATCCCCCCTCATTCTTCTCTTCTGCAGACTAAACAATCCCAGTTCCCTCAGCCTCTCCTCATAAGTCATGTGCTCCAGCCCCCTAATTCTAAACACCGTTGCTCCTTATTTAGTAGCACAAGAGATACACAGGTCTGTACAAAACTACAAACACACATGTATGCGTTCCCCTGCCTCAGGTTCCCCAGCACTCTGTGGAGTTCCTTGGGTTTGGGCAAAGTCCAATGGACTGTCCAGGATCCTTCCCCTGCAGCTCATGAATTATCTTCTGAATCATGGAGCCTTTCCAGCTCAGCTAGCTTGCTCTGACCTTGGCAGTTAAACTGCACCCCCGCTACAAAAGCAAACCCATCTTTTTCTCTGTCTTACCCAGGGCTTCTTGTGTCTCCAAAAATCATCCCCTCTGCTCTTCTGATGAGTCCCCTGCTTTTTCACTTCTGTCCCATTTGGGAATTTTCCACTCTCTCCATTTCCCCCTCCCTGAAGGCAAGTTCCCCCTCCCTGAAGGAGCCAGCTCCAGCCAACCTCTTTAGTATACCCATCGTTAGGTCAGAGCATAGTCACAGAGGCATTCCTTGCTGCAACAATTTTATATCAACTTCATAACATTAGATCAAGCCCTTAATATGCTTCTGGATCCAGCACAGTTAGAGAATCCCATTTTGGGACAGCCCAGACCAGCCTACATCTACTTTGAGGTTCACCAAATTGCATTATTATTACTGATATTACAGTAGCACCTAGAGACACCTACTGACATCAGGACCCTATTCTGCTAGTCACAGTACAAAACATAGTGAGACAGCCCCTGCCTTGAAGAGCTTGCCATCTGTGTAGGCAAGGCCCACACCAAGGGTGGGAGGGGAAACAGAGGCACAGAGAGAGGAAGTGACATGCCCAAGCTCACAGACCAGGACAGTGGGAGAGCTGAGAATAAAACTGAGGTCTCCAGAATCCAGCTCCTGTGTCCTATCCACTAGACCAGCGGTCGGCAACCTTTCAAAGAAGAAGAGCCATTTTTTTTTGTTTTTGTCTTTGACCAAAATATTTAGAGAGATGCATCATATGCAAAGCTACTTGTAGAGTTAGAATTTATCAACTAAGAATCATTGAACATATTAATGTTATTACTACTCACGAATACTTTTAATGCAACTTCTGCCATTTGAATTGAATATAAACAGGAGGGGGCTCTGAGCTGGGGCAGGGGATTGGGTGCTGGAGGGGGCTCAGGGTCTGGGAGGGACAGGGGGTTGGGGTATGTGGGATGAGGTGCAAGGTGCAGGCTCTGGTCAGGAGGTGCTTACCACAGGCGGTTCCTGGCTGGCGGCACAGCAAGGCTCAGGCAGGCTGCCTGCCTGCCCTGGCCCCACACTGCTCCTGGAAGCGGCTGGCTTCTGGCACATCTCTGCGCACCGTTGGTGGTAGGGAGGCAGCTCCATGCTCTGTCCCTCCCCCCAGCATCATTCTCAGATCTCCCATTGGCCAGGAACCAGCCAATGGGAGCTGCGGGATGGTGTTTGCAGGTGTGGGCAGCACACTGAGACCCATTGCCCCCCTCCCCCGAAAGTGCGCACAGAGATGTGCCAGCAGCCAGCTGCTTCCGGGAGCAGCATGGGGCCAGAGCCCTGCTGCGCTGCCAGCTGGGAGTCTCCTGTGGTAAACACCTCCCAGCCAGAGCTTGCACCTCGCACCCCCTCAAAATACATCTGCCTGCAAGAGTGCAGACGAAGAGCTGCAGGTTGCCGACCCCTGCACTGGACCATGCTCACCTAGAGATTTGCCCCTAAACCTGAAACCAGGCAAGCATTGTCCACTTTTGGATTTTATCATGAAAGATTCCAGTAGCCCTGTGGGAAACCCATCACTCTAGTCACTTACAGCTAGACTAGACAAAGTGCCTGAGAATGTACTCATAGGGAACAATCCCACATCAGCAGTGTGGAAAATGTGGCCTTAAAAACCTTTTTCTATATCTGGTTTCTGTAATTCTGTGAAAATTAGATGAGTGGGGAAATTGCATTTGGTAGCTTTAGAAAGGATATTACAAACAATGGAGAATAAAAAGAAAAAATGAAATACTTTCAAGTATTTCATCACATCTGGGGATTTTTGAACCTGAAGGTATATTCATTTTCTTAAAGAGTTTTGTAATTATATGATTGCTTTAAGATATGTAATACCAGACCCAAATCCCAGTTTAATTACTGCTGTCCTATTGAAATTTTAATTTTGTATCCATGAAATCTTGACAGCCCTTCTGAAATGTGTTTAATATTTTCACACAAGTGTGCTTTGTGTTCACATGAAACACTGCTATTTTACACATTCCGCCTGCTATTACAGTTCATGCAAGGGAAATGAGATTTCTCTTTTAATTTAAATTCCCTTCTATTTAATTAAAGTCTCAAGATTTGTTTTGCTTTTGAAAAAATTGTTAAATAGAAGAGTTCTGGTAAATCATTCAGTATGAGTTTGAAGTCTGGACAAGATTTTGTAGGTTATGAATAAATATGTAAATGCTGACAGGCCCAGAATGTTAAAGATGTAGGCGACAGAGCTGACAAGTAACTTCCTTCTTTTCCCCAGGAGAACTTTTAAAGAGAAAATGTCAGAGATTTTTCTCTAAACATTTCATAGAATCACAGAACTGGAAGGGACCTCGAGAGGTCATCTAGTCCAGTCCCCTGCACTCATGGCAGGACTAATTATCTAGACCCTTCCTGACAGGTGTTTGTTTCTCCTGTTTATTTTGTGTGCATGTGTTTTGAGAGGGAGATTAATGGGACTACCTATTATTTGTGCTGATTTAATATCTCTTTTCAGCCTCATCTTTCTTCATTAATGTTACTTCCTCCTCTAAAGATAATGTCTTATTTGGGAAGATGAGAGAGGGCAATTTGTTTTTGACAAGGTTTACAAAAATGACCAGTGATTTGGGCCCCCCGTCCGTTTTAACGTGTCCAATTTGACAGACCTTAAAGAGGGCAGATTTTGAGAGGACACCTGCACATTGAAAATCACGGTGCAAAGGATCACAAATCACTGGAGGGTCACTGCAAAGAGTAGATTAGAGAGACCATACTTTACAGTAGTGGCTGTGACACTGTGGTTGTCAGTGGATCAAGGAACTTTTCTAAGTGGTTTGCAGAATGAAACATTTTGATAACCATAGAACTGGGGCTGTGAATTAATAGTTGTTTGTCTTCGAGGGTGGGAATGGGAAAGGGAATCTTTCTCTGGAAAAATGTTTCATAGAATGAAAACAGGACACCACTGTGCATTTTTGCCTCTTAAAGAGACATATGATGACCCTCAGACAGGCAGGAAAGTGGAAAGTAGTGTACATGGGGGAGTAAGACCTGAACTTTAAAATCTCTAACTATTGGCTATAGGCCTGGAATGGAAGCTGAATCCACTTCCGTTTCTGAGGATGGGTTTTGAAATCCAGTCTCTCATATGTGACTCTAGAATGGAATAAACCACTACACCAAATCTTAAAAGCCCCATATGGGAGAGGAATTTCCAAATCAGGACATGAACCCAGATTCAAACTGCACATTGGACCAGTTCCTAGTAAATATCAGGTTAATTCTTAACATTTCCAGGAGACGAGCCTTTCTTTCTGCCCACTCTGCTAAAACTCTCATCCAGGCTCTCATCCCCTCCTGTCTTAATTACTGTATTCTCCATCCCTTTCTAGCTTTCCTGAGACCACATCACCCACTTTAGCAGAGTCTGAATGAGCTCTCCCCTGACATCTAGTGATGAGCTGTGGAAGAGGACTTCAGGAGCTGATCTCCTTTCCATGGGCACACCCACTCTGCCTAGGTGCATAGCATGATGGGATTGCTTGCCTAAATCATCATTTTTGGCTGATGTTGGATACCCAGTCTCCTTGTTATTGGGGCAGGAGTAATAAAGGGTTAGCATCATAGAATATCAGGGTTGGAAGGGACCTCAGGAGATCATCTAGTCCAACCCCCTGCTCAAAGCAGGACCAATCCCCAACTAAATCATCCCAGCCAGGGCTTTGTCAAGCCTGACCTTAAAAACCTCTAAGGAAGGAGATTCTACCACCTCCCTAGGTAACCCATTCCAGTGCTTCACCACCCTCCTAGTGAAAAAGTTTCTCCTAATATCCAACCTAAACCTCCCCCACTGCAACTTGAGACCATTGCTCCTTGTTCTGTCATCTGCTACCACTGAGAACAGTCTAGATCCATCCTCTTTGGAACCCCCCCTTCAGGTAGTTGAAAGCAGCTATCAAATCCACTGTAACCCCTAGGTCCTTTTCTGCAGAACTGCTTCCTAGCCATTCTGTCCCTAGTCTGTTGCAGTGCATGAAATTCTTCCAATCTAAGTTCAGGACTCTGCACTTGTCCTTGTTGAACCTCATCAGATTGCTTTTGGCCCAATCCTCTAATTTGTCTAGGTTCCTCTGTATGCTATCTACCTTCAGCGAATCTACCACTCCTCCTAGTTTAGTGTCATCTGCAAACTTGCTGAGGGTGCAGTCCACGCCATCCTCCAGATCATTAATGAAGATATTGAACAAAACCAGCCCCAGGACCAACCCTTGGGGCACTCCGCTTGATACCGGCTGCCAACTAGACATGGAGCCATTGATCATTATCCGTTGAGCCTGACGATCTAACCAGCTTTCTATCCACCTTATAGTCCATTCATCCAGCCCATACTTCTTTAACTTGACAGCAAGAATACAGTGGGAGACCTTATCAAAAGCTTTTTGCTAAAGTCAAGGAATAACACATCCACTGCTTTCCCCTCATCCACAGAGCCAGTTATCTCATCATAGAAGGTATGACTTGCCCTTGGTGAATCCATGCTGACTGTTCCTGATCACTTTCCTCTCCTCTACGTGCTTCAGAATTGATTCCTTGAGGACCTGCTCCATGATTTTTCCAGGGACTGAGGTGAGGCTGACTGGCCTGTAGTTCTCCGGATCCTCCTTCTTCCCTTTTTTAAAGATGGGCACTACATTAGCCTTTTTCCAGTCATCCGGGACCTCCCTCAATCACCATGAGTTTTCAAAGATAATGGCAATCACGTCCGCCAATTCCTTTAGTACCCTCGGATGCAGTGAATCTGGCCCCATGGACTTGTGCTCATCCAACTTTTTTAAATAGTCACGAACCACTTCTTTCTCCACAGAGGGCTGGTCACCTCCTCCCCATGCTGTGCTGCCCAGTGTAGTAGTCTGGGAGATGACCTTGTTTTTGAAGACAGAGGCAAAAAAAGCATTGAGTACATGAGCTTTTTCCACATCCTCTGTCACTAGGTTGCCTCCCTCATTCAGTAAGGGGCCCACACTTTCCTTGACTTTCTTCTTGTTGCTAACATACCTGAAGAAACCGTTCTTGTTACTCTTAACATCCCTTGCTAGCTGCAACTCCAAGTGTGATTTGGCCTTCCTGATTTCACGCCTGCATGCCTGAGCAATATTCTTATACTCCTCCCTGGTCATTTGTCCAATCTTCCACATCTTGTAAGCTTCTTTTTTTGTGTTTAAGATCAGCAAGGATTTCACTGTTAAGCCAAGCTGGTCTCCTGCCATATTTACTGTTCTTGCTACACATCGGGATGGTTTGTTCCTGCAACCTCAATAAAGATTATTTAAAATACAGCCAGCTCTTCTGGACTCCTTTCCCCCTCATGTTATTCTCCCAGGGGATCCTGCCCATCAGTTCCCTGAGGGAGTCAAAGTCTGCTTTTCTGAAGTCCAGGGTCTGTATTCTGCTGCTCTCCTTTCTTCTTTGTGTCAGGATCCTGAACTCGACCATCTCATGGTCACTGCCTCCCAGGTTCCCATCCACTTTTGCTTCCCTACTAATTCTTCCCGGTTTGTGAGCAGCAGGAACCTAGTTGGTTCCTCCAGCACTTGCACAAGGAAATTGTCCCCTACACTTTCCAAAAACTTCCTGGATTGTCTGTGCACTGCTGTATTGCTCTCCCAGCAGATATCGGGGGGATTCAAGTCCCCCATGAGAACCAGGGCCTGTGATCTAGTAACTTCTGTTAGTTGCCAGAAGAAAGCCTCGTCCTCCTTATCCTCCTGGTCTGGTGGTCTATAGCAGACTCCCACCACGACATCGCCCTTGTTGCTCACATTTCTAAAGTTAATCCAGAGACTTTCAGGTTTTTCTGCAGTTTCATACTGGAGCTCTGAGCAGTCATACTGCTCTCTTACATACAGTGCAACTGCCCCACCTTTTCTGCCCTGCCTGTCCTTCCTAAACAGTTTATATTCATCCATGACAGTACTCCAGTCATGTGAGTTATCCCATCAAGTCTCTGTTATTCCAACCACATCATAATTCCTTGACTGTGCCAGGACTTCCAGTTCTCCCTGCTTGTTTCCCAGGCTTCTTGCATGTGTGTATAAGGTTGTTATCCTTGTTGCATGAATCTAAGGCAGCAGAACTGTATTTGGCATTCCACTGAGTCAGTAAGTTTCCTTTACAACTTTTTATTTAATTTAATTAATTTATTTATTTATTTTACTTACTTACTTATTTATTTTAACAGTTAATTTAGTAGCCATGAAAATGCTGTCTCAAGTCTGCTGTTCATCTACTGAATGGATAATGTCCAGCATGGGTAGCGGCTTTCTGAGATACCTCACACTGACCTGCTGCTGTGCCTCAGCCCTGATAAAATAATGAACCAATTCTAGGAGGAGAAAGTAGTTCCCTTTCCATGCCCCTTCTGTCCACTGAGGCTGCCAACAGAGGTGCCAATTAATGCAAATTTTGCTGATGGTTTTGTGATGTAGGCACTTAGGGCAGTGTTTCACAAACTCTTGCATGAGTAGCCATTACCAATGTGAATATCCCTGTTGACATTCATGGAACTACTTGCATGGGTAAGATCTACTAATGTGATTAAGAGCTGGCAGGATCTGGCCCCTGTCTAGTGAGAACTGGACTGAGCCCAACCACCAACTTACTTCATAGTCAGAGAGGGCTGCCCCCTCCCCATTTGCCCCCCTCTTCCCTGCTGGATAGTTGTGCAACAGAGACATTCACCCCCTAATGGAGAGTAAGTGGCAGTAATGCTGTCAGCTTCCGGTGGAGTTCTGCTAAGGGAGTTAGACCTTCCTTAATCACCCAAGTTTGAAAATACCACTTTAGTTCCACGTACATCCTGAAACTATAGAAATAAACATACACTTTTCTTAGATTGAACACTTGGAGAAAATGTCTTCAGTGCCCCGCTCCCATCGTGTCTGAATTCTGCCTGCAGTCTCTGATCCCCTATTCCACAGAGCACGGGTTGCAAATACCTTGTGCTGCTGCATCTCTGGGATAGGTGGAGATTTTGCTAATGGGCCCTGGCATGAGGATTCTGCTGGAGGAAGTGAATTGGAGCCCTAGTAAGTCTTAATTGTTTGTCTCTTCAAATGTTCTCAGTACTAAGGTCCCTGGACAAAATAATTTCAGAGGCAATAAATCTAAATGTCTATCTCAATGGAAGTCAATATCAGCTTTCTATTGCAATTTTCCCCATACATTCAATGTTCCTTTTCTTCTTTTGAACAAGTTGCATCCAAGGGTACGTCTACACTACAAGACTATTTCGAATTAACTTAATTCGAATTTGTGGAATCGACCTTATGAAGTCGAATTTGTGTATCCACACTAAGGACACTAATTCGACTTTGTGAGTCCACACTAACGGGGCCAGCGTCGACTTTGGAAGCGTTGCACTGTGGGAAGCTATCCCACAGTTCCCGCAGTCCCCGCTGCCCATTGGAATGCTGGGTAGAGCCCCCAATGCCTGCTGGGGAAAAAAATGTGTCGAGGGTGGTTTTGGGTAACTGTCGTCATTGAACCGTCAATCACGCCCTCCCTCCCTGAAAGCGCCGGCGGGAAATCTGTTCGCGCCCTTCTCTGGTCGGTTACAGCGCAGACGCCACAGCACTGCGAGCATGGAGCCCGCTGCGATCATCGCTGCACTTATGGCCGTTGTCAACTCCTCGCACGTTATCGCCCACCTCTTCCACAGTCAGCTGCTGAGAAATCGGGCGAGGAGGCTCCGGCAGCGCGGTGAGGAGAGTGGCGCAGACCTCTCACAAAGCAGGGTACGCCGCGCAGTGGAGATCATGGTGGCAATGGGTCAAGTTCATGGAGTGGAACGGCGATTCTGGGCCCGGGAAACAAGCACAGACTGGTGGGACCGCATAGTGCTGCCGGTCTGGGATGAATCACAGTGGCTGCGAAACTTCAGGATGCGTAAGGGCACTTTCCTTGAACTCTGTGACTTGCTGGCCCCTGCCCTGAAGCGCCAGGACACCCGGATGCGAGCAGCCCTGACTGTGCAGAAGCGAGTGGCCATAGCCCTCTGGAAACTTGCAACACCAGACAGCTACCGGTCAGTAGCGAACCACTTTGGCGTCGGCAAATCTACTGTAGGGCTTGCTGTGATTCAAGTAGCCCACGCAATCGTTGAGCAACTGCTCTCAAAGGTAGTGACTCTAGGAAACGTCGAGGTCGTCAGAGATGGCTTCGCTGCGAAGGGATTCCCAAACTGCGGTGGGGCTATAGATGGGACTCACATCCCTATCCTGGGACCAGCCCACCAGGCCAGCCACTACATTAACCGAAAGGGCTACTTTTCTATGGTGCTGCAAGCACTGGTGGACCATAGGGGACGTTTTACCAACATCTACGTCGGGTGGCCGGGCAAGGTTCATGACGCGCGTGTGTTCAGGAACTCTGGTCTGTTTAGACGCCTCCAGGCAGGTAGTTTCTTCCCGGACCACAAAATAACGGTTGGGGATGTGCAGATGCCTACAGTGATCCTCGGGGACCCAGCCTACCCGCTAATGCCCTGGCTCATGAAGCCCTATACAGGCGCCTTGGACAGTGAGAAGGAACTCTTCAACTACCGGCTGAGCAAGTGCAGAATGGTGGTGGAGTGTGCTTTCGGACGTCTCAAGGGGAGATGGCGGAGCTTACTCACTCGCTCGGACCTCAGCGAAAAAAATATCCCCGTTGTTATTGCAGCTTGCTGTGTGCTCCACAATCTCTGTGAGAGCAAGGGGGAGACCTTTATGGCGGGATGGGAGGTTGAGGCAAATCGCCTGGCTGCTGATTATGCTCAGCCAGACAGCCGTGCCGATAGAAGATCCCAGCGGGAAGCGCTGTGCATCCGGGAGGCTTTGAAAGCTAGGTTCCTCGGAGAGCAGGGTAACCTATGACTGTCCACTTGACTTACAGAGAAGCTGAACCTGAGCCTGTTTTAGTGACTGTTGACTTCGATCTGCGGTTACATACCCCGTTCTCCAGGTTTCCCCCCTTCTAACACACGTTTTAAAATAAAGTTAATTGAACACTGATTATTAACAAAGTTTTCTTTAATTATGAATTCCTGTTCTAGGGTTGAAACATGTACGCAGACTGTGGTGGGTACGGTGTGCACTGATGTACAGACCACTTCTACACTAGAGGAATGACAGGCTCCTGCTCCTACAGCGGTCTCTGGGGGGAGGACGGTTGCGGGTGGGTGTGCAGGAAGGGGTGGGTTTGCAGGAAGGGGTGAGGGATGCCGTCTTTGGGACGGAGTTTGGATGCAGGCTCTGGGCTGGGGGTTGGGGCGTAGTAAGGGGTGAGGGGTGTGTGGGAAGGGTGAGTATGTGTCCGTGGATGAGGGCTCTTGCTGGGGCTCAGGGCATCGGAGAGACTCGTGGCTAGGGTGGAAGGGCATGGTAAGGGCAGCCTGCCTTGCCATTTGTGGATGGCAGGCGCTAGGACCCTGGGGCAGCATACACCTCACAGACTGACCTGGGGCAGCATACACCTCACAGACTGACCCTGGTGCCTAGTGACTGCAGTCTGTGTGTGTCCTGCTGTTGATCCTGCCCCCAAGTCTGTACCCTGGTAATGGAGGCTGTCCTATGCGATTAAAAAACCCCTCCCCCCCTTCACACAAAGTCTTCTGACAAGAAAAACGGGACGGAAACAGTGAATAACAACAAACTACTTTTAATACTCAACTACACAGTGGGGGGATGAAACTTGGATTTGGGACTGGGTGATGCAGGAAGGGAAGCACTTCTCAAAGTTTATGGCATCAGAGCGGTGTGGCACATGAGCGCTCTGCTGGGGTGCTGTGCCAGTTTTCACAGCCCCTAGCGCCCCTCCTTCTTGTTATTTTGGGTGAGGGGGGGACAGGACTTTGTGGCGGGTGATTGCGGTTGCAGATACAGTGCAGGGGGGCTCTCTCCTCCTGCCTGCGGTCCTGCAGAACATCTACAAGGCGCCGGAGCGTGTCCGTTTGCTCCCTCATTAGCCCAAGCAGCGTTTGAGTCGCCTGCTGGTCTTCCTTCCGCCACCTGTCCTCCCGTTCGATGTGTGAGCGCTGGTGCTGACATAGGGTCTCCCTCCACTGTCTCTGCTCGGCCGCCTCGGCTCTGGAGCAGGCCATCAGTTCCGAGAACATGTCGTCCCTAGTCTTTTTCTTTCGCTGCCTAATCTGCGCCAGCCTCTGTGAGGGGGATGCCGGGGCAGTTCGGGAAAGAGCCGCAGCTGTGTGATGGGAAAAAGGAAGTGATTTCCTTGAAAATATACATGTTTGCGAACAGTGAACACAGTCTACTCAGTTTCTGTGAACAAGACCATACAGGGAACCTAGTCTCACGAGCTCTCAGGACAAGTTCGAGATTTCAGAAGACGCTTTCAGTGGCTGCGGTCTTGCACCGGAGATCGGACAAGCGGGGCGGTACAGCTGAATCCGTTTATCAGCCAGGCCTGGTAAGCCCTACACTATAGGCTGCTTAACAGTTAATGGGTAGCTGTGCCCTCCCGCAGAAGGCAATCTGGAAAGCATAAAGTCCGACCCTGTTCCAGCCCCTCGCGGCTGTGCCCGGGAAAGATCACTGTATGCTTTTCCTCTGCGGCCTCCAACACGTGCCTGTTGAATGAAGGTCTTTGCTATGCAAAGTAAAAGTCAAGCAGTCACAATAGTAACAGTACACTAATTGCCCTACTTAGATGCAGCAGTCGCTGAACGACATTACCCTGAGGCGGGTCACTCGGAGAGAGAGAGAGAGGATGCTGCGGGAATCCCTGCACAGACCAGGACCGTATGCAGCCATGCTGGTGGAGGCAATGATTCCGCTTTACGTGAGGATGGCCTGGCGCGGAAGAGTGTGCTTCCACGGAGCACCAAATAAGGCACCTCTCCCCAGGAACCTCCTGCGGAGGCTTTTCGAGCACCTCTACGAGACCTTCGTGGAAGTGTCCGAAGAGGATTTCTATTCCATCCCTATATGTGTGGACCTTCTTTTTATATAGTTTTATATGGACAACTTTTTAGCTAGTTTTTATATAGTATATATTCCTGTTTTTTAAGAAATAAATGTTTCCATGTTTATAACACTTACCGACTGATCCTTCCCCTGATTCTGAGTCCGTGTTAACGGCCGGGGAGGGTTGGTAGGGGATCTCTGTGAGGGTGATGAAGAGATCCTGGCTGTCGGGGAAAGCGGTATTGTAAGCGCTGTCGCCTGCGTCATCCTCCACAAACCCTTCCTCATCTTCCCCATCGGCGAACATCGGCAAGGAACTGCCCCTCGACACTATCCCATCCTCAGAGTCCACGGTCACTGGTGGGGCAGTGGTGGCAGACCCACCTAGAATAGCATGCAGTGCCTCGTAGAAGCGGCATGTCTGGGGCTGGGCTCCGGAGCGTCCGTTTGCCGCTCTGACTTTTTGGTAGCCTTGTCTCAGGTCCTTGATTTTCACGCGGCACTGCGTTGTATCCCGGCTTTATCCTCTGAGTGCCATGGCTTTGGAGACCTTCTCGTAGGTCTTTGCATTCCGTTTGTTGGAGCGCAGCTCCGAAAGCACAGACTCATCGCCCCACACAGTGATCAGATCCAGGACTTCCCGGTCTGTCCATGCTGGGGACCTCTTTCTATTCTGGGATTGCATGGACTCCTCTGCTGGAGAGCTCTGCATCGTTGCAGGTGCTGCTGAGCTCGCCCCGATGTCCAAACAGGAATTGAGATTCAAACTGGCCAGACAGGAAAAGGAATTCAAATTTTCCTGGGTCGTTTCCTGTGTGGCTGGTTAGAGAATCCAAGCTTGGACTGCTGTCCAGAGCGTCAACAGAGTGGTGCACTGTGGGATAGCTCCCAGAGCTACTAAGTTCGATTTGCATCCACACCTAGCCTAATTCGAGATAGCCATGTCGAATTTAGCGCTACTCCCCTCGTCGGGGTGGAGTACCGAATTCGAACTAAAGGGCCCTCTAGGTCGAATTAAACGGCTTCCTGGTGTGGACGGTTGAGTGGTTAATTCGAATTAACACTGCTAAATTCTATTTAAAGTCCTAGTGTAGACCAGGCCCAAGAGGCAAAATTCAAGAACATGCAGTGATTTCCCCCAAATGTTGTATTGGCTTTCCATTGCAAAATTGTATAATTTTGATAAACTGACCAACCAACTCAATAAAAGTTGTCAGCTTTGTTTGATGACCAGAAGAAATTGTCAAGACTGAAAACTTCACTATTTTTTCAACCAACAATAGTAATAGGCAGCTTGGAAGTGTTATAATACAAAAAGACTGCGTGAGAAATGAAACCAGATGGGACTCCAGCTGCCATCTTAAAAAAGAGAACATTAGAATCCAATTAAGCTGTACTTTGGGTTATATTTCACTAAAGTTTTGCAATAATTAATTTTAAAACTATGGAAAACAGCTACTGTCACTTATAATTTAGAGCTGCATCTTACCACTTAGCCTTATGCTTAGTTTTAAATATGGAAAGTAGAAACCTTACTGTTACCTGGGGTTTTCAGAACCCTAAACAGTGGTAACTTAACTGTTTCTCTCCAGGTGGTGTCAGGAATAAATCCATGGGAACACAGCACTTCCATCTCATAAATGATTGATATAAGCAAGCATGCTCTTATCTAAAGCTATTTATTAGATTTCATCCTTGTATTCTGATCTGGAACAAAAGTAAATTTTGAAATGGCTGCATTGTCTGCAAAACAGTAATTGCAGTTCCTGCGTGGCCTTAGTAAACAAGTAAGAATGACCTTGCAGGTTCCATCTTAGGTCATACCTGATGTCTGTCCACATTTCACATCTATGGTAGAGTTTTCTATAGCACCCAGCACGATAACGTTGAAGTGCAAATCCACCACACCATTTGACTTTGTGACAGTTTCTGCACCTTGGTGAAAATGTTCAAATGTGGGGGCCAAAATTTAGGGATCTAGCTCCGTATTTAAGCACCTAAATAGATAGCCTGATTTTCAGAGATGCTCAGCAGCTGCAATGAAGTCATTTTCCTTCAGATTCATCCCCACGTATTCCATGATACCATAGAAATAAACCTCCATTTTTCATATAGATTAAACATACCCAGGAAACAGACTGAGTATGATTGCAATGCTCCCCACGAAAGCAAGGGAATTCAGGACAGACGCATCCATTGTTCTTTGTTCTGATAGGCAGTACACTCATAAGGGTATACCTGAATCACAAGATGCGAGTATGCAGTCCACGATGGATCACTGCTCCTGATCATTACAATGATCTATAGTTTGAACTGTAATGAATACAGCAACAATCAATCTATCCTTTTCTTTCTTGGGCAATGTGTAAAAAAAAAAGGCATAAATGGTTAGGTATGTTCAAATACAACAGAAACAGCTGGAAATACTGCCCTGTTCTTCAGCATCTGAGGGATTTGGCAGTGAAATCCAGGCAATCTCCTTACAAAGTATCATATCCTGAAATGAGGGATTGATAAATCTTCTAGGCAGGTCACTTCTTCAGCCAGTTTAGTTTCAAATTAGCTTGTTCACAAAAGCTGCAATTATTAATAATTATAATTATAAATTATTACCTCCTATTTGCAAAACAGCAGCATCAGAGGCACATCAGAAGCACTTTTTAAAATGCATATTATACTACACAGGTGTGTTGTAAAGGCTTGATTACCTAATGTCTCCAAAGCACCTGGCTGAAAGTTGCCATAGAACAATAGGATTATTTCATATATCCAACACTAGATTGCCTTTCTTTCATGTAGTTCTAACTAGAGGGTTGCATTTGCTTCACCCAGGAACTAGAAATCTGCTCTTGTTGGTTTCTTTTAGGAGTTAATATACTGCTAAAAATAGCAATGCTTAGTTTAGTAAAAAATACTGTTATAGTGGGGAGCCATGGAAACCATGCTCAGTGCAATCCACATTTAGGACATTGTCTTGTGCAGCTGCTGTCTCCAGAGCCCTTGCAAGGGAGGAGAATGGAGAGGAGATGAGGGGAGCTGTTGAGAGCACCTGAAGCCACCAGGGAAAAGCAGGTAATTGGGCCTGATTTGAGAGAGCTAGACGCACGATTAAAAGGAAGAGTCTCCTAGCCAGCTACCAGGAACTGTTCTAGGGGAAAGAATGAACTCCGCTACCCAGATAGTTTTTCAGTAGCAGCCACCTGGTGCCAACCAGTCCCACTCAGCCTCTGGCTACCCACAGTCTCTCATCTCCAGTCAGACTCCTGGAAGGAGATCCCGCCCTTGCCCCACTCTCACAAACAGCTGGGGTGGGCGTTGGTACATTTCTGGTAGACTCCATAGGTTGACAGTTTCCTGGTGCTCTGAGGAGGGGCCTTGATATAGAAGTCATCAGAGCAACACTCCCTGCTTTTGTCTCCTACATGGACGTGGGAAATGCCAAATTCAATCGAATATTAAACTACAGAAATTGAAGGGTTTTTTATGCCATTTTCCTTTCAGCCTCCCAATAAGGGGCTTGCTATGGCTAATCCACCAACATTTAAAATGTGTTGGTGGGGTATGAAGCAGCAACACCAATACTTTAATAGTTCAGGGCCATTAGCCAACTGGACCCTTAGAAAGCTTTGAATTAATTTTCCAAAGACCAGAGCCTGTGCACACCTATTAATCTAGCCCTAATTCAAGCTGCCATAGTGGTGGTGAAGGTGAACAGCGCACTGCAGCAGTTGACAAGAGCTAAAAATAGACTTGTTCTCTGAGCTATAGACTAGCAGAATGTAACTGTAATGCACAATTTATGTAACTTTGTTCCTGAGACACACCAGATGCACCTTGCTAGAGCACTCCCCTGCTGGCCGCCTAAAGAGCTCTATTAATGTCAGCTGCAAAAGCTTTTACTTGCTTGTCCGCTTCCAAGAGCAGCTAGAGTAGCCGCACTGGCTATATCAAATCACAGTCACACAGATGTAGGAGAAGAATGAGGAGGGAGCTGCAGTTGCTGGGTGAGGCGGCTGTGCCTGTGACCACACTGTGGAATAAATACATATATAATTTAAAAGGAGAGAAGAGTTCTCTCTCCCACTTATATAGTATAATATATACCTGGTTGAATATTCCCTGGGGGCAATTCAAACCTTTTCATCTACCATTCTGAACAATACTATCAGCCTGAGAGGTATTCCTGATTCCTATCCCAGCTGATCAGGGTTGGTTTTAGGAGACAAGCTCCATGTGGCTTCTTCAAAGGAGCCAAGCCTCAAACCATTGAAGAACACACAGAAGGCCAGGTTCCCCACTGCCCCTCACCTGCCTCGGGTGCAGGAAAGGCATCTTTAAGTCACCTTTGTGCATCCAAGATTCTGGTCTAACCCAGGGGTTCCACAGCCCCAGATGCACCTTATTGTAGCCCCAAGCCTGCTCTAAATTGAGCAGCTTGTAGCAGCCTTCTATGGGCCATTGTGCTGGTGAATTTAAGCCCAAGTGCACTGCAGCCCTTGACAAGCCTCCACACTGGGGAGTGTGAGGAGGCCTGTGAAGACCTCTTATGTCGGCTCTGCACTGGACAGGGAAATTTCCTGTCATAGGACAATTCTGAAGGAGCTATTTCTGCCCCCTTTACGGCCACTGTGCAATACCAGACTGGCACAATGCACCATAAGGTAAGACAGAATCTGGCCCAGAGTGTTCTGTTCTCTTTGGAGTAACCTGCATAAGGACCCTCAGGATCTCTATAGAGTGGGATTCTACTCTGAAAAGTGACTGTGTACAAATGGCCCCTTCTTACTCAGCACATCCACGTCTTGTCTGTACTGGGTCATATCTGCATACGACAGCACCGACAGTAAGTTTGCACAGCCGTTTACTCCTATTAGCCCAGCAGAGTTAAGAGGGAGTGATGTGGCCAGTCATCTGCACTGACTCCCTTTCGGAACAGAATAGCACTGTAAGTCAATAAAAGCGCCTGAAAAATCTTAAGCATCATAAAAATACCAGTTGCAAAACTGCAGGCTTATGATCAAGCTCAGCTCTAGTGAATTAATGCACTCCTAAAAATGCAGGCTGAAAATTGCTAAACATATTTAAAAATGGTATAGTCAACTTTAACTACAAGGCTTTATGTCAATGTTGATAAACTTTTTACTGCCGGAATATAGGTGCATACAAGCTGCTAGCTCAATAAAATCATATGCCTTGCAGAAAATAGATTAAGTAGAGCTAAGAGATACTGCACAGGCTGTAAAAACCGAATGTCATAAATAAGCAAATGATGGGAGGGGTGACACTACAAAGGATGCATCTGTATAAACATGGTTTGAAAAAAGAGGCAGAAAATGTGAGAGATTGAATGGAAGGAAAGTGTAGAAGGAAAGTGGTTCTATTTGTATAGTTGACGTGCTTTGCAATGTTATTCAGTATCTACTTCTACAACATATTGAAGAGGCACAAAGAATGAACTCAAAGCATGATGTCTGGAGGCTACAAAATATACTATTTCCAGCTGACTAGATGATGATGATTGGAAAAGCAAACTGGGAATCTGAACAGGTTATATCTGCAAGCGACTAAACTTCCTAGGAAGTTAATCCTAGCATTTTTTATTAATACTGCTTCCTAACTTCAGGACAGAGGCTTAGAAGTCTCCCCCACCCCAGTCTTAAAATTTAAGAAAGCTTTTTTTATTCTGATTGTTTTCAAATTCTGACCCCAATTACCACCACTCTAATAAGGCTGAGATGGTTCATGTGAGCGTAAAGTGAACACACAACCCATCTCCAATTACTGCGCCACAGGAAGTGGTTTTCCAAGTGATTTCTAACAGAGCTGTGCATTACCGGGGCTCTTTAGGGCAACGTTTGTATTTGTGAAAACTAACAAGCATAATAATGGAAACCAAGTTTAAATGAAAATTGTGGTTTAAATACAGCAGTGCAATTTTATGAGATCCTACTGTATATCATTTCCATAGAACTTTCCATTTCTATTGCAGGTGTATGGAACATGCTAATATAGCAAAACTCCTAACATCAAAATATGTTATTAAAAGATTGACAAAGCCTCCAATGAAAATAAATAAATAAATGAATTTTGTATATGACCTATTGAAAAAAATGTTGGCAGCATGTGTTTTTTATATTACAATAGTGTCTAGGGGCCTATAATGGTCCTCACTCAGGGTCTGGTTGGGGAGCATGGCCTAGTGGTCACAGCCACAACCCCTGACTGCCAATGGGGTTGTGGGGAGGGGAGCCTGGGCCCTCCCACTCCACCGGGCTCCAACTCAGGGCCCTTTGGTCTACTGGTGGTCTGGCAACCAAGGCTGATTAAGGCTGTCCTCCCTGGGCCTCTTCCTCTTGGCCCCACCCGAGGTCACCTTAGTCCAAGGTGGGAAGTACAAACCAAAATAAGTAGGAAGGGGTTACCAATGTCCAGGGTCCACAGGCAAGGGAGAGGGGGATACTTCCCTCTTTGATTGTCTCTGGGGCAGGTCTTTCTTTCTCTCAGGGAGAACCCCTTTAGGCTTCCCACTGCACTGCTGGAGCTCTGGGCTGCAGGTCATGGAATGCTAATCTTGGAGGCAAGAGAGCTGATTTTGATTACTGGATCTGCCAAGTGGGTGGCTTTGAGCAAGGCATTTAATCTTTCCTGTGTTCAGATTTTGTGCATGTCTAATGGGCAGTTTGATAAAAGCCTTAATTATAGAAATCAACACACTAATTGACTTCTAGTCAGCTTTTCTCGAGCAAATCCTCTAAATAAAAATGATTTGTGGATCATTCCAACTATCTTTACTTATCATGAATAACTGAGCCAAGTTCTACTTCGCACTGACATCTATTGGGTGGTACCCATGTAACTGAGGCCCCAGTTTAGCAAGGTAATTAAGCAGGTGCCTAACTTTAAACACACAAGTGTTTTGAAAGTGGATACAAGGCATATCTCTGTTTGTATATGAAGAACTGTGGCTCAATTGCCATGGAAATGTTGGTATTTAAGACAGACAGTCAAAAATATTTTTTAAAGTTGGTAAACATTTCAGAAATGCTTTTTGCTCCATTACCTTTTCAAAACATGCGGATTGTTTTGTTTTTTCCATATATCATTGAGATTTTTCATTTTAGAAAATGAAAGTATTTTTATTTTGAAACAAATGTTTGGTTTTGAATTCTTTTATCCACACAATGTGACTATACCAAGTAACCAAAATTAGTGAAGGAAAAAAAGAAATGGAAAAGTTTGAGACAAGTTTTCATGAAAACATACGCCAACATCCCACTGACCTGATTCACCGCTCATATCAGTTTCACACCAGCTAACTATTTTGATTTAAATGAAACAAGTCGTGCTGTGAAAGGACAGTCAAACTCCGGAGGACTTTTCTGTCCAATCAAGCTAAGCAACACAGCTGGAATCCCAGATATCAAACAGTCACAATGAGTTGCTTGCAAATCAGCTACAGACCAAGAAATATTCACTGCAAGCATTGGGAAAGGTACATATACATCTGAGAAAACTGTCACTGTTTCTGGATGTCTCCTGCACCGAATTAAAAGACCTAGGAGCAGATTTTAGTTGGTGTAAAGCTCTATTAAGTTCTACTTTACATCAGCTGAGGATCTGCTCCTAAATTCATTAAATAAATACATCACTATGAGTTATTCCCTCAGCTATCCTCTTGGTCGTGATGAGCAACTGCCATCTAATTCAGTTTGGTAGTGCTCTTCTGAAGAGGAAAATGGTTAATCCACATTAGATGGTGTCCCGTACATTAGTACTGAACACTAAGTTAGAAATCATGCTGTTGTCTGAAAGGAATAATTTAACTGCAAGTGTTTGACAGTTTGGGCAATTGCTTGTATCTAGTACAGTAGGTTCATTTGTGCAGCAACAATGTAAGGCCCTGATCCTGCAAACTCATATCTCCTTAACTGGAAAGGAACTGCTTGGGTGCTTAAAGTGAAACTCATGTGCAAGTGCTAGAAGAATCAGAGCCTAAAGTCCCACTTTCTGGGTGTCACTGGTGAAAGCAGACTGAAAGAGGAAGGGGCAGTTCTCATTACACCAGCCAAGGAGAAAGAGGAGCTGTCTACCCATCCCATGGCACGTAGAATCATAGAAGATTAGGTTTGGAAGAGACCTCAGGAGGTCATCTAGTCCAACCCTCTGCTCAAAGCAGGACCAACCCAAATGAAATCATCCCAGCCAGGGCTTTGTCAAGCCGGGCCTTAAAAATCTCTAAGGAAGGAGATGCCACCACTTCCCTAGGTAACCCATTCCAGTGCTTCACCACCCTCCTAGTGAAATAGTTTTTTCTTATATCCAACCACCTAGACCTCCCCCATTGCAACTTGAGACCATTACTCCTTGTTCAGTCATCTGCCACCATTGAGAACAGCCTAGCTCCATCCTCTTTGTAACCCCCCTCCAGGTAGTTGAAGGCTGCTATCAAATCCCACCTCACTCTTCTCTTCTGCAGACTAAATAAGCCCAGTTCCCTCAGCCTCTTTTTGTAAGTCATGTGTCTCAGCCAGGGGCGGCTCTACAAAGTAGGCTGCCCCAAGCAGCGCGGAGCGCTGCGCCGCCCTTCCCCAGTCCCGCGGCGGGTCCCCTCTTCCCGCGGCTCCGGCATCCTGGGGAGGGCGGTATTTGCTCGTTGAGCTCCGCCGGCATGCCTGCGGCAGGTCCACCGGAGCCCGGACGAGCGGACCTGCCGCAGTTATGCCTGCGGGAGCTCAACCGGAGCCGCGGGAAGACGGGACCCGCCGCAGGCATGACTGCGGCAGGTCCGCTTGTCCCGGGCTCCGGTGGACCTGCCGCAGGCATGCCGGCGGAAGCTCCACCGGAGCCAAATGACGCCCTCCCCAGGATGCCGCCCCAAGCGGGTGCTTGGCCCGCTGGTGCCTAGAGCCGCCCCTGGTCTCAGCCCCATAATCATTTTCATTGCCCTCTGCTGGACTCTCTCCAATTTGTCCACATCCTTTCTGTAGTGGGGGGCCCCAAAACTGGATGTAATACTACAGATGTGGCCTCACCAGTGCCAAATAGAGGGGAATAATGGCACTCCCTCCCAAAGGTGGTGGAACTAGAGATGCAGGGAGGTGCTGTGCACCCCCTGGCTTGAAGTGGTTTCCATTATATACAGGGTTTACAGTTTGGTTCAGTGGCTCTCAGCATGCACACCATACAAACTGTTCCAGCACCCCTGCTCCCTCCTGATAGCCCTGGTGCATGTTCACTTGCTTTAATGAATGTTTCATTCTGGCTAAATTAATGAATTCAGGTCTGAAAACTGTATGGGCTCTAGGTGACGGATTTCCTTCCATTTTAGTTAACACCTGAGGGGGAAGGGAAAATATCCTATCAGTACCTTTTGTTGTCATCTAATTAAGCTCTGACGCATTGATTTTTTTTCTTCTTCTTCTGTAATTGTTCTGTGTCGCTATAGCTACTAGCTTTGGAAACTTGAACATCCAACTGAAGTTTCTTTACAACAGGCAAAGGTTTATCCTCTCACACAATTTATTTTGAATTTAAATTAGAGATGCAACTTTCTTTGGATCTGATCAGAATTCAGATTGATGCCTTTTAAGAAATAATCAGGTCCCTGGGTACATGCTTTCAGATATCTCATAGGAGAGCAGTCTGTGTGATTAGCTGAGCACCCCACTGAAAATCTTTGTTGCTGAACATGAGGTTAAAATTATTCTTTGACAGAAAAACAATCTGAATTTAGAGAAAGCTATGTGAACTGAGATGCACCATGAATCAAAACACCAAGAGAAGCCTCCCATTGTGGTAATTAGAATACCCATACCAAGCAGATAAATTCATCCTCTAAAATGTTGTTGCGGTAGGTTTATTTCTCATGTTACCTATGCAGCTGACAGCCATCACTGCTAAATTGGGCTTGTATGTGAAAGAAACTTCTATAGAAATATTAGCATTTCACCTCCTGTTTTTCACTGGATCTCTTCACCTCCTCTAGGGTGGTTTGTTTCTGTCCTGCTCCATGTTTTTATGCTTCTTTCTCCTCTGTGCTTTATGATTATAATTTATTTGTAGTGCAATAGCATCCAGAGACCTTAATAAGGCAACAGGGCCACATTGTGCTGGCCACTTGTATATAGAACTGGGTGATTATTTTATTTTGACAAATAATAAATTTACCAAAAATGCATTTTTCAGGGCAAATTCAAGTTGACTTCAGTTTTGATCAAACAATTTCGCAGACTGAAATGTTTCATTCAACCCAATCAAAAATTTTCAGTTTTTCATTTTGGTGGGGAAAAAACGAAACAAAACAAAAAATTCTGTTTTTTGGTTTGAAAAATCAGTTGTTCACTCAGTTCTACTCAGATATACTAAAAGATGATCCCTGTCCCACAGGTGTTTGATGAGAGATAACAGCAATCACAGTAAGCCCACCGCTCAGCCATTGTCAAGTGTTTTGCAGGCATCCTGGCAGAAGAGAGTTTTAGGTAAGGTGAGTTCTGACATTTTTGTCATGGCCATGGTGAGTTTTCTCCCACTCCTTGCTGGGTCTGATCTTGAGGCACAATAAGTACCCACACTCAAATGCATCTTCTTTAAACCATCCCCCATCCCCTTAGGACAAGATAACTGAGATATAAGGCACTCCTTCCATAGTGGTCTCTTAGTCTCTGATGAACCAGGAAGTGAAGGGCTGGACTCTGTTCTAAATCCCAGTGTGCTACCACTGGAAGCTTTGCAACATTAGGGAATTTTAGCAAAGGAAAAAGGAAAAGAAAAGCCTGCCCGGGCATCTAGTGCCGAAAGACCACTGGTGGCTTCTGGCATTTTATCATTGTGTCACTAGAAGATGCTGGCAGCCTGTCTACATGAGGGCTCCCACTGCAACCCAAATAGCAGTAGCATCTGTGGGAGTTTTTTGCTAAAATTCCCTTGTGTAGACAGGACCAGAATTATCAATGCCTCTTTTCTCTGTAGTCCCCTTGCACTTCTATTTCTCACAATACCATCTCTGCTCACCCCTACACCATCCAGGATCATGCTACACTTGCATATAGGGCTGAAATTGCTGGTGGTCCTATCATGAATTTCAGTAGGCTTTGGAGCTGTCCCATAGCCTTCAGTAAAAAACGCAGATTAGCCAAAAAAAAATTCCGAATCACTTGGTAGGAAAACAATGCCGCTTGACCTGATTATTTCACAGAAAACTTGAAATTGCTGAAGTTTTGCTCTCATGTCTGATGATTCAGTGTATTTAGGTAAGGTAGGAAAACTCTGCAGCCCCTCATGAAAAAGAAAGGAGGAAATGAGGCAGTTAAGCTATTTCTCCTCATTTTACATAGTGTTCTGGATCCAGACTAATAAAGATACTGCATTTGTATGGCTGGATGTTGTAAAATACTTAGTTGCTTTACTAATGTGTGATGATTTTTCATCATCACTACCATTATCAAATATATGCAGACTTTACAATATATTGAGATTACAAAACAGAGATAGGTGTGTGCCTGAAGTCTGGGAGCTATACGAACCTCAGTAAATCATCCATCAGTGTTTAAGGCACATTCTTTTCAGTCGATTGCTTTTTTTTAAACACTTCATTATGGTAGTTTCTTGATGAGCTAACAAACACAGCTCAACTAAAGGTAAAACTTGGACAATAATATAGTTGCAGTTTATTTCAATACACAGGGTATTTTGATCAAGGACAATTTAAAAATCCCATGCACAGATTATTAAAACTCCTGACCTCTTCCAAACAGAACATCTGCAAAATTGGCATTATGAACTATATCATCTTCCTAAAACGAGATTGGAATGTTACAAATACAATTGCTGATACTAATTTACTTATACATTTTTTAAAAAAAACTAGTCTGCTTCTAGTTGCCAGAGGGATGAATTAGTCAATTGCATATTGTAGTGAGGTGGAGTGGCGTCCCACTGAGCCAAAGGGGAAGGCATCACTGAACCCTGGTGGGAGGAGCCAGGCTGTGCTTGCCCTCCCACCAGAAGTCAGAGGGTGGAACAGGAGTATAAAGGACGGGTCCTGGAGCTCAGCTGGGCTGCAGACGCTGAAGAAGCCTGATGTCTCCTGCCCACTCCTGAGCTGGGAGACTGCAGCAGACCCCTGCGGGGCTACGGACTGGCCAGAGATGCTGGAGTCACCCACTGGGACTACCACAGGCCTTCTATCCCAACAAACCAGAGGACCCCCTGCAGATCCAGGTACACCCCAAGGGGAGGGGAGGAGAGGAAGTGGCCCAGGGACAGTTGGCCATAGTCTGGCTGCATTGCCGTTGGAGGCCCAGTCAGTGTGTTGCGGCTGGAATCCCTGCTGACCCAGTGGCAGACCATTCTGCCACTGTTAGGCCCTGGGCTGGAATGCTGTGGAGTCAGGTGAGCCTGCATCCCCCTATCCTTGCCACCTCACCCCGGGGGTGGCAGTCCCCCTTCTTTAGGCCAAGGAGCCTGCATTTGTTGGCTGATGACTGGAGCTAGGATGCCTGACCCTCTTGGGGACCTCCAGGCCTGGGCAATGGACTCTTTGCCACCCCACCCTGACTAAGGGCTGAGCCTGATAACTGTTTGCTCCTCTGCCCTGATTGCAGGCTAGGGACCCCAAAGACTACTGCTGTGCCTGGACTGTTGGCCAGAACCACCGGCTGTGTGTTGCTCAGCTAATTCCCTAACTGTGGGCAAAGCCCAGCTATGTAGTGAGGCGGAGTAGCCTCCCACTGGCCCAAAAGGGGAGGGACCACCACTAACCCACTACACACGTGCAAAAAATAAATAAATCAAGCACTTCTAAATTATGAAATAAAAGTAATCATATAACTTGCTAGATGGAGTGAAAGAATTTAACACCATTAAATAGGTCAACTATTTGTATTTTGTATTTACTAAGGAAAGACAATAGCATCTCTATAGTTATGGTTGATGTGCCAGTACCCATTTAAAATCTGATTTTGATTCTCTTTCTAATCGTTGCCCAGATCCACCACCCCAAAATTCTCATTTTTTCACATTCAGAGAGTTATTGGGGATGTAGATCACAGCATGCATTGCTGGCAGCATTTTACCACAGCTGAACACCTCGTGTTCTTGCCACTTGGGTTCAGAAACTTTCTGCAAAGACTGAGATTAGCATGGTTATGTAGCTCTGTCTGGTCCCCTCAGACTTGGAGGCTGTCTTCTCATTTCAAAGTGGGACTGAATTAGTGCCTAGGCCTTGTGCTGGCCCTCTGAACATACTAGGCGAATTTCACCTAGTATGAGTTGGCCTCAAAACTGAGCTCTAAGCCATGTCAGAATTCATGTAACTTTCCCCATTCTAAGGGTTGGCATAGCTGCTGATGAACTAGACCATTCCCTCTCACTCACTAATATGCTGTTGGATGCCCAAATGACCTGAGGCTGTCCAGAGCAAATCCTCACCAGGCGCCCATTCCTAATCTTCCCAAGAACAGGGGCTATACTGATTCCAGCACTCCTTGGTCCAGCAGAATTGAACATTGACCGGGAATTACAATGGCATATTTGGAGGAGGAGGGGACTCAACATGGCTCCCCACAAGCCGTAAGTCTTTAGAAGGCATTCAGCGTCACCTTGCATCCTGAGTTTGAGGGTTCTGACACCAGCTGTCTACCTGCATTTCCAGCCATCCACAACAGTCATGTGAAATTAAACTTAAACTTTCCTAAAGCTTAAAAACAAACCAGCCATTTGCCATGTATCTAATTTATCACAATTACCTGGGTTTGCAGCTGATTAGCATGGGGTCCAAAGTATCTTTAGGGATGGTGGATCCAAAGATCCTGTGCTTTATTTTTAACTCAGAAGAAGCAGAGGGGGAAGGCTTCACTGCTCTACCGAAGTAAGTCCCACTACCTGGCACTTGTTAGAAATTCATAGAGAAAGGAACATTTTTATTTTTTTAAATCCCTAATTCTGGCCTGAGACTCCTAATTCCCATCTGTGACTCCAGTCTCAGGGTAGATGAGCTTTCCACCTCCAATATTTTAGAAGATACTCTTTTGGCTTCAGTGAGAGACCAATCTGAAAAGTTATCTCGGCACAGGTTTTTCTAATCAAGTGTGATATTTGCTGACATTTTTTTCAGGGCTTTCTAGTAACTAATAAAAAACGCTGGAGTAGTTTGTCTGCTTATACATGTGCTTGGCTAGGGCAGCTCAGCATCTTTTAAGAAGCACCAGTATTTTCTTCTTGTGCTGTCAGATATTACTGAAGAAATCTGTATTTGACTACAAACTTCTCCATTGCCCAGATTCTCCTTCTCCATCCTGCAGTGAAGTCATAGGACCGAATTCAGCCTTGCTATAAACAGGCTCAGCTGCATGGACATCAATGGACCTCCAAGGCTGACTTTGCTCCCTAATCTTTATGCTCACTACATCAGCCTATTGCCAATGTAGTGTCTAAAATTTAGCATTAAGACATCATTGCAGGAGAGGAGGTGGAGAGTGTAATATCAAAGCCTAGTTTAAAGGAGGTCACATGTCTCAGAGGATCATACAAAGGCAGTGGAGGGTTTTTACACTAAATAATGAGATTAAATCCCCTCCCCCCAAAAAGTGTGTTGGAGACCAATGTGTAAAGGTATTTAGACATCAATAGCTGCAGATAGGCATCTAGTGAGTTTTTCAGAAGTGCCAAAGCACCTAACTCCCATTGAAATCAGTAAGAGCTGGTCACATAGGCAGTTTTGAAAATCCCACTGGACAGTTATCTGCATCTTTAGGCACGCAAATACCCTTTAAAAGTCTGGCCCGCCATGATTATTGTTCAGTGGCTGTGGAAAGGGTTGGTAACCTCAGTCAGTTTCCCAGTGAGCAGATTGTCACATCACAAAGTCCTCCATCCAAACAGATACTAATTGGGAATCTCATAGGCAGTCTCAGCAATAAAGTCAAGGACTAAACGAATTTGGAGACAATTATATGCATGAATTCTCATTGAAGTCTAACTATGGTTTGGAACGTTATAGATCACACTGGTTTAGTGAGGAGGACAATTTCTGACGTGAAAGAGCACTATTTTTTTCTAAAACCTATTACTTCAAAATGACTTGTCTGATATATTTCACATTTTCTTTTTCAGAAAAAAAAACGGTCTCCTCTGGTCTCAAATGATCCATAGAAATTTCAGGCTAATAGGAATTTTTTTGTTTGTTTTGAGAATGAAAGAGAGAGATCAGGATTGGGCTTACCACAGTACTATCTTTCCACCTTCACCAGAGAGTCACTGCTAGGGTCTGATCATGCCTGAACTGTTTTGTCTAATTTCCACTGTCATGTGTCAAGAGCAATGTTAGCACTCTATAAATAATAAATTATAATAACGATGGCTGTGGATGACATGGTGTCAGCTTCTCAGCGCATGCTCTTTAAAATCGATATAATTTTATAACAAACATTTAATATAATGAATATGCATTAGTTCATTTATCTGGAAAGGAACATGGGTCCACTGCAAGCTGCTCTAGAAACTTGTCTCGTCAGTGGTATGTGTCCACCAGACTTTGTGCCTTGGTGGTCAGCTCCCTGTCACTTTTCTGGCTGGAAGGACTTGAATGGCTCCTGCTCTCTGTGTCTGTTAATGAGCAATCTCCACCATGCTCTATCTTATTTAATCTGCCTATTTCAGGCATTAATAGGATGCTCAGTGCCAAAGTATGTAAGTGTCAAGTACCGTTGGAGAAGAAAGGGCAGTGAGGAGGAGTCATGTTGATGTCTGCATCTCTCCCTAGCGCCTTGTAGCTTCCCACAGTGAAAAGGAGGTGTGGTACAGAATGTACTGATATGTCTCCTCACCAATCTGAGCATGTAAAAGGGAAATAATAGGTAAGAAAAATGTTAACACTCTCCCAAGGAATCATTTTAAACAAATGAATGAAAAAAACCAAAGGAGAAAACAACAACTTGACAAGAAACTTTTCTTTGTACAAGCCTGTGTCATCAAAAGTTCATATTCATTACCTGGAACTTGATTCTGACATATTTCAGATGTGGGTTAATGTATTTGAAGAATAGAGATTAATATTTCTAGTGCAACATAGTCTCAGCATTGCAGACACTACAAGGGAAATCTGTTTCTGCGCCATTCATCATGTAATATTCTGAACTGATTGTTCTCAGTGGCAACCAATGTGGTTGTGATTTGAAAGATGTTTAAATGAAATTGTTCTTTTCAGTGCTTTAATCCAAGGACCTTTCTGGTGATCATCCAGGTAGAAGTTTCAGGTTCTAGTAAATTTCCAAAAGAAAAGGAAATAATCCCAGTTTCCTGGCCCAGGTTCTTTCTCTCTCACTAAATCAGGGTCTAATGTAAAAGGCTAAATGAATCAGTGTCAAATGCATAATGTTTGTGACCCTGCTAGCCTACAAAGTCACTGCAGTGCCAGTATCTAACTCTTGTTGCTTTGTAAAGCAGTTATACTAGATGTTAAGGGACACATTCTTCGCATGGACGTGCGCGCACACTTCAAGTCAATGACTCCCTCAAGCACTGGCTAATAGATTTTTGCTCTGCTGCCGAGTCCTATAAACTAATTTTATGGGCCTGATTCACCACTGTGTTACACCAGTTTTATGCCCTTGTGTCACAGTTACAGGATAAGTTGAGCATTAGGGTACATGTAAACAGCAGCTGGGAGATGTAACTCTCAGTTCAGGTAAATGTGCATGCACTAGCTTTGCTCAAGCTAGTGCAGAAAAATAGCACTGCGACCACAGCAGCATGGGGGTGGCTCAGACTACCCACCCCTGTACATATCCAGGGGTTAGATGGGACAGTACTTGGGTGGCTAGTCTGAGCCGCTACCAGTCCCACCATGACCACACTGTTATTTTAGGTGCTAGCTTGAGCAAAGCTAGCGCCCAAGCTAGGAATCACAACTCCTAGCTGCTGTGTAGATGTGCTTTTAGACCCCTTTGCAGTCCTTCTTAAGTGCCTTTCTCGGGGACTGCTTTGCTTCCTTCATTTTTCTTGAGGGGGAACCCTGCCGTTCAACCACGCAGACTAGCTCTCTGGGTTGCAGCCTCCCTGTGTTAACAAACACAAGAGGCCCAACTATATTTGGTACCTGTAAGCAGGGCCGGCTTTAGGCCTATTCCACCAATTCCCCCGAATTGGGCCCCGCGTCTAAGAGGGCCCCATGCCCAGTGAGAATCTCTTCCCTGGCTAGAAGCACCTTTCTAATTTTTACTCACCTGGCAGTGCTCTGGGTCTTCGGCGGCACTTAGGCGGTGGGTCCTTCAGTGCCGCCGAAGACCTGGAGCGAGTGAAGGACCCGCCGCCGAAGTGCCCCCGAAGACTCGGAGCACTGTCCGGTGAGTACAAGCCCCATGTGTTTTTTAGCGTGTCTGTGTGTATGTGTGTGTGTGTTTTTGTTTTAGTCATCCCTGCCGGGGCCCCGTCGAAACTGTTCGAATTGGGCCCCGCACTTCCGAAAGCCGGCACTGCCTGTAAGAAACTTCCCTCTGAGAGCTTGTGGCCAGCTGCTGATTAAAGTGACCCAAACCAGGTTCTTAAAAACATTGTTTATTGACCCAAAGGTACATAGCAATCAGAGATAATGGTTGCTCTGTTTTAAAATAAAACAATAAGCGCGCACACACACAAAGAACTAAATAGGTATAGGATGGTCAAACAATGATTTAAGGGAATTGGAAAGCATGATTTATCAAATCTATTTATGTAGCCCGCATATTATGCTGGTCTGCAAATACCAAAAGGGTTTAAACAACAAGGAGCATGAGGAATAGTTTAGGGAGGGTATAAGAGGAAATGAGAAGACATTTAAGCAAAGAAGAATTTAGAAGGAATGTCAAGGAAAGATTAATAATGATGAGATTTACTAGACTGAGAAATAATCTCTCAAGAGAAGTACTAAAAGCCCCCTGGGTTTAATGATTTAAAAGTAGACTTGGACAGAGCATTAGATGATATTATGTAGGGAACAATCCAGCTCTGGCAAGGTACCAGACAGGCTAGATGACCTAACTGGTCTTTTCTATCTGATTTCCATGATTCTGTTAGCAAGTGCTCCGCTATTACTGTCTATAGCCTATAGAGAAATCAGCCTCACAAAAGAGAGAATCCAGATGTTAGGGGGCTTATTTCTTCACCCTCTCACTTCCCTGGTCCTTCTCGCATGAACAGAGAGCAACAATACCCAAAGTCCAAAGGTACAAACAATTTGATGTTTATTGGGGTGAACTTCCAGCAAGCATGATTCCAGTTTCCTTCCTTAGTGTCCCCCTTCCCAGCTCTGACACCACCGAGCCTTGCCTGTGACCCTGTTCCCATTCCCCCCTTAGCAAAACGTGATCCCAGTTCTCCCACCCACAGTCCCTGTTCCCATGCCCCCCCACTTACTTCCTGATTGATTGCAGACTATACAGTAAAACTTGAGTTCTGCTTAGCTATACCTTAACCAATCATTTTACTGAAATTTAACTAACCAATCCTAACATACTGTAACATGGTTATTTAACCAATTATATCCCACCACTTTAATTGGTTTACACCCAACAAAATTAATTATACAGCAGATAGAAACAATCACAGAACCAGACAGAGATTATACAGACAAACAATAGAGAAGTGGAGACTACAGTGACAGAACAATACAGAAATGAGGATTTCACATCCCAGCTATTGATAAGTGAGTTCTTGCCAGACAGGATGCTATTAAACTAAGTTTCTTTTTACATCTTCTAGGCTCTTCCCTTTCTCTGGCGGTGATAGGAATATCAGGACAGGATTGTATTCCTAACATCCCAATAGCACTTTATTTCAGTGTGACTAGTTTGGAATGTGAGGATGTGACCATACACTTCCCAGTTTATGGCTGCCTCTGCTGCTTAGCTGAAGGCCTTAGCCTAAGAAGCAGACCTCAGACTGTCACAGTAAGAGAAGGCCCTTACACTGGCAGACAGTGATTTTGATTCTTTCTTTTTATAGCTCTATAACTAGCTAAGTGATAAGAATACACCTAAATTTTTAAAGTATAGGCCTTTGCAGACAGGCCTGAGCTACAACAGCAAGCATTAGATCCTTCCTTATATTTCTTATAGTTTTGTCTTTGCTTTAGTATATTTATTTTTAATACTCTAGTGGGACAAGGCCAAAGGCTAGAATACTATCTCTCACAATTTAGGAGCTGTGAATACAATTAGAAATGGTGAGATTCCTAGAACTATATCCAGATTATACTTTAACCTTAAGCTAAAAGAAGCTGCTGCTAAAATGTCCTTAAGTGCCTCGTTACTATCAAATGTCTGTGCACCGAACTCCTCTCCATTGGATACTGATTCTAGGTTTCCTTTTAGTTCTGCTAAATCAAAGTCTACAAAGGTGAAATGCAAGTATCTGCATTCATTTTATGCACCACCTCCCAATGAATGCACGAATAGCTAAATAAAGATACAAAATAAGAGTGTTTTAATTAGATTCAAACACACTGAGGATTGATATATTATTTTTATATTATGTTAGGTTCTCACCTTATTTATTATAAATAACACTAATAAGGGATTGGATGGCTCAGAGAATAAATGTTGGGATATGCAGGCTGTAGGCCTTTCTGGAGCCTTAAGCATAACTAGCAAAGTGAACCACAGTAGGCCTGGCCTTGGCAGAACAGTAACACACCAGGTATTGGATAACCAAATAAGCACATTCCTGGCCAGAGAGGATGGTGTAAGAACACTCAGAGTTCTCAAGTAACTACATAAACAAATTGCCAAGAGATTGTACAGGAACACACGGATCCCTCGTAAGATAAGGATGGAATGACAGGATAATGGATGAGGATGTTTTGTTCAAACTAGCAGGTATCAGACATAAGGGTGGTAACTAACAACATCTGGAATGTAATACAGAACTTCTTTGTATCAATGTATAAAAGGAGATGTCATAGGAGGAGCATCTTTGTATCAGCCGAGTGGACAGCATCATGTTATGTTGTCTAAGCCTTTACCTTGTCACAGGCATACACGTGATAGTATCCCTGTGCCCTGCTGACAATAAACGTGGCTGAGCACTTTCACCACTGAACCAAGCCTGTGGTCTTTCTTTGTGAATAACATTGAGGTCTGCTGAATCAGCACGCTGCACTGCCTGTTCATGCAGCTAACATCCAAGAACAGCAGCACTAGCCGCATTAACAACTCTGCAGCACCAGCCACGCTCCGCAGCACTCACAGCAGAGCCTTTCATGTGAAAGGCTCTGATCTTGTTTAGAACCAGCTGAGTACTGGTTGAAAATAATAGTTAAACATATAATGGTTATTTTGTGACCTATGTGAAAAGAGTTGGTTGTCTCAGGTCATTTCCTAACTTATAGCTCTCAATATCACACACAACTGGGCATAACTTGCCTTCAGACAGGCAGAGATGACACCTAAACACTACACATTAGAAATGGCTAAAATAGATTGATCCATTTGTTTTACGGGGAAAGGGGATTAAATTCTCCTCTCAGAATACCTCCTGGAGGTGATACATCCACATCACCACTGAGTCAAGTTTGCATTTGGGGTAAGTCTGAACTACTGCTATCCTGTTTGGGGCTCAAGAACATCACTGTCTGGGGTAAGTCCCAAGAAAGAAAAACACTTTAATATTGGTCTTTTAGCCCAGTCGTATGCAGTTTAAGGATTAACTAACTGCCACGGAAATACCGCTACCTTGGGGGTGTAAGATGGCAATCATTTTGATATACAGTTGTCATTGGGAGGTTAAGGCAAACATGTGCCAGCCCTTGGTGGTGTGTGCAAAGAACAGGGGAGGTGTAAGAACCCTTTCCTTCCTTGTGCTCCCGTGCTATATATAATCATAGAAATGTCTGGCTGGAAGGGACCTCAAGAGGGCATCTTGTCCCCCCCGTACAGTGGCAGGACCAAGTAAACCTAGACCAGGGGTCGGCAACCTCTGGCACGCAGCTCACCAGGGTAAGCACCCTGGCGGGCCGGGCCAGTTTGTTTACCTGCCGCGTCTGCAGGTTCAGCCAATTGCGGCTCCCACTGGCCACGGTTCACTGCTTTGGGCCAATGGGGGCAGCAGGAAGCCACGGCCAGCACATCCCTCGGCCCCTGCCGCTTCCCGCTGCCCCCATTGGCCTGGAGCAGCAAATCGCAGCCAGTGGGAACTGCAATCAGCCAAACCTGTGGACGCAGCAGGTAAACAAACTGGCCCGGCCCGCTAGGGTGCTTACCCTGGCGAGCTGCATGCCAGAGGTTGCTGACCCCTGACCTAGACCATCCCTGACAGATGTTTGTCTAAACTGTTCTTAAAAACCTCCAATGACAGGGATTCCACAGCCTCCTTTGGACACCTGTTCCAGAGCTAAACTATCCTTATAGTTTAAAAGTGTTTCCTAATATCTAAACAAAAATCTCCCTCGCTGCAGATTAAGCCAATTCCTTCTTGTCCAACTTTCAGTGAACATGGAGAACAATTGATCACTGTCCTCATTGTGACAGCCCTTAATAGATCTGAAGACTGTTATCAGGTCCTCCCCCCAGTCTTCTTCTCTCATAAGAACATAAGAACATAAGAATGGCCGTACCGGGTCAGACCAAAGGTCCATCTAGCCCAGTATTTGTCTACCGACAGTGGCCAATGCCAGGTGCCCCAGAGGGAGTGAACCTAACAGGCAATGATCAAGTGATCTCTCTCCTGCCATCCATCTCCATCCTCTGACGAACAGAGGCTAGGGACACCATTCTTACCCATCCTAGCTAATAGGCATTTATGGACTTAGTCACCATGAATTTATCCAGTCCCCTTTTAAACATTGTTATAGTCCTATGTTCTCAAAACATACCCAGTTTTTTAATCTTTCCTCAAACATCAGGTGTTCAAAATACTATATCATTTTTGTTGCTGTCCTCTGGACTCTCTCCAATTTATCCTCATCTTTCCTAAAATGTGGAGCACAGAACTGGACACAGTACTCCATCTGAGGCCTCAGAAGTGCTGAGTAAAACAGGACAATTTCCTCCCAAGTCTTATATACAGCACTCCTGTTAGTACATCCCAGAATATTAGCCTTTTCCACAACTGCATCTCATTGTTGACTCTTGTTCAATTTGTGATCCACTATAACGCCCAGATACTTTTCAGCAGTATTACTGCCTAGCCAGTCTATTCCCCCCATTTTACAGTTGTGCATTTGATTTTTTTATTTCCTAGGTGTAGTTCTTTGCACTTGTCTTTATGGAATTTCATCTTGTTGCTTTCAGATCAATCTTTCAGTTTATCCAGGACATTTTGAATTCTAATGCAGTCCTAGCAATCCCCTCCCAGCCTCATGCCATTTGAAATTTTGTAAGCATACTGTCCACTCCATTATCCATAAACAAAAATATTGAATAGTACTGGACCGAGGACAGAGTCCTGTGATATCCTACTTGATAAGTCCCCCTTCCCAGTTAGACAGTGAATCTTTGATAACTACTCTTTGAATAGTTTTTCAACCAATTCTGCACCCAACTTATAGTAATTTCATTTAGACCATATTTTCCTAGTTTGCTTATGAGAATGTCATGTGGGACTGTGACAAAAGCCTTACTAGGGTGACCACCCATCCCTTATTTTAAGAGATGTCCCTTGACTATTTTAAATATTTAATCAAAGCTTATGATAATTTCATTGTATACTTGAGCACAGCAGAATTGTAAACTTGAGAGAAAAACTACATATTATGCTAAGGGAAATAGTAAAATAAAGCATTGTCCCTTATTTTTCATGTGCTTCTCCCTTATTGCCATCCAACAAAGGTGGTCACTCTAGGCCTTACTAAAATCAAGATATACCATGTCTAGAGCTTCCCCACATTCACTAGGGCAGTATGCCTATCAAAGAAGGAAATTAGGTTGGTTTGGCATGGACTGGTTGGGTCACAGAAACCCCCTTGGGATTGCCACTTGACATGCTAAGACTACCGCTGGGCCTGTTTTCCCTGCCAGCTTTGGACTTCAGTACCTGTCTTGTTGAGCCAGACACGCTAGCTTGCTGCAAACACAGACCCGGTCTGAACCACGTCCCCAAAAGCTGCAGACTTGACTGAAAACAGCTTGTGAAGTGATGCTCTCATTAGCACCCAGACACCCAACTCTCAATGGGATCCAAACCCCAAATAAATCAGTTTTACTTTGTATAAAGCATTTAAAGGGTAAACTTATAAATTTTCTGCCCTCTATAACACTGACAGAAAGTTATGCACAGCTGTTTGCTCTCCCAGGAATTACTTACTTACTCTGGGTTAATTTATAAGCAAAAGTGATTTTATTAAATATAAAAAGTAGGATTTAAGTGATTCCAAGTAATAGCAGACAGAACAAAGTAAGTTACCAAACAAAATAAAACAAAAACACATGAGTCTAAGCCAAATACATTAAGAAACTGATTACAGATAAAGCTCACCCTCAGAGATGTTCCAATAAGCTTCTTTCACAGACTAGACTCCTTTCTAATCTGGGCTCAATCCTTTCCCCTGATACAGTCCTTATTCCAGCTCAGGTGGTAGCTAGGGGATTTCTCATGATTGCAGCCTCCTTTGTTCTGTTCCACCCCCTTACATAGCTTTGGCACAAGGTGGGAATCTTTCGTCTCTCTGGGTGTCGTTCCTCCTCCCCCCACACACACACTTCTAAGTGGAAAAGTCCCAGGTTTAAGATGGATTCCAGTAACAGGTGAAAGAGTCACATGTCCTGTGAGACCCCAAGCCTTCGTTCTTCCTGGCCTGACTCACAGGAAGGCTTGCAAGTAAACAGACCATTTATAACCAATTGTCCTGGTTAATGAGAGCCATCAAGATCCCAAATCACCATTAATGGCCCAAACTTTGCATAATTACGATAGGACCTCAGAGTTATATTTCATATTTCTAGTTTCTGATACAAGAATGATACACTTAGTAGATTATAAGCTTTGTCATGATACCTTACAAGAGACCTTTTGCACAAAGCATATTTCAATTACATTATATTTACACTCATTAGCATATTTTCATAAAATCATATGGAGTGCAACGTCACAGGCATGATTTGTATTTGACAAATCCATGTTGGCTATTACTTATTACCCTATTATCCTCCATGTGCTTGCAAATTGATTGATTAATAATTTATTCCCTTATCTTTCCAGATATCAAAGTTTGGCTGACTGGTCCACAATTCCCTGGGTCCTCTTTGCTCCCCATTTAAAAGATTGGTACTATGTTTGCCCTTCTCCAGTTCTCTGGTTCTAAGATTTCTTCAGCTAGTTCCTAATTACACTAGGGTGAATTTCATCAGACCTTGCTAACTTGAACACATCAAATATATTATTTAAATAGTCTTGAACCTTTTCTTTCCTTATTTTGGCTTGCGTTCCTTCCCTGTTGTTGATATTAATTGTGTTAATGAAACGATAACAATTTACCATTTTATGAAGACTATAGCAAAAAAACACAAAATCCTAAAATGGCAATCCCCCTGGTTCCTTCTTCTACTCTCTGAAACAAAAAGTTGTCCTAAATACATCTCAAGAATTTAATTATTTTTCAACTTATCTCTGGGTCATTAAAGTTCCTGTTAGTACCAGGTCTTGTGTTTTGGATATTTCTATTATTTGTTCTAGAAATGCCTCATCCACCTCCAGCTCCTGACTTGGTGGTCTATAATAGACACATGACATTGCTCCTGTTTCTTTTCCTTTTATCACACCTCCTTCTGGACATCAGAACAACTGTATACATTCTTGTACAATGCAACACCTCCTCCCTTTTTCCCCTGCCTGTCCTTCCTGAACAAGCTATACCCCTCTATACCATACTCCAGTCACGAGATTTAACCCACCAACTCTCTGTGATGACAATTGTGTCATAACTTAACTTATATACTAATACTTCCAGTTCTTCTTCTTTATTCCCCATACTCCTTGCATTTGTGTATAGACATTTAAGATATTGAGCCAATTCCCCTACTATTACCCTTCTTTTTGCTCCTATGACCCTATTGTAATTTTCCATTTCTCCCTCCCCCTACCATTTAGTCCTCTGTTAAGGTCTCCTTTTTTATACCTGCCTGTTGATTTTTGTCACCTGCCCCTTTTGCACCTAGTTTAAAGCCATCCTTATTAAGTTGGTGAGTCGGTGTGCAAAGATGCTCTTCACCTTCTTGGTCAAGTGGCCCTCATCTCTTCTCAGCAGTCCTCCTTCAATGAACAGCATCTCACAATCAAGAAAGCCAAAGCCCTCCAATCAACACCATCTGCACATTGGCCAGTGAGACTGATGAGCCTCAGGAAACTTTCTGTAATGTTGCCGGATGCAAGCTGCTGGTGGGCAGCACACCTCCCAGGATAGTATGCCAGGAAGGCAGATGGATGCCTCCATCCCTCTCAGAAGAGAGTCCCTGACCACTGCCACCCTACATCTCCTCCTCTTGGGTTTAGTGGCCAGGAGTCTCCCAGGCTTGGGGACAGGTAATTCTCCTCCTCAGCCATTTCAGTCTTCTCTTGTCCTCATGTTATCAGTATGGCATACTGGTTTCTGACCACCTTGGATGGGGGTTCTGGGTAAGGGATGCAGAGGTGGGGTCATGGCCACAATGGGCAGTACATCTGGACAGTGGTAGAGGGACATGTTCATAGTGTTCACTTCTGTACCACTCCTACCACAGGGCTGGGTAATAACAGGTGTAACAGAGTCCTGCAGCTGAAAGTAAAGGGGAAATTTTAGCTATATAGAAAGTACATAATGAAAGTTGGAATTTGAATGGGATAGCCCCTATTTGGAATGGTCTAGATAATACCTAGTCCCGACATGAGAGCAGAGGACTGGACTAGATGACCTCTCAAGGTCCCTTTCAGTTCTGATTCTACCACTATCAATGGCCATGAGGTCTTTAATGTCATTGAGTGATTGGGGCCTTACTTTTACCTCCATGTCATTTATCCAGGTACTCTCATATAGTCCGTGTACCCGTACCCTATGTATTTTCACCTCTGTGTACTTTCTAGACTGTGACTTTGATTTGCTAGCAATTTACCTCACAGTAAAGAGAAGAAGAAAGTGAGTGACAGTCATTAAATTTTCTGTGGGCCTTATGGGCAAAAACACCTGCAGAGCCATCATGAGCTTCTTGTTAGTGAATTCATTAAATGTGGAGCCTGTGCCTCAGTCTCTTTTCCACTTTGCAAATTGCTTATGATCATTTGCAGCCTCTACTAATAGTCTCCTGCAAGCTGCTCTAGTTCATCCAAATGCCTACTTCTGGTTTTTTTTGAGGCTTATCAAAGCCTACAGATTTTCCATGACTACCTCATGGTCCCTCATTTACAAGAATAAATTGTTTCAAATGTCAGCTCAAAAGAATTCTGGGTACCAAGGACTAGTTTAAGAAGCTGGAATTTTCTCATAAACATTGGAACAAGTTTGAGCAGAATAATTACAACTCAATTTACCACTCTTTTGTATCATTTAATAGATTTCATTTGACACATACTGGTGTACTAGAGTGGTGAACTAGGCTGCTGGCAGTGCAAATTCTTTTCTTGTCTGTTGTTTTGTGAATAGTAACAAACATTTTGCACACAGTGTTGCTTAAAACACCTTAGTTTAATGACTACAGGGGTAGGCAACCTGTGGCATGGGTGCCAAAGGCGGAAGGTGAGCTGATTTTCAGTGGCACTCACACTGCCCAGGTTCTGGCCACCAGTCCAGGGGGCTCTGCATTTTAATTGAATTTTAAATGAAGCTTCTTAAACATTTTAAAAGCCTTATTCACTTTACATACAACAATAGTTTAGTTCTATATTATAGACTTATAGAAAGAGACCTTCTAAAAACATTAAAATGTATTACTGGCATGTGGAACCTTAAATTAGAGTGAATAAAGACTCGTCACACCATTTCTGAAAGGTTGCCGACTCCTGTAGAACTTTAGCAAACCTCTGATGTATATGTTACAGACTGTACAGTAATTGTTACAAATTTTAACAATTAAAAATTATTATCAGTGTTTGTTAAACAACGGCCTAGAGCCAGAAAGTATGGATTTGAATGGATTTGAGGTGAATTTCAATGGGAGTTGAAGGTGTTCAGCTCCTTGCAACACAGACACCCTAAGAGTGTACTGGTGTAGGGCTAAATCGTCTTCCCATTGATGTCAATGGAAGTTATGCCATTGATTTCCATGGAATCAGACTTTGGTTCATAGTTACCAAACCTAAGAGTTTAACTGAATACATCCAGAATAGCTGGCCTTTAGCTTTCTGAATCTGTCTTGGCTGTCTTGAAGATGGAAGTATTGTTTACACCCAAGCTGTGAACAAAAATGGAACATTTACTGAACAACTTCTCTTAAAGCTTCAAGATTTATGGGCTGCAGGAGTACTGGAATTTAACCAAAAATCAAATATTTTATGTGTGTACTGTTGCAAAAAAAACAAGCTTTGCTTCATCTTCTTTCATTGACTTAACAGAACCTGGGAATAACAAGTACACAATTATGTACATACATGCAAACTAAAGAGTGCATGCAGAATAGCTATTTAGTGTGAAAACTCATAATTTGCTGGTTAGTATTGTCCTGATAAAATATGTGTGGCAACTTTGTATGTGAAGTTATAAGATTCTACTGTATGGTGTTATTAACACATGTTCCAAATTCCACAGTCCTGCCCAAACAGAAGTTGGCAAACAGGTCTTTCCTGAACAATGGAATATGTGCTCTGCTTTGTTTACTTCTTAAATGCAAATTGAGTCATCAAGCAGGAAGGCAAGACAAAGGAAGTTTAAACAGGTGAAAAAACAGCAGGGGACATCATTCCACATAAACTCTTTGGCTCCTGATTCTCAGCTGGAAATGTTTTTTCAAGAGGGGGACTGAAACTATAAAAAGGAGGGCTAAACACCTCTCTCTCTCTCTCTCTCCCCCTGACCATCACACTCACTGCACCTGTAGGGAAGGGGTCCTGACCTAAAGAGTTTGGTCAGTAAGACTGCTGAAAGCAAGTGACGAGAAAATTTTACTTTGAATCTAAGTTTGGCAGCCATTGGTGTTTTATCTTTATTTTTCTTGTAACCATTTCTGACTGCTATGCCTCATTACTTGTATTCACTAAAAATCTATCTCTTGTAGTTACTAAACTTGTTTTATCTAATCCTGTATGTTCAAGCTAAATGTCTGGGTAACTCCATTTGGGGTAACAAGTTGTGTGCATATTGTTCTGTTAAAGGAATAACAGCTTCAATACATCTATACTGTCCGGGAAAGAACTGGACAGTACAGGACATATGTTTCTCGGGGAAATCTGGGGCTGGGAGTGTGTTAGGGTCACTCTCTGCAGCACACACAGACAAACTTGGGAGTGACTTACATGCTGGAGGCTGTTTGTGAGCAGTGCAGGCTGATGGCTACAGCAGCAAGGCATTGTAAAGTGCAACCCCTGTTACAGGGCAGGGGTGACACAGCTACTCATTAGCCTCAATTGTACCCTGGTATGTCACACAATACACAGCTGAGAACACTCACGTGCATTTTTTTGTTCAATCCAAAGTCTAGAATAAGTTGCATTTTTAATGCATACCTTGTATGTCATTTTCAGACAGCAGAATAAGACTAATTGATGCAGATAAAGTAAGAGTACACTGGACCCAGGTCCTCTTAAGTTTTGGCCCTTCAGCCCCACCTCCCCACCACCGCACGCTACTAGCAGTAAGTGCAGCATAAGCTAAACAAGTCAGTCACATGATTCCTAGTCAAATCCTCCCCTTCCCTTGGGTCATGTTGTGAAGTGACCTGAGCTGTTTGAGCTGGGGGTGCATCTTCTGTTCCTTGAGTCTTACATCAGAGCACTCAGAAAAGAGTAATTAGTCATGTGCTGCAGCTCATAAATTACTGCTGAGTCTGGGAGGCGAGAATCAAGGCTTAATCCTTCCCTAAGCCCAGGCAGACATGTATATCTGTACTAATGTCCACTGAGTGGTTTGGGCACCAGTATCCAGGATGTAGAAACAAACAACCTACCTCAAAGACTCATTATACCATTAATACACCCATGCCTATCTTAGAGAAGGGCTTCTGCTTTTCCATTTTAACTGATAAACACTGATAAAACATCCCCAAGGTAAAGAAAAAGAAATCAGCATTTATCCAATAAACACCAGAAACATTCACTTGTATCTAAGGGCTTGTCTACACAGAGCAGTAATGTGTACTAAGGGAGTGTGATTTCTAAAGTGCACTAACATGTTGCACATTAATTGATCTGTGTAGAACCTGTGGGTGTGCACTAAAGGTTCCCTATTGCACTTTTATTTAGTGCTGTATGAAACAGTCCTACTTTAAAGTGCACTGGGGAACATTACAAAGAAATTACTCATCACAGTATATACAAAAGAGAGAACTCAAAAAACTGCCAGTTTTTGGACATCTACATCAAACTCAAAAATTGCTAAGACTATCCCGACCCCTCAAATGAAATTAATAAACCCCCAAAATCAGAAGTTCTATTCAGAGTAAAAATAAAACTGTAAGGGTTTTACTAGCACTATTTCAGGAGACAAATTGGACCATTGAGGATTTGGATACACAGTATAAGGAAATGATAAAATCTCAGACAAAATATGCAGTTGTTAGCCAGAATTATAAAAAGAGAGCTAAAACAGGAATAAATGAGATATTTATTCAATTTCAAGAGATATTCCAAAGGCAGCAGATCTTTAGTTAAAGACATTAAGGTTAGAAGTTCTTTTAACTCCTACAGAGGTTAAATAAGAGACTGACCATCTGAATATCAATTGAGTAATTTACATTTAGTCACCCCAGAAGTCACCAGTGTTACCATTATCATCCTGGTGATTAACCCAACATTCTGAAGGTTATTAAATGCTGTGCTGGTAGGGGATGGACTATATGGCCTAATACTTCTTTGCATTCTCTAATTTGGGTCTTTGCTTTCCATTATACTTCATTATTTTTGTAACACCTCAGCAACTAAGTGCCCCAGAAGGTGGAGATTTGGAGTGCCAGAAAGCTTCTTTCATTAAGATTTCTGACTCTCTTGTATAATATTAACATCTTCATAAGAGGAAGGACAATGTTAAAATGACACTGTGCATTTCACCAGGTGAAAAAGTTTACAGGGGAATAACAAGAGAACAGCTCCAGTTTTAAAATGAAAATTCACTGTAGAGTAGGGCCAGTGACAGCTCATAGGCTTTGCACGTCTGGAACAGTTTAATGACAACTACAGTGTTGTCATATTTTTTTCTCTATAACTTTAAAGTTTACTATCAATTATTATATTTTTGTATGCCAGCAGCACTGGCCCTACACACAAGAAAAGTTTACAAGCTGAAAAGAAAAGCAACGGGCAAATAGACTGGGAGAGGGATAACATACAAAGAATTTACTTTAAAGATGCATGGACCTGATTCTCATTTATACCAAGGCCACTTGACAGCCCTCTGGCACTGTACATGCCTCTTTTACTGGCAGTGGTTTGAAGCAGCCTCAGGGATGTCAGTGAGACTCAGGTCCATACAGTATTAACCTACTTTCTTTCTTTCACTGCTTTTGAACTTTTTTTGAGGAAGACCAGAGGACAAACAGATCCATGCAAAAGCTCCCATAGCCTGCCTGGGGGCGGGGGGGCGGAACCATGATCCCACACTGGGCTTAATCCTTTATTTTTCATCACAGCAAATGTTCCACCCAGCCCTAGATTGTCTCCCCATGGGGATAGTCAGGGGCAATGTCTCTGACAGCCAGAGCCACTGCAGTAGAACATGGCGGAGAGACAGCCATTGTCCATTAAGGCTCTGATCCAGCAAATCATCTAAGCACATTTTAGCAGAGTCCAGGAAAGCGTTTGGGCTGTGATCTAGCCAGCTATCTATATAGTGAGTTCTGGTCTCTGGCATGTCTGCCCAGTGTTGGTAGCACAAGTCATTTAAGTGCTTCAGCTTCGCCTCCTATAAAATGTACCCAGTTCCCAGAAGTGTTATGAAGATTAATTAGCTAATGACTTTGAAGTGCTATATAAGTGATAGTTAGTACTAGTATTGTAGAGTCATTATTATGTAGCAGTGGAGGACTTAAATGGGATTTAAATGGCGCATACACCTCATGCTGGTCTCCTGCACAGAGGTGAATTTCACTCAGAAATTAGGACTTGCAATATTGAGCTCTCTGTTAAATATGCCATGACAAGGTACATGGGAAGAGAGCTTCAGGAAAGATGGGGGAAAGGTTTTATAAGCTCCAGGGGGCTAGTTTTTGCAAGGCCCGTATCATTTGTTGGTTTGTTTGCTTTGCTTTATTTTTATTCATTTCAATTTTATCAGGTTGGAATTGAAATGTTGGTAATGATCATAATGATTATGTATCAGTGGTGGCAGATGACAGAACAAGCAGCAATGGTCTCAAGTTGCAGTAGGGGAGGTCTAGGTTGGATATTAGGAAAAACTTTTTCACTAGGAGGGTGGTGAAGCACTGGAATGGGTTACCTAGGGAAGTGGTGCATCTCCATCCTTAGAGATTTTTAAGGCCTGGCCTGACAAAGTCCTGGCTGGGATGATTTAGTTGGTGTTGGTCCTGCTTTGAGCAGGGGATTGGACTAGATGACCTCCTGAGGTCCCTTCCAACCCTGATATTCTATGATTCTATATTAGGTATTCCTGGCTCAGTGCAGGGGGATAGACTAGATGACTTCTCAAAGTCCCTTGCATGTCTATGATTCTACATGACAATTATCAGTTATGATGTTACATACAGATCCTTAAAGAATATCAGGAGTCAAAGGGCCAGATTCTGACACCATACACATATTGAATGGTGTCTCACTCTACTGAAGTCAATGGGAGTATTCATGGAAGAAAGCATTATTCAACATGAGCAAGATTATCAGTCTGATCTGATCCATTGTAAATAAGGGTATTCAAATCTGACCCAGAATGAGGTGCCACTCAGCATGAGTACAGGTAGCTGAATCAAACCCTGTTTCAGTTACAAGAAAGAAAGAAATGAAAAGTTTCTTTTGCTTCTTGTGCCTTTTCAAACTGAGCCCCACTATGCAGCCACCTCTGGAGTAGCCTGCACAGCCATTTTGTGCCAGCAGCATTACATAACAGTTATTAGAAGATGAAGCACGGCTGAACTAAAATGACTCGCAAAGCTTGGGAGTTACATAAGTGAGTTACAATAGACTGACTAGCTCAGTCTATTGATATCTAGCCACTTCGGAGCTGATAATAAAAAAATCTGCAGTTCATATTTGTACAGATGTAGCCCAGGGCTTGTAAGAAAACTCCCTATTGTGATTAGCAACCACTATTTACCTTCACTGTAGTTCACTTGTGTCCTGGAAAGGAAAGAGACAAGATAGAGCAAGTATTGCAAATTGACTTTGCCCTAAAGTACTATTTAAAAATTAAATTAACATGAATTTCCCTAAAATATCTACTTTCCATGGAGAATCACCATTTGTACTAGCTCATTTGTTACGGTTCTTAATGCAATGTCAGTGACACACACAGCATGGGAATTTTGATTGCATAATCCCTGCACAGCAAGTGTAGCCTAAAGCTACCAGAACTACCAGGCATGACCAGCTCTGCATTGCTTCGAGTCCGTAATTGGAGTGGAGAATTTAGGGGATGTTTGGTTAGTATTAGAGTGGCACTGTTAGCTCCACTACAGATAAGGTTGAATTGCTATTCCTGCTTTAGTATTCATGGTACATTAAAATTACAGCAAACTATACTGGTCATGGTCAGCCTAGCTGATGGTTTTAAGAACTCTTTTTTGTCCCCCATGAAAATAGCTTAAATTTGGGAAGGGTGGGGGGTTATATCAAAGAGCAGCAAAAATTTGCAGATTATAATGGCTCGTCTATATTGGGATTCAGCTCCGAGGTCAGCAGTTTCAAACAGGCGTAAGCTCCACTAGTGCAAATCATTGCCTTCCCAGTCTACATTAGGGGTATGTCTACACCACAGTTAGACAGTCATGGCTGGCCTGTGCTGACTTGGACTCACAGGGCTCAGGCTAAGGGGCTGTTTAACTGCGGTATAGACGTTCAGGCTCAGGCTCTGGGCCCCTGCAATTGGGCACTACTGGGAGTTAGGTGCCTAAATTCCTTTGAGGATATGAGCTGTAATCACTGGCATAGCTTCATGAGTTAAACATCTCCTTTGTGTGAGAGTCTCAGCAGTCATGCAGTCTTCCTGCAACAGTCACACACTTCAGTACCTCACACGGGCTAAAACTGCAGTCACATTTTCAGGTTATTTTTGGTGCAACATCAACAGGGCTCCTTAAATTAAACTGGTTTAAAAGGTTCTTAACACCAGGCAACGTGGTTCTTGTTTCAATGGCGCAGGTAGCTTGTTCCAGCTGTCCCAGCTTCCTGAAGTTGGTTTTAGCTACAGGCACTTTGAAGCTAATAGACTGGCTTAAGCAAAGGACATGTTAGTTGTCTGCCTTGGAGAAAATTGAACACGATTATGGTACCAAACGATGAGCATGTCCATAGGCAAAAGTAATGTTCAGTCTTCACTCAGCAAGACATTCTACTCAGCTGACAATTAAATCAGTTTCAGTATCAGTTACACAGCTTATGCCAAAGAGTCATGACTTCCCCAGAAAAATCTAAACCTGCAGCATTTATTATTCCACCTGCTGAAGTATAACTCTCAGTCTATTTTGATATACAATCCTCATCATAATAATCTTTAACAGAACTGACAAAGCACTTGACTATACAATACACAAAATACCATCCCTACCACTAAGCGTTTACAGCCTAAATGATAGACATATAAAATGTCATGATGCACTGGGAAATCTGGAGGTGGGAATAGTGTTTTTTAATTCACATTATTATCATAGTTCTAAATCAGTTCCCAAATAACTTATTGTTAGACAGTGCAGTGAATAAAGTATGCTCTGCTATCAGAGTCCCATAAATCTGGATGTTATATGCCTTATGCTGCACAGAGACTGGAATCCTAGAGATGATATTGCAGGGAACACACTTGCACCTGCAGGACTAAATTCCCTGACAGCTAGAGGGTAGGGCAAGATCAGGGCCTTAGTGTCTAGAAAATCCTTGGGATTAGCATGGCCTAGAGTATCCTCTCCAATCCTATGCTGGCCATGACTGTCCTTGGATAATTTACTAACCTGTGCCTTCCACGGGGCTCTACTAGTACTGATGTTGGTAATAGGCAGGGAAATGGCACTCTATTAAAGGACTTTCTCAATAGCTAGGCATGTATAGTACCGAAAGCTTTAACTTCTAGTTTCAGAATGTAACATCTGCTCATTTGTTAACTGAAAGCAAGTGACTATGCAAGGAATAGTGCACAGGCACATGTTAAATTTGAATCGGAAGTAAGAATAATCAAGTGAAGATTCAGGCTAAATTATGTTAACCCTTTTCTTTGGAATATGCCACATCTTGTGGGAATATAATGAATTCCCCATGTTGTCACATACACAGTACCATTCCAAGAAGTCTTTTCTTAGATGGAGTATACAGGCATAAAACTAAAGTAATATAATGGTTAATCAGGCTGATACAATCTATGCTAAAAAGCAAATATCCCATTTTATTTAAAATAAATTAGTAATTCAGGCAAGTCCAGGAGGGAGCCATCAAAACTGTATTCATAAGTATAAATACCAGCAAACTCTCATTATCACACAAGTTTGACAAGACATTGATTTCCCAGGTCCACCAGGAGAAAAACTAGGTCATTAAAATTCCACAGACTTATGGTCATCAGCGAATTTGGGAATAAGACTAGGGAAATTGCTAGAGGTCTGGATTCTAAAAAGAATCACATGCTGAATTCAATATGCATGGTGAGAAAAAGGAATAAACGGATATGGGCTATCAAGAGACACACAATGTGCAGCAGTCATACGGTTAAAGACATTTAAGTGCAGTGACTTTGTAAGAATGTCATTGTGGGGTACCTTGTTTATAGCTCTTCTATGAGAACACTACTCAGTTTACAAGCAATTTTTTTTTCTCAACTGCCCAGTCCTGCAAACAAAATCTGGGCCTAAGGGCCTCGCTAACCAATGGGCCTTTTCAGACTGAAACCAATTCATCTAAACTAATTTGAAAACTGGTTAGAGTCATATAGCCTCAGTCTCATTTACACTAAAGCCTTTCTCTACCACGCTGGCAGCGTAAAGAGGCCTTATAGTTGATGTAAATTAGAGCTTCGTTGTAAATGAGAATTTGACCCATAGCACAGAGCCTGTTTAAGCATAGGTGCTGGAACTAGGGGTGCTGGGAGTGCTAAAGCACCCCCTGGCTTGAAGTGGTTTCCATTATGTACAGGTTTCGGAGTGGTAGCCATGTTAGTCTGTATCAGCAAAAACAACAAGGAGTCCTTATGGCACCTTAGAGACTAACAAATTTATTTGGGCATAAGCTTTCGTGGGCTAGAACCCACTTCATCAGACGCATGAAGTGGAAAATACAGGAGCAGGTATAAATACATAAAAGGATGGGAGTTGCCTTACCACGTGTGAAGTCAGTCTAACGAGGCAATTCAATTAACAGCAGGATACTAAGGGAGGAAAAATACCTTTTGAAGTGGTAATGAGAGTGGCCCATTTCAGACAATTGACAACAGGGTATGAGTAACAGTAGGGGGAAATTAGTATTGCGGAAATTAGGTTTAGGTTTTGTAATGACCCAACCACTCCCAGCGGGTGAACTCTCCCTTCAGGGAGGCTAGCCTTCCACCCCCACCCCTTCCGCCAGAGGTCCTGCTCCCCCACCTGCCAGACCCCCAAACACCCTACCTGTGGCTGGAGCCCCCAGCCATAGAAGCCTGAGCCCGCCTTCCCAGCCTCACTGGCTGGCCCGACCCCCAGGCCAGCCCAGGAACTGGCCCCAGCTGCCCCTGGCCACCCCAGCCCCACCCTCCAGACTGCCTGCTGGAGCTGAGCCCCCACCGACTTCAGGGGAGCGAGGGTGGGGCCATAGCCTGGATTAGGAGAGGCTTAGCCGCCCCTGGCCTTCAATACCACCCGCTCATGGCTCTGTGTAAAGAGTATGTCAGAGAGGGTTCCTACAAAATATGGCTAAACAGGAAATAGCTCCTTTTGCAGCCTCTAGACATGACATGTCTTTGGTTTTGACTTTGCAGCTAACAATATGAAAAACCCAAAAGGAACTGGCACAATTTGCATTTCTATTTTTCTTTTTGAGACAGAGTTAGCAAGTTCTTCCCATGCCCCTTCGAACATACTTTCTGCTCTGAAGCTGGCAAACAACCCTGGAAAGCTGGTCAGTTTGTTTGCCCTTTAGAAGTTTGATCTTATGTAAAACTTGTTGGCAGGCGCTTTTTACCTCATAGCCCTTTAGATGAATGCATCACTAGCAATGTTAGAAAACACTGGCTTGAAAGCTTTGTGAAGGCATCTCTTCTTGGTGTTGCAGAATGACGGGTCATTTTGCTTTTGAAAGGACCTCATTCCCTTCCTGTGTGTGATCTTCCCAACCAAATGACTGTCCTGGTACAATGAAAGCACCCTTCTGGATAAAAAGTAGCTCAATTGTGGAGCTAGAGCATTGGGCCCAGGCAGAGACAGCTGACAGGCTTTTCCTCACTGTCTCTTTCAGTGAATGCCTACATATGCTTATGTTTCTAGCTCAGCACCACCCCTCCACTGAGATGCACAGCTGACTGACAGAAAAAATGCCAACTTGCTAGGAAGGATATCTCAGTATCCTTTTTAGACAGCACCCTCTAGCCAAGAGATTGAGCATTTCTTCAGAGGAGCACCATCTCTCTCACTACCCTGAATAACCAACAAAGGCCACCATCGAAGCAGCATCTGCCACCAATGTTAGCCTGATTAACAAGATTGCCAGTTCGATATTTCAGTTCTAGGTCTGATATAATATATCACCAAGGCCCTGATCCTGCAGGGAGTCACATAACATGCTTAATTTTATGCACTGTGTGTAGCCCCATGTATTTAACATTAAGCGTTGTGTATAGTCCCATTGACTGCAATGGGATTATTCATGCACTTAAAGCTGAAGTACCTTCCTGAACTGGGGCCTATGTCAGAATCAGAATTAAGGAGCCCTGGATCCCCTCTCCACAAATTTTATGTGGCACTCCTAATATTGTGCATATCTTTACCCTTTACTTGAGCTTTATATAGTACATTGACTTCAATGAGGCTATGCACAGTAAAGTAAGAGGTGTGCAGTATGAGGAATGCAATGTAAAATTTGTAGAGACCTGAAGCAGGATTCCTCAATTCTGCTCCCAGTTTAGGTCCCAGTTCAAGAAGGTACTTAAGCATCACCCTAACATTACGTTTTGAGTAGTATTCACATAAAGATAGGGACACGCTTAAGTACCTTCCTGAACTGGAGCCTGTATTGCTGATTCATTGTGTGATTTCATCTCGCTCTGCCTTGGTTTTCCCATTTGTAAAATTAAGATAATAAAACTGCCCATCCTCACAGGGATGTTGTGAGGCTTGATTAATTGCTGGGTGTAAAGCTCTTGGAGATGCTCAGATGAAAAGCACTACGTAGTGTAGAGTATTAGGATTAGCATTAGGATTATAAAATACCCCAATGAAGCAGCTGCAGGCAATTTGCTGAACCATCACCTCAAACAAGTTGTCTAACACTATTAGAATAAGTTGGGGTTTTGTGACAGCATCTCCAGACTCGGTGCTAAGAGGTTAAGAATATCAAACACACGGGCTGTTTTTCACAATTAAATATCTCAGTCAGCTTGCTTATTTTGCAAGATTTAAGGTAAGGAAGGTGCTTCAGCAAGCTGTGGTTCTGTCCCCTGTGCAGTGTCTGTATTCACATCAACACACACAACCCTCTGGGCCCTTGCTGTTAAGCAAAAATGCACAAACTATTCACAGCGAAATGCCAAACCATAAGGAAATTTCTTGGCGTCCAGCTTTTGTTATGAACTCAGACAAAGTTCATCCCAATGGCCTATGAGTGTTTTCAAGTGAGCCTGGGCTGATCTAGTTTTCCCATCAAAGCCATCACCATCTCCAGCTCATAGCTTCCTTCAGCTGAGTTTTGCTTTGTTTTTGGCTTCATTCAAAGTCAACACAAAATTCAGAGGATGCAAACATTGGAAAAAAACTATGCTCATGTCACCCCCTGCAAAAGCTGCAGAGTTTCATACAACAGCACCAACTAGTCAGAATTAGATTTCTGCATTCCATATTTTAAAATATGTTTGCTTCTTTATTAAACAAACATTTTAAAATAATTAATAACTTACAACACCACTATCGAGATATAATTCTTCTCTTATTTTGATAGGTTAAGCACATGACCAAAAGATGAAGATAACCTTTATAATCGCATTGTTTAATGCCCCAGTTGAAGTTGCTCAGATACTATGGTGTTGGATGCAATATACGAATCTATATAGAATAGAAAGAACAGAATTGGACTGAAGTTCAAGTCTGCTTTGGATGTAAAGCATAGCAGATGCCAGGTGCCAAGCGATGCCATGGTCTATAGATGCCAGGTGATGCACTATCAACTTTTTAGACTCAGTTACTAGGCAACAGCTGGAGCTGACATTTGACCATGAATAGCTCCTTAGTTTATTTTTTTTAACTGAGCTGCGGGCTCTGTATTAGTACTACTAATTTTTTTTAAAGTATCAGACATAGATAAAAGGATCACAGAGTATAACGGTTTGATCAGATAAGTATTTTTGTACTAGTGATGCCTATTCAATAAATGCTGATCTTTTGTAGCTACAGTATCTAATTGCTCTTTCAAACCTTTACCTTTCTAGATCCAGGATAATCAAGCTTCAAAGAAAGCACATGTAGGAAAATCTCACAAATGCTCAATACTGTACAGTAAAAGTATCAGCATGTAGTTATGATTTTGGTTTAGGTTTTCTTTAATCAGTCATTTCTGCTCTGACGTTTTTTCCTTTCATAGAGTTAAAAATAAAACAACTCTTGTTTTCAACCCTCCTCGTCATTGCCATTAAACTATGAGTGATAGTTTCATGAACAATAAAACGTTCAACTATATTACAATTTCTTGTTTCCCCATAGTTACACCCAGCAAAAGCAGGCTTACAGACTGATAAAATACACAGATCGGTAGTACTGTCATTTACAGCCCAATAAGCAGTCTGCCGCCTAGCCAGCTCTTCAGAATGGTTCCTGTCTCAAAGACTGAGGTCAATGCCCGGAAAAAAGCAAGAGCATGGAGGAATCAAAGGTGCTTTGCCTTGTTTTTTAGGTTAGCACTTGTTCCAAATAAAAAGAAATGCTACTTCATCTGATCTAATCCATTTATAATATGCCCATCCCCATAGCACAGCCAAGCAATTAAATTCACTGCCATGCTATGGGAGTTCTTTCTAAGGTACTTATATGCCCCTCCCCACCTCACTGTATTATCTGAGCACCTTACCCTCTTTACTGTATTGATCCTCACACACCACAGCATTGCTATTATGCCCATTTTACAGAGGCACAGAAAGATTAAGTGACTTGCCCAGGGTCACGAGGGAAGTCTAAGGCAGAAGAGGGTATGGAACATAGATCTCCCAGGTCTTAGCCTAGTGCCCTAACTGCTGAACTATCCTGCCTCTCATAACAGTGCATCAAATACTGTGGCCTGATTCTGAAAAGGGCTTGATTATATCATAGCCATGAACTATGGGGCAGACCCTCAGATGGTGTAAACTGTCATAGCTCCCTGCTCCAAAGAACTTACAGTGGATTTAACACCTCAACCATATATATTAAAGGATAACGCATGACAGGATGTGTGGATGAATCATAAATCTGTGCGTGTGTGTGTACACACATGTATATGCACACCTGGTGTGCTGCAAGGTTTATATTCAAAACTACGTTTAGACTATCAGTATTACTTTGGATTCCTGTAGTGCCTGCCATTTGACAAGCAGCAATGAGTGAAGCCTGACAATATCTTGGTTAAGTGGGGCAGTATTATTATGCACAGGTTACATGTGAGGAAAGGGAGGCACAGGGTGATTAAACCTAAATTGTCAAACTTGGATGCCTAAAGTTAGGCACCTAAATAAGTGGCCTGATTTTAAGGGTGAACTCAATGGGAGTTATGGGACTCAGCATTCCTCCATATCAGGCCACCTATTTGGCTGCCTACGTTAGACATCTGCATTATAGTTGTCAATGGTCCCACAGCAGGTCAGGGTCAAAGCTGGGATAGAACCTGGATCTCTTGACTCTCCAGCCCCACGTTGTTTAGACACTTGTCAATGTTTTCACTATAATGTGGTGGGGAGAATGTGGAGGTACTGAAATGCCCTTTTTCAGTGCAGGAATAAAACAATAGCACGAACAACATCCATTTTAAAGCAGGGGACTATCACTGACATTGTCCTTTGGTTTGGCGAGGCTGAGAATGCACTGAGGACAGCTTCAGTGTATAGCGGTGATTAAACTTTGCCCTATTAAAGCAGATTTCAACCAATTGAAAACATTAAGCTTTTTTTTTTAAAAAAAAAATATATTTCCCTTTGGCTAGGGAAACAAACCCATTTGATAATGCAAGAAGAAAGTGCTGCATCTGGTGGGCAGCCAAAACGCTGAAGGCTTGAGGATGGTTTTAATATTCATCTTAAATCAACTGGCAACGCTAAAGAATTTAAGAAAAAAAAAGTAAGAACTGAGGCGGCATCTAACCGGTGGAGGATTGCTCCAAGTGATGCATAAAAATCTTTAGGACCAAACAATTTAGAACCATTTGACTGATCCCCTTTTCTCTGCTATCACCACGTAAGGGCAAAATCACTAGAAAAACTGCCCTCAGCCAGTTGGATTGTTCCATTATAAAACAAGGCATATCCACCAGCTAGGCCTTCTGTGGAGTGAGGGTTGCAAGACAAGCACATGCTACAGAAAGTCAGAGGCCATGAAGCCGTTCTCACAGATTTTAAGTCCAGAAGGGGCCATTTAGTCTGATCTCTTGTATTAACACAGGCTTTCACCTAGTTACCCCTGTATTGAGTACAGTACATCCTTCCAGCTGGGGCAGTACAGCTCCATAATGTTCCTAAGTGAGGGCTCTGCTTAGAACAGCAGTGCTCAAACTGTGGGTCGGGACCGTAAAGTGGGTCACAATCCTGTTTTAATGGGGTCCCCCAGGCAGGGGCGGCTCTAGAAAATAGGCTGCCCCAGGCAGCGCGGTGTGCTGCGCCGCCCTTCCTCGGTTCCGCGGCGGGTCCCCTCTTCCCGCGGCTCTGGTTGAGCTCCCGCGGCAGGTCCACCGGAGCCGCGGGAACAGCGGACCTCCCGCGGGCACGGCTGCGGACGGTTCGCGGGTCCGGCGGCTCCGCTTGAGCTGCCGCAGTCATGCCTGCGGCACGTCCGGTCGTCCGCGGCTCCGGTGGACCTCCCGCAGGCATGACTGCGGCAGGTCCACCGGCCCAGCCTGCCGCCCCCTAGATTTGGCCGCCCCAGGCAACAGCTTGGTTTGCTGGTGCCTAGAGCCGCCCCTGCCCCCAGGGCTGGCTTAGACTTACTGAGGTCTGGGGGCAAACCTCAAGCCCAAGGGCTTCCATCCTGGGCAGCAGGACTCTGGTTACAGGCCCCCTGCCTGGGGCTGAAGCCTTGGGCTTCGGCTCTGGCCTCCTGGCCTGAGGAGGTGGGGATCAGGCAGCTTCAGGCTTTGGTCACCCCTCCTGGGATCCTGTAGTAATTTTTATTGTCAGAAGAGGGGTCACGGTGCAATGAAGTTTGAGAACTCCTGGCTTAGAAGAAGCCATGACTAGAGCTGGTTGAAAATTGAAAATATTTGGGGGAAATATTTCAAAATGTTTTGTTTTGAAGTGTGAAAAATGGCCCCTCCCTCAAAATTTTTCACCACTTTAATTTTCTTTTAATGCCAAACATTTTGAAAACGTTGTTGAAATTTTTTTGTTTGCTTAAAAATCTGGCTTTTGGGAAACAAAAAATTTCAATAACCATTTTCATAATATTACCTATAATGTTTCTGAAAACAAAGTTTGGGGGTGGGCTAGGGAGTAGAAAAAAGCATGTAGATGGCTTTGGAAGTTTTGCAAGAAACAAAAAAAATCATTTAAAAAAATTGCCATTAATCAATAAAAAAATATTCCATTTGAAAACTTGAGACTGGATCTAGCCAGGTCCCCATACCCTGCTAGGGAGGCACATTGCCTAGCAGCTAAGGCACTGCACTGGGAGGGAGGGAGGCAAATTTCTGTTCCCAGCTTTGCCAGTGACTAGCTGCATGACCCTGAGCAAGTCACTTTCCCACTCTGGGCCTTTGTTTTGCCCATGGCCCTTTGTCCATTTGGATTATAAACTCTCCAGGACCAAGTAAACCTAAACCATCCCTGACTGGTGGTTTGTCTAACTTTTTTAAAAACCTTCCATGACCCACCTTGGAAACCTAGTCCAGCCCTTATAGTTAGAAAGTTTCCCCTAATATCTAACATAAATCTTCCTTGCTGCAGATTAAGCTGATTTCATCTTGTACAACCTTCAGTAGACCTGGAGAACTGTTGGTCAACATCTTCTTTCTAACAGCCCTTAATATATGTGAATACTGTTATCAGGTGTTCCCCTCAGTCTTTTTTTTCTCAAGACTAAAAATGCCCAGGTTTTTAACCTTTCCGTATAGGTCAGGTTTTCTACATTTTTTGTACATTTTGTGTGTTGCTCTCCTCTGCACTGTCTGCAATTTGTCCATATCATTCTTAAAGTGTGGGGCCCAGTTATGCCCCATTTTGTAGTTGTGCATTTCCTTCTTCAGTATAGTACTTTGCACATGTCTTTATTGAATTTCATCTTGTTGATTTCAGACCAATTCTCCAATTTGTCAAAGTCATTTTGAATTCTAAACCTCTCCTCCAACATGCTATCATCCCCTCCCAGCTTGGTGTTATCCACAAATTTTATAAGCATATTTTTTACTCCACTATCCAAGTCATTAATGGACCATACTGAAAAATACAAGACCCAGGATAGAACTCTGTGGAACCCCACTGAATAACTCCCCCACCCCCAGTTTAACTATTTGAACAATTGATAACTACTCTTTGAATACAGTTTTCAATCTGTTTTGCTCCCACTGTATAATAATTTCATCTAGACCCCTGTGGATGTCCGGTGTTGGGGCTCGGCCCTCTCAGGTGCAGCTGGGACCCAGGCACCTCAATACAGATCGCAAGTAGGTCAGGGTCCAGACCCTTCAGCAGGGGTTGAGCAAACAAAGAGTCAATAGGAAAAAACCTCCTTAGGCCAGTGAGAGGGGGAGTCTGCCACCCACAGAAGGGTGGCGGGGGGACGCAGGCCCTCCCACTCCACTGCGTCCCAGCCCGGGGCCCTAGCAGCGGCAGGCAGTCTGCTGCTGGGTCAGTGGGGATCCAGGCCACAACACACTGACATTGGTTTGGAGTCCCCTGGAGCCAGACTGGTGTCGGCTACTCCTGGGCCACTTCCAATCTCCCCCTCTCTGGGTACCTGTGTCTCGCTGGCGTCCTCCGGTGGGTCCCAGACCATGGGTTCCTCAGGATACCGGGCAGGGGGAAGCGCAGGCAACTCCTCTGGATACCGAGCAGGGGGAAGCGCAGGCAACTCCTCTGGATACCGGGCACAGGGAAGCTCAGGCAGCTCCTCTGGATACCGGGCGGGAGCTCGGCCACCAGCGTCTGCTCTCTTCGGCGACCAGCCTCCAAGTGAGCGCCGGGGCTGCGCTTTTATATTTCCTGTCCCGCCCCTTGACTTCTGGGGGGTGGGAACTGGCGGCAGTGGCTCCGCCCACTTTGGCGGAGCCTGAAGCTCAGCCCTCTCAGGCGCAGCTGGGACCCAGGGAGCCTCACTACAACCCCATTTCCATAGATTGCTTAGGAGAATATCATGTGGGATTGTGTCGAAAGCCCCAATAAAATCAAGATATCTCATGTCAGAAGCTTCCCCCCATCTACTAGCTTCCCTGTCAAAGAAGGAAATTAGGTTAGTTTGGCATGATTTGTTCTTGACAAATCCACATTGGCTATTTCTTATTACCGTATTAACTTCTAGATGCTTACAATTTGATAATATATTCCAGTATATTTCCAGGTATCAATGTTAGGCTTATTGATATATAATTCCCTGGGTCCTCTTTGTTGCCCTTTTGAAAGATAGGTACTATGTTTGCCCTTCTCCAGTCCTCCGGTATCTCACCTGTCCTCCATGAATCCTCAAAGATAATAGCTACCCGTTCTGAAATTGCTTTGCTAGTTCCTTAAGTACACTAGGGTGAATTTCATCATGGCCCTACTGACCTGAATACATCTAACTTACCTAAATATTTTTAACCTGTTATTTCCCTATTTTGGCCTGAGTTCTTTCCCCCTTGCTAATATTAATTGTTAAGTGTCTGATCACAATTTACCTTTTTGTGAAGAATGAAGCAAAATAGACAAACACTTTAGCCTTCTTGATGTCATCCATTATTAGCTCTCCTTCCTCATTAAGTACAGAACCTACACTTTCACTTTTCTCTTGCTCCTAATTTATTTATAGAAAATGTTCTTGTACCTTTTATGTGCCTTCCTACCTGTAATTCATTTTTTGCTTTAGCCTTTCTGATTTTGTCCCTACAAGCTTGTGCTATTCATTTCTACTCATCCTTCGCAAATTGTCAATGTTTACACTTTTTGAAGGATTCCCTTTTTATTCTCAGGTCTTTAAAGGGCTCCTGATGGAGCCATACTGACCTTCTACTATTCTTTCTATCTTTCCTTGGCAAGGGAGTGAGAATTAGAAAAGCCATTTTAAGCAAGAAATAAGACAAAGATCATTTTGAGAATACTTTAGACTGGAATAAAAACATATTTACTTCAGAACTAGAACAGGATGATTCTTAAAGCTATTTTGACCCATTGTGACAAGAATCTGTAACACTTTACATCTCATGCTGAAAACAGTGTGTTTTTAGTTCTCCAGTAACATTTGTTTCACCTCAGAGCACCACTGGGGGTTGTTTCCATGTCTTTGAAAAATAGCCTATAAGAGGCACGAAAAAAAAAATCCCTGTAGTTTTTTAATCTATGCTAATTATTGCAAGACTTAAATATCTGCACAATACTGCAGTGAGCATTTACAATATAACTTTGATCAGTGACCTAACTCTTCAATGAGCTGACTGCCTAGATAAACAAGGATATTCTATAGTTTTATTAAATATGGAAAATCTGCATACACAAAACAAGATCGGTGTGCACAAAACATAATCCTACATTACAATGGCTTGCTCTATACCTTTTTAAAACTTATAGTTTTTAGCAATGCCTGCCACAGATTCTTTTGTTTACAGTTTAGATTAAAAGTTCAGCAGCCAGACTGCACCACAATCTGAATAGCACACCATCATAAATTTGTTAGTTTTACAATCTCTGAGTGTCCTCATTAACATTGTATTGAAATTCAGAAAGTGAGTTGAGTTCTTGTCTCTAACATTAGTCATCTTGTTAAAATGAACCTTTAAATATGTGTTTTCTTAATTAGAAGCCCACCATTCAAAATAAAGATAACACCAAATACCTGAATTTTAACCTGTCAGATTAATTTAATAGAAGAACAGGATATTCCTCATTAAAATTCTAACTTCTCTAATAAGCAATTGGAAGTCTTGCATGGGCAGTTAGGGAAAAAAAGTCTCAGTACATTGGGTTCTTTGAAATGAGCAGGTTATTCTGGCATGTTCATAGTTTTATATAATGCACTTAAGAACTAATTTGAAAATAGCCTTCTACAAATAACAGTCAGTGAAACACAAAAATTGAAACTGAGATTATAATAAAATGGCAACATTCTGCAATTATGTAAGAGCCTATTACTATCACATTTATCCCTAGTCTTTGCTATGGATAATATGCCTGCAAATAATGGGACAACAGTTAGGCTGCAGGTGTACTGAGACAACTGCCTATTAAACTGATTGTTTCCTTGTACTCCCCCATCTGTCTGTATCCATCTGATGTCACTTGGATTCTAAGCTCTTGGGGTAGAGATCATCTTTTCATTCTGTGTTTGTACAGCACCTAACACAATGGGGTCTGGTTAAAACTAGAGCCCCTTGGTGCTATGGAGGCAAAAATAATATATAATAATATACTGTGTTTGTGAGAATGTCCTATTGTCTATTTGCCTTTTAGAATTTGAAAGGGATGTGACTTACTGCTCTGACAGTATTTGATTAAGGCCATGTCTACATTTACTGGTAGATCAGCACTGCTTCAATCGATGCAGAGCTGTCGATTTAGCGGGTCTGGTGAAGACCCGTTAAGTCATCAACTCTGGTACTCCAGCTCCCCAAGAGTAAGGTAAGTTGAAGGGAGAGCATCTCCAATTGACACAGCATGGTGTAGACACTGGGGTAAGTTGACCTAAGCTACATCAACTTCAGTTATATTATTCACGTAACTAGAGTACTGTAACTTAGGTCGACTTACTGTGGTAGTATAGACAAGGCCTAAGAAGTGAAGTCCCCTGCAGCAGCACAAAGTGTTGCCTGAAAGTGGAAGTAGTCACTCCTCCCGTTTTTCCCAAGCTAAAGCTACCATCAGTGAGAGGTGGCGAGGCCAGAATATAGAGAGAAAACAACAAAAGGAGAGAGCATAGTCAGGTATAGAACCTCAGGTATACCTGAGCTAATTTGTGCCAGGTGTAAGAGCACCCAAGAGTTATTCTGATAGCCTGGGATCACTGGAGTGCACTGCAATCTAGTCCAGGGGTTCAGGACCGGGTGTTTAAGAACATAACTGAAAGCCCTTTCAAGATACATTTCAGCAGGATCAATTCCAAAGGCTGTTCTGGAATATATGTGTACAAATAAGATGATCACCCTGTTTTCAAATGCTTTTGTTGCTCTGTGCATACTTCTAACATTTCCTTTAACAGTTGCCATTGGAGAACACAGCTTCTCCAAGCTGAAGTTAATAAAAACACATCTACGCTCCACAATGACACAGGAGAGGCTGGTCGGCCTTGCAACCATCTTAGTAGAGCATGAGCTGGCCCAGACTGTGGACCTTCAGGAAGCAGTTCAAATCTTTGCAACCAAGAAGGCACGGAAAGCACCACTTCAATTATTCAAACAGATAAAAATGCCAGTGTTTACTATGCAGACAAGAAAAGTTACATTTGCTGTTCAGGTGTTTGAACATTAAGTATTACTTAAAATTTTTGAACAAGGCATTTTAAGTTGTTAGTTCTCCTTTATTGGGGTAGGTAGCAGAGCAGTACCATGAGAGGAGTAGAACAGGAAGAAGGCAGAATTGAGACCTTTCAAAGTTTTGGCCCAAATGAGGGGGCATGGGGGCCTCATTTGAGCACCCTGCCTCAAGTGCCAAAATGTTGTGGACCAGCCCTGCAGTCAGAGCCCCGTTTCTTGGGAGAGGAAAGAAAGCAAAGATCATGAAGGTCTCTACAGCAGATACAATCTTCTATGGACTGATTAGCATGCTTGGATGCTAGAGTGGCCCATGTAGATCAGCATCTGCACTGTGAGAGATTCCCCTGGAACGCTTACCAATATCTCCACAAGGGAGGAACAACCCTAGTGCTGGGATTTTGCTTTCTCTTGGATTTAAATGCTCTGGAAATTCAGCTCAAGATCACTACATATTAGACAAATGTGCTCAGAAGAACCACTCAGTGTGTTACCACTACTTGGCTTGTATTCCTGCAAATTGTTTAAATCTGCTCTGTTTCAAAGGGCTGGACTTTCCAGCTCCAGCCATGTACCGGCACAGGGCCTGAAAAAAACTTGATTTTGCCTGAATCCTCCTTCTGAAGTAGAAGGGTCTCAGCCTGAGTCAGACCAGAGCTTGGGTTCTAACCCACACCCCCTCCAGTCAAGTAAACTAGCCTGGGCTTAAAGCACCTCCACACACACACGTGTCTTTGTGTGGATGATATGTAACGGTTGGACTAAAACCAGGTAACAGCCTGGATGAACTGTGCAGGTATAAATACAAACAAAATTTGGCCCATCGTAGGCACTTTAAATACATATTTAGCAGGGCACCAGTGGTTAGCAGCACTCTCTGCCTATAATTTCACTCTGCAGTATCGACCCAGTCAAACAAACATGGATGCAGATGCCTTGTCTCAGCGGCCTCACTCTAAGAATTTATCACTCAATGATCAGATGAATGTGGAAACTCCTGAACTGAGAACTTTATGCCAATGGATATCCATTGTGGAGGAAAAATCCACAGCCAATGGAGAACAAGCAATTGACTGTCTGGGTGCACCACCAGAAGCCATACCCATAGTCTACTCAAGTTTTACTAAAGTACAGGACCCTCAGCTGCCCAGACTAAAGGATCGAAAGGTGAAGCATGCCCAGCGAGCTGATCCACAGAGGAAGGACATCCTTTATGCATTGGAAAGGGGAAAGGATCCCCAGGCTATTCCACCAAGTCACCCAGAGGAGGACCTTTTGCTGAAAGAATGGGACTACCTATTGGTTCGGAATGGATGACTCTATCGAGGGCAGAAGCATCCCCAGAGGCCTCACCCAAAGCAATTGGTGCTACTGCAGAAGTATCGACGAGGCATGTTAGAGGCCTGCCACGATCGAATGGGGCATCTGGGAGTCGAGCGATTGGAGGCCCTAGTTAAGGAAAGATTCTATCGGCCCCCAATGGGGCATGACATCATCCACCATGTTCTCACCTGCACCAGATGTATCCAATGAAAGACTCTGCCTAAGCAGGTGGCCCCGCTTGTCAGCATCACAAGTTCTGACCATGGACTTTCTATCATTAAAGCCTGACTGCTGGGGTTCTGCAAATACCTTGGTGGTCACTGACCATTTTACTTGTTATGCCCAGGCTTATCTCACCAAAAATCAAAAAGCTTCCATGGTTGCCAAGATCCTGTGGGAAGTTCTTCGTTCACTATGGGTTGCCCGCCAGATTACGCTCAGATCAGGAACAGGATTTTAAAAGTCGGTTAATAAAAGAACTTTGTAAAATCAGGGGGATCAAAAAAATCACACACCAGCCCTTATCATCCACAAGGGGATCCACTGCCAGAATGATTCAACCGCACCCTACTGAACATGCTGGGAACTCTGGATCCCCAGCAGAAAAAATACTGAAGCCAGCACATGGAGCATTTGGTACATGCGTATAACTGCACTCGACACGATGCAACTGGGTTCACACCATACATGTTCACACCTTATGTTCAGTCGAGAAGCCCGGTTGCCTGTCAATCTCTGTTTTGGAGTGTCTTCAAATGGTGCACTCCCAGAAACATACTTGGGGTATGTGACTCGGCTAAAAAGTCAACAGAAAGAGGCATATCAGATACCGATGCAAGCAGCTGGTCACCAGAATCAACTGAATAAAACTCAATATGATCAACAAGTGAGGCAACAGAAGATTCAGGTTAGTAACTGAGTTTTGGCCCGAAATCTTGGACTACAGGGAAAACACAAAATTGCAGATCGTTGGGAGTCACACCCATACATTATAAAAAAGAAACTTGAGGATCTACCAGTGTATCGCATACATCCTGAGGGCAGTCACGGCCCCACCAGAACTCTCCACTGGAATCATCTATTACCTGTAGGACAACTATTGTTTCCTCATAAGGATGTTTCCACTGATTCTGAGCCTCCCGGCCCTGCAAGTTGGATATGGTCCCAATGACAGAAATATACCTGTCCTCTGCAAATGCCCAGCTCCTCGGAGAGTGAGGATGAAATGGTGTTTGGCAAACATCCAGTTTGGAATGCCCCAACCCTAATAAATCCTCTACTTGTCGCACAAAGAGATGGTGAAGGGGAAGAACCCACACTGAGAACTCCTGGGGCCCCACTGTCTGAAGCTGTGGAGACCCCCCAAGAACATGATGAGGAAGGTTCAGTGCAACCAAAGAACCCTGTACCGCAAACAGCCACTTTAAACCCAGATGCCCTCGAATTCGTGCCTCAAGGACCCATCATCCTGCCTCCATGTTCAGTGGTGTCATCTCAGCCAATACCCGACAGCCAGCCTAGACGTTCCTCTAGGGAAGGGAAGCCCAGGTGTGTGCTGATGTATGATTGTTTAGGGGAACCCAGTGACCTACAGATCTCTGGGGTGCCACGGGGGGCGAGTTGCCTCATGGGAAACCTGTTCCACCCCTCAGGGTCCTGTGGGATGGATGACAGGACTGCTCTTAACGAATGGGGGTCCTGGGTCTCCTGCTGGGGATCCATGGTTTAGAGTTGCCCACCTTGATGGGGACACCAAGGATTATTTCTTTTGGGGGGGAAGTGTAACCCCTTTGGGGTTTAGAGAGCATGGCCCTTTAAATCTTTTTCCTGGGGGGGGGGGGGGAGCAGTGAGAGAAAGGAGGAAAACTCGGGGGTGTGGCTCTGGAGCTCCGGGGAGAGAAGGGCTGCAGCCCGCAGGCCCTAAAAAAGTGAAGCAACAGAGAACCTGCCTGAAGCCTGGGAAGGACAGGGCGACTGATCGGGGACACCCCAGTACAGGAGCCAGGAGGAGCATGGTGCCACGGAGGAATCGCCCGAGAAGGACAGGCCAGAGCTGTACCCAGTATCACAGCTGCCCAGAGCTGCATGGGGCTGTGAGTACTGGGGCTTATGACTATGCACTGGGAACAAGGAGGGAGGCTGCTAGCTAGTTAAGTGTGGAGGTGGTCGCTCTGTGTGGCTTTGCAGAGAGTGGCAGAACAGGGCATCGGAGGGGTTTGTTGGGGAAAGTTCACTGGCACTGAAAACGACCAGGAGCACCCAAGACTCACCACTGGACTGGAACTTTGCTCAGGACTCCTGAACTCTGTGTGCAGACACATTGCTCAGTGTCTGCCCTTTCAGACGGTGCTACCACTGGGACTGTGGGGGCTTGGTTTCGATGCAACTCTGTTCTACTGCTCCCCCTATATTTCCCCTTGTTGTATTTCTCCTCTCATCCCTCTGTAAATAAATATCTCCCTTTGTTATATCCATTGTACTTTTCCTGTGAGTGGGTGTGTTCACTCTGGGGGGTTTGGAACAGGTGCCCCTGGGGTGGAAGGGATTTTTCCTGCTGCGTTCCTGCACACGCCGTCTCTTGGCCAGAGCTGTCTGCAGAGCAGACTCCATCTTGGCCACAAGGGCACTAAAGTTACAACTGCTTCCCAGGATAGAGTCCCCCCAGTCTGTAAGTATGGTCTACATTCTTTGTTCCTAGATGTATACGTTTATATTTAGCCACATTAAAATGCATAGTGTTTGCTTGCACCCAGTTTACCAAGGAATCCAGATTGCTCTGAATTGAGATGAGTCGTCTCCATTATTTAACACTCTCCCAATTTCAGTGATATTTTTAAGCTTTCTTCCGGGTCATTGATAAAAATGTTAAATAGTACAGGGCCAAGAATAGAGGGACTACACTGGAAACTCATCTGTTCAATGATGATTTCCTGTTTACATTTTACATTTTGAGACCTATCAGTTAGCCAGTTTTTAATCCATTTAATGTGTGCCAATTTTAATATTAATATTATATCCTTCTAATTTTAATGTCATACAATACCAAGTCAAATGCCTTAGAATAGTCTAAGTATATTATGTCAACACTGTTACCTTTATCAACCAAACTTGTAATCTCATCAAAAGAAAACTATCAAATTAGTTTAACTGGATCTTTTTTCTATAAATCCACACTGATTTGCATTAATTACATTACCATCCTTTAATGCTTTACTAATTGAGTCCCATATCAGTCATTCCATTACCAAACTCAGGATCAGTGTCAGACTGACAGGCCTATAATTCCACAGGTCATCTCATTTACCCTTTTAAAATATTGGCACATTAGATTTCTTCCAGTCTTCTAGATGTTCCTGGTGTTCCAAGACTTATTGAAAATCAACATTACTAGTCCAGCAACCTTCTTAGCCAGCTCTTTTAATACTCTTGGATGGAAGTTATATGGTCCTGCTGATTTAAAAATGTCTAATTTTAGTAGCTTCTGTTTAACATCCTCCAGAGATACTTGTGGAATAGAAAGAATGTTATCATCACCATATGATGAGACTATATCATCTATTTATTTCCCAAACATAGAACAGAAATATTTATTGAACACGTCTTTTTTTTCTGCATTATTACTGACGATTCTACCATTTCCATCTAGTAATGGATCAATAAATTGTCAGGATTCTTTTTGTTCCTAATATATTTTAAAAACTCCTTTTTATTGTCCTTAATTCTGTTGGTCCTTTTGTCCCTTTGCTTCCCTTATCAGTTTTCTACAATTCTAACTTCTGGTTTATATTCATTACTATCAATTTCCCCTTTTCCCATTTGTTATATATATATTTTTAATTATAGCTGGCTTCACTTCCCCTCTAAACCAGGTCATTTTTTTAACCAATACAGACTTCTTCCTTGATTGTGGTTTATTTGGGCATCTACCAAGGTGTTCTTAAATGATTCCCAACTATCATTCACATTTTTCCACTTAATTTTTTCTTCCCAGCTGATTTTGCTCATAATTTTTTCTGCTTTGTGAAACTCACCTTATTAAAGCACCAAGTATGTATATTACTGGTCTGGACTTTATTCAATTTGCTGCTTGCACATTATAAATGTGATCAAGTCATGATCACTAGTACCTAAGATACTATTATTTTTTAGTTCTGTTATCAGTTCCTCTTTATCTGTCTAATAAAGAATTCCCCCTTGTTGGCTGAAGCACTTTTTGAGTGGAGAACATACTACATCCCTTGGTAAGGTGTTCCATTGTTAAATTGCCCTCACTATTTTGAGTTTGAATCTTAATCTTCCTTTGAATTTTTTTAAACTTCAACATCTAGCTATTGAATCTTGTTCTGCCTGCGTAGGATTGGATAGATCAGAAGATGGAAATGGAGTATCATGCCATTCGCCGTTAGGGCCCAACCCGCTCTGATTGAAATCAATGGCAAAACTCCCACTGACTTCAGCAGTGCATAATTAGGCTCTGTAGCCCAGATCCTCAAAGGTACCTAACTCCTACTGAAATAATGGAAGTTAGGACCCTAAATACCTTTGAAGCTCTGGGCCTATGTAACCCAGGTCAGTATGTAAATTGTTGCCACTTGCCTAGTAGTCCCAGTCCATGTCTCAGAGATAGATAACCACATCACAAAGTCTATTCCCACAATTGGCAATAAGCAGAAAGGCTGAGAAGATGGACATGAAGATCTGAAGTTCACCTTTACCCCTAGATGTGGGTCCTCCAAGGCAGTACTGAGGCCTCCCAGTAGCAGGCCAGCTTGGAGACGTTTGAAGCTGCTATGGTCATGTGAACCTACAGACATGTAGCCTCCAGAACTATTGATTTAGCTCCCTTCCCCTAATTTCTACAGAAATGCACAATGATTTTTACATAAATTTAATGTTATTTAGTTAATTATAAATCAATGTTATTAACATAAGCATCTCCCTTTGATTGTTATACTCACAGTGCATTATTTGTTTAGAAATAGCCCCTGCTATTATGGGTACAACTGTGACATAACTGACTACAGTGTCTGAGTTGCATAATCCATGGAAGAGCAATGACAGACATCAAGGTCAATTACGTCTCTGTGAAAAACCCTTAAAGGAGAGTATCATCGTGCTGTAGAAAATGTCATTTTAAAATGTTTTGTTATTTTCAATTAGCAAATGTGGATTTAATATCAGGTTAGCAGTACTAGCTGTAGCAAAATACAGCCTGAGAAACAAAATCTTTCTAACATAAGCCCACTTGGAATTTCACCAACTGTTCTAATTTCCTTATAATCATACACATTAACAACCCTACATATTCATATTCAATGGCTCCAGCTCCTGAGCCCAACATATTGTAAAGGTTTTATACAACTGGGACTGAGTTAACATCACAAACAATTAAAGTTATCTAATATAATCTTCTGTCTTCACATTATCTGTCATACTATTATCACCACAACTAACCGGCTTTAAAATATCCCCACTTGTGTGTTCAATCATCCCTCTGAATCATTACAGAACTGAGTGCTAGTATTAATTACTGTAAGTATTATACTATTATATATATATAGCACCATGTGCATAATATTTTACAGACATATATGTGGACAATGGTAAGGGACTATAACTGTTTTGCAAGGAAAGCAGATTGCATGAGCTGATCGTTTGATACATGGGTGCATTATAATCATTTTGCTATGTTTTTTTAATGGCAGGCACCAAATCACCAGAATGGAGATTAAGGGTGGCTCGCTAGACAAATGAAGTTGAGTGAGAAGCAAAGGACAGAAAAAGAGGAGTCAGTGCCCATTGTGCATAGACAAATGGTGGCTGTTCTGGGCATAGGGGTATTTTGTGAAAAAAAGGCGAGATGTCATGAGTTGGAGAAGACAACAAAAGGAACATGTAACAGGAGCCCATCTCCTTCCCTACAGAAATCACACAGACTCCACTAGGTGTGCTCTCGGTGACTCTTTATTTCAATTCCCCTTCACCAGTATCACCGCAGTCCCTCATGCTCCCACCTATTTACAATCTTTGCTGAGCTTTAGGCCCCCTCAGCAGGACCTGAGGGGAACAGAGATCTCCCTACTCTGAGGGCTTGTCTACATTAAGGCTAAAGTCGATGTAACTCAGGAGTGTGAAAATAACTACATCTCTGAGCAATGTAAGGGCAGGTCTACACTAAGGGCAGGGGTCAAACTAGGGTACGCAAGTTCAGCTACGTGAATAGCGTAGCTGAACTCGAAGTACCCTAGTTCGAACTACTTACCCGTCCAGACGCCGCGGGATCGAAGTCCGCGGCTCCAAGGTTGACTCCGCCACCGCCGTTTGCAGTGGTGGAGTACCGGAGTCGACAGGAGCACGCAGGAAGTTCGAACTATCGCGTCCAGATTAGACGCAATAGTTCGAACTCCAAGAAGTCGAACTCACCGCGTCGACCCGGCAGGTAAGTGTAGACTAGCCCTAAGTTACATCAATTTAAAGTGCTGTCTACACCATGCTATGTCGGCAGCAGACACTCCTCCGCCATCAGAGCTTCCACCTCTCATTGAGGTGGAGCAATTATGTCAATGGGAGAGCAGCTGCACTGATGTAGTATTGTAGTGAAGACAAGCCCTAAGGCTGCTGTATAGCAAGGCTCAGCTAGCCCTGTTCCTCCATCTCTCCCACTCAGATACAGTGGGGTCCAAAAAATCATTTTTGCTGTCTATATACAACATGCAAGGCTTAGCTACATTTACACTGTAATAAAAGACCCTCAGTGTGGCTGCAGCTGGCGTGGGTCAACTGACTTGGGCTTTCAGGGCTCAGGCTGGAGCCTATGTTTTGACACCCTGAGAGCAGGAGGGTCTCAGACTCAAGCCTGAGCACAAACATCTACACTGCTGTTTTTAGCCTTACCGCCTGAGCCCAGAGTCAGCTGACCTGGTCTTTGTGTTTTTAATTGCAGTGTAGACACACCCATACAGACGCTGATGCTCTAGCAGGTTTCTAAGCAGAGAACACAGATAGCACCACTAGAGGGCTCATACACTATTTAATGGGATAGTACCCAATTACTGTATAGCGCAGTTCACTCTTGAGTCTAATAAAAAGATGAAAATCATGATTCCTATGATAGCCACAACTCAAATCCAGCCTTAATTATGATTAAAAGTACTGAATTAATCCAGCAGAATTATTTTTCTCCAATTTGCCTAATTTATACATTTTGTAGTCCTGGAATTCTCGCAGGGAGGAGAGACAGGCTGAGGTGTAAGGATAACATGCCAGTTCCCTGATACTCCAAGCTAGCCCCAGCCTCATGCAATTTAGAGTTGCTGTCAAGCATGATTAACTTCCACCGTTGGTTTAAAGGCCTTAAAGACTTACACTAGTGGAGATTTGTCATGAGGGAGCAAAGCATGATAAAACCCTGCTCTCTGGTAAATGAAAACTTTGTTAATATTTACAACACAAACAATTGTTTTTAAAAGTCATAAAAATCTTGCAAAAAACAATTTTTTAAAAAAAGTTGAATTTTTTTTCAAAAAGACATCAAAGAAAGGCAATTTTTAGATGGAGAAATCTTTTCCATAGGTTCATAGTTTTAGGTCAGAAGGGACCATTATGATCATCTACTCTGATTGCTTGCATAACACAGGCCATAAAATCTCACACGGTGATTTCTGCATGAAGCTCATAACCTCTGTGTGATCTATAGCACTTAATTTAAAGACTTCAAGTGATGTAGAATCCACCACATGCTTAGGTGAGTTATTCTAATGGATAATTACCCTCAATATTTTAAAAATGCCTTATTTCTAGTCTGAATTTCTCTAGTTGCAGCTTCCAACCACTGGATCTTGTTACAGTTTCCTCCCTTCTCCTCCGCCCCACCCTCCTTGTGTAGATACTTGTGGACCATGATCAAGTCACCTCTTAATCTTCTCCCAGATAAACTAAATAGATTCAGCTTCTTAAGTCTCTCACTATAAGACATATTTTCCACCACACTCTTATAGCTACTTTCTGAATCCTTTCCAATTGTTCAAAAATATCCAGCTTGCTCTAGCATTTAACACTTATTCTTGGCTGGATACACTGTGAAATACCCATTATAAGAGTTACATCTATCTCTTTCCCAGGATCTACAAGAGGAAGTCTCTTAAGGAATTCCAGAAGCTATGCAACAGGGGAAATTTCATTTTACGTCATTCCTGTCTGGCTCACTTAAACACCCATAAGAGGAGGTTACTCACCCTGTGCAGTAATTGATGTTCTTTGAGATGAGTGTCCCTGTGGGTGCTCCACTCCAGGTGTTGGTGTGTCCCTGCGCCTTCGCTTGGAGATTTTTACAACAGTACTCGTACCAGTCACGCACGTGCAAAGCTTGCCCCCCACCCCGCTCTGAGTGTACCTTAATAGTACGCATGCGTGACTAGTCTCCTCAGTTTCTTCTCTACAACGGAGGCTACTCCAGCTCTGAAGTAGAAGGGAGGAGGGTGGGTAGTGGAGCACCCACAGGGACACTCATCTTGAAGAACGTCAGTTACTGCACAGGGTGAGAAATTTCCTCTTTGCAAGAGAGATATCCCTGTGGGTGCTCCACTCCAGGTGACTGAAAAGCAGTGTGTCTCAAGGAGGTAGGGATTTTGGATTTGGTTGGAATGCAGTAGATAATACAGCTCTGCCTAATCGTGTATCAGAGAGAGGTCCTTGAGTAAGGGCATAGTGCTTAACAAATATGTGTTCAGAAGACCAAGTGGCTGCTTTAAGATGTCAGCCAGGGGAACTTTGTGTAGAAAAGCCACAGAGGTAGCTATAGATTTAGTGGAGTAAGTTCTGATGCCCGCTGGAGGCGTCACTTTCTTTATGGGATAGCACAGTCGGATACACTCAGAAATCCAGTTTGAAAGTCTCTGGGCAGAAATAGGTGTCCCTTTGGAACGCTCCGCAGTGGAGACAAAGAGTCTGGGAGAGTTTCTAAAGGGCCTGGTTCTATCCAAATAGAAGGACAAAGCCCTGCGTACATCTAACGTATGCATGGTGGATTCAGAGTTTGCATGTGGTTTAGGAAAGAAAGTTGGTAGGTGCATCGACTCATTGATGTGGAATGACGAATGCACCTTTGGAAGGAATTTGGGGTGTAATCAGAGGATAACCTTGTCCTTAAAAAACAGTGTATATGGTGGGTCTGCCATGAGAGCTGCTATTTCTCCTGCCCGTCTGGCGGAGGTGATTGCCACTCAGAATGCTGTCTTCATAGAGAGGTGTAAGAAAGAGCAAGTGGCTAGGGGCTCAAATGGTTGTTGAGTGAAGCAGAATAAAACTAAGTGAAGGTCCCATGAAGGGGTAGGAGGTTTAATGTCCGGGTATAGAGATTGGAGTCCTTTGAGAAAACGCTTAGTGATTGGATGAGCAAAGACAAGTATCGTTGATCTTGTCATGAAAAGTTGTAATAGCAGCTAAGTGGACTTTGATGGAGCTGAAAGAAAGGCTCTATTGCTTGAGGTCTAATAGGTGTCAAGTACGAGTGGAAGAGGTGCAGAAGCAGGAAGGAGTTGTTTAGTTGAGCACCACTGTGTGAATCGCTTCCACTTTCAGAGATAGGTGATGCGAGTAGATTGTGTTCTGCTATGTGTGAGCACTCTTCAAACCTGCTTAGAGCATGCTAGCTCGTTTTGGGAGAACCATGTAGGAACCAAGCTTTGAGGTGAAGCATGTACAGATTGGGGTGAAGAAATCAGACTTGTTGCTGCAATAGGAGGTTCAGAGTGAGGGGCAATGAGATTAGTGGATGGATTGACATTCTGGTGAGGAACGGAAACCACGGTTATCAGAATTACCATGGCACGCTCTGTCCGAATCTTTGGCCTGGTCTACACTAGGGGAGGGGGTTCAAACTAAGGTACGCAAGTTCAGCTATGCGAATAGCGTAGCTGAACTCAAAGTACCTTAGTTCGAAGTACTTACCTGTCCTCATGGCGCGGGATCGAAGTCTGCGGCTCCCCCGTCGACTCTGCCACCGCCGTTCGCGGTGGTGGAGTTCCGGAGTCGACGGGAGCGCATTCTGAGTTCGATATATTGCGTCTAGATGAGATGCGATATATCGAACTCCGAGAAGTCGATCGCTACCCGCCAACCCGGGCGGGTAGTATGGACGTACCCTTTGTTAGAACTCTGTGGAGAACCGGTATCAGAGGAAAAGCATATAGCAAGTCCTGGTGCCATGGGATCATGAACGCATCTCCCAGGGAATGTTTGCCTAGTCCCACTCTGGAGCAAAATTCAGGATATTTTGGTGTTTTTTGTAGTTGTGAAAAGGTCCATGGTTGGGTAGCTTCACATGCGGAATATGTTGTGGATGATCTCCTATTCGTTTGTCTCCTATTCGTGATCCCAGGGAAAGCATCTGCTTAATTCAGCTGATGTGGTATTCATAGCTCCGGGAAGATAGGTGTCTGATATCCAAATGTTGTTCACAAGGCACCAATTCCAGAGCTTCGTGGCTTCTGTGCAAAGCAAGTGAGAGTGAGCCCCTCCCTGCCTGTTTACATAGAACATGCAGGTGATGTTGTCTGTCATTATCCGTACATGTTGGTTCCAGATTAATGGGAGGAAGTGATGGCAGGCATTGCGTATGGTTCGAAGTTTTAGGACGTTTATGTGCAGGGAGGATTTGGTTGAAGACCATAGCCCGTGAGCTGTGTGGTGGGACATGTGTGCACCCCACCCTGTGAAGGATGCATTAGTAGTCATTATAAGGGATGCAGCATCCTGGAGAAAGGAGACTCCAGAGCAGAGGTTGGAGGGAACTGTCCACCACAGGAGAGAGTCTTTGACTGAAAGATACGGATAGAGGCTGGTTTAGAGTGTGCACATTCGGTCTGTAAACTGTGGCCAACCAAGCTTGGAAGCACCTCATGTATAGTCGTGCATTTTAGACCACGAAAGTGCACAAGGCCATGTGACCTAGTAGTTGTAGACAGTCTCCAGCGGTGACCTAAGGACTGTTGTGAAGTTTCGTGGCCAGGAGCTTTATGGTGTTTAAGCGGTAGGGTGGGAGAGATGCTATTCCCATCTGGGAATTGAGGTGTGCTCCTATGAACTCCAGGTGCTGGGTAGGAGATAATGTGGATTTGTTTTTATTTATTTGTAAGCCGAGGGATAGGAAGCAATCGACAGTGAGCTGCGTGAATCAAAGAGGAGGCTTTGAGGAGACAATCGTCGAGTTAAGAAAATATTATGACCCCTAATTTCCTAAGGTAGGCAATGACTATGGCTAGGAGCTTGGAAAAAACATGGGAGGTGGTGGATAGGCCAAAGAGTAGCACCCTGTATTGAAAATGTGTCAAGCCGAGGGTAAAACAAAGGAAATGTCTGTGGGCCAGATGTACAGTCACATGAAAATAGGCGTCCTGTAGGTCGAGGGTTGAAAACCAATTGCCCTGCTCCAGCACTGGGACTATGGTGGTGAGGGTAACCATTTTGAGCTTTTTCTTTTTGATAAATTTGTTGAGCCGCCTGAGGTCGAGGATAGGTTGCCATCCCCCAGTCTTCTTTTCTGTTAAGAGCTAATGGGAATAAAACCCCTTCCCTCTGAGTCCTTCGGGCACAAGTTCCACTGGTCCCAATAGAAGGAGATGTTGTAATTCTTGGAGGAGCAGTTGCTCGTGAGAGGGGTCCCTGAAGAGGGACAGGGAGGGTGGGTGGGTAGGAGGCAAGGATAGGAAAGGGATGGAATAGCCAATTGTGATGACCTCTATAACCCACTTGTGGGTGGTAATGTTCTGCCATTGATGGGAGAATGGTTGTAGGCGGTGTCCAAAAATAGGGACATGCAGTGTAAGCACTGAAGTGGGAATGTTGTTTTCTAAACCCTCTACCAAGGCTTCAAATCAGCTTATTATTCGGAGAGGGTTGAGATGCTGCCGAGGAACTGGGATGGTGATGCTGGGTATCTGGGTCTCTGGCATTGCTATTGTTATTGTTGCTCGTGTGATCTATGGAATTGCCAGGTATATGCGGGGCAGCATGGACACTGGTAAGGTTGATATCTATATTGTCGCCTTCTGGTCATAGGGGTTTGAATTCCTAGAGACCGGAGAGTTGCCCTTGAGCCTTTTATTGACTGAAGTACCAGCGGGGAACCTGGTGTTTGGTCCTTTGGTTGACTGCGCCTACTACCAGTGAGTTTGGCGCTGGATAAGTGAAAAGGAGAAATCATCTGAAAATGTGGGGGGAGGAGGAAGTAAAGCTTCATCAGGTGTAACAACTGGGTCTACTGGGTTTGAGGCAGCTCGTGACTGATCCTGCAGTTGTGACAGTGCTGCCTGGTGCCTTATGTCAGTGGCAGATTCGTCAGCTGGCAGAGACAGACAGGTGTCACGCCTGGTTGAGGTGGCATAGTGAGTGTGGTCTTGAGGATAAGATGCTCATAGGGCCTAATATTGCCACTGTGGTGGGAAGGGCATCAGTGGTGCCATCCAGGAGTTTACACACCACAGAGCAGGATCCTGAGAGTAGGACGAGGTAATTTTTCTATGACCTCTATTGATTGGTGCCTGAGGATGGGAAAGTTGATATGGTGAAAATTCCCCCTGCGGTCCAGCTTCCTCATCACTGGAGGAAGGCTGTCCAGACCCTGACTGAGCATTTGGAAAGAGGTAGGCATTGAGTAGGGGTGACTGCAGGATAGGTGACACCAGCAGGTCCCTTGACTATGTAAATTGCAGTGCTGAAGCTTCTCTGTGAGGTGAGGGCTGTGCAAGAGGAATCTGCTGTGAAGAAAAGTTCCTCTGCACCGGTGTCCTAAGCATTGTTTCACTGCCATTCAGCTCAGCGGGTGTCGATGCTAGGAAAGCAATAACAGGCTATGGGGGGCCAGGCACATCAGCATGTGTCGGCACTGCTTCTAAGTACCACTGGTAACAAACTAACGATCTAGAAAGGTAATTGTAACAAAGGGAGAAAAAGTCTCTAACGAGTCTGCTGAGCTCTGTCTCAGGCTGGGGACAGTAGAGAAGGAACAGAGGAGACCGCTCGCGCATGCGTACTATTAAGGTACACTCAGAGCGGGGGGGGGGGGGGCAAGCTCCGTGCATGCATGACCAGTACAAGTACTACTATAAAAATCTCCGAGTGAAGGTGCGAGATGCACCAATACCTGGAGTGGAGCACCCACAGGGACATCTCTCGAAGAAGAACTGTGGTGGTAATAGATGAACAAACTTCTCTGAGAATCTTAAGAGCTTGCAAGTTAAACTCTGGGTCATGAGAGAAGCCATAACACAAAAAATTAGGGACAACACTGTGGCAACATTTAGAACATAGATCAGTGGACTCTGAGTGAGAGCTTCAGTTCAAGAGGTCATGAGGCTACCACAACCTCCTAAGTAAAAGTCAATTAAAAATATTGGGTAGCTGATAAGGATTTACAAAAGTCAGCTCTAGTATGCTAATTTCTATATACTAAAATAGTAACTGTTATCTCTACACATGATTTGTAATAAAAGGGAGGATTGATATGGATATAAATTAATGCCTGCAACTTTTAGCATATTATTTTACTATATTTTCATTACATTGTAACTTTTGCAAAAAAATTGCCATAAAAATGGCAACTTTTATCATAATTTATATGAAAAATCTAAATGCATAATTCCATTTTCCTTAAGTATTCTTTGGAAAATATATTTTACCTTGTGTAATGTGAAGACAAAATAATTACCATATTTATCTTTAAACAGTCATCTGAACTGTAAAAATATGGCAGACTTGTTGCAAACTAGCCTTCATAAAGACTTTGTGATGTGTGTGATAAACATTTGTGGCATGATCCAAATTCCACTGAAGTCAAGGGAAAGACTCCCATTAACTTCAACAGGCTTTTGATCAGGCCTTGGTGCATGCATACAGTAAGCCATCAGGTGAAAAGACCTGTGGTGCTGTTTGTGAGAGAATAAATAATCTTAGAAGATTCACTGTATAAAAATAAATTGCAGGGATTTTATAAAAATATACGCTACTTTGAGGAGCAAATTTCCACAAGTAGCATAACCTCAGCAGATGTTTCAGCTGACATCTCTGGACTGTATACATGAATACATATGTAACAATTTAATCTGATTTTCCCATAGGACATATCGTTTCATTACACTCACAACCCTGTGAAATTATAACTAATTGAGACATTATCTGGGTTATTACATGTAATGGTTATTTTTACAGATGGTTTACCCGCTTTGCCAGATGTCTGTTTTTGACACCAGGCCATAATAACCATTGTAGATGGCAGTCTCCAAATAATGTGTTAGGCAACGTTGCCCTAAAGAGACATTGTCAGGTACTATTCTTTAGTCTTTAATGATATTTCATGCTATTTTTATCACCTTGAAAAAGGCATAAAAGATTGGTTGTATAAACCTTGCAAAAATATTAACTTATTGGGTAGTTGGATGGTTCAGAATCTTAGATACAAAATCTAGAGATGTGCTTCTTTAAGTCACTGGCTCAAATCCCACCCAGGTTTGTTTTTTCCAAAAGTCATTACTGATTGGTGGTTACAGATATGAGGTGTTTTTACTCCGGTTTCTGGTTGACAGATGTTCATATCACATGTTCACCATCCCAATCAGTCTCAGGGAAGAGACCAAGGACTGAATGCACATGGATTCTGAACTACCTTCTTATGGCCCCTCCAGGTGAAGATTAATGTATATTCGGGCACAGAAGCATAGTTGTCCATTCAGTTCTGTGCCCCTTCTGTCAACAGATAAACTTGAAACTGTAAGTTATTTGGGGTTCTGTTTGGCTCATTCTATCTGCAGTAAATCACCCTATAAGTCACACTGCTATATAAATAATAAATACTACTATCAGCCTGTCAGAGCCCTTTACAAATAATCTCAGCTACATTTTCCACCCCTCAACCAGATTCCTCATCATCCTTTTATCCCAGAAGGAAGAGCTTTCTGAAATAGTGGTACAGATTTTGGGCCCCATATTAAGCTTATTTACTCAAGTGTAAATCCAAAGTAATTCCATTGTCTTCATTGGGGTTACTCTGAATGTGTTTTGATGCAAATGAGATAAAAATATGATCTATCATTTTAATGGTTAAATGTTTCCTGTTTATTACTGTCTTTTCAAATACAATAAAATGTCACTCATGTAACTTTGCAAAGTCAACCCCATACTAAACTTGATAGCAATCATCAGTAGTAAGGTTGGTTACCATCTTGAGCAAGCTTCCAGCTGGTGACTTAGGGGAAAAGAGTTCCTTATTCTTTTACTGATTGTTACAAAAGGATGGTTTTAATAGAATTAGTATTTCTATAATGAAAACTAATAGTCTTTAAAATCTTCAGGTGAAGACAATATATAGAAAAAGTTACAAGTTTCAAGTTGCAATGCAATATAAAAACATTTGTCTAACAGCTGGTCTCTCGAGCAGGGGTTCTCACAAGAAAAATTTTGGTGGCCTCAGAGTGTGACCAACAACTATTGCTGGTGGCTGCTCTGACAATTTTTCCTAAAATACTCAATTAACTTTAGGAAAAACAAAAAAAATGCACATATACATGTTCAAATCATTGTAATTTATTTATGTAGGGTTTTTTTGCAGACTCAATAATAAAAAGAATGTACAGTTTTCTCTGTTCTTTACTGGACCTAAACAGAATAGAAACAAATAATGTGCTTTGCATGTTCTTGTCTCTTTTTGTTATTGCTTCTTTTGCCTTTTTTTGGTTGCTTTTTTTTAACACTTGCTAGCTAGTAAGTCTGTTTCTTTGAAGTGATATTTGTATTTTGTTAATATAACTTTTCACAGCAGCAGACTTGCTAGCTAGCAGGAAGGCAGTGAAAAGTGATATTAACAAACATACAAATATCACTTTTCACAACAGACTTGCTTAGCCCTGCCAAGCTTGGGGACAAATTAAGCCCTGGATGGGGAGGTAAGTAGGGAGGCAACTCAGGGCTGGGGTAATGTGGGAGGTGAGTCCGGGGACCAGAGCCCTGCAGCTGCTCAGTTGGGGACTGGGGCCAGAGAGGCATTGGGGGCCAGGGGTGATGTACGGGGTGGGGGGTGAACTTGGGGCTGGCAGTCACTGCTGCACAGCTAGGGCAGGGGCTGGATTGCATGGCCCCACATGGCAGTCATAGCCCACTGCTGTATGCCTGGAGCCTGCGGCTAAAGGAGGCAGCGGGTGGGGGGGGGTGAGCCTGAGGCCAGGGCCGGGATCCAGGCTCAATGCCCATGGCCAAGGGATGGAGTCTGCTGCCACATGGCTGGAGCCTGCCACCCGCCACCCCAGGCCTGAAGCTCGAGCCCCACTACCTGCCTGCTCCTCCAGCATTGGTGGCTCCAGAGGGGGAGAGGCCCAACCCCCACTGGCAGCCCTGGGGAAGAGGCTACTGGTTTGCCCCCTCCCCCCGTCACTACCCAGGAGGCTGTGGCCACATGAAAAGCCCCTGGTTGGATTTGGACTGGGGCATTGGAGTGGGGAGCAGAAATCATAGACATATTCAGTTGACTGTGCATATACTCACAAGCTTAGTATATATACACGACCATAATCATTCCCATACTTTCATCACCTCATCTCATTTGCATACCAGTAACTCAATGCCTCTCCTTGCAGTGGTGTTCCTGTGATGCAAAGTTACTGGCTTCTCTGCAGCTCCATCCTTCAGTTTAGGGTTGGTGGCTTACTCAGGAAAGCAGTGCTGCAGAGGGGATGCCCCCTGTCAAAAGTGTGGGAGCATTGTTCAGCTTGTTTGAAGTCCTACACTTTCCTAGCAACTTCTGCTTTATAGCAGGGAGTTTAATATCATATCGACGTAGCCATGCCATCGGAAAGAATGTGGCAATATTGGATTTAGAATACATTTAATTTGCAGAAATCAAAGCAAGTGGTAGTTTAGAGAAAGACATTTGGGGGCAGGATTGGCAGGAGAGAGACTAAAATTACCTAGTGAGAGGAAAAGCAAAGGCCAGAAAAAGAATCTCAATACAGGGAGATCATTCAGATTCCAAGTGCTCTGGGGAAGTGAGCAGCAACTCACATGGACCAACTAAAATATAGGGAGTATGAGATGGTCATACATAAACAGCCCAAAAAGAGCGCTGCCAGATCTGGGAGAATTGGGGGTGCAGAGTAGTAGCCCAAGGCTGGAAAGAGTCCATGTAAGAGTGTGGCAGCTCAGTGAATTAAATCTTAAAAATACAACAGCCTAACCAAAAGAATCAGAACAGGCCAACAAGAGGAAAAGGATTATTAGCCCAGAGTGAGACTCCGTGAATAAATACCCAGTGAGTGAAATCCCACCCCACTGAAGTCAATGGAGTTTTGCCACTGACTTTATTGGGGTTGTGATTTCCCATAAGAATTCTATTTTCCTCCTACAAATTTAGTCAGCCCTCCATTTGACTCTACAGGACAACACGTTTCTTTATACAGTGAAGGAAAGTGCATAGTGATTCAATAGCAAAAGAAAAAAATAGTCTTCTTGACTTTCCTCTGTAATTCATATTTCACTTAAACTTTAAAAGTCAATCAAGAGACTCTCAATCTGATTGTTTGAGCATCCTGTCCAGCCATCCATCTTCCAGCTGTACAGTTTGCTGCATGTACCTTGCTGCCAAATGTAGAACTAGAATAGCTGAAGCAGGGTGTCCAGCATGGAAAATCCCTTAATTTATATTGTGGCCTCACTATATCACATAGTCTAGAGTATTTTAGGTTATTCATTCTAATTTATTTCACCTGCAAATTCTGAGAAATTGTTTAATAAATTAGATATATTTCAATTATTAGATAAATAATCTAGGAACTGAAGGCTACACAATGAGTAGCAGAGCCAGGATTAGAATTTAGAACCCCTTGTTTTTTAAACTCTGCAGTCATTCCTCCAGATCACATTACTTCTCATAATAGGGTTGCTCTGTTATTTTTACCTTTAATTTTCCTCATACCGCCCTTATATTGACAGGCCTCATAAGTCCCTAAGATAATTTATTATTGTACTGTTGGTTTTATAAAGTTTTATCCTGCATTTTATCCATGGTTGTGTATTATTCCTTTTTGCAAAGCTAATGCCACAAGCAAAATAAAATCTATAGTTTATTTAGTCATAATCAATTACGAATTCTTCCAGAAGATTGTAGAGGAGAAATTCAATTGATTTGGGGCCTCACAGAGGTTGAGAACCAATGAATTATCATGCAACCACATTTGAGAGCTCTGGGAGCCAAAATCTGTATAATTTCATGCAGCTAAGTAAATGGCACATATTTTTCTGACATGACTTTTTTGATGCCAAGAATTTTGCTTCTTTACAACTCTAAAATAATTAATATATGATATGTTCCTCCATATCAGACAGACAAAAATTAAAAGTGGGCAGAAACCTCAGCTGGTGCAAATCAGGGTAATTTATACCTCTGAGGATCTGGCTCAGAGACTTTTCTTACATTAATATGTTCCTGAAAGGTATTGGCTTGTCAGATCTGAAGAATGAACTCTTCTAATTATCCACAGAACAGATAGTGCAAGATCCCTGAGTTGTTCCACCAATTTTCCTCAACTGTGACCTTTATGGACCAATTCTAAAGTGCTACTCTTCCAATCCCTTTTGACCCTAAGCCTCAGTTCTGACATTGGTAACAAGACTGCTAAATCTTGCCAGATGTAGCAATGATTTTTGTCATGTGGTCACCTAGCTCCTGTAAAATGTTCTAGGGACATTAACATTTCACACAGACCACCAAACTGCCAGAAATCATAACACATTTTCACTACTACTAACTTTGTCTGGATTTAAACAAGTGACCTACAGGAGAAAGGCTAAAAGCAGAAAAAGCCTCTGTTCTATCAGATCTGGTGGGCTAGATAAAGAATTTGGTTTGGGAAATAGAGTTAGCCACCAGAGGGAGCCAATACAGTCCTGTAAAAAGTAATCCTAACATTTGAAATTAAGGAAAGCATCATTAAAATGTGTATATAAGAATCATGCCAACTTACATGTAGATGTAAAATGTTAAGAAAAATATACTGAAAAACAAAAGTGACCAAGCCCCACAATTGCACTTCCAATAGTTCAGTCCTATAGAAAAGAGACAAAGTATTGTTCTTTTTCTACCTACATGAGAGTTACCTCTATTTATAATTATATAACAAGTAAAACACAATTGCTTCAAAACACTGGGCAATTGGCAACAATGTAACAACCACATAGTAATTCTGTGGAAAATGCTATATACATAGTAACTTGTAATACAGTTATTGATTATTTTTTAAATAACTAAAGTCACCACTGTAAATGACTCAGTAATATTTATTTTTCTTCCAGTCTAGTCTACAGAGCAGTAGCCTCTAAAATTCTAATTAAAAGCAAAACTGTTTTTAATTAAAGGAGTACCCTCTCTCCCTCTCTCTTTTTAACATTGGAGTTCTCTTTATTTTTATCTTGTTTCCATTTCTATAGCAGAGGATTGTCTGCATTGTTATTTTTTCAAATATGAGGAAAAATAAATTTTCTAGATGGGGTTCCTCGTTGCAAGTTTCAACCTAAAGATTGTACTTATGGCAGTCAAAACCCCCAGAAAAAATGCTGAAATAAACTTACAAATAAATGAAACAAACAGTAGATTTTGGTCAATGAAAGGCCTGACAAATCTGCAAACCTCATTCCATAGAAGCAGCCCTGACAACAGCAAGATAAGCTGTGCTGCCCTGCCAAGGTACCCCAGCCCTGATGGGGGAGGGAGGCAATCTTATCTAAAGACGAGAGAGTACGTCAGAGCTGATGGTCATCTCTACTGAAATGGAGGGCTCTGTTGCAAATCAGTGCCAAATACGATGATGATGTGGACAGCTGTCTGCTAGAAAGATGACTAAGGGCCTGATCCAACTCCCACTAAAATCAACAGAAGTTTTTCCACTGACTTCAGTGGGAGTTCCATTGAGCTCCCTGTGAAGCAATAAGCTCTGAAGAACTGAGCACAGGACAGAGAATCAATCAGCAACTCCTAAATTCAATGTTGCCACCAAATTGCTGTGTGGCCTCTTAGTTAATGTTAATCTCTCAATTTACCTCTCTATAAAATAGGGACAGTAATACTTGTCTATCTCACAAGGATGTTGACTAGCTAGTTATTGTTAAGCATTATAGTATTTATTTATAGTTATTACATTTGCCTCCCAACTAGGGTGACCAGATAGCAAGTGTGAAAAATCGGGACAAGAGGTTGGGGGTAATAGGCACCTGTATAAGAAAAAGCCCCAAATATCGGGACTGTCCCTATAAAATCAGAACATCTGGTCACCCTACTCCCAACAGCTATGAGATGGTAATGGACTATAGGCCAAATCCTGTACTGAGAAATATGTCTGCCCTCACAGATCCGGTCATAGGATATGGCCCTTCCAAGTGAAAGACACTTTGTATATTCCATTATCCATCTTCACTCAACTGTCTGGTTTCTTGCATAATTTACCAGAATGGTGTTGGTTTTAAATAGAAAAAGACCACATAGACCTGCTATTAATCTTTTGTTAACATAGATTGGAGCAATGATTTCACTTCCATCTTTTTCATATAGTGTATGAAAGATTATACAAAAAATCTGTCGATATATATATATATATATATATTCAAACCCCTTTAACAAATTCACAATAAGTTGAGGCTTCTAGGCTTTGGGTTTGGGTTTTTTTTTTTATTTTGGTGGCGGGGAGAACCACCATCAGCCTTATTAATACTGAATGCTAAGTGCAGAAGTTTAGCTGTAGCTGTAGAGTTTTGAAGCAATTGATTTGACAACCTCTATGCATAAAACCCTTTTTTAAAAATCCACATTTATTCCCCAGATTGCTTATTGTTTCATAAAAATGAAAACTTACATAGCTTGCTGGTATCAACTTGATCTCCTAAAACTGTTCAATTAAATCTTGTGAAATCAGTACTTTATGCTACATCAGTGTCCGGGAAATAATTCAGGATGGTAATGAGCAATTATAACTTCTCCTATCTTGTATAATTTAATTTACTTTGATTTTTGTATAAAACCTTAAGTTAAATCACAAGAAGTTCACAGATCTGAGAAAATTAAAGTCAGTATCAAGTTTTACTCATAGACCATATAATTTACATATATTTACATAAATACAGATATATTAAAAATTTAAATCTAAGCTAATTAAACAGAAAGTTTTAAATGTGAGAGATTTTAAAACTTAAATACATTTCTGCAACTACTTTTAGTGGCAGCAGAATTTTTACACACACACACACCAGGCTTCTCTTTCTCTCTCCTCCTTCCTTTTTCTTCCAAAATAGGGCAATTTTATAATCACAATAAGGTATGACAAGCAGTACACTTCTGGGGAATTATTGCATGCCTTGAGTATATAAGGCAAAAGGAAGAGTGACTGACACTAGGGGAGCGGAATCATCAACCAGAAATGCACTGAAGTGATGTGAAACATCTTATTGCTTTTACAAAATTGAAAAATCATACATTGTTTAAAAAGACAAAAAAGGAAGGAAAAAGTAATATTTCTGTTTAGTGGAGATCACAAATAACCAGGAAGCTCCACTGTTGTTCACTGAATTCTCTTCATTATTCCATGATGGTTCATTAATGAGATGCAATTGTACAAGGGGGTCAAACACAAAAGTTCATCTATCCCACACTGGAAAAAATGGGATAGCCTACTTTCTTACCCAAAGAGAACAAAATAATCATTAGCAGCTGATCATAGCTGCGATGAGAATCAGATGCCAGTCTCATCAAACTGCAATGTAAAAATATTATTAACTAGACATATTTTACCCCACAGAGCTGAGCAGATAGATCAGGAACTTTGGTTGGATGATGGAGCATTTGCCTAAGATGCTGGACTCACAGATTCTAGATCAATAGAGATTTCTCATCTGATTAGCTAGAAATGAAACAGAAGAAATATGGAATAGATATACAGTACCACAACCTCTGCATTTTGCTGCTGTAATGGGATTAGATAGACCATTTACTGGTATTTGTACTGTCCCATCCCAACACCACATTTCTCCATCTTTAATTTAACCAACTGTGTTGGTCACCTGTTAAGTACTCCAGTAGCTCCCATTGTGTACATATTTTTAAAACATAACATCCATCCTTTCCACCAGGATTTGGAGGGGAGAAAGGATTCTACAGAGAACATAAATTAAAGATAGCTGGAAATTACATCCAGCAGGTATTTATTTCTAGTGTGTATCTTGGAAAACATCCTCTTGGATTATTTTTTGTCTTTGTGTTTACTATTTATTAACATGGATAGAAGAGCATCACCTCTGATCTAATACTACCACTAGGAGAGGTTTCAAAGTTTAGATAGGGCCATTCTGTTAAGGCACCATTTGCAAGTCATGGTGACTGGTTTAAGTGTTTAGTTGAAGCTGCATTTACTGTAATTAAATTTGCCTTGCATTCCCCCAACACATACAGTAACAAGCAGCCACTCAGACACTTCCTTCCATAGTCAAATAACTGTTGGTCCTTTCCTGGGAGATCTGCATCAGCCTCTTTTGAAATATTAACCATGATTTAATAGAGGGCATTTTCACACATCCATTAGGGTTTTGTTCGGGGCCTGGGGGAAGCAGAGATATTCATAACAGTCTAGTACAGGTTCAGAAGATATAAAAATGCCTTAAAAAGTAGAAGCCAGATCTGCACTGCTGCTGAATTCATTATTCAATGGGTAAAAGCTATAAACGAAGAAGAATATACAGTGTACAGTGCATAGTACAGAACAACATTTTGCTTCAGTACCAACAGGAGGTATAACAAGGGCACACCTCTTTAAAATAAATAATCAAACATTCTGATGGGGTAAACTACTGCACGCCACGTAGTACTCTGTTACAAAAAAAGATTCCTTATTCCAGGTTTAATAGAACGAATGGAATATTACACTGGAAAGTGACTTGGGGTGGGTGTAGGGGAAAAGACGTAACAGCCTGCTGCCTCCCATACAAGAAGCACTGCTAGGCTGCTTTCAAGCATCGGGACACACGAGCCACTGGCTACTGCAGAGAGAGAGAGAGAGGGCTTAGCATGGAGTGGGGAAGGAGGGGGAGGGCTGTAGTTTTATTTGCACTCAACCAGGGGAGGACATTTCTAAAGAAAACAATATCCAGTCTTTGGAGAGAGTTATTGATGCAAAAGAAGAGACCCTACAGAAAGATCGGGTCTTTCTCCGCCCCTGATAAAAGGTCCCTGCCTTTCGCCATGAGCTGCACTCGTCTCCTTTGTTTGAGAGATTAAGGATCCCACTGCGTCGTTCAGATCACTCTTTCTTTGTCTCTCACCCTGTGCCATGCCCTCCCTCCCCCAATCTAAATGGTCGGTTTATAACATACAATTAGGGATACGCCGAGGAGAGGAATGGGGGGAAATATCTTCTCGATCCTTATGATAACACTGTGCATCACACTGGGATCCCCCCACCCCCACGCCTCCGGGCAGATGACTGTATATTTGGTAGCACTGTGCAGCTTCTTTTCCGTTAAAAAGACGCATCCTTTCCTTGCACAGTCAATGAGAAACGCAGCGTGATTTGTCATGCGCTTGAATTGTGGGTTTGTTCGTTCGTTTTAATTAACAACTTTTCTTTTAAGAGCCTACAATCATCACTGGAGTATTTACAAACACCAAACAGAGCCTTGGCGAGGTCCCCCCCACAAAATAATCATGACAATACCACGGTTTGCAGGAGCCCCGCACTAGCTGTGTCCAAACAAGATCTTGCTGGGTGAGCGCTCCGGGGCTCCGGGGGAGACGGGCGCTGGATTCCCGAGTCCTGGGTGGAGTTTCCCAGCCGAGGGTTTCTTCCAGGGGGTGTCTCTCCCTGAATACCTGCCTCGGGGCTGCTGCTGCAGTGGTCCCGTTCATATTCCTCCTGAGCCCTCTGCATTTTCCGCTTCTTCATCTTCCTCTTATGGACGTGGAAGGTGGTGAGGGAGAGGAGGATCAGGCAGAAGATGAGGGTGACCAGGACGATTAAAACCAGAGTGGAAGAGAAGGACTGAAAGAGCTGCCCCACCTGCGCGATGCAGGTGCTGCTGGCGTTGGAGGAGGCAGATGTCCTGTTCAAGAGACAAGGTGGCAGAGACAGCCTCAACTCCTTGGAGAGCTTGGCACTCATTGAGGAGGCTTAAGAAGATGAGGATCTTCCTCTTCTCCCTGTAGATGCTCGAATTTGAATTGGTTCCGGGCTGGGGGTTTGCACTGGCTGGAAATGCACTGGCCACAGCTCGCTCTCTGGAGATGTCAGGTGAAGGATCAAGCCTGCAAAGGGACCCAGAGGAATCAGTGTTCGGGACCCAAAGCAAGAAACACACAATTCACCGGCTGCCACCACAGCCCCACACCCTCCTTCCAGCCCCAACAGGGTACAAAGTCGTCTAAACTCCGGCACACTGGGGGATGCTGCCTGGCTGACAAACCACGCGCAGCGCAGAGTTCCCAACCCAGCGCAGCGCAGCGCCCCTGAAAGAGACCAGCCCCAGCCCACTGCTTAGACTGAAGACTCGGGCTGTCCGCAGCCCTGCCGGCCCGAGGCGATGCTGGCCGTGCCCTGGGACGGGACGGGACGGGACGGGACGGGACGGGGGAGCGATGCACCAATGCGGCTGCACCGGATCGGCTCCAGTTACTCCGCACAGGGGGCAGCTTTGCCGGGCATTTCCCAACAAGTTGCCAATGACACCAGCCGCCGCCGCCGCCGCCGCGGGAGCCCCGGTGTCCCAGGCGCGCTGCCCAGCCCGCCCCAGAGGCAGGCGGCACCCGAAGTTCGGGCTCCGGCAGCGGCTAGAGCAGAGCCCGGGGCCCCGCTGCCGGGCACGGGCGGGGCACGCGCCTTACCTGGGCTGCCTGTGGCTGGAGGGACCCCGGCCGCGCGCTCGCCGAGGCTGCAGAAGGCGCCGAATGAAGCGGGCAGAGCCGGAGCCGGCGCCGCTTCAGGGAGCTCAGCGCGCAGCCTATCGCCAGCCCGGCCGGTGACGTCAGGCAGCCAGTGCCGGGTCCGCTCCCCCGCGGCTCGACTCGGCTGGGCGGAGAGGGGCTGCTCCGAGCGGGCCCCCCGCCCCCCAGAGACCGCCCTCGGCCCCCCGCCCCCAACAGGCCGATACCCCCCCTTACCCACCCCGCCCCGCCCCCCACAGGCCGATACTTACCCACCCCGCCCCCAGAGACCCACCTCGCCCCCCCACACGCTGATACCCCCCCACTTACCCGCACCGCCCCCCAGAGACCCACCCGGCCCCCACAGGCCAATACCCCCACTTACTCACCCCGCCCCACCCCTCAGAGACCGACCCCGCCCTCCCACAGGCCAATACCCCCTTTACCCACCCCGCCCCAGAGACCCACATCGCCCCCACAGGCCGATACCCCCCCACTTACACAGCCACCCCATCCCCGGCCCATCCCCTGCCCCCGGAGACCCACCCCGCCCGCCTCACACAGGCCAATACCCCCACACCTCGCACCCCCATGCCCCACAGGCCGATACCCTCCACTTACCTACCCTCCTTATCCATCCCCACAGGCCAATACCCCTACCCACCCACCCCGCCCCAGAGACCCACCTCACCCCCACAGGCTGATATGCCCCCACTTACCCCTCCTCATCCATCCCCACAGGCCAATACCCCTACCCTCCCACCCCATCCCCGCCCCACCCACTGCCCCCAGAGACCCACCCCACCCCCACAGGCCGATACCCCGCGCTTACCTACCCCGCCTCATCCATCCCCACAGGCCAATACCCCCTACCCTCCCACCCCATCCCGCCCCACCCACTGCCCCCAGAGACCCACCCCACCCCCACAGGCCGATGCACCCGCGCTTACCTACCCCGCCTCATCCATCCCCACAGGCCAACACCCCCACCTATGTACCCACCCACCCTCAACCCTCCCCACAGGCTGATATCTTCCTCTCCTACCCTGCTCATCCAGCCCCCACAGGCCAATTCCCCACTGCCCCCCACTGCCCCTCCACCTCCTCCATCCCCACAGGCCAATACCCCACACACACCTACTCACCCCACCCTCATCCATCCACCCGCAGGCCGATACCCCCAACTTACCCCCCCATCCATCCCCCACAGGCATAGGCGGCAGGTTCGTATAATTTTTGGTGGGGCCCAAAATGGTCTCACCCTGTAAGCTGATATAAAATGAAGCTACAATGCGTCAGCACTACAAGATTACAAGGGTCAATTAAAAGTGGAAAGTCAGAAGCAGCACTTGCCTGCTTTAATATACAGTATTAAATTTTGTTGCACCTGTTGTGACAAAGTGGAAATGTTCTTAATGTTTTCTCTGAATACTGTGTGGGTGCCTCAGTTTCCCCTGCAAAGTGCCAACTGACGGTGTTGGGGACAAAGAGATCAGGTGGCCTCCTTGTCCGGAAGAGACACAAAGGCCAGATGAGGGAGTGTCAGTTTGGAGCTGGCTGGGGAAATTGGGAGAGGCCCAGAACTTGGGTCTGGGCTCCCCACCCCACAAGATGGACCTGACTGAGGGGTCCTGTTTTCTGTACCTACAAGCTCTGTTTTAGACTGTGTTCCTGTCATCTAATAAACCTTCTGCTTTACTGTCTGGCTGAGAGTCACATCTGACTGCGGAGTTGGGGTGCAGGGACCTCTGGTCGCCCCAGGACCTGCCTGGGCACACTCGCTGCGGAAAGTGCATGGTGTGGAAGGGCATGCTGAATGCTCCGAGGTCAGACCCAGGAAGGTGTAAGCTTCTTGCCCTGGAGACAGTATGCTCAGAGAGGAGGCTCCCCCAGAGTCCTGACTGGCTTTGTATGGAGTTGTTCCAAAGCATCCCAGCATCCCCTTCCACACCATGCGCTTCCTGGAAGTCCGCACAGGCACTGACACTCCCTCCTCTGGCCTTTGTCTCTTTTCCAGGCATTAGGAGGCCACCTGATCTCTTTGTTCTCCAACACCTTCAGTTGGCACCTTGCAGGGGGGTGGCCCAGGCCATCAGTTGCCTGGAGACAGGGTGTCGGCCATTCTCTGTGCAGACGGCATCACACTGGCCCTCTAGGGCTTTACAACAATCACACCCCCTTATCCCACCATCTAGAGCCTTAAGAAATGCATTGGGGAAACTGAGGCACACAGACAGTATTCAGAGAAAACACCTGTATATGACCAGTTACATACTTTGAAGGGTGTAAAATAATCAAATATTGTGCTAAATACAATGATACTCCAAACTGACCACCAAATTTAAGTTGCACGTTTTTCCCCTCAGGTGAGGGTTCTGGGGTGGGGCTGGGGATGAGGGGTTCACAGTGCAGGAGCGTGCTCGGTGCTGGGGGTGCAGGCTTTGGGGTGAGCCAGGGCTGAGGATGAGGAACTTGGGGTGCAGACAGGCTGCCCCAGGGCTAGGGCCAGAGAGGACTCCCCATCACCACCACTGGCAGCAGCAAGCTCCAGGGGAGGGACCCCTCCTCTGCCCCCCCTCCCCCCGCAGCATACTCACTCTGCACCACAGTCACTGCACATGCTCCTAGGCCCCCTCTCAGATCCAGAAAGCTCACTCACCTCCTCTATGATGGGTACTAGGGGGTGGGGGTTGCCATCACAGGTGGCCTTCCATGTTACTGCCCCTCACCATAACTTCACTGTGGATGGGGCTGCCCCTTGCCCAGCATGGGGCAGAAGTGGGGTCTGCACGGTGATGGCTATGGGGCAGGGGAGCAGGGTGTCATAAAATTCACCCAAGCCCCAGCTGCTCAGGTAGGTCTATGAATCCCCTCCCCCATCTGCCCTGTGGTGGGTGAGTGCTGGAGGGGAGGGGCACTGCCTTCACATATGGCTTCCTGCCTCCCTGACCCCTGCTGCAGGCTGCAGCCTGCTGCCCCTCACCGTAGCTTCACTGGGGGACGGTGGGAGGGGATGGCATGGGGCTGCCCCTTCCCCAGCGTTGGGCAGGAGTGGGGGCTGGGGCTGAGGGCGGGAATCATAGGGTCAAACAATCATAGGAAGCCCCAGCAGCTGCTCAGGTGAGCGAGGTCAGTCTCCGAGTCCTGGCCGGAAGTCCCCTTTGCCTCTCCTCCAGGTAGGGGGAGGGGAGGGCTGCCAAACATGGCACAGACCCCTCCACTCCGCTCCCCTCCCCCGGCCGGTGCTCCAGCAAGCAACAGCAGCTTGCATTGCCTTAGGCAGCAGCCGGCAGCAGCAGAGGCAAGGGAGAGAGACACGCTGTCTGGTCTGTGTTCAGGCAGGGAAGCTCTGGGGCCGGGCGGCAGGGCCGGCTCTAGGTTTTTTGCCGCCCCAAGCCCAACATTTTTTGCCTGGCCTCCCCCGCCCCAGACATGAGCCCCCCCCGCCCACCAGTGCCCCCCACTCACACCCCCTGTTGCCCCAGCACTGGGCTCCCCCCCAAATGTGGGATCCGCTACCAGCACTCTGCAGCTGAACCCTGGCCCAGCTGCGACTCTGTCCCCATGCGGGTGGAGCTGCTGGGCAGCGCGGAGCGGGAGTACTTCCAGGTGGCGGCGCGGCTACGGGGTGGCGCAAAGAACATGGCCCCCTCCCTGGGCTTCGCAGCACTGCTGGTGGCCAAGGTGGATCAGTTCGCGCTCACCGCCCTCACCCCCGACATGCTGGTGGCCGAGGACCTGGAGAGCCCCCTGGACCTGCTGCTCTTCAGCCTCACGGTGCCCTGGCCCAGCCCCGGCAGGAGGGAAGGCAAGGATCTCCGGCTGCGGGGCTACCTGCTCAGCACCGACGAACCCAGCCGGCCACTCACCTCCTCACACACTCCAGGAGCCCCTCGCCGCCATCGCAGCCCGGGCTCGGCTCCAGGGGACCCCGTTTCCGTCCCTCCCCAGCTCCTCACACACACTGGGTAGGGCCGCCCAGAGGATTCAGGGGGCCTGGGGCAAAGCAAGCGTGGGGGCCCCCTCCAGAACACAAAGTTGCAATACTATAGTAACATGTATTTGGAAATGTAAAAAATAACTAGTGAAAATTAATTTGTAATAATTTGAAAATACACCAAATACATTATTTAAAAACATTAAATGCTTTACTGGTCTGTCTACATTTGCAATTACATAATGGGCTGTTGCTGGGTGATGGTTGGTGCCAATGGGCTGTCACTGCCTGGAGGTGGTGCCGCTGTTGCCCAGGGCTGGGTGGGGAGCTGGGCTCTGGGGGGTGCCCGGCTCACAGGGGCTGGGCTCAGGACTGTGGGGAGATGGGGTCAGAGGTTGTCTGGCTCAGAGGGGCTCGCCTCAGAGCTGGGGGTCTGGGGTGGGGGAGATGGGGTCGGGGTGCCCGGCTCACGGGGCTGGGCTCAGAGCTGGGGTCTGGGGTGAGGAGATGGTGTCGGGGTGCCCACCTCAGAGCAGCTGGGCTCAGAGCTGGGGTCAGGGCTGTGGGGATGGGGTCAGGTGCCCACCTCAGAGCAGCTGGGCTCAGAGCTGGGGGTCAGGGCTGTGGGAGGAATGGGTACAGGGGGGTGTCCAGCTCAGAGGGGCTGGGCTCAGAGGTGGGGGTCAGGGCTGTGGGAGGAATGGGGTCAGGGGGGTGTCCAGCTCAGAGGGGCTGGGCTCAGAGGTGGGGGTCAGGGCTGTGGGAGGAATGGGTACAGGGGTGTCCGGATCAGAGGGGCTGGGCTCGGGCTGGGGTCAGGGCTGTGGGAGGAATGGGGTCAGGGGTGTCCAGCTCACAGGGGCTGGGCTCAGAGCTGGGGTCAGGGCTGTGAGGGGATGGGGCTGGGGTGTGCCCAGGTCCGAGGGGCTGGGCTTGGAGCTGGGGTCAGGGCTGGGTGGGGAGGATGGGTTTGGGGGTGCCCACCTCAGAGTGGCTGGGCTTGGAGCTGGGGACAGGGCTGGGTGGGGAGGATGGGTTTGGGGGTGCCCATCTCAGTGGGGCTGGGCTTGGAGCTGGGGCTGGGCTGGGCTGGGCCTGGGGGTATTGGGGTCCGGGGGTGCCTGACAACCACCTCCCTGAGACCCCCCCAATCCAACCCCCTTCCTGGCCGCCCTCCCCACAGAACCTGTGCCCCTCCCTGCCCCTTAGCCAACCCCCCGGCCCCGGCTGCTTACCCCCGGCTCCTGCGCGCCTCGAAGCGGCCCTGCCCAGCGCTGCAGCCGCATGGCTCCCGGAGGAGCTGAGCGCTCCCGCTCAGAGCCGCGTGGTCAGGAGGAGCCGCTCGGCCCGGCTCCCAGCCCCGCCCGCCCCCTCCCCACGCGGCTCTGAGCGGGACGGAGCTTAGCCTTGCCCCCCCCCCCCAGCCAAGCGGGTGCCGGGCTGTTTAGGACCCGGGGAACAAGCGGAGGAGGAGCGGCCCGGCGTCTGCAGCCAGGCGGGGCCGCTACTGGTGAGGCCATCCTCTCCCCCAAGCGGGCCGGTAGCGCGGCCCTGCCCGGCTGCAGGGGCGGGCGCTCCTCGGCTCGCAGCGGCAGGATGAGCTGGGGCCCCAGCCTTTGCCGCCCTAGGCACCAGCTTGTTTTGCTGGTGCCTAGAGCTGCCCCTGCCGGGCGGGGAGGGGGGAAGCTCCAGCCCTGGCGGCGGCGGCGGCGGCGGCGGCGGCGGCGGGGGGCGCTCCAAGCAGGGGAGAAAACATTGGTGGAGCAGAGCCCCTGCTTGGGAATATTCCTGGGGCTAAAGCCCCAGGGAGCCCATATAAGTCGGCGCCTATGCCCACAGGCCAATACCTCCCCCCACATACGTACCCATCCCACTCTCATCGATCCCCCCACAATCTGATACCCACCACTTATCCCCACCTCATCCATCCCCCACAGGCCAATACCCCCCCACACCTACCCACCTCACCCTCATCCATCCCCCACAGGCCGATACCCCCACCTGCCCACCCGCCCATCCATCCCCACAGGCCAATGCCCCCACTACCCCTCCACCCTCCTCCATCCCCCACAGGCCAATACCCCCCCACCTACCCACACTACCCTCATCCATCCCCCCACAGGCCTATTTTTCACTAGTGAGCCTCATCTGAAGCCAGAGCACCAGATGGCAGGGCTGAAGTCTGAGCCTCGCTGCCTGGGGCTGAAGCCCGAGCCCTGCTGCCTAGGACTGAAGCATGTAATTTAGCTTTGTGGGGGCCCCTGTGGTGTGAAGCCCCAGACAGTTGTCCTGCTTGCCATGCCCTAATGCTGGCCCTGCACTTTCAACCCCCCTAAAACCAACTCTTGACACACGCACCCTGAGGTTGAAACCCCAAAGTTGAGAAAACCTGATCTAGATGAGTACCCCCTGGAAGACCTCTGCGTACCCCCAGGGGTACGCATACCCCTGATTGAGACCCACTGCTCTATGCCAGTAGCCAGGTGGGCAACATAGAAGCCACTATACTGAGTCTTTGTCACTAGAACATCCCTCTTGTTATGCCTGTTTGGCCAGAATCCACCAACCGTGTGACATAAAGCAGCTGCACTTCAGGATCTAGCTCCTTAAGTCTAAAATTTTCCTTCCATTTAAATGCTGTCTTAGCTAAATGCAATGCATCCAGCACCATATAAGTCTGTGATCTTTTGGCGCTTTTTAAAAAGCAGTCACAATAACAAGCACAGAGCATGTTTGGGTTTTTTTGTAAATGTTAAATAATCTTTAGTGTTTATGTACAGGATTGATGGCCACACAGAAGGAAGTCCTCTGATACAACACAGGCATAATCATTGAAGCTTCCCTACACTGCCCCCACCAATGTGCTTCAAACTTGTTCTGGAGGGGCTAGAGGGTAGTTCAGTCTCACTGTCCATTGAATCTTTAGCCTCTAGGGCTGAGTGCTCTAACCTAGTGATTTTCAATCTGTGATCCACGTACCTCTGAAGGTCCACAGACTATGTTTAAGATTTCCAAAGGGATGTGCACCTCTATTGGAAATTTTTTAGGGGTCCACGAATGAAAAAAAGGTTGAAAACCACTGCTCTAACCAGGATATCACTTAGTGCCAGGTTTGGTGGTACTTTTATGATGTGGACATTGGCCTACTAGGAAAGTTGGGTGGTAACCACCAACTCATATGCCAAACACCATTTAAAAGTCATCAGATGGTTAAAAAGTGTTTTTAAAAAGAGCATAAGAATGGACATTTCTATAGGAGCCAGTATCTTCAAGTATAATACTGGTGCAATGGTATCTTATAGTGCTTGTCCTGTTTATGAAGTAGTAAGCATATCTTGTACTGAATAAGTTTCAAGGCCTAATAATGTATTAGCTCAGAATGTGGCTATTGCAAAAGTTAACAGGTACTACAATTATTCTACTAAAACATTTAATTACATATTCATGTTATCTGTGACAGAAGAGAAAAATACAAAGAAGAAATGGGCTATGAAATGGCTGAAAGGTAAATTGTTTGTAAAAAAAAAAAAAAACCTTTGGGCCTTTCTTTTCTCCCATCACCTAAAGCTATTTGTCCTTCTAATTGTAATCTGCCCCTTACACACACACTCGCACACACCAGTAGGACTCTTGTTTCTAGAATAACTAGTATATTTTGTTTACATTGTGTTTCAAAATTGCATTGTCCCAAAGTTAACAAACAATGAAAACTCAAATGTTTTATGTATTAATATGATGCTTATTCTGGGAACGGGATCTTAACTGACTTTTAGGGAGGGAAAGGTGGACTCAGGGAGTGGCAAAGAACGGTCTCCCCCATATTGGAAGAGAAGGTTAAAGGACTAGAGATCCAAGTATCAACCCTACGTTGCATCAGAGAAAATGAAGATTTTCTGGACAGAAGTTAGAGTTTGGTACACTGCAGGTACAGCATGCTGAAGAATCTGAGAGGGCAGTGCACAGTGGGGAAGAAAATTGGCAGCATGTGACCTCCAGAAGAAGAAAGAGGAGAACCCTTGTATCCCCAATGCAGATAGAGGTAAGAAACCGTTTTCAGGCTCTCTGCACAGGTACTATGGAGGAGAATGGTTTGGAAGAGTCATCTGAGGGAAGGGATCAGCAGACCTCATCAACCAGAAGGTATGGGATGCATTGTCCTAGGGATGGGGGTTCCATGACCACCACTCCCAAGAGGAGGAGATGGATGGTGGTTGTCATGGACTCCCTCCTAAAGGGGACAGAGTCATCCATCTGCCGTCCCGACTGGGAAACTCGAGAAGTGTGCTGCTTTCCTGGAGCTAGAATTCAGGATGTGGCAGAGTGTGCCGAGACTGATCAAGCCCTTGAACCACTATCTCTTGCTACTTCTCCACATGGGCACCAATGATACTGCCAAGAATGACCTTGAGCGAGTCACTGGAGACTACATGGCTCTGGGAAGAAGGATAATGGAGTTTGAGGTGCAAGTCGTGTTCTCATCCATCCTCCTTGTTGAAGGAAAAGGCCCAGGTAGGGACCATCGAATTGTGGAGGTAAATGCATGGTTACGCAGATGGTGTCGGAGAGAGGGCTTTGGACTCTTCAACCATGGGATGTTGTTCCAGGAAGAAGGATTGCTAGGAAGAGAAGGAATCCACATAACAAAGAGAGGGAAGAGCATCTTCACATGCAGGCTTGCTAACCTAGTGAGGAGGGCTTAAAACTAGACCAGAAAGATGAGGTAGACGAGGCTTTCTTCAGGCAACTAACAGAAGTTTCCAGATCACAGGCCTTGGTTCTCATGGGGGACTTCAATCACCCTGACATCTACTGGGAGAGCAATGCAGCAGTTCACAAACAATCCAGGAAGTTTTTGGAGAGTGTTGGGGACAATTTCCTGGTGCAAATGCTGGAGGAACCAACTAGGGGTCGTGGTCCTCTTGACCTGCTGCTCACAAACAGGGAAGAATTGGTAGGGGAAGTAGAAGTGGGCAGCAACCTGGGCAGCAGTGACCATGAGATGGTCGAGTTCAGGATCCTGACAAAAGGAAGAAAGGAGAGCAGCAGAATATGGACCCTGGACTTCAGAAAAGCAGATTTTGACTCCCAAGGAACTGATGGGCAGGATCCCCTGGGAGGCTAATATGAGGGGGAAAGGAGTCCATGGGGCCAGATGCAATGCATCTGAGGGTGATGTGGGAGTTGGCTGATGTGATTGCAGAGCCATTGGCCATTATCTCTGAAAACTTGGGGTGATCGGTGGAGGTCCCAGATGATTGGGAAAGGGCAAATATAGTGCCCATCTTTTAAAAAGGGAAGAAGGAGAATCTGGGGAACTACGGACCAGTCAGCCTCACCTCAGTCCCTGGAAAAATCATGGGGCAGGTCCTCAAGGAATCCATTTTGAAGCACTTGGAGGAGAAGAAAGTGATCAGGAACAGTCAACATGGATTCACTAAGGGAAAGTCATGCCTGACCAACCTGATTGCCTTCTATGATGAGATAACTGGCTCTGTGGATATGGGGAAAGCGGCGGATGTGATATATCTTGACTTTACCAAAGCTTTTGATATGGTCTCCGACAGTATTGTTGCCAGCAAGTAAAAAAAGTATGGACTGGATGAACGGACCATAAGGTGGATAGAAAGCTGGCTAGATCATCGGGCTCAACAGGTAGTGATCAACGGCTCCATGTCTAGTTGGCACCCAGTATCAAGCAGATTGCCTTGGGGGGGTGTCCTGGGGCCAGTTTTGTTCTACATCATTAATGATCTGCGTGATGGGATTAATTGCACCCTCAGCAAGTTCGCGGCTGACACTAAGCTTGGGGGAGAGGTAGATACACTAGAGGGTAGGGATAGGGCCAGAGTGACATAGACAAATTGGAGGATTGGGCTAAAAGAAATCTGATGAGGTTCAACAAGGACAAGTGCAGAGTCCTGCACTTAGGATGGAAGAATCCCATGCACTGCTACAGGCTGGGGACCAATTGGCTAAGTGGCAGTTCTGCAGAAAAGGACCTGGGGATTACAGTGGATGAGAAGCCGGATATGAGTCAACAGTGTGCCCTTGTTGCCAAGAAGGCTAATGGCATATTGGGCTGCGTTAGTAGGAGCATTGCCAGCAGATTGAGGGAAGTGATTATTCCCCTCTATTTGGCACTGGTTAGGCCACATCTGGAATATTGCATCCAGTTTTGGGCCCTCTGCTACAGAAAGGATGTGGACTAATTGGAGAGAGTCCAACGGAGGGCAATGAAACTGATTAGGGGACTGGGGACTTAGGAGAGACTGAGGGCTCTGGTTTTATTTAGTCTGCAGAAGAGAAGAGTGAGGGGGAATTTGATAGCAGCCTTCAACTATCTGAAGGGGAGTTCCAAAAAGGATAGAGCTAAGCTGTTTTCAGTAGTGGCAGATGACAGAACAACGAGCAATGGTCTCAAGTTGCAATGGGGAAGGTCTAGGTTGGATATTAGGAAAAAATATTTCACTAGGAGGGTGGTGAAGCACTGGAATGGGTTACCTAGGGAAGTGATGGAATCTCCATCCTTAGAGGTTTTTAAGGCCTGGCTTGACAAAGCCCTGGCTGGGTGATTTAGTTGGGGTTGGTGCTGCTTTGAGCAGGGGGTTGGACTAGAAGACTCCAACACTAATCTTCTATGATCCTAAGATGGGAAGATGTGAGTTTTGAAACTGCTCTGTCAGCAGATTCTCAACCCCCTTTTTGTTTGCTTTCATGTATACTTTTGAGTTTTTCTGCTTTAGCTGAAAGGAGTGACAAGCTGAGATGACTGGCAAACAGCTTTAAAATTGTGAATACAAAAGCCCGTCACAACAGAAGAATTATGGAAAAAAGGAGAAATAACTGTTCAGTAATTATGCAAACCCTCCATTCTGGCTAATAATGGCTGTCAGCCAATCAAAGTACAGGGATTCTCATACCCGCAACTAGAATGCAGGGAACTTCACCCATGGGAAAAAAACCTGTACAGTTATGTGTCAATAGTTATTCATCATTCCTACATGCTGATCGGCTGATATCATTCTATATTGCAGTATCACAATGTAAATATTAATACATATATGATACACAGTGACAAAATATCTTTGATTAGCTAGTATAGAAATAGTTCTCAAATATTCAAGGCTGAAACTTTACAAGTATAAAACTGACTAAAACTAAAGTGAAGTCACCCTCTACGATATACAGTTATGTTACTTATGGAGGTTATGCCTTTTGCTGAAGTATCCAGCACTGGCCACTATCTGAGATAGGGTATTACACAAAAGGGATAATTTGTATATTCTGATGCAATTCGTATATTTTATATAGCCTTTGATAGCTACCAACTTTAGCTGAATTCAACCTGGTGAGACTCCTGGCACCATTACAAATCCATAACACCAGCCAGACCCCAGATTTGTTGTAATTCAGTTAAGAATGTTGCTTGTTTAGGTCCCAATTCTGCACCCCCTTTGTCATATGGGCAGTCCTTACTGATGCAAGTGGTCTAATGAATTTCTCCTATGAGTAAGAGTTTGCTGCAGTGCTTAATTTGTAATGAAAGAGGTGCCAGGGCTCAAGCAATTTTTTTACATTATTAATTAATACAGCAAGCTCAGAGGTGCCAAGGCTATGAACTATCAAGTGTAGAGGTGCCGGTACTCAGCCCTGGCAATCCCTGACATAAATTAAGCACTAGTTTGCTGGTTCAAGCCCTCAGTTATTAATGACTTTTCTTGAACAAATTTCATTGTGCCATCGCTGTTCTAGTCTAGCAGTTGATTACATATAGAATAATGCATGATTTCTTCTGCAAAGAAATGGATGTAATCATGCACCAGACAGCCCAAATATTTGATGAATGTCAACAACCCTAACAGTGATTTGCAATCTCCCTGTGGGAAGAGGGCAATCTGTACACAAGTTCTTTAAACTTCACCAGAGCCATCTGCTACCATAGGTGAAGTCAAGTGATTTAAGAGTAGCCCTCAAGCCTAGTACCACAAATAGAGCTAATTTTAGAAATAAAAAGTAATAGATTTGTAATTGTTATTTACCAGTAGATCAAGTAATATCCTGGACATTGTTAACTTACATCTCACAAAAATACCGTAAGTAATAGTGTCTTTGAGTCATATTTCATTAGAAAAGGTTTAACTAAACAGAGGTATAGTTTCATAGATTCCAAGGCCAGAAGGGGCCATTGTGCTCATCTAGTCTGACCTTCCCAAAATAATTCTGTGACCATCAGGGTCCAGATTTCCCAAGGAGAGAATGGGTGTTCGAATGAACAGTTGAATCAAATGATTGCCTACAATATTATTGTGCTACAAAAATATGTCAGGTAAGGTCTTTTATGAAAGCTTGCAATGTTCTAAACAAAATGATCATATGAGATGTGTATACAGACTGGGGTTCTGAATGTATGTATTTATGTATATAGAAAACTGTACTTGTAATCTGTGGTGCAGTCAGGCAAGGAGGGGCTGCCCCACCAACCAGAGATTAGCTCCAAGCACTTAGTATTGTATAACCCAGGAGAAGACAAATGAGGGGCCATTAGAGTTAATGGGAAGACACTGGGTATGTCCACACAGCAAAGAAAAACCTATGGCTGGCCTGTGCCAGCTGACTCAGGCTCGCAGGGATCGAGCTGCAGGGCTGTTTCATTGCTGTGTAGACTTCTGGGCTCGGGCTGTAGCTCAAGCTCTGGGACCCTCTCATCTCTCAAGGTCCTAGAGCCTGGGCTCCAGCCCAAGCCTGGAAGTCTACACAGCAATGAAACAGCCCCACAGACCAAGCCCTGAGAGCCCACGTCAGCTGGTACAGGCCAGCCCTGCATGTCTAGTTGCTGCATAGACGTACCCATTGAGACATCCCAGCTAGAATTTCACCACCCTGAATAACCATCAGGCACCATATCAGGGAGAGAGAAAATGGCCTTTTAAAAATGAGGCTTGAAATTGAGGTCATCATACAGAAACTGAGGGACAGTCACTTGGTGGGTGCTGTCTGTGAAATGCTGGTCTACTGTAGGGTGTACGCTGGGAAACTGTTCAGAGGCAATAGGTAACTTGTATTAAAAAAGGGAGCATATCTAATTTTAAAGTGTAAAGCCTGAGGTTGCATCTTGATGTTTGTTTTCTGTGTAACTTGCATGTGTTTGCTTTTCCTTACTATTTTACCTTTGAATCTGTGATTTTTCTATTAAATGAACCTTTTGTTTATTTTTATCCCAAGCAGGTCTCTGGTGTGCAAACTGTGTGGAGTGTGTGCCAAAGTAAGCTGGTGTCGGGGCGGCGGGGAGGGGGCTAGTTTCACACCTTTGGGGGTGATGAACCAGGGGTGAAAAGTCTGAGTGTCTGGTAGTTATGGTAACCTACAAATCTATGAATCTAAGATGCTGGTGCCCAGGATTCCCAGGTCAAAAGCAAAGATTTTTTCCTTTTCTTTCTTGAAGAGGAGAATTTGGATGACATGGTCTTAGGCAGACTTTGCTCTTAAAAGAGTGTCCCTAAGGCCAATTTTACATATGCACCCACTGTCAGCCAAGCTCCCCCTGCCCTCCCCTGAGCGTGCCACGTCCCCGCTCCTCCCTGTTCCTTCCAGCGCTTCCCGCCCCCATGCCGCCTAACGGCTGTTTGGTGGTGCTTAAGACTTTGTGAGAGGAGTGGGAACGTGGCGTGCTCAGATAAGAGGCAGGGCAGGGGCAGGGACTTGGGGGAAGGGGGTGGAATGGGGGTGAGGCAAGGACGGTGCAGATGCAGGCTGGGGTGGGGCCAGGGGATGGTGGGGTCCAGCACCCACTGGGCAGAAGGGAAGTTGGCACCTATGTTCTCATGTTAGAAAAGTGCTATTGTCTTATGCTGCTGAAGAACAAGTCTACCACACTCGACTGTGAGAAAAAATTACTTAGTGTGATTCAGACGAACAAAGATTATAGTAATGGTGATGCAGAAAGTGAGTGATTTCACTTCTTAGCATATGCACAACGTGCCTCACGTGGCATGTGACCAGGATTCATTACTGAATTTGGTCAGCAGGTTGGATCATTAGCTTCCCTGGCTTGGGCCAGATACTGACAGGGAGTGCAAAGTGAATGCTGATCCATGCCCACTAGTGATTTCACTGATTTGATGGGGTTGCATAGTGGAACTGAGAGCACAATTTGTGCCCAGAATGCGTGTGTATTAGGGCAAACTGGACTGCATCAGGGATGTGCTGAAGACGTATAAAGGATAACATTTTAATAACAGAGGATCCAGACAACTGCAAAATGTGTATTTAGTGATAAATAGCTGATTCGATTAAAATTAATTCTGGAGGGGAATAAAGCAGGATTTTACTCAATAACAGCACATTTAAAATCCTATTTGTTTTTTCAATAGACAATACATTTAAGCAAGGTAGTGTCCCTCTAATGACCTTTTAGAGATAATCCTTTGCTTTTCTACAGAGTTTGATCAGAGAATTCAAAGGAGCAAACCTTCATTATTTTTTCAAAGTGGAGAATGAGGCTGGTAAAACCTAAGGCCAAGACTAGCTATGGATATTACAACAACAAAACAAGTTTTGCTGTTGTTATTTAGTTCTCCTCCAGAAAGGCTGAAGCATAGTGAGCCATACTTGGAATCAGATTTTATGTTAATAGGTCTCCCTGTTTTTAATAATACTTTTTTAATGCATTTCAGAGAGAATTGCATGTATCATTCTCTCCAATATTTGAAATGGGTGAAGTTACTCATTTTGGGTCAAATTCTAAGCTTGGATGCATGTGTGAGATACCCATTAACTTCAGTGGCAACTGTATGCCTGAGTACAAAGGCAGACATTATCCCCAAATTCTGTCTTACCAGCCCTAAGGTGACTCAGTGAAAGGAGTGTTAACTTGTTCAGATAAAGCAGTGACAGACTTTCAGGAGCAGCAAACACTCACAGAAACATACATGTGTATAATCTTCAAGTGAGGGGCTGATAGAATGATAGCAGCATCCCCCACACTGTAATTTATTTTATGATTTAGTAAAACTATTTTGGTATAGCAGGAACCCAGTTCTCAGTGACTTCCAATGGGATTTGGATGCCTAACTTCCATTTGTGGCTCTGAAAATCTCCCCTGTAATTATTTTTCCTTCAAACATATGACCAGATTCGGGCCAGCTTCTATGTAGGAGCACAATGGGGGGAACTTTCCCTTACTCTTCCCCTATGCCATGGCTGGCTAGAATCCCATTGGGAAGTACAGTCATTGCTTCCTGCTAGCTCTATAGGAGATACTAGCAGTCTGGCCGGGGGGTGCATGGGCAGGGCCAATGGACAAGCCAGGGCCCTCACCCTGTCCCGTGTATATTATCAGTCAGCAGAGCTGGCCAGGTGCAGGGCATACTGCACCCTTTCCAAGGATGGTGGATCTATGCTATTGCTTATACATTCCAGGTGGAATCCTGGCTCAGTCAGCACCAGGCTCAATGGAGCACTCTCCAGTGGAGTGCACAGCACAATTTTTGCCCCCAGTCCTTTTGCAATTATTATTTTTTAACTATTTTGTTAAGAACTAACATGCCTATTCTGTTCAGCTCCTTATTCCATGGCCCCTCACAACCCACTGTAGCAAATGGTTTCATTCCTCCTTTTTAACTAGCAATACAGTAACAAAGCCCTGGTGCCAAACTGCTGGAAATATTCTTTCACCGTATTCTTCTATAACTGACAGTTATGGTGGAAAGCTTTATGTTTTTGAGTTGCCTTTGGCTTTGTCTTGTGGTTAGGCTGCTAATGAACTACAATTTTCTCTCCGACTCATCATGGTTTGAATTTTAATTCATTTTAGAAGTTCTGCTATTGTTAGTGATTACAAAAAAATCCCACTTGATTTTACATCCCATTTCAGTTTTCTACATGACTAAATAAAACAAGCCTTTAGATATTTCTATCCCAGGATATAATTTCACTTATATGGGCAGGTTCCTTTTGGCTTTTTTTTAATGACAGCATCATCCAAAGCTTCCTGAGTATATTAAACTGTATGTTTGGTAGCTTCCAAATTGGGATCAGAAAAGAAGACTTCTCTCCAGGGCATTACTCTGCAAGGTGGCAGGCACTCTAGCCCAATCCACAAAGCACTTGAGTCATTTCATGTAAGCATCTGCTTATGTGCTTGAAGTTAAGCATGTGCTTAAGTGTCTTGTTGGATTGGACCAGACACCTCTGCAGCTTGCAGGATTGAGCCAGTGTTCCTTCCATCCTTCCTGAAAAGCCCATTAGGCAAGTGGAGCCTTATTGCAAGAGGGACCCCCTCCATATGGCCAGGCATTGCACCATGCATGAGATGATATAATCATATGTTAATGGAGATAAAGCTTTGATATAGGGGGAGGACAGCACAAGTTGTTGCATTAGAATTCCTGGTGCTTACCCGATGTCATCTTGGATATGCTGGCAAATAATCTGTTAGTACAAAAATGTCATCATTCTCGGAGGTATTGACTTTTACCATGACACCTGCAAGAAATGTGACACTTAATTTTACAAAAAATTGGTTTGCTCCACTATATAGTACAAAGTAGACCTTGCTGGAGCAGTGTGGAATCTTATTGCTGTAACCTTCTGTCTTCCTCTCCTTGCCCCCCTCTACTGCTTTTGTTATGCTCCTCATCATACTATGTCTGAAATTAGATTGCAAGCACTTCAAGATGGGGACTGCGTCATCTTATGTTTTACCACAAGTTGCCTAGCACACTCTTGAGCATTGTAACATCATAAATAACAACAGTAGTAAGAGGGGAAAATATAAATGCAATAACCATCATCAAAGTGTGATTAATTTGTATAAAGAATTACTGAGTATGCTTCTGTAACGGTCCTGTCTAGAACAAGTTGATTAAAGAAAGTCATTTGGCTGCAATGCAGCAGTTCCCTCATATGATAGTGCCAGGCTCCCCAGGTATCTTGCACATGCTCAAAAGTATGGCAAAATATTTGAAACCATAACTTTTCTTCACATGCTCAAATAAAAAGCACATGGAGCATACTGAATTGGGTGGCATCCTATCAATATCCATGTTTTACTATTAGCCTGACCTTGGCAGCTGATAAGCAGTCGTCTATTAATTATTTATTATAGGTGATGGTGGTACACTACAGAAACATGAAAAAACTGCTTTGAGGAGGTGAAAATATAATTCACCCAAGAACACAACAAATTACAGCAGACCATGGTGGGAAAGGAATAGGAAAATGAGCTGGGGGTGGATGACAGCATCAACATCATGTAATTTTTTTCAGAAAGCAGCTTATATAGGTTGTTTCATATGTGGCTTGATAGTTTATACACACAAACACAGACACACACAACTTGGAAGTGATATCTATGCGAGAAATCACAGAATGATGTAAAAGATTATGTTTATCGTGTATTCTTGACCACTTAGTCTGCCCATTAATCCATTTATCCCAAGACTAACTGAGATCTTATTCCTGTTTTTGGATGCCATTTTCTCCTTAGTGCCAATTCTGACACTGACTCTGACTCTCTTACCGCTTTCAGAGTACATGGATCTGAAAATTCAAGTGATGGGGGATTAAATAATTGATTAGCTATTGAAAGGAACATATTTCCCCATTGTGATCACCACAGGAGGTAATATGCTGAGCCTTATACCTTGCTCCTGGATCTCTGCTTTCAATTGGTAGATCAGCAATGCACAACCTATCATATAGGCAATCCATTCCCAAAATTGTTCTAGTGGAGGAGCTGATTAACAAGTGTTGTAGACCAACCCATGGTGGACCTCACCATCACCATCTAGACCATAGCTTGGCTGTTACTTCTTTCCACTGATTTCAGTTGAAGAGCACCATATGCAAGAATTTAAAAAACTATCCCAGAAGGGGCTTATTTGAATAGCAATTGTAAAACAAACTGAGATCCAAAAAAGGAGAACAAAATGAAAGGGGAATGAATGAATAGAAAGGGAAAGAATAGGTGTGGGAAAGGATCAGTCTACAAAATTGAAAAGAATAAAAGAATGCATTTCATAAATATATTAAAGGTCATGAGGCCAACAGTTACAACAGAGAAGTGTTAATTGTAGAGAGTTATTAATTGGAGAATGGATTATAGTTAGACAGTAAGAAGAGAGATTACAAAGAATTTGCATGACAGAATTAGAAATCATACAAGAGATTCCGGTGAAAGCATCATCTGTCATTTCAGCCAGAGGAGTGTCAGGACCTAGCACTAAAACTGATTTCAGTTGCCCTTAAAAGGCCTTTTACATCTCCACCATAGAAGAGGGCACAGTTTAAAAAATGCTGACAGATGTGACTGAGAGCATGAAGTGAAGTGGGAAACACTGTAGTAGTTTTATGGCAGCTGCCACTTTTACCACTATGAAGTGGTTTTGAAACTTGTCAGAATCTCAGATACCAGTTTTCCTCAAGTTGTAGTGATACTTAGAAACTTACTGCACAGGATGGTTTAAAGATAGAAATGCTGTATACCACAAACTCTCAGGGACATACACTAGCACGAACTGAATGCCTTCCTAATGAGAGGGTACACTTGTAGATGAGATTGGAAGATAGCAGGCAGTGTTGCATTTAATTTATTATTAAAAACAATCGTAGCTTTCTAATAGAGATATTTTGGAGATCTGGTTTATGAGTGACTAGATGGGTCTTACACAAGGATGAACAGAAGAGCGATCTATAAAGTGCCAATATGCTATAGAGCAAAGTTTTGAATGACGATCTTGTTAGTATAGATAGAGAACTAATGAGAGAGGTTGCTTGACTCTAGTTTTGCCGCCAGTGTTGCCAGTGCTTCAGGGGTGGTCTATATAAGTCCTGTATTCACCAGAATATAACCTAGAAATCCAGTTAGAGAGAAGCCACCTAAAAATCAATTCCTTTCATGGAAATCATCATCCATCACGTATTTCATAATCCTGGAGAAGTCAAATACAGCAAATAGAAAAACAACTGCAAAGAAGTGTGGGTTTCTACTGTAATTCAGTAAGAACTGAAATGTGAAATTGCAGGAGAATATAGTGTAGGCAGAGGAGGTAATTTTTACAATGTACTTAAAAGAAGATAGAGGTATAGGGTATGGTACAGCTGTCCATAAACACATTATTAGAAAGGTAAGTGCCCTCCACTCTTTTTACAAGCACTAAGAATTTCCCCATTAACCAACTCACAAAGAGATAAGTAACTTCAGACAGTCGTAACCCTGAGGCCCTTGTCTATGTGCTTATATATTAGTGCCACTTTGCAGTCAGTGGTATCTTGCTTGTTAGGATTGCAACACAAATAGTAAAATCATTAATGGTTAAAATGCTCCACAATTTCCACATGAATAATTGGGGTGCTTCTGAAGGCAGGCTGGCAGGGAGGTTGTGGGTGCTGGGGTAGATTCCACAGATGGCAAGAATTTGGGACTGGGTATTTGAGTACCCAGGAAGTAGGTAGAGAATTAAACAACTGGAATGTTGAAGGTATTTGAGATCATGCAGTTGCCAGCAGGAAGGAGGTAACAGGAAAATTCTGCATCTGGGTGAGATGATGGGAGCCACTGCTAACTGCAAAGCTGGGGGAGATTTCAAGGTGAGGACTGTGACCTTAGGAGCCCCCTCAATGCCTACTGGCAAAGGGTTCACTATCATGTAACAGCAACTGCTATCAGGCCTGACAAACTCACTATACCTAACAACAACATAGCTATCATGGCGTTTATCTATAAAGAACGTTGTGTAAGGTATCAGATGAAAACTTATATCACTCTGGTCATTAATATCATGGCAGGATGTACATACGGATGGTGTGCAAAGGGTTATGTATGTGTGCTGGAACTATGTCCCTAAAATATGGTTTGGAGGCAGAGTTGATAAACAGATTTGTCCCAGACACACGATATTGGTTTGCCTAGGTCTTGAATGTGAGTTAAGCAGGATAAGCCAAATACAATGGGAAATACATTTGCAGCTGAGGCAAACACCAGTTACCAGGAAGACAAGGAATCTGCATGGCATCAGCACAGCAAAGGACACTCCAACCTTGGGGGCCACACTGACTCTTCAAACAGACACAATGAACTTCAGGGAATATAAGGAGAAAAGCAAAAGGGAATTTTGTTATCTATCACTGCGGGAACAAAGAGGTCAGTGCTCTTTGCATCCATGAATGGTGGAGCCCCAGCCATGTTGGCTGGTGACACTGAAAAGTGGCTGTAGGTGAGAAAGACTGCTTTAGACACAGCTTAAAGCTGGCTAAGGCTCTCTGTAGTCTCTTAGAAGCGTGTTAGACTTTTGTTTTATTTGTGACCATTTCTGTTTCTATTTTCCTTGCTTAGTATCACTTAAATCTCTGTTCTTTATTAATAAACATATTCTGGTTTTACTGTAAGTTCATCCCAGTGCAGCGTGTTAAAGTAAAGTGTGACTCCTTAGCTAAGCCAACCGGTTGGAGGTATATACTAGCTCCTTGGAGACAATGGACTTGATAATTTCTGTGAGTGTCCAGTGGCAGAGGCTGGATACTGCAGTGGAAGGCTCTTCCAGGGGGTTCAGGAACTAGGGTGTATCAAGGCAAAGAAGGCTGGCAGAGTCCTAGGGAGCTTGTTTGGCTGGCTAGGAAACTGGGGTGAAAGGGAGCTGTCACCAATGTTCACTCTAATTTTTTACATCCATGTGTGGAATGAATTTTGTTACGTGCACCCATATGGAGGTGATGTGTGTGGGGGGCAGGGGCCGAGGAGTTTGGAGTGTGGGAGGGGACTCAGGGCTGGAGCAGAGGGTTGGGAGTGTGGGGGGTGAGGGCTCTGGATGGGGGTGCAGGCTCTGGGGTGGGGCTGGGGAATGAGGGGTTCAGGGTGTAGGAGGAGGCTCAGGGCTAGGGCAGAGGGTTAGGATGCGGGGGGGGGGTGAGAGCTGTGGCTGGGGACTCTGAGGTGGGAACAAGGATGAGAGGTTTGGGGTGCACACTGCCCCGGGGCTGCAGTGGGGAGAGAGGACTCCCCCCAGCCCTCCCTCACTGCAGCAGTCTGGGGCCACGGGAGAGTGCCTCACCCCGCTGGGGCAGCTCCAGGGCTGGGGCCAGGGGAGAGGCACCTCTCCCCCCTGCATAATCCTTTATAGCCTGATGTGCAGACGTGTGGCCACGCAGCTTAGAGGGAACTTAGGCTGTTACTCAGTTCAACACCAACAAATCTCTCATGTGCTAAGGTAGAGGGATAACAAGGTCACCCATAGTTCTGGATGCTTCAAGAAAGCATCGGAAGAAGTCACCAGGGAAAGATGTCATATGGTTCTAAACAGCTTGGAGGGGACAACATGACTATGCTCTTGTTATGGAACCATAAGAATTAATATTAAAATGTATCTCACTCCCACAGTGGGCTAAGGCACAGACTTTTAAATGTATTGAGGCATTGCTGTGTCATGCACTTCAGAGTTTAAACTTATTTGAAACTTTGGGCCTAAATGCCTTAGAGATGCATGACAACCAGTTCCTGCCCCAGAGAGACTGCAACCTGAATGAGGAAATCCTTACTCAGGTAAAATTCCCACCAAGCTGGAAAGGTTCGGCAACTGGCCATGTACACATGCTGGTTAGATGTAGTAAATACAGAATTTAAGGGTGCCAGGTTGGAGTATTTGAGTAGGTGTAGCTGGGAGGGTTGAGCTTTCTGAAGGAGTAGCCAGGTGAGGCTTTGGTGGGTTCCACAGGAGTTTGGCTGTTGGGAGTGGGAGCTGAGACTTTTGGGGGTTATAGGAAAGTAGAGCTCTGTCTAGACAGGTATACTTGTCTTGGATAGCTCAGCGCAGGTTTTTACAGATTGAAGGTATGCCTCCTATGTATAAAATTAAAGACCTGGAGAAACTGGTTTATAAGAAAGATTTATCAAAGTAAATCTGTGCAACATTACATGGCAAAACAGTAACTAAGCAGGGATGTTATAAATGTCAACAGGCATTTGAAGGGTGTAAACACTAAGGGTCAAATTCTGCATAGCTCTGCACATTTGCTTAAGGAGCCTTCCTGGACCCTTTGTAAACTGTCTTCTGTCCATAACAGCCAGAAGACAGACTGAGAGAGAGAGAGAGAGAGAGAAATAATCCAACAGTGCAACCAGAGCAGTCTCCATGCCATGGCCTAGTCTGAAGCCAGATTGTGAAGTGTCCAGTATATTAGCAGCAGTCAGGTAATATTTGAGTCTGGCTGTCACAATTTTTTCCAGTGATTTGCTGAGGAAAGGAAGGCTGGAGACTAAGTGGTTATTTGCAAGATCACCACCACCCAGAAATGGTTTCCTGAAAAATGGCTGAACTATAGCATTTTTCAAGGAGATAAGGCTAGCTGGGATTCTTTAAGGCTATGTTAATAATTTTGATCCATCCGTTCTTTGCTTTCACTGGCCTTGACATCAGTGGCCTTGATGTCTCTGAGAGCATCTGCTGTCTCCAGTATGGTGATTCACGAGAGCAGTGTGAAAAGATGGAGTGGTCAGTGTTCTCTGTTCTCAGCTGGCATCATCTGTTCCCCAAGGGACTGTCCCTTAACTCTGAAGTAAGATACGAGTTCTTCACAGAACATGGTACTGAAGTTCCTGTCTTCTTACATTTCATCTGGCAGATTATGGTGGAGAATCAAGGTGACATATGAGACTGGTGAGGGGAAGTTTTGGAGTTGTCTAGGTTTAAAACGACCCAAGTGGTTGTATTGCTTTGCTTTTGTCCTATAGTTGGAAGATCTTCATGGAACACTTAAGTTTTAATGTGTGTAACAACTTAGCAGTAGGGGGAAATTAGTATGGCCATCGATATATTGCATGAGGGTGATTCTTTTAGTAACAATGTATAGGGTTTGAAGACATTCGTGGGTGTGTTGTGTCACTCGAAATTGCTTAAATTGAAACAATGACTAAATCCTAATTTGGTGACATCACTAATGATATTTTCACAAAAAAACAATTAACAACAGCTGGAGATACTGTAATTTGAAAAATAACTACTTCAGAAAAAAGGAGTACATTTCTCCATGGATTTTCATAATGATTTTTTATTATGACTGGGATAGGACACAACATAAATACCTAATTACAAGATAAACTAAGATTCATTTGAGCTGTTCCAGTCTCTTATGTAAATAGTATCATTTTAAACAGAACTTATTGATACATATTTCATTGGCAAATGAGAACAGCTCTTATGTGCTACCTAATGCAGTAGCAACTGCTGAAAAGTAGTGGACGTGTCATAGAGCCACTGATGAAAATCTCACAAGACCCAAAATTCTTGCTCATTGGTTGAGAATTTCCATTGTACTCACACTGTATCATTTCAGCTCCCATAACCACACACTGCTTTTCAGGGGTCAACACTATATCAGTACTGATGGGAAACCATGTTGATAGGAACCCAGGGGACTGGGAGCCAGAACTCCTGGGTTCTATTCCTAACACTACCACTGACTCACTCTGTGACCTTGCTTCATTTTACCATCTACAAAATGGGAAATAGAATAATAATAAGTGCAAGGCACATTCCTTTGACCTTATCTTCTCTAACATAAACATATAGCAACATGTGTGTGTGACGATAATAAAATAATAATAAAAATCCAAACCAAAACACTCCACTACATGCATTTCTCCTGGAAGAAAATGAGAGACCACACATTTGCTGTTGCTAAATGCACTACTGGAAATATACCTACATAAAAGTAGTGCTGGGAATATTAATATTTACAAAGCACTTTGAAAGCCTCAGAGGAAAGGTGATTATATATATATATATAGTAGCTAACAGGGGGCGGAGTGCATGGTCCATTTGGCCATAATTTGTGATTGTAATTATATGTAGACTGTATAATTTAGATATTGGTGTTTATATACTGTGACATTCTCGAAGGCACAATCTGGATTGTTGAACAGCTGAGTGTCCCCTCAGTTCTCCAACCTGGGGTGCCTTTTACACTGCTTTGTGGAGAGAACAACCACTCCTGGCCTGCTCACACACAGCTCCTAGCATGTAAATTACTCCCAGCTGTAGTGTATATGAGTGCTCTAGCCAGTCACTCCTGAATTATATTACAGAATGATGCCAGCAAATTCTCAGTCCCAGAGTTTTCCCCAGAAATGTGTGTCTTGTACTGCCCAGCACCTTCCTGAACAATACAAGCTCACAGAAAGTCCATCATTTCATTAATAGAAAATATGCACAAATCCTGTTATCTCAAATGAAGTTTCCCAAACACTTCAAACCAAACACACACTGGTTTAAATAAAACAATATAATAAGTTGCTTAACTACAGAAAGGTAGATTTTAAGTGATTACAAGTAATGAGGCATAAATTTGTTACAAAGAGGTAAAATGCAAACTAATACCTAACTTAACAAGCTAAGTGAATTTAAAGCAAAAAGGTTTCTCTCACCACATCCTTATAACAGTCTGGCTGGATCTTATAGTCAGGACCACTCCCCCACTTCAATGATGTTCCCTTTGTCTTTCAAACATTGTTGATGCTGTGACTAGAAATAAGGAAAGATAGGTAATTTGGGGCCTCTGTTCTTCATTTTTATATCTTTGAGAATCATCTCCAGCTGGGGTTCAGATGACAACCAGTCTGTTTATACAGGACTGTTCCATTGCCAAGATGTAAATTTCTCATTCACACCTTTCTTCCTGCCAAAGAATGGCCACTTATCCAGGTTATAGTCCATTTGATTTTGTTCACACCTGACTGAGGCATCAGTTTGCCTTTTGTCTCTGAGGAACTGGTTTAGGCTGCTTCCCCAGATTTGGAATATGCCTTAGTAACATCAGACAGTGGAATCTTATAACTTTACATACAATGCTGCCACTCCAGGATAATAATGATCAGCAAATTATGAGTTTTCAAATGATACCTCACAAGGCATACTTTTTACAAAATTTATCATAGTTTTGTAAAAGTGGTAAGCATAAGGGAACAGTCTGTCACATATACATATTAGCTAGCTAGCCAGATACATAATTTAAGAATAGACAAATGGACAGGCATATTTACTCAAGAGACTGTAGCTGCTCTGACTCAAGATATATTTGGGTAATCTTTAACATGCTTCATAGGTGCAATTACAGCTTATTGGGCCAACTCTTATAAAGAGACCTAGGCACTTGCCAGTTGTTGACCTAAGAAACTGTAATAGTTCATTCAAAATTATCTTGTTAACTTGGCTACCATCCATGACATCTCATAGGTCTATTCTCCTCTCCACAAGCACATATAACTACAGTTAAAGTGAAAGGAAGTTGCACACAAGCATCAATGGGAAAACAGAGTTCTCAGTGTATTTGCGGGAGCTAATTTTCTGACACAAGAGGGCACTGGGAGAAGATTTTATTTTGCTGTCATTCTCTTTTGCCACACACAACTTGAAAATGGTCAAAACTTTGCCATCCTGTTCAGCTTGTAAATCGAGTCTTAGTGCAATATATATTTTCTTCTGAGGGTTAGAAGCCAGTGAAAATGATGGTTTGTATTAAAATGGGAAAGCTGGTACAAGGGAAAAGTATTCATTCTTGCTGGAAGGAAAAAAGAACCAGTTACACAAAAATAACATAAGCAGGCAAAATTATAATAATGGCAAAATGCAAAAACACTGCTTATAGAACTATGGAGACTGCAGAATGTCATTACGGCACAAATTGAACTTGGAGAAAATAGGCTAATAATATTATGAAGCAAAGAGATCTCTTTATTTAATGTAATCAGCTTGAAATTTTTAATCAAATGAAGTAAATCATCTCCAAAAAAACCAATCTGCAAGTAATTTTTGTGTGCAAACAAACGATTAATGCACAGAGAGAGAAAGTGAGCAAAAACATCATCTATTAATAGTTTGTTTTGTAGTGAAAAAATTAGTCAGGACTCAATTTGTATAAAACTGGCAGACTATGAGAGCATGAACAGTGGAGTGATAGTAAGATTGTTCACATAAGCATACACTATTTGGAAAGTGTTTCCAGTACATGCCATGCCATTTCAAATCTTATTTCTCTCAAAAGCATGGTCAAGTTTCTACATGTCACATGTCAGCCCGAGATGTAAGGGAAATTGCTTTGTTTTAAGGCCCTAAGAAAACTGACCAATTCCACTAATCATTACTATTAATTTGTAGTACAGTAGTTCCTGAAGACCCCAACCAAGATCTGGGGCCCGCTGAGCTAGCTGCTGTACACACATCTAAAAGACAATCTCCTCCCAAGAGAGCTTCCAGTCTAAAACAAAACAGCAGCAGTTCAAGTACGGCGGTCTGGTCCGGTACACTGTATCAGCAGTGTATAGCCAGTATGGTGTACCGGAAAGACACAGGAGGAGTAGAACATGGGAGCACTGGGCAGCCCCATGCTGACAGGGCTGGGGGCAGTACAGACACGCCAGAGGAGCTGCCGGCTTTCTGCTCCTTTCCCCACTGCAGTTCCCGGCAGGGAAAGGAGCACAACGCCTGCAGCTCCTCCAGTGGCTGTACTACATCCAGCCCCACCCATCCCCCCACCCCCCAGCCCTGTCCTCCAGCAGGGCTGCTGTACAGACAGAGGAGACGCAGCTCTGTGGAAGGGCAGGGGTCAGAACTGGGAATGGTAGAGCTGCACCGGAGGAGCTTCCGGCCTGGGGCTGCCCAGCGGCCCCATGTTCTGCTCCTTTCCCCGCTGTGGTTCCGAAGTCTCCAGCACAGCAGGAGGTGGACAGAGCTCCTCCCCTACCCCCAGGTAACGTGGGATGGCTCATGGGGAGGGGACGGGGAGAGCATGGGGTTCTCAGGCTGGGGGCGGGGTGGAGTCACATGGAGGGTCACATGGGAAGGTAACATGCCCCCTTTAGCTGGTGCCCCCCCATCCCTATACCAGTAAGAAATGGATTCTACTTGCACCTCTGAAAAACAGGCAGTGGGCAAGGGAGGAAACAGAGAGGTGAAGTGACTTCCCCAAGAGCAGGCCAATGGCAAACCAGAACAGATCCCAGTTTCCCTGAATCTGCTTTACACTGAACAATGAGGCCAGATTAGTGAATACTGTGGGTCAGATACTAGTTCTGGGGCACTTCCATTGGCCACATAGAGAGGTCGTGCCACATGGAGGACACCATTTTGCAGAGTGCACCACACAAACGACTCCATTTTGCAGAGTGTACTGCCCCACCCCCACCCAGTGACCTCACATGCACAGTGCATGCAACGTCACACTGTGTGTGGTGGGGGTGGGCAGGCCCCAGTGACCCATCCCAGCTAGAATGCAGCTGGACAGACAATGGTGCAGAGCAGGTGAATGCCCTAATGATGAGTCATGATAGACTTGGGATTCCTTTGGGGGCTTTTAGGAGGATGTTTTTGGCTTTTTGGAGGGCTTATTATTCCAGGGGGGAGAGGGGAATTGGCAGCGCTGCCAGCTGCCAAGGGGAGCAGGGGCAGAGTGGGCCCGCAGGGCTACATGCAGCTCAAAATCATATGGAGACTGGATAGAATTATCCAGTGGTCTAGATAAGTGGTTCTCAAAGCCGGTCCGCCGCTTGTTCAGGGAAAGCCCCTGGCAGGCCGGGCCGGTTTGTTTACCTGCTGCGTCCGCAGGTTCAGCCGATCGCAGCTTCCACTGGCCACGGTTCACTGCTCCAGGCTGATGGGGGCTGCGGGAAGGGCGGCCAGCACATCCCTCAGCCTGCACCACTTGGGGCTTTCCCTGAACAAGAGAACTGCTGGTCTAGATCCAGCCCTCCAGTTAGATCACACTTGGTACAGGAGGTAAAATCTTTGCAGTAAGCATGGTCTGTAAAGACAAGACTTGCAGCAGAAATCTGGAGATCCGTATAATCCTATAAGGACCTATAGAACCTGTATAGGCTGGGACCAGCATACTAGAGGGATTGTATCTCTCCCCAGGCCATACTGTCACAGCTGCAGTCAGCAGAGGCACTCAAACTGGATCCTCCTCACTATAGAAGAGAGGGCGGCGGGCAGGGTATTCTCTGTGAGGGCTCCAGGCAGGGGCGGCTCTAGGCACCAGCAAAACAAGCTGTGTGCCCGGCGCGGCGCAAAATCTGCAGCCGTCCTGGGGGGGGGGTGGGGCTGGGCGGGGGCGACCGGGCCGCCCGCCGGCAGCACCAACCGGCCGGGGACAGGCGGGGGAGGCGACCTGCGCCGGCGCGAGCGCGCCGGCGCTGGCGCGGCGGCTCTCGGCTGGACTCCGCATGCGGCCGCCAGCGGGCCGGTCAACGGAGGCGGGGGCGAGATGACTGCCGCGCATGACTGGCGGGCGCGCTCGCGCGCTGGGGCGGCTGGCCGCACTGGCGCGCGCACGGCAGAGCGCGGCGGAGACACACCGGCCGCGGGCGGGCCGCCCGCGCGCCGGCGCCTGGTCTCGGCCCCGGTCGGTCTCCCCGCGGGAGGCTCGAGCTCAGAGAGCTCGCGGGAGGGGCGGGGAAGACGGAAGGAAGGCGCTGGGGCAGCGCGCGCGGCGCCGGCAGCGTGATTTCTAGAGCCGCCCCTGGCTCCAGGAGCCTAGAACTTGCTCATTCCCTTGATCCAAAATAGTTTAAACTTGGTGACCTGCAAAAGAGAGCTGTTTGACAGGTTTTTTGGCAAAGGATGTGCTTCCCATAACGATGAAAGGGGTGGGCAGGAGGCGTGACTGGCTGGCTGAGTTCCTGTTGAAAAGATCATTTTAAATGCTTCTGAGATTTAATTGTATTGTTAATGCTGTGTGCGGGCAATTAGAGCCTTGGATAGGACTATCAGGGGAAAGCACAACTTCTTGGTCTTATTTATAACTTACCAGACAGAAAACAACCAACAGCTGATAGAAGATAAGAAACGTAGGCCTCAAACAGAGTTTGAAGGAAGGGAGGAAGGAATCTAGGGAGGAATAAGGTCTAGGAGGATTGTACTTTGAATTCTTTTAGGCCTGCAGACTCATTCCCAAAACTCCCTTAATTGTGTGTGATTAATTACATCTTTCTCGCCTAGTTCTATTATATTTTTTCCTCTGGCTGCCTAGAACAATTACTCCTGCTTTTCTCTTGTATTCATACATAGTTAGTTAATATACCTGAACTGGGGCTTCATCACGCAGGGCTAAGGAGAAATTCAGCCAGCTTTACTCTCCAAGCTGAAATCCATCATTTCCATACTCACTCTCTCCCCTCCTAAATCCTTAAATTTCCCTCCATGCTGGGGACCATCACCTGTTCACCCATGTGCTTCCCCCTCTCTAGTACCTCTGTGAAGCTACTGCAGGTGGCTCCCCTACCTGACAGCAGTAGTGGTGGCAGGTGAGCCAGCCTGTGGAACTCATTGATACAACATATCACTGAAGCCAAGAGCTTAGGAGGATTAAAAAAAAAAAGACATGTATACAGATGAGAACATCCACAATTATATCAGAGCACTTTGAGTTTTTTAAAAGAAGGAATGTAAACCCTGCATTCTTCAGGGCTAGAGCTGGTCAGAACATTTCTGAAAAACCATTCATTGACATTGAAACTTTTGGGGAATGCATCGGATTCAGTGAAAATTTTGTCAGAAAGGATTATCTGGTTCAGAATGGGATTTCTGGTCAAAACCAGAGCAAGAGTGCATACGCTCAAACTTGCCGGTGGTTAGGGCATACACCCAGGCTGTGGGAAATGCAGATTCAAGTCCCTGTATGGAAGCAGGGAGTTGAACCAAGATCTCCCATATCCCTGCTGAGGACTTGAGCCATTGGGCTATTGGACATCTGGAGGTGAGCTCTCTCTCTTTCTCTCATGTTTGTTCATGAAAAATTTCAAAAGGTCTACTTCTTCAATGCAGCATATAAATGAATTTCAAATCCTCGACATTCTTTGTCTGGTTTTCTGGCCAGCCATATTCATGGCATAAACCAACCACTAGCTGACAAGGATTAGAAAGACAAGCTGGGGGAGGCAAAATCTTTCATTGGCCCGACTTCTGTTGGTGAGGGAGACAAGCTTTCGAGTTTACACAGAGCTCTTCTTCGGGTCTGGGAAAGGTATTCAGAGGGTATGGCCTCCAAACACCCATGGCTGGGCTGGCCCATGTCAGCTGACTCAGACTTGCACAGCTCAGGCTGTAAAATTGCAGTGTAGAAGTTTGGGCTTGGGCTGGAGCCCAAGGTTTGGGACCCCGCAAAGGGTGATGATGCCAGAGCCCAAACGTCTACACCACAATTTTAAAGCCCCCCAGTTCAAACCCCATCAGCCTGAGTCAAGTGACACAGGCCAGCTGGGGGTGTTTGTTTGCTGTGTAGAATACCCAGAGTGTCACAGCTAAATACAAGGTGTGACAGATTGTTAAGCATAAGGAGTTAATTCATATTGTAAGAGGCCATTCAAGGTGAAGTGGGTAGTTAACACCTCTGCAGTTGTAGTAGAAAAGAGGATCAGTGGGTTATAGATTGTTGTAACAAGCCATAAATCCAGTGTCTTCATGAGTCCATGATTTTTAGTGTCTAACAAAATTATGAATTTAAGTTCCCAGGCTTGTCTGTTGAAGGTGAAAATATCATTGATGCATCATGAAACAAATGATATACCTGAGACACATTGGTGATATTTCCATCCTCTGGACAGCCAACCTAAACTCCCTCATAGATTTCCACCACAATTTCAACAACCCCCACCCATCCATCAAATTCTCTCTAGAACACTCCCACACCAGCATCAATTTCCTGGACATCATGATCATCTTCAACAATGAAACTCTATAGATAACTATATACAAGAAACCCACTGATCACCACATTTACCGTCACAGATCCAGTAACTACCCCAGCACACCAAGAAATCCCTTATCTAAATCCAGGCATTTAGATACCATATAATATGCTCTGAGAAGAAAGTCCAGGACACACATTAAAACCACATTCACCAAACAAGGACACTACAGCAGAGAAGTGGATCACATCCAAATACTTCAAGAGACACTGCTTCAATATATAAAAAAAAAACCACAAAAACCCTCTGACCACACACCCCAGGTCATCACCTACCACCCCTCCCTGGAACCCATATAGGGTATCATTAAACAACCACAACCCACACTCGACAGGGATCACCGCCTGAAAGAAATCTTTCCCATCCATCCCCTTTCTGGTCTTCAGACAACTCCACCCCCAAACTCACCAAGCTCTTCATCAGAAGCAAGCTCCCCACAGACTAGCTCACACACCAACTCAATGGGGCACCAGACCCTGCCATAACTACCAATGCAAAACCTGCAAACATAGCTTCACTGCTATGATGCTCAATACTCCCTGCAATACGCCTTTCAAGATGGCTGGGTCCTACACACGCCTATCACAGCATGTGGTATACCTCATCCTGTGCGCTAAATGTCCCAATAATAACTGTGAGAGTGAAACAAGACCATCTCTCTGCTCTTGAATGAACTCACACAGAAAAATGAAGAGAGACAAAAACACCATATCACCTATGAGTGAACACTTTTCACAAAACGATCACACCTTGAGAGACTGCTGGCCTGATCTGGTTTATGGAACTTCCTGTGTTCCTAGGACTGGCTGTGGGGTAGTTGGTTGAGGGAGGTGTTGAGGAGTGGTCCTTTTTTGGGTGTGGGCTGGGTAGTCAAGTGGGAAATGGATTGCACTTCAGTTCTTGATATGGACGGGGCTCCCTGACTGCTGTGAAGCAGAAGTACTACCCAGACTGTTGATGGGGTAGGAGGGCATGTCTCTGTGATGGGTTGGATCACAGAAAGCCCCTTGGGATCTGCCACCAGATGTGCCAAGACTACTTCTACCCCTGCCTTCCCTGCCAGCTCCGGACTCCAGCACCCTGTCTTGCTGAGCCAGACACTCCTGTCTGCTCCAACACAGACCCAGGGTCTGAATTACTTGCCCCAAAGCTGCAGGTTTACCTGAAAGCAGCTAACAGAAGTGTTCCTGTCTTTAACACTCAGATGACCAATTCCCAGTGGGGTATAAACCCAAATAAATCCGTTTTACCCTGTATAAAGCTTATACAGGATAAACTCATAAATTGTTCGCCCTCTGTAACACTGATAGAGAGATATGCACAGTTGTTTGCTCCCCCAGGTATTAATACATACTCTGAGTTAATTAATAAGTAAAAAGTGATTTTATTAAATACAAAAAGTAGGATTTAAGTGGTTCCAAGTAGTAACAGACAGAACAAAGTAAATCACCAAGCAAAATAAAATAAAATGCGCAAATCTATGTCTAATCAAACTGAATACAGATAATCTCACCCTCAGAGATGCTTCAGTAAGTTTTTTCCTCAGACTGGAAGCCTTCCAGGCCTGGGCACAATTCTTCCCCCTGGTACAGCTCTTTTTCCAGCTCAGGTGGTAGCTAGGGGATTCTTCATGATGGCACCTCTCCTCTTCGTTCTGTTCCACCCCTTTATATATCTTTTGCATAAGAAGGGAATCCTTTGTTTCTCTCTGGGTTTCCACACCCCCTTACTGGAAAAGCACCAAGTTAAAGATGGATTCCAGTTCATGTGACATGATCACGTCACTGTAAGACCCCCAAGCCTTCATTCCCCGCAGCCTGACTCACAGGAAGGCCTGCCTGCAAACAGAGCCATTCAGTCAATTGTCCTGGCTGATAGGAGCCATTAAGATTCCAAACCACCATTAATGGCCCCCACTTTGTATAATTACAATAGGCCCTCAGAGTTATATTTCATATTTCTAGTTTCAGATACAAGAGTCATACCTTTATACAAATAGGATGACCACACTCAGTAGACAAGCTTTGTAATGATACCTTGCAAGAGACCTTTTGCATGAAGCATATTTCAGTTACATTATATTCACTCAGTAGCATATTTTTATAAAACCACATAGACTGCAATGTCACAATCTCCATTGGCTAATGGGCCACGGAACAATTCATCAGGCTCCCTGCCAGAACCTGCTCTTAGACTCCAGGCTGGACAGAGTGTTGAGCTCCAGCATACCCACTCAGTGCAGTAACACTTAGGTCCTGTTCCCTGTTTTCATCCACAGCCAGAGTGGCTTGTTGTAGGCACTATATGGTCTCTTCTCCCTGTGTGCCCAGGGACGCTGGTGGGGGACACAAGAAGTGAGATCCCTTTCAGCAGCTGCCAGGGCTGTGGGTGCACCCAGCGAGGGATGAACACTTTAACAAGCAGAGATGGCCTTTGCATTTTTGGGTGGGTTGTGAAGCAACTTTTGCTGCCTCCCACTGCCAAACATAACTAATCCCTGTGTTCAGCCTGAGGATTATGGGGAAGGGGAGTGAGCTAGTTCCTTGAAATAGACCCCTGTGGAACTGATTTGATTTACATAGGAAGTATGTGTATCAGGTGATCTTTGGGGTCCTTAGGCTTCAGCCCTGTGCTGGAAAGAACAAACAGCCATTGTTACAATCTTAACAAGTGACTGACATCGCAACACACGTCTGAGGGTCTCTTTGAGGGGAAAAGGGGCCAGAAAATTACTTTTCTTTTTAAAATAAAAGCTGAGATTCCCCTTTACAGGGCATAGAGGCTGGCATTAACAAGGGGTTCACGTGAGCCTCCACAAGCAGCCTCCGGCATCTTCTTGGTGAGTAGGGATCCTATATCACACAGATTGAAATGGCAGAAATCAGAATCCATGGCATCCCCAGTGCCATAAAGATGCCTGCCCCTACTCCATGGTGTTTCAGCCCAATTTTTCATTCCATTCCATTCCGTCCCCGTTTCTTTTAACACCCAATGCAATCTAACATTTACAAGGTTGCTCCCTCATGTAATTGGCTTAGGGACTGGGACAGTTAACACTTCCAGCTTGGAGGCAGGTGAAAGAAGCATAGTGTTAAGTATTAAATCCGCAAATGCATCATTAGACATAACACCCGCCTCCATCATGCCAAACTCACTGGTAATTTCTGAGTGTTTATGACAAAGAGTTTGTAACACAAAGGTTACTTTGGCTGAACTAAATAAGCTACGTGTTTCTCCAGAGTGATAAGGACAGCATTTCACAGGTCAGAGTAAAAATTCATGCCACTGTAAAATATGCTCCCTGATGTCACCTAGCAATACATTTTTGCTTGTTAATAATAATGTGTGGAAATTTCCTGACTTTATACATTGCACTAACAGAATGATATCAAGGGACTGCTGGTACATTGTCTTCTTTTATTTTTCTGGACTCTGTCATTGCAGGAAGTACCATTTAAGGTGATTTCAGATGCATTCAAAGGACTATTTCCTCTGTCTGCCTGATGTAATTTAGAAACATGACAATCCAGCCATGGAAAAGCTTTCTAATGAAGGATATAGGGTTAGCTCTACAAAAGGACTTAGGTGCCTAACTGTCACATTAGGCACCTAAGCCCAACATTTAGGCACCACTGAATTTTTCAAAACCCCAACTCAGCTGCCTCTTAACTCTGTGGGTGCTTAAAATGCCCACTGTTAAAGTTCCCTAGGTACCAAAGTTTCTGGCAGTGAACATGCATACAGCTGTCTCAGTCTAGGCACCCAGAACCTCTGTCACACCTGACTCAAGGAGATCTTCAAACTAGGCATGCCTCCTTCCCGTCTCATCTGTAGGTTTTTACCCTACACAAAATGGGAGGTGCTATTCCCTTCCCACTCCCATCCCCCATAACTTTTATTCCAGTGGGTAGCACACTCACCCAGGATGTTGGAGACCCAAGTTCAAGTCTTCCTGCACCAATGAATATTTAATTATTTATACACAATGGAATAGCTTCACCTGGAGAGACTGAGTGCACCTCACCCCAGAATAGCCCATAGCCCTGTGGTTAGGGTTCTTCCTTTTCCTCCCACCAGGTGCAGGGAGATCCAGGTTCAAATCTCTCTCCACATCAGATTGGGGGAACTGAACCTGGGTTTCTAGCATCCCATATGAGTGCTCTAACCCCCGGGCTTAAAGTTTTAGGGGGGTGGCAGCACCATCAGCTCTTCTTCTTGCAAAAAATGGTTTAGAGCCTAACTGCAGGCTGAGAGTCCCCAGTGGAGAAAAGTGTCTAACTCCCTGAGAGGGGTAGGGCTTAGGCCACACTCCTCCCCTCAACATTTTCTACTAGCCAGCTGAGGCAGCACCCTTCTCAGTGCAGGATTTTGTGGGTCCTATTCTTAGGGGGCTCTCTCCCGCACTGCATAGGGAGCCTGGGTGCCTAACTTGGGGCAGTGGATACCACTGGGTGGCAGGGGGCGTAAGAGGTAGGCACTGTAATGCTTGAGTCCCTTTGGGGTGAGCAATACCCTACAAGACATGAGAGTATCCAGTTATTTAAGTCTAGGTTCTAGCATGTGTTAAGGGTAGTTAGCATGAGCAACTCCATTTTGTAAGTTTCCCTATTTTGTATCCATCATTAACTAAAAACGAGCACATCACATACACAGCTCCCAAGGGCAGCATTAAAGAAAGATAAAGTCAGGAACAGGAAAGAGGATAGGAACACAGCTGTAGTAACATAATTAAGGAAAAATTCTAGCATGCAAGGTAACAGCTGGACTGCGCACTAGCCAGCACGCGGACAGTGATTAACTGTAATAGGCTAAAGATAAGAAAATGGCTTGTTTATTGGTTAAGGCTTCCGATTCACGAGGGTAGCATGCACTCCTAAAAGGTATATAACTTCTATGTAATCTGTAGCCTGGGTCTCTCCCTGACTAGCAGGGGGACACCACGTTCGAACGTTGTTTGAACCTTGCGCAATAAAACTTTGTTATTTGGACACTCTGTAAATCTTTGGTTTTTGTGCCTCAGCCTAGAAACGAACGGTGCGTGGCCTACAGGTATAATTCGCAACACATGCATGTTATAATTTTATTTTATATGTAATCATTTGTTTCCAATACTTATACTTGCTACTTCCTTAATCTCGGTACTTTGTTAAATAAACTTATAACTGATGTCACGATACACTGATCTAAGTGCTGTGTGTTATGCGGAGCAGTGATCTGAGGTGGCAATGGTAAGCTGGGCTGCACTGTTTCTTTGGAACCAGTGAATCTGTGAATATTGCGAGTGTCCAGTGGAGCAGGGGCTGAACACACCAGGGAGATGCTCAGAGGGCTCAAGGGCTGGAGCATGCCTATTGCTACCCTGCAGATAGACAGCATGACCAGTGAAGCCTAGACAGGCATTCTTGTGTTGCCAGTGGCTGGTGACTTTAGGGAGCTGACCTGCAGCAGGTACAGGCAAGGCTTCTTCATACTGAGGGTGGGTGCTATTGAGGCAGGGACGGCTCTACAGTTTTCGCCGCCCCAAGCAGCACACCGAATTGCCGCCCCGGGCGGCGAGGGCAGTCCGTGTGCCCTTAGGGCAGCAGGCGCGTTTCTGCGGCGGCGACAATTCGGCCAGCTAGGTACATTCACCCATCCTGTGATATTTTCTTCTCTAATGCTTGAGGTCATTTATCATCCTCCTAGCCCGTTGTACGGGGCCGCAGTGATATATTCTGACTAGTGCTTTATTTCTCTATACATCCCCATTATTCTCTTTGCTTTCCTAGCTGCTGCCATACAATGAGATGATTATGATGATGCCACATCTAAATGGTCACCCCCAGATCACTTTTCTAGTCTCTCCCTCTCTTTCTGTTCCCAATTCACTCCTCAAGTCCCAAATGTAAGGAAAATGTATTGGAATTTAAGGGGAAAAAGTCCCACCCCCCTTCCAAAACATGTACAAGTCACGTGTCACTTCCATTATTTCCAGGTCCCTTTTATCTAGCCTCCCACCTTTTTGGTATTAGGCGGCCCTGCCAGTTTCATACCATCTCCAAATCTGTACATCTTGTTCGATATTTCCTTCCATAGACCACTGCTATGTATTATATATAGTGAGAACAAGAATAGGCTTAACATATTCCAACTTGTCACCCTCCTCCAGCTGCATCTATATCCCTAATTATTTACCCATCTCTGGCTTCTATTACCAAGCCAATTTTTCTCCAGTTGAGTATTTCACCATCAATAATGGACTTGTTAACCTTATACATTACTGTTTTGGCAGGTACTATATTGAAAGCTCTCCAGAAGCCGAAGTGAATTATATCCACTGCTTCACCCTTATTCCTTCTTGCTGTCTTTTCCTGGAAGCAATTAATCAAGTTTCTTAAGTACGACTTTCCTTTTACATATCTGGGCTGTGAATTTCAAACTAATCTGAGCCAAAGTGTTTTCCTTTTTGTCCCTGATCAGGTCTCTAGAGCCTGTCTCAGAAAGCAGGCCAGACAAATGTCTGTGGTTACTCAGTTCTTCTTTAGATCTGATTTTAAATCTGGGAGACAAATTAGTTTTTCTCCTATCTCTAAGTAATATGGGCTACACCTTCAACTGGTGTACATCAGCATAGCTCAAGTCAAAGGGGTTACACCGACTTGTATCAGCTGAAGATCTGGCCCTATCTATTTCTCTATCTTAGATATCCATAATATCTAAGAACGAAGTACTGTACCAGTCCTATTTCTGGTAAGAAGTTTAAAACCTACAGTAGGTCTTTTTCAGAGCTCTCAAAGTGTCTCTTTCATGGCTTTGGCTTTTTAATCCTTGAATCTTCTCTGGTTTTAGTTATTCTAGGCTTTCTGGAGAATGTGTCACTGGCAGGGGTGGTTCTAGGCACCAGCAAAGCAAGCAGGTGCTTGGGGCAGCCCATTTGCAGGGCCAGCAGCTGTCAGGGATCCAGCCTGGGAGCTGAGACCCAACAGGGGGGCCATGGGAGCTGTAGTTCCTTGGTTAGCTCCCTGCCTATAGAGCCATCCCTGGAGCAGGGAAAGAACTACATTTCCCAGCATTCCCTTGGCTGCTATCAACAGGAAAGGGAGGGGGAGGGAGTATGGTAGCTGAAACCTCATGCTGCAGCTTGCTGTGAATGGAGAGCTCACTGCTAGAGTGGGGTGGCACTGTGAATGGGGAACAAGTGTGCCCAAGGAGTAGAAGGCTTTGGCCCAGGTATCCCCTTCAGAAGATATCCCCAGACTGGATTAGGGATACTGGTGTGACCTCACCTTGCAGCCCCCAAAGAAGGAATTGGGTGGACTAAATGGACAGTGCACCTCTTTATCTGAAGCCTAGCAAGGGAGGTATGTGGAATCCACTAGAATTTAAAATAAAAAGTAAGGGAGGGGAGGCTCTACTGGACCTGGGCAGCTTTAGATACAGTACCAGGCACGTAGGAGGATTTCCACCTCTGAGCCATGGAAGCAGAAATTGACTTTTCCTTTCCAGATTTAGCTAATATTCAGAAAGGGAATCTAGCACCTGCCTTCCAGATTTGAACACCTCAAAATTCAGGAGTGCTCAAGCTCAATTTGGGCAGCTGTTACTTCATTTCTCCCAAATCAAATATACTGATCCACTGTAATTTGCTGTAGAAAAAGTAGGATAAAATTGAGCAAGAAATGCTTCCCAGTGGTTTTTAGGACTGGAATTGCTATTTTCAACAGCCATTGCCTTTGTTTTTTTTAAGTTGTGTTTGTTTAAAAGGAAGACAGTGATATTGCATTGCCAAATTCCCCATAGAAACAGAGTGGAACAAAAGAATAATTAAGGCACCTCAACTTTTCCTCATTTATGGAGGACAGTCTTATAATATGCATCCAGATATCCTCCAATCACACAAGCTGAAAATTGTTCCACTTTACTGCAGTTCCGTAACCATATGGGAACCAATCCTGTCTGTGTTCTGTGCACATCCAAAATTCCTGCTGAATGACCTGCCCTGGGAGCAAGTTACCGGGGCTGTGGCGGAAGGAGGGTGCAGGTGAGGGGCGGGCAGAGCCCAGGGCTGGGGCAGCAGGGAGTGTGGGGGGAGCACTGGTTGGAGGAATGGGGAGCCCAGAGCTGGGGCAGCATGGGGTGTGGGGGGGGAGATCCCAGGACTGGGACGGCAGGGGGTTGTGGGTCGGGGAGGGAGAGCCCAGGGCTGGGGCGGCAGGAGGTGCAGGTGTGGGGGGAGAGCCCAGGGCTGGGGCAGCAGGGAGGTGCAGGGAGGAGCCCAGGGATGGGGTGGGGGCAGCCAAAAATTTTTTTGCTTGGGGCGGTAAAAAACCTAGAGCCGGCACTGGTCATTGGTCATTTGTTTTGGTTTTCCTACACTGCAGTAGGAGGTGCAGCTCATGGAGGCATACTCATGCTAGCTCTAATCTAGCTAGCTCACTAAAACTAGCGAAGATGCAGCGGCATTGACTTCAGGGTGGGCTAGCAATGGAAGTATGTATCCAGGGGCCCCAGCGGGCTTGTACAGCCCACTGTCCGGCAGCATCTTCACTGCTATTTTTATCTGTGCAGGCTAGATTAAAACCAGTGCGGGTATGTGCCCTCTGCTATGTGTGGTTGTATGTAGGATACTAGAAAGTTAGCAGATCCAGCAGTGAAAGTGCATTTCAAGTTGCAACTTAGTAACAGATCTGAAAAGGCAGAGTTTAAGGCCAGAACAGACAACTAGATCATCTAATCTGACCTCCTGTATATCACAAGCCATCAACACCACCCAGCACCTGCGGAGTTAAAGACACTGATGGCTGACATAGAAGAACAATGGTAGTTTTTCAAAGAAATAAGTGTGGATGCAGCCAGGACTACAGTGATTGTGAGAAAATCTAAGAAAGAAGAATGGCTCCAACCAAATACATAAAGGCTTGTTGAAGAGAGAAAATAATTAAAAAGAGAATTCAACAAGAACGAGACAGCCGTAAAAGAGGAAGAGTTGTGCTGCATGGGTGAGCAGACTGTGGAGTCAATAATCAGACAGAAATGGCTACAGTGGTGTGGTCATGGCACCAGAGTATCCCACAGCAGAAGCACAAGATATGTGTCTGAGATTGGATTCCAATACACTTGTTAAAATCCTAGTATAGATAAGGCAAGTTAGCCAGTGTTAAGCTGCTTGTGTGGACACTAGGGGAGAGCCTAGTGTTTACCTCAGCCAATGAACAGTTGTTAAAAGGGCAGCTTGTCATGTCTACACTAGGACTGTAATACACAATCATTAACATGTGTTAGCTAACACGCATTAAAAATGCATCTTTCTTCCTAGTATAGATATAGCTTTGTTCTCTTCCCCACTCAAGAAGGCAGATAGAGTGGCAGAGCCCAGTGGGACATCTTAGTTCCATCAAGGGGGAGGCCAGCTCAAGGAGCTCAGAGATCATGTACAATCAAATTATGAAGATCTACACAATTTGTAGTGTGCAGTCTCATTACAGTGACTCAGTTGGAGCTTGTTATGTGGCTGGAACTTGGGGGAGTACCTATACCTTTTCCCCCTCAAATTTGACCCTGCCAGAGCAAAACTTGGTTTTAAAATCTCATTCAAAAGTCCCGCTCTTCCCCAGTAAACTACAGTTTTATCTGTATTGGAATTGAGTTGAGCATGCTACAATTCAAACAAGCATTTCTAGGATATTTAGACTGTGGATCATCCCATGAATGCTGGATTGTAAAGCTATCACTTTTTTAATTCTATGGGAACTTTAACTCTCTTTTACTGATGATCCGTTTTACTCTTTTATGGTTATTTTAGTTGGAATGTGTTTCTTCCTCCTGCTTTAGATAATAGGTCCCTCTTATTAGGTTTCTCTGGGCTGATGGGATTTACTGTAAAATGTAATCTTGTCTAGAGTCCTTCTTGTCTGCCATTTTTCCCTAAAGAGATTTTATTATTCAGTCTTCAGTCACATAACACACTTTACTAAGCTTATTTTCATTTATAGTTTTGTTTATTTGTTTTGGAACAGTATTAATGCATATTCCTCCAGCTTCTTTTTTTTTAATTGGTTGAATCAATGTTTCTATTTGCTGAGTCTAAATTATTTTTACTACTTTTGCTTCCAGTTTTGAAGATCGTTTTGGAAGTTGTTCCCAAAATATTCATTTTAGAAGCTGTTATTTCAGTCTAAACCTTAATCTGTATTCTGTGTTCTGCACTGTTTATAACTCCTGGAAAGGAGAAAACATAAATCTGTTTTCTTCTACCTTGTCTTCTAAGTAAGATATGCTGGTTTATGATGATGGGTACTCATGGATGCTGGGCTGTGGGCAATTCAGCAAGATTCAAAGAAGGATTAAATCTTTTAATGGACAACAGGAACATCCAGAATTAATAGTTATTGCTAGCAAACATTTTGAGAGGGATATTAAACCTTATAGCTTGAACCAATCTTTAACTCTTAGAGATCAGAATGAGACCTAATGTAACGGGGAAGTTATCCCATATCTGCCTACTGCAAGGTTCTTATACCTTCCTCTGAAGCATCTGGTGCTGGCTACTGGACAATGAGCTAGATCAGGGGTTCTCAGACTTTTGTACTGGTGACCCCTTTCACACAGCAAGCCTCTGAGTGCGACCCCCCTTATACATTAAAAACACTTTTTCATATATTTAACACCATTATAAATGCTGGAGGCAAAGCGAGGTTTGGGGTGGAGGCTGACAGCTTGCAACCCCCCATGTAATAACCTCGTGGCCCCCAGTTTGAGAACCCCCGAGCTAGATGGACCTGGGACCTGATCCAGTCTTGCAATTCCTATGTTCCTAACTTTGGTTAGCACTGAACCATTTCTATAGGGAAGTAAACACAGTTCAAATAGGCATTAAACAAAAGTATAGATGGTCAAATGAGAGTATCTAGATAGACTGTAAATGTTGTGTTTTCAGTGTACATTGACCTCAATCCTGCAAGGCACTTGTTGAAGTAAATGAAACTGCAAACAGTTCCTCCTAAATGGATTGCAGGGTTGGGGTCATTATTATTTCTGTATGGTTCTGTATCTCAGTATAATTGTTAGATCATTGTGCAGGGATGTCTTCAGTGACCATATTGTGCAGTCATAAAAAAACATTGAGATCCACATAGCAGATTTAGGAGAAAACATTTGCATTATGAATGGGCAGATCAAAAAGCAAGGTATGTTTTAATTGGTCTGCTTTTGTCCCGGTTACTGTGAAGCTTTGTTTAAACTGAGGGAAACATTTGGCGATGCAAAACAAAAATGACAGCTGGAAATGAGACTTTGCTTTGATCTTCACAGAGCACATGATGATCAGCAAGAATGAAATCACGTGGATTTGGGGCCCAGGGAGAACTTCACAAAGAAATAGGCCAGAGAAGATGAAGAACCAGGACAATGCATCACATTGATTCCAGGGAGTGAGGAGTTTGATGTAAGCATAAAGATATATATTTTTTTACATTTGAAAGTACAAGTACAGTGCATTAGGGAAATTGGGTTTGGATTACCACTATATTGAATGAGGTTTGGTCATAGCACGGGCTAGATTCTGCTCCCACTAGGATTGCCACTGATTTCAACAGAAGCAGTGTAAAGCCAATTTTCAATTTTGCCATTTTGTTTTGACAAAGCTGTTGTTTGGCCTCCATGCTGTTACCCCCTTCTTGTTTGCCAGTTGGTGCCCTTTTCGGTCCAAGGTGGGAAACTACAGGGTTAAGTAATTTTGATCTGCTTGGATACTGCTGGCAAATCCGCCCAGTAACCAAAAAGAGTGGGGAAGAACATATGATCAGGGTGTAGTCTATATAAAGACTTGTCACAGAGAAACTGGTTGCTGTCCATCCCAGTGCCTACAGTCCTAGCTGAGACCTCGTGTCAAGACTAGAAGACAGAAGACCTGCTTACCTTTGGTTCCTGATCCTTAGTGTTATGGTTCCTGGTTCCTGCATCATTCCTGAGGGTTCCTGAGTTCGAGTGTTCCTATGATCCAGTTCTGCTCCTGTCCTTGGGTGTGGTCCTCATTCTGTCAAGATCATCAGATATGGTGGTGATGTATTAGTTTCCATGATTCCTTGCACCTACCTGTCCTGTGTTATTTGGGGGTCCCTGGCTTCAGGCCAGATTAGACTTAACAACCGAGTGGTTTTGCTTTGTTATATGTTTACTGTTTTGTGGGGTCCTTGTTAATAAACCTTGTTCTGTTGTACTTTATACCTGCCTCTTCGGTATTAATCACTACCTGATAATAGATATGGGAAGGGGATGAATCTGTAGTGTGGGGGTTTATGGGTAAATCCTTAGTTCCCTGTTGTAATACCCTGCTTAAGGGTTAACAGCAAGCCCTATTTTTGTAGAAGCCGCCTGTTTTCATTTACAATTTTTCCCCTGTCTGGGATGTTAACATGCTAATGATACCTGACTCAGAGAAAGGAAAGATCAGAGATTTTGGTTCAAGTCTCTCTTTTGTCACAGATAAATGGAGAGAGGTACTATGGTGATAATCATTGTAGATCTCATTACACAGGCTATTGGAAAAGATCTTTAAAAATGTCATAAGAACAGTAGCTCTTTCCCCAGCCCCATGGCTTGGGTGATTAGCTTCTGTGGTGCTGGAGGACACCTGTGGCTTGCCCTCATCTTATTGAGTTTGCTAGTTATATGAGGAACTCTACCACATTTGCATTTTAATTTAAAATCTCAGAACAGTCTATTAAGGTAATGATCTATTAACTGATACGATATGCAGATACAAACCTACCGCCTACCCCTCCATTGCCTTGCACCATGTACAAGCATTTGCCCCCATGCAAAGTAAGTGTAAAATGCTATCAAATCAGAACAGTGGTATTTTATGCCACTCCCCACTCTGCACTGGTGTACATAGCTACACAAGGGGCAGGACAATGGTGAATCAGGTCCCCAGACAGCACTGAAAGTCGTATAGATCTAGTTTTAAACTTGGGTGCCTCCGTACGATCTGCTTTTTTGCTTTTGGGTGCTCAGATGTGTATCTATGTACCTCAAACTGGGATTTGGGCACCTCATCACTAAAGCTAAGACTGCCCCCAGCCACCCCTGCTCCGATATCCTGGGGACCACTGCTCAGATGTTCCTCGGGGCTGCCACCGAGACTGCTGCTGCATTCCGCAACCTCCGTGACAGAATCACAGCCTTACTCATCACAGAATTGAGCATGTAAGTGTGGTGGGGGACCTAGATTAACTCATTGAGCCTCTTCCTATTCCTCTTGGGCTATGTAGTGGGGCAGCTGCCCACTCCCTGAGAATTTAGGCAGCAGCAGGACAGTGTGCCTGCACAGACAGACAGCCAATAGGAGAAGGACTTATTGGTAGCCAATCAGGGCCAGGCTCAGCCCTATAAAAAGGCTGCTCAGGGAGATGAGAGTCAGTCTGTCCCAGGTCTTTGAGAGGGGAAGGTTTGTCTCCAGAGCTGGGAGACTAGCACCAGAGACAGCGCAGTGCTGGGCAGGCCCAGGGGAGCAGAAGGAAACTCCAGTCTGGTGTCTGCCAGGCTGCAGGCCCTGAGGGGTAGGGCCTAGCCAGTGCGAGGGGCCGAAGGGGAAGCGGCCCAGAGACGTGGACAGACGGAGGGAGAGAAGGAGGGCAGGATGGCTGCCACTAGAGGGTCCCTGGGTTGAGACCTAGAGTAGTGGGCAGGCCTGGGTCCCCCCCTTGCCTTATACCCAGCCAACGGAGTGGCTGTCTGGGGCTACACCAACCCCCTGCCAAGAGGGGTGTGACTCTGGGGGTGCAGTCGCCCACATTGGCCAGGGTGTAGAGAGGAAGCTGATTGACACACACACACACCTGAAAAGGGTGAGGATCGACTAAGGGGCACTGCCGGAGGGCAGTGGCTTGAAGAGGACACCGCCGAGTGGGGAGCAATGCAGGTTCAGACACGCCAACCGAGGGCGAGACGACGGACGGGACACCACCGAGAGAGGGTGCTCCACTAGACTGAGCTAATTCCCGGAGTCACCAGCAGGAGGCGCTGTGGTGGTGAGTCCCAACTTTGTTACAGGCTACTATGGGAAGTGTGTGGCCTTTTAATTGTATTTTATCTCCTGTGTGGGAAACAAAACATGCATTGCAAGCAGACACTAGTTCAGACTAGCCCAAGGAGCCAAGGATGCATCCCAAGCACCTTCACTATCCTACTCTGCACAGGCTTGGATTATTTTTTAAATAAATGGGGGTAGGATCTTCCGGTTAAAAAAAATAGCTCACACGTTTGTCACTGGACAATTGTATTACTGAATACTAGTTAGAATACTGAAAATCAGAGTTGCATCGATCGCATGGCTGATAGCAATAAGACAAAGTATTTAGCAACCTTTCAGCTCAGTCACCATCTCAGAGGCTATCAGCACTGAATTCTTGCACACTGCATGGGCATCTTCTGACCGTGGAGCAATGATGGCAACTTGGTCATTTAAGTCCTCAGGGATGCCTGATAAACACTGCAAATGAAATCCTGACCCACTTGAAATCAATGGCAAAACTCCCACTGACGTCAGTGGAACCAGAATTTCACCCTCTAATAATGCAGTATTTGGGGAACGTTGGCCACTGTCCATATATAAATCAACTAGTCTGGACAAACTGCATCTAAAGACTTTAAGGAAATAAACAAATTAACGTACTAGTGGGGCCCCAGATCCTGATGAGGATCTTTGGGAACTTCTGTAATAATTATTAGTAATTTATTATTCTTATTAATTATTCTTATTACTGAAATGTCCTGTACAACTGGAAAGGTAGCGGAAGATTAGAGAAAAGCAAATGTGGTACTGTACCAGCTTTCATAAAAGGAAAAAAGAGTGATCGTGCTAATTACAATTTTTTTTAAATTTAACCTCTATCCCTGATAAAACAATGCAAAAAATCTTGAGGGGAAAAATTCACTACATTTCTAGAGAATAATGGAACCATGAGCAATAAGTCACACGATTTTGTGAAGAATAGATCTGGCCTGACTAACCTGATTGCTTTTTTAAAATACAATTACAAATTAATGGATGAATGGAAGGAGTAGATGGAATATATTTGGGTTTTAATAAGATATTTCTTAACTTATAATGGATCTGATTCTCCACTTACTCCAAGCAAATGGAGTTACACTGATATAATACTGAAGTATGTGAGAGAACAGTCAGTTTTATTGTATCACACAAAAGCATTCTTAAAATTAATTCAAATCATCTTCGGTACAAACACTCATGTCGATTGAAATCTGGGCTCATGGACCAAAAACCAATGATAATTACAAGATTCAAAGTATCAATTTAAGGGCAGAGCAGTGTTAGGTCTCATCTTATTTAATATCTTTCTTAATAAACTACAAAGGGGAGTAAACAGCATGTTAATTAAATTCACAGATGATACTAAATGGGAAGGAGATGAGAACAGCTGTGAGGACAGAAAATAGGACAACGGGACCTAGAGAAATTAGAAACTTGGGTCAAAAATAAAATAAGAATCACCTTGGAAAAGTGCAAACTAGAATGTCAGGGTAAATTAATCCAAAAGTCAGAATCCATGAGAGGGAGGAACCTGGAAAGCAGTAATGCTGAAAGAGACTTAGGAGGATAAGTAAGCAAATTAATTTATTCATGTCTGAATATCAGTGACATCATAGAAGAATTTGCAAAAGTCTTCATGATGCATTGCTAAATTAGAGCACTCAGCAGCTGACCTTCCAATGATCTGCTGATCATCCATCTATCTCCTCACTTGTCATCCCCTACTTTAATGACTCACCACCATTTCTTCCATAATAACCGTCACAAGGGCATTTCTATCTCAACACCTAGTGTGACCAAAGTGCATACATTTGCATCCGTTGATTTCCAACATCAGGGTCTTCTTCTCTCCAATAATATTTCTGATATAAGCATTCATCTTTTTTCCATCCAGGAGATACACAAGAGTCTTCACCAGCACCACATTTCAAAAACTTCAGTTTTCTTCTTGTCAGGAGCATTAACATCTCACAATTCACATCCATAAATTGCTCTGGAAAAGATTAGACTTTTCACCAGTCATACCTTCATACATTCTGAGGTGCCATGTTTTTTCCACACTTTCTCAAGGGAGGCACAGTTGTCTTCCAATTTCTTTGGAACAGTCTTGGTTGGTAATATATGATCCCAGAACATTAATTTATTCTACTGCCTCTATAGCTTATCCATTTAATTGTGATGTCCACCTGTATTCTGTTTTTCTTAGTCATAACAATGTACATGCATTCTGTTTTCATCACATTCAAGAATAGGAGGATAGAGAATACCAAATTAGTCATAAGCTTGTAATGCAACACGGTAGCAGAAAAGGTCAGTGCAATCCGTGGCTGTATGTATTGAGGTGTCGTATCACAGAGCAGGGAAATAACTGCTCCTTTCTTCATGTCTCAAGTGTGACTTCACCAGGGATATTGCTTTCATTCTCGGGCACCGCCTTTCAGAGAACAGCAACAAAACTTATCAGCCAGCTGGAGGCTTTGGTGCACAAGGAATGATTTAATAAGAGTTAAATATGCACAGCATGGCTAAAAAAGAACTAAAGAAGAACATGATACAAAAATTCACAGTGTCCAAGCACCAAGCAAGGAGAAGAATTATTTAGGATGGGGAAAGGGAAGTAGAGCTAGGAGTGAATGAATAGGAAAAAGGGAAAAAATGGGTTAAATATCAGGAAAAGCTTTCTGACAGGAAGCATGAGGACTTTTAGGCTGTAGAATAGTCTCTCAAGAAAAGTGATATAACACCCATTTCTTGGGATAGTTAAAATGAGACTGGACTAATCACTTGTAAACATTCAATAGTGGATGATCCTGCTTTTACAGAGGACCGGACTATGGCCAAGATTTTCAAAACTGACTGGGCATTTTGGGTGCCTAACTTGAGATGCCTTGAAGGGGCCTGATTTTCTGAAAGTGCTGAACATCTAACCTCTCAAAACTAGGCCCCTCAAGTTGTACACCAAAAACTCTTGGTGCTTTCAAAACTCTTGAAAATCTTGGCTCCATCTCTAACTCCTATGATTCCTTGATTCATGCTATAGATGCCCAATAAAAAAAATTTAAATGTACTGTGTATAGGCCGTGTCAGTGGAGCAGATCCAGGACTGACCAGACATGTTGAGCGTGCTACTCAGGCTCTCTGAGAAAGGCTATGATGTATTGGGCTAGGATGTCTCAGAATATCTCATTCACAAAGTGCTAGAATGTTACTGGGGCATTTGTAAGACTGAATGGCATCACCAAATATTCATAGAGGCCATATCAGGTTTGAAAGGCCATTTTCCACTGCCTGGATCCACACCAGGTTTTAGACTCCTCACAGATCAAGCTTAGTAAATACCTGGACTCACTGTAGGCTGTCCAACAATTGTCCAACAGTGGGAGAGGATACCAGTTTCTGATGTTTGCCTGCTTGAGGGCCTGGTGATCCACACATAATCACAAGGTCCCATCTTTCTTTTTAGTGAAAAGAACTGGGGGCTTGGCAAGGGAGGTGAAGGGATGGAAAAATCCTTTGGCCAGATACTCCTGGAGATAGGATCGCAGAGCAGACAGATCTGGCTCTAACATACCTTTTGGTGTCATCTATGCTATCTTGGCCCCGGGCTACAGCTTAATCAGACAATCATAGTCACAATGTGGTGGTAGCACAGTGTTTCTCACCCCACAACCGGGCAGCCTGCTCTGACAGTGTCTGGTTCTTGGAGGTGTACTGCAGCAGTTGGGCCCATAATGCAGGATTTTCATTGAGTAGCTGGATGGTCTGCACTCGGAGACCTTGTTCTCAGACAAAAGCTGTACCACTTGTGTCCAAAACATGGGAAGTTCCTCCTAGGGGAGCTGTCAACCCGTTCAGGCATGTCTAGTGCCCTTTGGGACATGCTGCGTAGGGGGTGACCCACTGCCTCCAGGTCCACAGGGCCAGCCTTCTCCATGGGGTAAGGTGGTCCAGGAAAACTGTCAGGATCCTGGGCAGAGGTAGGCAGGACTAGTGGTAGGAGCTTGAGAGCGAGGAACTGAAGCCAGGAGGCAGAGCCAGTTTCAGGGTAAAAAATTAAGCTGAGGGTCAAAGCTGGAGACAAAGTCAGGAATCAGGCCAAGGTCCATACCAGGTATAAGGGTCTGTGCTGGCATTCAGGTGGTCAATTGGGAATCAGAAGCTAAGTCAGAGCAGAGATCAATACTGGGAGTTCAGACGGAGCATAGTCATGGCAGCTAACTAGAGATGCACATTGTCACCTGCTAGCCCCATGGGTTTATATAGAATTGAGGAGCAAATCAGGGATCACTAAGACAATTGTCATTCAGAGCACTTAAGGCAGAACTTCCTATGACGTGCAACCTCTGAAGAAGGAGAGTCACAGAGAGCAGGCAAGTTATAGCTGCTACTGGGTGGTGGTAGCTCTCTGAGTGTTGGGTTCAAGTCCTGTGAATCCTTATGCAGAGCATTTGAAGGAGTCCAAGAGAAACTGGTTAATAAGAGATTGAAGAGGTTTTTTAAAAAATAGCAGGAAGATGGGACTGAGATAAACCTAAAACTGGAAGGGTATATTTGGAAGGATAGATGTGTCTTGTTCCTAAAATGCTTTTCATTCTTTTGAAAGAGCACTCATTTTTCCTCACAATATAAATGCACAGACAGAAAGACATTTCTTATTTCTCATCTGTTTCAGTGAATCCAGCAAGCCTTCACCAGCCATTTTGTAACTGGAAACATTTCTGTGCTTTCCCACTTTCCCCTTCATAGATGAATTTTAATAAGTCTCTTTTTCCTTTGTTCAGTAATTCATCCTGATTGCTCCCCATTTTATTGCAGTTTTGCCTTTGTTTTCATTTTCTTGTTCCCTCCATTCTTCTTATCTGTAGATTCTTATTTTACTTGCAGAAAGTTATAACTACTGCACGTATATTTAGAATACATGGGGGTGTATGTAGATACAGCTATTAATAGATATGAGCACTGCACCATTCTTATCACTGTTCCAATATTATAACATTTATATTCCAGTATGCCATGCTACATTGTCCTACCATCACTAACTTCAAGTGGCGATTTTCACACAGTTCATTTAAACCTGAAATATAAATGTCCACTATTTCCATGTTATCGGGTGACATCTGTAGATTCACAAATGTGATACAAAAGACTATGTGATCAAACAACCTCAAACTAATGTGATTGAAGTTCAGGTGTAAAGAAGAGAAGCAAGTAAAATATCATACAAAAGCTTTATCATCATATTTGCACAATGGACAGAGGCTTTAGCAAAACAGCCTAGGGAAAAAAGCTAAAAGCACATACTGCTAAGCAGAGAGAATTCATGTTCATTTTCATTGTGCGGTATTTGTCTTGATCAGATCATCTTATTGCCAAGGAAAAACAACCTACTCATCCATACTGTGCGTTTTTATAAAGCTATAGCCTAGTAAATCACAAAATTTTAATGCTTTGTTCAGTGGAATTATTAGTGCCTGTAAAACAAGTCTGTGTCTTGTATTTTAAAAACTTAATTTTGCTTTTAAAAAATGATACACACTGAGGATAAAGGGGAACTGACATTCCCTGTGTGACGTTGTGCAGTCTATATGGTTTTATAAAAATGATAAGTGAATATAATGTAACTGGAATATGCTTCATGCAAAAGGACTCTTGTAAGATATTATGACAAAGCTTATAATCTACTGAGTGTGATCATCCTATTTGTATAAATGTACCAGTCTTGTAGCTGAAACTAAAAATATGAAATATAACTGAGGGCCTATTGTAATTATGCAAAGTGTGAGCCATTAATGGTGATTTGGAATCTTGATGACTCCCATTAACCAGGACCATTGTCTGCAGATGGGTGTGTTTTACTTGTAAGTCTTCCTGTATACCTGTGTGCTGGCAAATAGGCAATGAACTCTTGCAGTGACATGTGATCATGTCACTTGAACTGGAATCTATCTTTAACCTGGTGCTTTTCCAGTAAGGGGCGGGTGGAAACCCAGAGGGACAAAGGATTCCCGCCTTATGCAAAAGATATATAAAGGGGTGGAACAAAAGAAAGGAGAGGGAGAGGAGCCATCATGAAGAATCCCCTAGCTACCACCTAAGCTGGGACAAGAACTGTACCAGGGGAAAGAATTGTGCCCAGGCCTGGAAGGTGTCCAGTCTGAGAAAAAACTTACTAAAACATCTCTGAGGGTGAGATTATCTGTATTTAGTTTAGTTAAACATAGATTTGCGCGTTTTATTTTATTTTGCTTGGTGATTTACTTTGTTCTGTCTGTTACTACTTGGAACCACTTAAATCCTACTTTTTGTATTTAATAAAATCACTTTTTACTTATTAATTAACTCAGAGTGTGTATTAATACCTGGGGGAGCAAACAACTGTGCATATCTCGCTATCAGTGTTATACAGGGCGAACAATTTATGAGTTTATCCTGTATAAGCTTTATACAGGGTAAAACAGATTTATCTGGGTTTATACCCCACTGGGAGTTGGTCATCTGAGTGTTAAAGACAGGAACACTTCTGTTAGCTGCTTTCAGGTAAACCTGCAGCTTTGGGGCAAGTAATTCAGACCCTGGGTCTGTGTTGGAGCAGACAGGAGTGTCTAGCTCAGTAAGACAGGGTGCTAGAGTCCTGAGCTGGCAGGAAAAACTGGAGCAGAGGTAGTCTTGGCACATCAGTTGGCAGCTTCCAGGGAAGTTTCTGTGATCCAACCCGTCACACTCTGTTACAAATATTTAAAAAATATAGCGGTACAAACTTACATAAACCAGAATTTAGCATCATTTAAACAAAGGGAATAAATCCCTCTTCCCACTTCATTATAGATCAAATTCCCTACGCCAGATTCTGTGTTCCACTCTGGTCTTTTTACTTTGCTTCAGTGGTATGAAGGGGCTTTAGAGAAGGCAGAACCAGATCCTGGGGAACACCACCAATATCAGGGGTTTCCCAGGTGATGCAGAGCTGACAAAAGGAGTTCTATTCCACTTACCATTCAGGTTGCTTTAAAGTGTTGCTGTGCAGCAAAGGGGACTTGGCCATGGCTACACTTGCAAATTTGCAGCGCTGCAGCAGGGTGTGAAAACACACCCTCTCCAGTGCTGCAAATTGCGGCGCTGCAAAGCGCCAGTGTGGTCAAAGCCCCAGTGCTGGGAGCGCGGCTCCCAGCGCTGTACGTTATTCCCCACAGGGAGGTGGAGTATGGACAGTGCTGGGAGAGCTCTCTCCCAGCGCTGGCGCTTTGACTACACTTAGCGCTTCAAAGCGCTTTGAAGTGCAAGTGTAGCCATAGCCAGTACTACAGCAAGGCAAATTAGGGAAGGGAGTTTGGTCAGAACAAAATGCGCTCTAGCTATTCTTGACTGATAGAACAGCCCCTCAAGCCAAGCATAGATTAGAGCAGCCTTGAGACTGCTCTCACTCTACCCCAAGAACCAAATAGGTCCCCAGAATATGGAGAGACAAAAGCCACTTTTGCCCCCAAATTCCATTCCTGTACTGAGCAGAGCTCAGGAAGCATGGATAATCTAAGCTCTTTAAATGAGGGAATCAGATTTTGCCAAGTACAATCTTGCATTTACCTCAAGAAGCAAATTCCCATTTACTACTCTGATTAAAACGAGGGTCCCTCTTTATTCTTAAGGAGCCAGTCGCTACATAAAACAGGTTGCAATTTCCCCCAAATTGCAAGTTGCATGTATTTTCTCTCTTAAAATATAAAAACTGGTACACAAAATGGATCAATTTTTCTCCTAAAAAGACAGATTATTGTATTAGATTTGCACCACAAATCTGCCTTATGGCATAATGGACAACAACATTTAATTTTTCATCCAACCAGCAGTTTTGGTCACGTAAAGAAAAGGAAGTGTACTATGACTTCCTCCACCTGTGTTGGCAGAACCACATCAGCTTGTGTGTCAAGGATTCATGTGGTATATGTAGGTATGAGAGAGCAGAGCCTAGTGGCTAGAGCATTGGATAGGATTCAAGGTTCAATTCCAGGCTTTATCACTGGCCTGCTAGGTGATCGTGGGCAAGCCACTTCCTTCCTGTTGCCTCAGTTTCCCCATCTCTAAAATGGAGATAACAATACTGACCTCCTCTCTAAAACACTTTGAACTCTAAAGATGAAAAGTGCTATACAAGAGCTAGGTATTTTTTATTATGCTTTTAATATCTGCATACTTCACCGTTAAATTTCTAAGATTTCAGGCCGGGTGAAGAGATGGCAGCCATTTTGTTCTTAGAGTTATTGCAGCTTGTCACACAGATGACAAATCTCTCACGAAGACTTGGGTAGGGGAAGGAGTTCAGCTGCTGTTTTTCTTAATCTAAAAAATAGATATTATTTTAGACTGAGAGCATGTCTTGTTCCTAATGTACAGAAAATACAACTTCTCAGACACAAAGTCAGCCCACTAAACCCAAACTGTAGAACACTTTATGATGGCACCCAGATTAAATCATTATTCCTGAGTAATATGCAATGCAGTTTACAGCTCGGCATATGACCTCCTCATAAATACACATAATTGACATCAGTGTTCCAAGAACCATTCTAATAGATGAATGAGACAGGAAGAATCACTGATGACATTGGTTGCACTGCATGTGTCTAGCTAGAATACTGTGCCTGTGCAAAGCCATTATTAGCACATAATCCCAACATGACTCATGAAACAATGAGCCTTCAGCTGTAACCAGAATCTTATTAATAACACATCGTTAGAAGACTGGTAGCAGCTCACCAAGGAAACAGCAGCTGGACATTGCGAGCAAGCACCATAGCAAGGAAGACAACATAAAATTGATCTTTGGGGTAAATCAAGAGGCTCCATTGACAACAATGTGAAAAACCAGTAAAACACTAGAGATTTGGTTTCCAGGAAAAGCAGATCTCACATGCATTTAAAAAAAAAACCCTTCACCTTTTCACGCAAAGAAAAACTGTTTGACTCCAAAATGGCCATGAAATTCTCTGCAAAAAAAAAAGCAATATTTTTCCCTGAGGCAAATCCTCTCAAAAATTTCAGCTTTACAAAGGAAAAAAGTGTTGCTTTGAGCAGATTTTGTTCAGGTGTTTACACTGCCTGGAGGTGCCCCCTACAGTGTGCATCAGGGGTAGTCTACCAGGTGTTTATAGATTCATGCATTACCCTCAAAAAGAGAGGTGACTGAAGAAGATAAGATTCAGAAGCAGAAAGAGGCATTAATCATCAGAAGGGGGGGAGGTGGCGAGCACTGTTTTCAGAAATGGTTTCTTTTGTGTAAGCATTTCTTCAGTAAGAGCAGTAATAATTCCATTCTCCATTCTTACCACTGAAGCTGTTTATTCTCCACTATGATGCATTGGATATGCCAGGAATACTACAGCAAAGCAAATTTATTTAAACCATCCTGGTTTTCATCTTCTAAGTGTCGCTCCTCCCCCAAGGTATGGATTAAGCTTTCTCCCGTCTGTCTGGAACCTGCTAACACCAATATTTGGAGCGCCTTCTTCACTCTCCTTGCATGCATTGGCATAGGCGGCAGGTTTGTATAATTTTTGGTGGGGCCCAAAATGGTGGTGCCCCCCCGCTCCCGCCCTGTAAGCCGATATAAAATGAAGCTACAACGCGTCAGTGCCACAAGATTACAAGGGTCAATTAAAAGTGGAAAGTCAGAAGCAGCACTTGCCTACTTCAATATACAGTATTATATTTTGTTGCATCTGTTGTGATGAAGTGGGAATGTTCTTAATATTTTCTCTGAATACTGTGTGGGTGCCTCAGTTTCCCCTGCAAGATGCCAACTGAAGGTGTTGGGGACAAAGATCAGGTGGCCTCCTTGTCCAGAAGAGACACAGAGGCCAGAGGAGGGAGTGTCAGTTTGGAGCTGGCTGGGGAAATTGGGAGAGACCCAGAACTTGGTTCTGGGCTCCCCACCCCCCAAGATGGACCTGACAGAGGGGTTCTGTTTTCTGTACCAACAAGCTCTGTTTAAACTGTGTTCCTGTCATCTAATAAACCTTCTGTTTTACTGTCTGGCTGAGAGTCACATCTGACTGCAGAGTTGGGGTGCAGCGACCTCTGGTTGCCCCAGGACCAGCCTGGGCAGACTCACTTTGGAAAGTGCATGACGTGGAAGGGCATGCTGAATGCTCCGAGGTCAGACCCAGGAAGGTGTAAGCTTCTTGCCCTGGAGACAGTATGCTCAGAGAGGAGGCTCCCCCAGAGTCCTGACTGGCTTTGTATGGAGATGTTCCAAAGCATCACAGCATCCCCTTCCACACCGTGCACTTCCCAGAAGTCCGCACAGGCACTGACACTCCCTCCTCCGGCCTTTGTCTCTTTTCCAGGCATTAGGAGGCCACCTGATCTCTCTGTTCTCCAACACCTTCAGTTGGCACCTTGCAGGGGAAACTGATTTGGGAGAAATGAAGTAAAAGCTGCCCAAACCGAGCTTGAGCACTCCTGAATTTTGAGGTGTTCAAATCTGGAAGGCAGGTGCTGGGGGTGGGAGAGGGCTGTGGGCTCCATGGGGGAGCATGGCAGCAACTGTCTGGAGCTGCATGGAGCCAGATACGCTGGTCTGAGTGGCACAGTAAGCAGTTTGGGGGTTGGAGAAGAGGTAGGGAGTTCCGGGGGGCAGTCAAGGGACAAGGAGCAGGGGGAGTTGGATGGGGCAGAGGTTCGAAGGGGCAGTCAGGGGACAGGCAGCAATTGGATAGGCATGGGAGTCTAAGAGGTTTATCAGGGGACAGGTAGGGGGTGCGGTCCTGGGGGGGGGGAAGTTGGGTGGGGTCTCAGGAGGGGGCAGTTGGGGACAAGGAGAAGGGAGGCTTAGATCGGGGCTGAGGTCCCAAGGGGCAGTTAGGGGCAGGGGTCTCGGGAGGGGGTAATTGGGGAACAAGGACCAGTGGGGCTTAGATAGGGGGTGGAGGTTCTGGGGGGCAGTTGGGGCAGGGGAGGGGGCAATCAGCGGACAGAGGCTGGGATTCAAAGGGCTCTGGGCTGCTGGCAGCCGCGGGGATCCCAGAGCCCTTTAAATCCCAGCCCCAGCTGGGAGTCAGAGGACTCTGGGCTGCCTGCAACCGCAGGGAGCCCAGAGCCTTTTAAATCCCAGCCGGGGCCGGGAATCAGAGGGCTCTGGGCTGCCCGCTGCGGCGGGGAGCCCAGAACCCTTTAAATCTCAGCCTGCTGGGATTTAAAGGGCTCTGGGCTGCCTGCAACCGGGGGAGCTGAGACCCTTTTAAATCCCAGCCGCGGCCGGGAATCAGAGGGCTCTGCGCTGCCCGCTGCGGTGGGGAGCCCAGAGCCCTTTAAATCTCAGCCGCGGCTGGGATTTAAAGGGCTCTGGGCTGCCTGCACCCGCGGGGAGCACAGAGCTTTTAAAATCCCAGCCGCGGCCGGGAATCAGAGGGCTCTGGGCTCCCGCAGCAGGCAGCCCAGAGCCCTCTGATTCCCGGCCGCGGCTGGGATTTAAAGGGCTCTGGGCTGCCTGCACCCGCGGGGAGCACAGAGCTTTTAAAATCCCAGCCGCCGCTGGGAATCAGAGGGCTCTGGGCTGCCTGCAACCGCGGGGAGCCCAGAGCCTTTTAAATCTCAGCCGCAGCCGGGAATCAGAGGGCTCTGGGCTGCCTGCAACCGCGGGGAGCCCAGAGCCTTTTAAATCCCAGCCGCAGCCGGGAATCAGAGGGCTCTGGGCTTCCCGCTGCAGCAGGCAGCCCAGAGCCCTCTGATTCCCGGCCGCGGCTGGGATTTAAAGGGCTCTAGGCAGCCCTGGCGGCGGCGGCGGCAGCCGCCGGGGCGCTCCAAGCAGGGGAGAAAAAACATTGGTGGGGCAGAGCCCCTGCTTGGGATTTATTCATGGGGCTAAAGCCCCAGAGCCCCATATAAGTCGGCGCCTATGTGCATTGGGACCAGAGCTCTTTTCTGGCACCTGATGCCTCCACCCAATGCGATGACTCAGTGTGGCATATACACAGTGGTGCTGTCTCTTGGCAAAATCTATACAACTACTGGCTGCCAAGAAGCATGTAGTCCAGTACGCAGGGGACAATAAATAAAACAAACCCTAGCCAAGGAATACAAACCAAAAATAATAGCAAATAATACAAAGGGGACTTTACTGGGAACAAGAAAATAGGATCTGGGGAAGGAAAGGATTCTGGTTAACTAATACTGTAATGAACATTAATACATAAACCAATTCCCCACCTCCTGACATTAACAACTCCTCCAAACCCCAGCTCCTTCCCTGGCATGCTCCCGAGGCAGATGGTATGCTGAGGCTGAATGTTTTGGGACAGAGCGTTGCAGCACTGTGGCATTGGCCAGATTAAACAAATGTCCCTTACTTTATCTTCCCCTCCCCCACCCCGGGTGGGGGGGTTCTCTCCTGACTCCAACCAGGGGTGCTGCTCTCAGGTCTGGAACCTAGCTGGGTCTCAGCTAGATCTTAGTAGCTGGATCCACGTTAGATCTTTCTGTGTCAGTGCTGGATGCTGGTCTCTGCAGTGCTGGAACTGACTGAGCCATGCAACTAGAAGAACTCCCTGTGGGAGGAGTGGGAGTTTAGCAAGAATTCCATGAGCTCCAAACTGAAACTCAGCTGCCTGTCCTTTTTGTAAAGTCAAGCTGCCCTCTCGCTGAGGGTTGTGCAGAAACCACAGCAGGGGTTTCTAGTTCCTTCTGTCCCCACCCCTGACTCCAAGCATGCTGAGAAATGATGTCAGAGGGCTCAGGTAGCCATCTTAGTTGTTGTCCTTTTGGGGCCTCCTGGAGTCTCGGTCTGTGGCTCCAGGAGCAGGCAAACTCCAAGTGTGGGTAACATAAGTGCATTACAAACACTTACTATTAAGGACCTCATCCTGCTCCCACTGAAGTGAATGAAAGTTTTGTAATGGACTTCAGTGGGAGCAGGATTAAGCCCCTAATCGTCATAACACCCCTCTGAGGTAGATATTACTGTTCCCATTTAACAGAACGGAAAACTGAAGGAGACAGGGTAAGGACCAGATCCTCAGCTTGTGTAAAATGGTGTAGTTCTATTGAAGCCAACAGCACAATAGCAATTGATACCAACCGAGGATCTGGCACTAAGCCTCTTGCCAAGGGCAACAGATGTCAGAACTGATTAGAACTCAAAGGTCCCTAATTAAGAACACAAGACTACATCCTTCTCTTCAGGACATGTGAAAACAAGCAATGCAAGTTACTCCTGGAGCAGAGTGTGCTGGAATCCAAAAATTACTATTTTCATGGCTGGAACACTTCTAGCACTTCCATTTCTCTGATTATTATCACTGGGCTCATACTATTCAGTCTTGCTTTGACATCACTGGGTGATTGATAGGTTTGAATGAGCAACTTGCAACTAGTTGGCAGGAGCTGTAGCATCTTCACAGACCTCCCTACTTGCAGCCTGCACATCAAATTCTTGAATGCGATTCTGAATTGCTTTCCAAAGTAACTTTCTAAGTTACAGTAGCTTTTTACATAGGCAGCCAGATTTCACCTCCATAGCCCTCAAAATATTTTAAGAATAAAGCTTATCATGTGGCCTAATCACATGTAGTCTGTTTTCTTGTTCCTAAAAATACATGCATTCATGACCAAATATACAGTATCAGCTGCATATGCTTGCTCACCATCAAATTTTAAATCAACCAGTTGCCTTTTGAAATATATGGGAGAGATCTTTAAATTGATGACAGCCCAGCTGTAATATTGCAAACATTTCATGCATAAAACAAAACTGGTAAAGCTTTTGTTTCCACCAGCACAGATTCTGTTTTTTCATTTGGCTTTGGGTTTTTTGGCCATCAGTGAAAACCATGTGCGTACTCTACAATTACAATATGCTAATGCCATTATATAAACAGATGGAAACCCTCACATTGAATCATGTACTCACCTCCAACTCAAAAATCACACAGAAACTGAAAGGATCCAGACAAAGGCAAGAATTGGAGGCATGGAAAGACTTCAGGACTGCCATATGAGGAGAAAGTAAAAATATTAGGACATCTGGTGAATACTTATGTTGAAAGCACCTGCAGCAGAATGGCACCTGCAAAGACACACAGGTAACCATTTAGGCTTTATAACATAGGTCAAAACTAACACCTTAAACACCTGGAAACTAATAGGAAGCAAATGCAGATCCTGAAGCACTGGTGTCATGTTCCTGGTGAGATGCTACCTGCTAATTGGGCTGCTGCATTCTGTGCCATCTTTAGTTTACAGGTGTACCTCATGTAAGATGACATAGACTTGAATTACACTAGAAATGTTTACAGTCAAAATAAATGGCTGTAAATTCTAGATGGGATAAAAGTCTTCCTGCACACTTCTCCCATATGATCATCCAACAGCAAGGGATGGTCCAGCAATACCCCCAGATTGTGAACTCTAGTAAAAGATGGCAGGCCCACACCCCTCAATTAAAGACTCAGATATAATCCATGCCACATCTTTCTGCCGATTCTCCAAACCTAACTCCAGCTACCCCTCATCCATGTCCTAATATTTACCAAACACTGGGTAAAGCTTAGGTGAGACAGAGAAAGAGAGCTGTGTTGTCATCAGCATGCTAAAAATACTGTAACCCAGGCCTGCTCACTAACCTTTCCAATGTACTGGTTGAACAGAGGAAACAAAATGGAACCTGAAAACCCCCACAAGAGAAATCATTCAGTGCAGAAGAGCAATTGCCCCAATCTACCCTCTGGGTTCCCTCTGAAAGAAAAGAACAAAGCCACTGAAGGATGACCCCCATCTACTTCTGCTAGCATTCACAGGTGAATTAACAGCATATTATGATTAGCAGTATTGAAGGCAGCAAATTGAAGAAAGGGCACCTCACCTTCATCTGTTGCCAGAAAGAGACTAAAGTTACCAGTTTAGACTTTGTCCTCCTCTCCCCAGGTCTGTGTGGAGGTTGAAAAAGGTCAAGATGGTCTGAGGCAGCCAGATATTCAGAGTTGCCTCAGCTCAGTCTTCACAATGAACTCATCCAAAAATGGAAGACTAGACACTGGACAACAACAGGACAGACTGTCAGCAGCAATGTTTGTCTGAGCCATAATCAGAAACCAGAAGCTAGCAACTTGTCATTCTTAATGGAGGCATTAACAATCCGGACCAACAATAGACCCAGTCCTGCCCTACTGGCCTTCAACAGCCAAAAAACATACAAATACGAAGCAGAGCTGTGGCATAAAGAATTTGCAACACTACTATCACCTCAGTGAGTAGCATCAGCCTGCACTCATGGAGAGGACTTAGCATTTCTTCCCTCAAGATATATCCCTGCATCCAGAGAAGGAAACAGTTCAATCTGAATCTGCTCAATCGGATCCACAAAGGGTCATGAAATTTCCTCACAATAGGAAGAACTTGTATCAGCCGCTGAATGAAGACAGCTTGGATTGACCACATAAAACAAATCTGAGTGAGACCCAGCAGCACTATGTAGAGGCAGAAAAACTGTTCTTTGCCTCCTGAGCAACAGCACCATAAGATTTAAAACAAAACAACAACAAAAAATCATTTATGATTCAAGCCAAATCAGATTGTGACTTCAGGCACTACAGCTCTACCCATTTTCCCTCCTGCTTCACTTGTTTCAAGTCAAGGTGGCCTGTGAGGATGAAGACTGAGAAAAGGATACCTAGGTGCCGCTTCATCATTAGTTGAAGAAAAAAGACTATATTAATACTGTTCTACCAAGCCATCCATTGATTGGTCTCTTGAAGGAACAATGTTCCCCCACAGAACCCTCTGAAACTTCTGAGGTATCACTGAGAAATGATGGCAACCATCAAAACAATTCCTATTTCCCTAGGTAATGGGAATGGAGACCAAAATATAAATTACTGTGCAGTTTGAATAAAATAAAAATGGACCAAACTCCCTTGAGCTAACCTCAGATAGAAAGGTTTGCCAAAGTACTGTTTAAAAACAAGGCTATTTTCAAGTTATTTCTGACAGATCTGAAACCAGGAGGAACTGGCAATCTGATATGGCAGCTTTTGATTCCAAGTCCAGATCTGCAGCATGATTTTCAGTTGCCTTTGTGCTCCCAGACATTTGAAGGGAGGCTGACCTTTGAATGAGATTAGTAGCCCTCAGTGTTGCATTACCTT